>NC_092251.1:22139849-22777349 GCF_036320965.1 Panulirus ornatus | reverse complement strand
ATTTGTTGACATAAAATAGATTATGAAAATGAAACGTTATGTATGGTGTACTGATACTTCTTCCTTGCCATCCGACATTGTCATAACCTTTTAATTTGTGCTATTTTTATCATCTTACCAAAAATGTTTTCTGTTTGCCATCTTCCAAAGTGGATAAGAGAACAGTTTGACTATCTTGAAACATATCTTTACAGATATGTTACATTTTCAAACCTTATTAGTTCTTCAAATGAATGTAATCCTGCGTGTTGCTTGCTACTTTTAATCCATGCTATATTAAAGTGAAATCCAAAATATATTGTGAATCTTTTCCATTGTGCAGCAAATTGTTTAAAGATTATTTTTGAATTCAGCTGTACTTGTTGGCTGGTCTCTATATTAAAGGATCTAACTATTGTTGTAAGTTTTACTTATTATTATATTAACGTCAATTGAAAATATTGTGACCTCTATGCCACATGAAACATTAACATTTAAATTCTCTTGATATTTGTGAAATTATACTCACATTGACTATTTATCCTATCCATCCCTATCTTTCTAATGTTACTAATGATAGTAATTTCAACGAAAACAGTGATACGGATGTAAATGATTTTAAATATGGAGACGATACATGTCACAAATGTTCCGGACCAATTGGTCAATAATGGTCTTCAGAGTTGGGGAGCTTTGACTAGTCAGCACAGAAAGTTGGTCACATTCATATATATATTTCTTCTTTCTTTCACACTATTCGCCATTCCCGCATTAGCGAGGTAGCGTTGAGAACAAAGGACTGGGCCTTTGAGGGAATATCCTCACCTGGCCCCCTTCTCTGTTCCTTCTTTTGGAAAATTAAAAAAAAAATGAGAGGGGAGGATTTCCAGCCCCCTGCTCCCTTCCCTTTTCATATATATATATATATATATATATATATATATATATATATATATATATATATATATATATATATATATTTATATATATATATATATATATATATATATATATATATATATATATATATATATATATATATATATATTAGCGGGGGGCTGGAAATCCTCCCCTCTCTTTTTTTTTTAATTTTCCAAAAGAAGGAACAGAGGGGGCCAGGTGAGGATATTCCAAAAAAGGCCCAGTCCTCTGTTCTTAACGCTACCTCGCTAATGCGAGAAATGGCGAATAGTTTAAAAGAAAAGATATATATATATATATATATATATATATATATATATATATATATATATATATATATATATATATATATATAGGGTTGAGGGTCAAGTCAATTGGGAGGTGAGTTTGAATGGAGAAAAACTGGAGGAAGTGAAGTGTTTTAGATATCTGGGAGTGGATCTGGCAGCGGATGGAACCATGGAAGCGGAAGTGGATCATAGGGTGGGGGAGGGGGCGAAAATTCTGGGAGCCTTGAAAAATGTGTGGAAGTCGAGAACATTATCTCGGAAAGCAAAAATGGGTATGTTTGAAGGAATAGTGGTTCCAACAATGTTGTATGGTTGCGAGGCGTGGGCTATGGATAGAGTTGTGCGCAGGAGGATGGATGTGCTGGAAATGAGATGTTTGAGGACAATGTGTGGTGTGAGGTGGTTTGATCGAGTGAGTAACGTAAGGGTAAGAGAGATGTGTGGAAATAAAAAGAGCGTGGTTGAGAGAGCAGAAGAGGGTGTTTTGAAGTGGTTTGGGCACATGGAGAGGATGAGTGAGGAAAGATTGACCAAGAGGATATATGTGTCGGAGGTGGAGGGAACGAGGAGAAGAGGGAGACCAAATTGGAGGTGGAAAGATGGAGTGAAGGAGATTTTGTGTGATCGGGGCCTGAACATGCAGGAGGGTGAAAGGAGGGCAAGGAATAGAGTGAATTGGAGCGATGTGGTATACCGGGGTTGACGTGCTGTCAGTGGATTGAATTAAGGCATGTGAAGCGTCTGGGGTAAACCATGGAAAGCTGTGTAGGTATGTATATTTGCGTGTGTGGACGTATATATATATACATGTGTATGGGGGGGGCGGTTGGGCCATTTCTTTCGTCTGTTTCCTTGCGCTACCTCGCAAACGCGGGAGACAGCGACAAAGTATAATAATAAAAAAAATAATATATATATATATATATATATATATATATATATATATATATATATATATATATCATACCTGTTTGCCGTTTCCTGCCTTAGCAAGGTAGCTTCAAGAACAGAAGACTGAGCCTTAGAGGAAAATCCTCAATTGGCTCCTTCCTCTGTTCCTTCTTTTGGAAAGTAATAAAACAGGAGAGAAGGGTTTCTAGCCCCCCACTGCTGCTCCTCTTAGTCGCTTTCTACGACATGCAGGAGATGCGTGGGTAAGTATTCTTTCTCCCCAATCCCCAGGGATATATATATATATATATATATATTTATATATATATATATATATATATATATATATATATATATATATATATATATATATATATTTCCTATGAGTCCACGGGGAAAATGAAACACGATAAGTTCCCACTTATCGTGTTTCATCTTGATCACGCGCAAAATTGTGATCCTCTCGGTCACAATTTTGCGCGTGATCAAGTTATTTCTATGAGTCCCCGCGGACTCACAGGAATATATATATATATATATATATATATATATATATATATATATATATATATATTTTTTTTTTTTTTTTCTTTTTTTTTTTGCTTTGTCGCTCTCACGCGTTTGCGAGGTAGCGCAAGGAAACAGACGAAAGAAATGGCCCAACCCACCCCCATACACATGTATATACATACGTCCACACACGCAAATATACATACCTACACAGCTTTCCATGGTTTATCCCATACGCTTCACATGCCCTGATTCAATCCACTAACAGCACGTCAACCCCGGTATACCACGTCGATCCAATTCACTCTATTTCTTGCCCTCCTTTCACCCTCCTGCATGTTCAGGCCCCGATCACACAAAATCTTTTTCACTCCATCTTTCCACCTCCAATTTGGTCTCACACTTCTCCTCGTTCCCTCCACCTCCGACACATATATCTTCTTGGTCAATCTTTCCTCACTCATTCTCTCCATGTGCCCAAACCATTTCAAAACACCCTCTCCTGCTCTCTCAACCACGCTCTTTTTATTTCCACACATCTCTCTTACCCTTACATTACTTACTCGATCAAACCACCTCACACCACACATTGTCCTCAAACATCTCATCTCCAGCACATCCATCCTCCTGCGCACAACTCTATCCATAGCCCACGCCTCGCAACCATACAACATTGTTGGAACCACTATTCCTTCAAACATACCCATTTTTGCTTTCCGAGATAATGTTCTCGACTTCCACACATTCTTCAATGTTCCCAGAATTTTCGCCCCCTCCCCCACCCTATGATCCACTTCCGCTTCCATGGTTCCATCCGCTGCCAGATCCACTCCCAGATATCTAAAACACTTTACTTCCTCCAGTTTTTCTCCATTCAAACTTATCTCCCAATTGACTTGACCCTCAACCCTACTGTACCTAATAACCTTGCTCTTATTCACATTTACTCTTAACTTTCTTCTTTCACACACTTTACCAAACTCAGTCACCAGCTTCTGCAGTTTCTCACATGAATCAGCCACCAGCGCTGTATCATCAGCGAACAACAACTGACTCACTTCCCAAGCTCTCTCATCCACAACAGACTTCATACTTGCCCCTCTTTCCAAAACTCTTGCATTCACCTCCCTAACAACCCCATCCATAAACAAATTAAACAACCATGGAGACATCACACACCCCTGCCACAAACCTCCATTCACTGAGAACCAATCACTTTCCTCTCTTCCTACATGTACACATGCCTTACATCCTCGATAAAAACTTTTCACTGCTTCTAACAACTTGCCTCCCACACCATATATTCTTAATACCTTCCACAGAGCATCTCTATCAACTCTATCATATGCCTTCTCCAGATCCATAAATGCTACATACAAATCCATTTGCTTTTCTAAGTATTTCTCACATACATTCTTCAAAGCAAACACCTGATCCACACATCCTCTACCACTTCTGAAACCACACTGCTCTTCCCCAATCTGATGCTCTGTACATGCCTTCACCCTCTCAATCAATACCCTCCCATATAATTTACCAGGAATACTCAACAAACTTATACCTCTGTAATTTGAGCACTCACTCTTATCCCCTTTGCCTTTGTACAATGGCACTATGCACGCATTCCGCCAATCCTCAGGCACCTCACCATGAGTCATACATACAATAAATAACCTTACCAACCAGTCAATAATACAGTCACCCCCTTTTTTAATAAATTCCACTGCAATACCATCCAAACCTGCTGCCTTGCCGGCTTTCATCTTCTGCAAAGCTTTTACTACCTCTTCTCTGTTTACCAAATCATTTTCCCTAACCCTCTCACTTTGCACACCACCTCGACCAAAACACCCTATATCTGCCACTCTATCATCAAACACATTCAACAAACCTTCAAAATACCCACTCCATCTCCTTCTCACATCACCACTACTTGTTATCATCTCCCCATTTGCGCCTTTCACTGAAGTTCCCATTTGCTCCCTTGTCTTACACACTTTATGTACCTCCTTCCAGAACATCTTTTTATCCTCCCTAAAATGTAATGATACTCTCTCACCCCAACTCTCATTTGCCCTCTTTTTCACCTCTTGCACCTTTCTCTTGACCTCCTGTCTCTTTCTTTTATACATCTCCCACTCAATTGCATTTTTTCCCTGCAAAAATCGTCCAAATGCCTCTCTCTTCTCTTTCACTAATAATCTTACTTCTTCATCCCACCACTCACTACCCTTTCTAATCAACCCACCTCCCACTCTTCTCATGCCACAAGCATCTTTTGTGCAATCCATCACTGATTCCCTAAATACATCCCATTCCTCCCCCCTCCCCTTACTTCCATTGTTCTCACCTTTTTCCATTCTGTACTCAGTCTCTCCTGGTACTTCCTCACACAAGTCTCCTTCCCAAGCTCACTTACTCTCACCACCCTCTTCACCCCAACATTCACTCTTCTTTTCTGATTGGGAATACCTGGTTTAAAAAGCGAGATATACATAAGTATACGTATGTAAGTAGGAGAGATGGCCAGAGAGCGTTATTGGATTACGTGTTAATTGACAGGCGTGCGAAAGAGAGACTTTTGGATGTTAATGTGCTGAGAGGTGCAACTGGAGGGATGTCTGATCATTATCTTGTGGAGGCTAAGGTGAAGACTTGTATGGGTTTTAACGCTACCTCGCTAACGCGGGAAATGGCGAATAGTGTAAAAGGAAAGAAAAAGAAAGAATATATATATATATATATATATATATATATATATATATATATATATATATATATATATATATATATATATGCCATGAACTTCCAATTGACATGTAACTTTTCCTGTACTTTTTTTTTAAGAACCACATTCCGGACTATTGCCTGTGACCTGTTCATGGCTACTTCCTGTGTGCTGTTCCGAGCAATTGCCTGAGTGACTCGTGGTTTTAGGCTATGGCCCCTGTGCTGTTCCAGGCTATTGTCCAGGTGACGCGTCATTCCAGGTTATTGCCCTAGTGCCGTGTCCTTCCAGGATACTACGTGAGCACCACACCCTTCTGAGCTATTGCCTAATATGATTCCAAGAGAAAGACCTGCAAACAGTTCATGTGACTAGGGAGTTCGTAGTAGATTTGGAATTTTTTGCCAATTTCTCTTTGTGCCTTCCATACCCATTCAGATTTTGGCTTTACCAATCTTTATCATTTACTGTCTTTCTTTAGCCAGTAACTCCCTCAAAGAGCAATTCCTTAATAACAAGTTCTATTCGTAAGAACTGCAAAAAAACTGCATCTGTTAAACCATATATTGTTACCTAATCTCTGTTAAAATGCCTGCATTCTATTGGGTTACTGTACTCATACCTAAACTTCTCACATCTCTGCATGATATTTTCCATAGTAGAACACTTGCAGAGTAAGAGCTTCCATATCTCAATCTGTGGTGGACTCACCTCTTCCCTTGAGGTAATGACTTCATCAAAAGTTTTCCATCAAAAAGCGAACAAGTGTATCTATGTACTTTCCATATTATGAAAAGCAAGCAAATGAATCCCGTATGCTTTTCTCCGTATATGCACATTTCTCCATCACACTTGACAAAGGTTGACACTGGAATTGGGAAAGCTGGGTTGCATGGAAAAACTAAGGAACTTAAATTTGCCCAGGATGGAACAGAAGAGTGTAGAGTGACTTGATCACGAACTCGGTTTTAAACCAGCTTGATAATGAAGACAATGCAAACTTCTTCGAGAGATGTAGAATAGAGAAAAACAGGGAATAACATAAATGGAAGCAGGGAAATTGTCATAAAAGATATTTGAAGTACTTTGATAGTGTTAGAGCAATGGATGGATGGAATAAAATGATAATTGAAGTTGTGAATGTAGGCAGCATACGTAGGTTTGAAAAGTTTATGTTAGCAGAGCTAGCTCGAGATGGGTTCCCATGAGTGTAGAACTAATTCCTCATACATTACTAATAGGCTGTCACATGTTTAAGCACACACACAAGAAATAAGCAAGAATAAGCTTCAGAATTCAGTGTGTGTTAGGACTTGGGAGTGTATATTATCCCTAAATCATCAACATAGTCACACAAGAGTTGTTAAGGAGACAAACTGTATGCTGGTCGATACCAGAATAGTCTTCAAGTATATGGATCAGGAAATATTCAAAAAGCTATTCATTCCTACCTAAGGCCAAACCTAGAATGCTTCTCATGCTTTGCAACGGCAACTAAAGAAGGACAAAGAGCTTACTACGAAGGCCCAGAGTATGGTAACAAACAACAGAATCAAGTCAGAGTAGTTATTGGGAAAGGTTGCAGTATGGGTGAACTGATCACAGCCTTTAAGTTCTTTAAAGAAATTGATGGTGTGTATAATATGTGCCATGTCAAGGTGGCTCTAAGGTGAAGAAGGAAGAGAACTTGAGACAAACATCTTTTACATAAGTGGCGCCAAGCTATTGTTATTGTTCCAACATTACAAAATCACACCTTAATCCCTTGCATCAAGACAAGTCCTTTTAATGAGAAATATGTATAATTGCCTGCTACAAAAACAAATATAACTCAATGTCATAATGAAAATATAATTTCCATATGAAACTGAATAATTGTAATTATATTTTGCCCCAAAACGAAACAAAAAGTAAAATAACCAAACAAATTGCACAGCATTACTTATAGACATGCAAAGTACAAAGATTAACATCATACATTTATAGATCTAACCTCTTAGTGGTTTGTACTAGTCTAACCACTAGATGTTCTAACTCACTAGAATCATGCTGTCTCCTCTTTAGTGTACCTTCCCCGTTTGTGTTAATTGCACTTGTCATTACTTCTTCCACTTCAACTCTCTATTGTTGATTCCTGGTGACACATAATACTCTCCTTCATGACATCCATCATTTAGGTCCACATAACCACTAGCATGTTTTGAAGAATTTGGGCTTTATCCTGTCTTATGAAGTTGCTGCCTATTCCTCCTGTAAATCTGAACATCACTATTCTTCACCAAATATGATCTAGGAACAACCACTATACCCATTTTAACTCTTTACTTGTGCCATCATTGATTATAACCGCATTTCCCTCTTCCAGTTCAGGCAATAGCTTTGAGCTTCTGCCATAATAAAGTTTCTGTCCATCTTGTGAGTCTTGAAGTAGGTGTCCGATAGTCAGTGAGTCTTGTGTCTCTGGTTGTAACAAGTCTTCAGAAGCGGGTTGTGTTCTCCTAACAAACAGTGGCTGACTGGGGCTTGCTGCACCCTCAACAGGAGTATTTCTATTATCCAGAACACTTAGATAAAGATCCTTGTCTTTGGCTGCCTTCTTCATCAGCTTCTTTACTGTCTGTACACTTTTATCTGCCAAGATATTACTTTTTGGATAATAGGGGGATGATACTGTGTTGTCTGTTCAATATGACCTACAGAATTCTTTAAGTTTTACAGCTGTAGACTGTGGACCATTGTCACTGTGAACAGTCTGAGGTATTCCATGCCTAGCAAAATGATACAGTATTTCACAATAGTACTGGAATGGGTATTTTCTAACAAGTCAAACTCAAAATATTTGCTGTAATAATCAACAAGCAACAGGATCTCTTTCCTTTTTATCTCATATAAATCAGTTCCAAGATTTTGCCAAGGGAGTTTAGGGACTTCATGAGGCATCAATGGTTTCCTTGCTTGGTGGTTACTATAAGCATTACAGGTGGCACAAGCACTAATCAGGTCCTCAAGTTCAGCCCCCTTTCCAGGCCAGTACACAAGATTTCTTGCTATCCTTAGTCTTTTCTATATCTTGATGACATTTTTGAATGTATGAGGACCTTAATAATTAGTTCCATAGGCACTATAATTCTGTTAATTTTATGCAGCTTTCTGTCAACATAACTTACCTCTAATTTCAAAAGCATGTTTTTCTATTTTCTTATTGGATTACGTGTTAATTGACAGGCGTGCGAAAGAGAGACTTTTGGATGTTAATGTGCTGAGAGGTGCAACTGGAGGGATGTCTGATCATTATCTTGTGGAGTGAATGTTGGGGTGAAGAGGGTGGTGAGAGTAAGTGAGCTTGGGAAGGAGACTTGTGTGAGGAAGTACCAGGAGAGACTGAGTACAGAATGGAAAAAGGTGAGAACAATGGAAGTAAGGGGAGAGGGGGAGGAATGGGATGTATTTAGGGAATCAGTGATGGATTGCGCAAAAGATGCTTGTGGCATGAGAAGAGTGGGAGGTGGGTTGATTAGAAAGGGTAGTGAGTGGTGGGATGAAGAAGTAAGAGTATTAGTGAAAGAGAAGAGAGAGGCATTTGGACGATTTTTGCAGGGAAAAAATGAAATTGAGTGGGAGACGTATAAAAGAAAGAGACAGGAGGTCAAGAGAAAGGTGCAAGAGGTGAAAAAAGGGCAAATGAGAGTTGGGGTGAGAGAGTATCATTAAATTTTAGGGAGAATAAAAAGATGTTCTGGAAGGAGGTAAATAAAGTGCGTAAGACAAGGGAGCAAATGGGAACTTCAGTGAAGGGCGCAAATGCGGAGGTGATAACAAGTAGTGGTGATGTGAGAAGGAGATGGAGTGAGTATTTTGAAGGTTTGTTGAATGTGTTTGATGATAGAGTGGCAGATATAGGGTGTTTTGGTCGAGGTGGTGTGCAAAGTGCGAGGGTTAGGGAAAATGATTTGGTAAACAGAGAAGAGGTAGTAAAAGCTTTGCGGAAGATGAAAGCCGGCAAGGCAGCAGGTTGGATGGTATTGCAGTGGAATTTATTAAAAAAGGGGGTGACTGTATTGTTGACTGGTTGGTAAGGTTATTTAATGTATGTATGACTCATGGTTTCTCTGTTCTTAACGCTACCTCGCTAACGCGGGAAATGGCGAATAGTTTGAAAAAAAAAAAAAAAAAAAAAAATGACTCATGGTGAGGTGCCTGAGGATTGGCGGAATGCGTGCATAGTGCCATTGTACAAAGGCAAAGGGGATAAGAGTGAGTGCTCAAATTACAGAGGTATAAGTTTGTTGAGTATTCCTGGCAAATTATATGGGAGGGTATTGATTGAGAGGGTGAAGGCATGTACAGAGCATCAGATTGGGGAAGAGCAGTGTTGTTTCAGAAGTGGTAGACGATGTGTGGATCAGGTGTTTGCTTTGAAGAACGTATGTGAGAAATACTTAGAAAAGCAAATGGATTTGTATGTAGCATTTATGGATCTGGAGAAGGCATATGATAGAGTTGATAGAGATGCTCTGTGGAAGGTATTAAGAATATATGGTGTGGGAGGCAAGTTGTTAGAAGCAGTGAAAAGTTTTTATCGAGGATGTAAGGCATGTGTACGTGTAGGAAGAGAGGAAAGTGATTGGTTCTCAGTGAATGTAGGTTTGCGGCAGGGGTGTGTGATGTCTCCATGGTTGTTTAATTTGTTTATGGATGGGGTTGTTAGGGAGGTGAATGCAAGAGTTTTGGAAAGAGGGGCAAGTATGAAGTCTGTTGGGGATGAGAGAGCTTGGGAAGTGAGTCAGTTGTTGTTCGCTGATGATACAGCGCTGGTGGCTGATTCATGTGAGAAACTGCAGAAGCTGGTGACTGAGTTTGGTAAAGTGTGTGAAAGAAGAAAGTTAAGAGTAAATGTGAATAAGAGCAAGGTTATTAGGTACAGTAGGGTTGAGGGTCAAGTCAATTGGGAAGTGAGTTTGAATGGAGAAAAACTGGAGGAAGTGAAGTGTTTTAGATATCTGGGAGTGGATCTGGCAGCGGATGGAAACATGGAAGCGGAAGTGGATCATAGGGTGGGGGAGGGGGCGAAAATTCTGGGAGCCTTGAAGAATGTGTGGAAGTTGAGAACATTATCTCGGAAAGCAAAAATGGGTATGTTTGAAGGAATAGTGGTTCCAACAATGTTGTATGGTTGCGAGGCGTGGACTATGGATAGAGTTGTGCGCAGGAGGATGGATGTGCTGGAAATGAGATGTTTGAGGACAATGTGTGGTGTGAGGTGGTTTGATCGAGTAAGTAACGTAAGGGTAAGAGAGATGTGTGGAAATAAAAAGAGCGTGGTTGAGAGAGCAGAAGAGGGTGTTTTGAAATGGTTTGGTCACATGGAGAGAATGAGTGAGGAAAGATTGACCAAGAGGATATATGTGTCGGAGGTGGAGGGAACGAGGAGAAGAGGGAGACCAAATTGGAGGTGGAAAGATGGAGTGAAAAAGATTTTGTGTGATCGGGGCCTGAACATGCAGGAGGGTGAAAGGAGGGCAAGGAATAGAGTGAATTAGAGCAATGTGGTATACCGGGGTTGACGTGCTGTCAGTGGATTGAATCAAGGCATGTGAAGCGTCTGGGGTAAACCATGGAAAGCTATGTAGGTATGTATATTGCGTGTGTGGTCGTATGTATATACAGGTGTATGGGGGTGGGTTGGGCCATTTCTTTCGTCTGTTTCCTTGCGCTACCTCGCAAACGCGGGAGACAGCGACAAAGCAAAAAAAAAAAAAAAAAAATGTTTTTCTACTGAAGTGTCTCTTCAAATCAGGCCATCCCTCTAATGTGAATTCTTGAAGAGTCTGCAATACTCCATCTTCCTTAGTCCTATTTTTAAGAACTTTCAAGCTTATACCTGCAGTGTCTAGCTGTTCACATCCTGATACACTTCTTAATCTATATTTCAACAGTCTTTCAAGCAATACCTCCCATTGGACTCAAGCTAGATGTATGGACAGAGTGGTATTGTTGTTAAGTGAAGGAATGACTTCTTGGATATGTATATGTTTGCTTGTTTATATTCCTTCTACATGAACATTTTCCTTCTTCTTGGACACTTGCATTAGTAAAACCTGTCTCTTTCAACTATTGTTTTGTTGCTGCGATTTTTTTTTATATTTCTATAGTCTTTAAATCTCTCCTTATCTCCCTTTTCAACAAGCATTTTGACTCAGATTGTCTCCTTTCCACAAATGGGATCCACCACTGGTATTCTTTCCCATGTTACTGATGTTTGGTCATTCTCTCTGAGAAACTGGAAAATTCTATGTTGCATATCTTGAAAGCATGTGACGACTTCACGGTCTCACCTCAACACTCCCTTCGCTTTCCTTCCCCTCTCTGTTCCCTTCCCAACTTCCTTTGGAGTTAGTCTGCATTTGCAATAGTCCATGGATAAATTTCTCCCTCTTCACCTGTCAAGGGAATGTTCCTCTGGATTCTCTCCTGTCTCTTAACATCTATCTATTAGTGATATCCATTAATACATAATACCGTTCCCTCGTACGCTGTTAACCTAACACTTTATTTTTCTCTCAAATCCTCTGTATCTTCTGTTGCCCAATCTAAATCTCTTCACTTTATATCTAATTGTGTATATTCAGATTTTGATAGGATCTCTCAGTGAAGCAGGCACAACCTATTAAACTTAAATGTTTTCAGGACTGTTTCTTCCTTTTCTCTTGCTGATACTCCTTATAACCTCCCATCTCCTTTTATACTTCTCTGACTTCATCACTCAATACAGTAAAATCCCTTTCACATTAACAACTGATTTCTCTCAGAAATTTCACATTACACACAGAACTAAGTTTGTCTCTAAAAACCTGAGTGTCTTATTCAGATGCCAAAGATTTTTCTCTTTGTTCATTTGCCCTAATTGTGCGTGGGATTGATTTGCTTTGCCTTTTTATACAGTACTGCTCTCACATCTGGGATGCTTAACCTATACTTACTTTAAGGTCAAATGTAAAGCAGTTTGATTTATTACCTATGCTCTTTTGACCTCAAAATATTGACCCATTTTCCTCATGAAATGCTGCCCATTCTCTTTTCGTTTTTACTAAGTACAACAATGATTCAATTTTGTAGGTTGTTCCATAATCAAGGATGCTTCTACCATTAGCTAAATCACACAATACCCAGCAAGCAAGTGTATCACATAACTACCCTGTGCTAGTTAGCAACTCCGGGGTAAGCACTTGGAGATTTCTATTTCTCTTCAGAAATAACATTTGGAACTCAATATCCTTATTATTTTCACTAAATAAATAATAGCTTCTCCTTTTTAAAAGGTAGGTTTTCTATCAGAAAAACTCTAAAGATTAATCTCTTTGTTTTGGCTCTTTTTATATTTCCTCTGAGGTATAGCCTTGATGAGGGTCTCAGCCTATGTTGAGGCCTTTGAATTAAAGACTCAAAAGTACTCAGTACAGCATTGCAGATTCATACATCTTAGCAATAAAATCTTAGAAAATGAAACACTTGAAACTTTTTAATTGCTGATTAACATTCACACCTAAAAACATAATCTATGCTTGATGTGCATGAAATCAGTATATCATACATTGATTTGAATATCTGTAGTCCTGATACAATTAAGCATAGAAATTCTTAGTTCATATGGATTCACATAGCGAAAACTTTGTTTTCATGTGGCAAACATTTTCTGTATCAGGCCAATAAATAACTATGTAATTTGGGAAAAGGAAGAGCCTTGTTACTAGGAAGTCTATTACCATTTTAGAGGCAGACAGAGGGAGCCTAATTATCACATAGATCTAGGTTATCTATTGTGGTTGTTTTTCTATTATGATTCTTCTAAAAACTCTCTTCCTTTCCCTATTAAATGGTGATTTCTTTCTATCCCCGAATATCAAATTTATTCTATACCATCTTTCATCTTCATCCTATACCATCCTCATGTTTGTCATGAATATGTTTGGCTGTATGTGGTCTGGCATAACAAATAAAGTCGCTATCTTTTGAGAGATAAGATTCTATGACCTTATCTCCTTTAGCAGCTCTATCATGATAATGATATGTGAGCATTGTTCTTACCTGTGACAGTCACTATCTAACAGGCAGACTAAATACTAACCTGCTGTACAGTTTACTATGTAAGTAGAGAATCTGACGAGCTAAATGCGATTCAGCTAGCAAAAAATAAGCCAGAGATAAAAAAAAAAATATGAGGTGAAAGGGAAATACAGGTAAGACTTACTAGCACATCATGTATATCTTGTAACTGATGCTAATGTCATGTTACTTAAGTGAGTTTGAAAATGTGAACTTTATTGTTTAGCTACAAATGAATATACATAAATCACCAGACATATGAATTGATGAAACTCATGTCAGAAGGCTGTAACATAAAATAGCCACAAGTTTGGTGGTGAGGTGCATCAGTATGTTTATCATAAACAGATAAATCAGGCCAGGAATTTAGGGTAACACCCTCATTAGGAGTCTAAGGCAGCAGAGATTCATTGAGTTTGAGAACTAAAGCAGTTTCAGGAAGCTAAAGCTATTTCTTCCACCATCATTCTTTAATCAATTATCACTTTACATTCTATTTTACTGAAAAATATACTTTCAACCAGTTTTGCTGCTAGCAGTCTTTCTTACTGACAAACTTAGGTGATATTGCTGCTTTACACTGCTCAAGGTTGATAAAAGGCCCAGTACTGTAGCAGTAACTATATGGATAACTGAAGATATTCTTGCATCTTTTTGAATAGTTTCAAAAGTATGTGAATAAACCATATCATCCCAGTATGCAGGTAATTCTGAAGAAAAGAAAAGCCCACTTAAGAACTTGAGTTGATATAATGACAGTTTATGTTTGACAGGCTTGTATGAATAAGGTGAAAAACTAACAGAACATGACTAGTGTTCCAGAAGACATGAAAGTACACTTTAAAATATAAAGATTCTTTGAATTTTTATCAAGGCTGTAAGGCATGTGTATGAGTAGGAAGAGAGGAAAGTGATTGGTTCTCAGTGAATGTAGGTTTGCGGCAGGCGTGCATGATGTCTCCATGGTTGTTTAATTTGTTTATGGATGGGGATGTTAGGGAGGTGAATGCAAGAGTTTTGGAAAGAGGGGTAAGTATGCAGTCTGTTGTGGATGAGAGAGCTTGGGAAGTGAGTCAGTTGTTGTTTGCTGATGATACAGCGCTGGTGGCTGATTCGGGTGAGAAACTGCAGAAGCTAGTGACTGAATTTGGTAAAGTGTGTGAAAGAAGAAAGCTGAGAGTAAATGTGAATAAAAGCAAGGTTACTAGGTACAGTAGGGTTCAGGGACAATTCAACTGGGAGGTAAGTTTGAATGAAGAAAAACTGGCGGAAGTGAAGTGTTTTAGATATCTGGGAGTGGATTTGGCAACGGATGGAACCATGGAAGCGGAAGTGAATCATAGGGTGGGGGAGGGGGCGAAATTTCTGGGAGAGTTAAAAAATGTGTGGAAGACAAGAACATTATCTTGGAAAGCAAAAATGGGTATGTTTGAAGAAATAGTGGTTCCAACAATGTTATATGGTTGCAAGGCGTAGGCTATGGATAGAGTTGTGCGGAGGAGGGTGGATGTGCTGGAAATGAGATGTTTGAGGATAATATGTGGTGTGAGGTGGTTTGATTGAGTAAGTGATGAAAGGGTAAGAGAGATGTGTGGTAATAAAAAAGAGTGTGGTTGAGAGAGCAGAAGAGGGTGTTTTGAAATGGTTTTTTCACATGGTGAGAATGAGTGAGGAAAGATTGACAAAGAGGATATATGTGTCAGAGGTGGAGGGAACGAGAAGTCGGAGACCAAATTGGAGGTGGAAAGATGGGGTGAAAAAGATTTTGAGTGATCGGGGCCTGAACATGCAGGAGGGTGAAAGGTGTGCAAGGAATAGAGTGAATTGGAACGATGTGGTATACTTGGGTCGACGTGCTGTCAATGGATTGAACCAGGGCATGTGAAGCATCTGGGGTAAACCATGGAAAGTTTTGTGGGGCCTGGATGTTGAAAGGGAGCTGTGGTTTCAGTGCATTACACATGACAGCTAGAGACTGAGTGTGAACGAATGTGGCCTTTGTTGTCTTTTTCTAGTGCTACCTCGCACACATGTGGAGGGAAGGGGGTTGTCATTTCATGTTTCATGTGTGGCGGGGTGGCGACGGGAATGAATAAGGGTAGACAGTATGAGTTATCTACATGTGTATATATGTATATGTCTGTGTGTATATATATGTATAGGTATGTATATATGCGTGTGTGGACATGTATGTATATACGTGTGTATGTGGGTGGGTTGGGCCATTCTTTCGTCTATTTCCTTGCGCTGCCTCACTAACTCAGGAGAAAGCGATGTCTCCATGGTTGTTTAATTTGTTTATGGATGGGGTTGCTAGGGAGGTAAATGCAAGAGTCTTGGAAAGAGGGGCAAGTATGCAGTCTGTTGTGGATGAGAGCTTGGGAAGTGAGTCAGTTGTTGTTCACTGATGATACAGCGCTGGTGGCTGATTCATGTGAGAAACTGCAGAAGCTGGTGACTGAGTTTGGTAAAGTGTGTGAAAGAAGAAAGCTGAGAGTAAATGTGAATAAGAGCAAGGTTATTAGGTACAGTAGGGTTGAGGGTTAAGTCATTTGGGAGGTAAGTTTGAATGGAGAAAAACTGGAGGAAGTGAAGTGTTTTAGATATCTGGGAGTGGATTTGGCAGCGGATGGAACCATGGAAGCGGAAGTGAATCATAGGGTGGGGGAGGGGGCGAAAATTCCGGGAGCATTGAAGAATGTGTGGAAGTCGAGAAAATTATCTTGGAAAGCAAAAATGGATATGTTTGAAGGAATAGTGGTTCCAACACTGTTATATGGTTATGAGGCGTGGGCTATGGATAGAGTTGTGCGGAGGAGGTTGGATGTGTTGGAAATGAGATGTTTGAGGACAATATGTGGTGTGAGGTGGTTTGATCGAGTAAGTAGTGTAAGGGTAAGATAGATGTGTGGTAATAAAAAGAGTGTGGTTGAGAGAGCAGAAGAGGGTGTTTTGAAATGGTTTGGTCACATGGAGAGAATGAGTGAGGAAAGATTGACAAAGAGGACATATATTTGTCAGAAGTGGAGGGAACGAGGAGAAGTGGGAGACCAAACTGGAGGTGGAAAGATGGAGTGAAAAAGATTTTGAGTGATCAGGGCCTGAACATGCAGGAGGATGAAAGGCGTATAAGGAATAGCGTGAATTGGAACAATGTGGTATACCGGGGTCGATGTGCTGTCAATGGATTGAACCAGGGCATGTGAAGCATCTGGGGTAAACCATGGAAAGTTTTGTGGGGCCTGGATGTGGAAAGGGAGCTGTGGTTTTGGTGCATTATACATGACAGCTAGAGACTGAGTGTGAACGAATGTGGCCTTTGTTGTTTTTTCCTAGCGCTACCTTGTGCACATGCGGGGGGGAGGGGGTTGTCATTTTATGTGTGGCGGGGTAGCGACGGGAATGAATAAGGCAGACTATGAATTATGTACATGTGTATATATATATATATATATATGTATATGTCTGTTTGTGTGTATATATATGTATAAGTTGAGATGTATAGGTATGTATATGTGCGTGTCTGGACGTGTATGTATATACATGTGTATGTGGGTGGGTTGGGCTATTCTTTTATGTTTCCTTGCACTACCTCGCAAACGCAGGAGACAGCGACAAAGTATAATAAAATAAATAAATAAATGTTTGACAAGACCTTTGAGAGTCAAGTCAAATGATTGTTTTCAGTAAATATGGTCTTTGACCAAACCTGAATGGGCCAGATCAAAGGTCACTGGTATGCAGAATGTAGTGCAGATGACCAGTGATCTGGCCCCAAAGTGCCAGGTCAAACACATCTTCACTATACCATCACTGCTTTAAAATAGCCCAGAAGGGACAGGTTAAAGGCCAGTGGTATATAGGAAGTTGAGGATGAAGAGTTATGAAGATGGTCTGTGACCTGACCCTTACAGCTAAAATCAAAGGCCAATAATATTGTCAGTATATTAAAGATGAGTTTGACCTAATGGATCAGGTTTAAGGCCCGTGGTGTCAAGAGTGAACTGAATGCAAGAATATAGTGAAGGTGGTCCCTAGCCTTACTTATTAGGGTTGGATCAGAGGCCTGCGATGGCAATGAAGATGAGTGTAGTGTAAAATAGTGTGTAGTGGTGATGAGGGTGCAATGAAGATAAGAGTATATCAAAGCTAGCCTTTGACTTAACCCATAAGGGTTTAGTAAAGATATGAGAGTTATGAACATGAGAATGTAGTAAAGATACCCTTTGGTCTGACCTGATAGGGTGTAGTAAATATTTGGGAGTGGGGAAGATGAGGATGAGGTTGTAGTAAAAATGGCCTTTGAACCGACCATTACAGATCAGATCAAAGGCCATTTGTGTCAAGAGTATAGTGATGATGAGGGTGTAGTGAGGTTGGCTCATAAGTGTGTAGTTAAGATGGGGGTATAATGAAAATGGTGTAGTGAAGAAAAGGAAGCCATGAGGATAAAGGCCTGTAATTTATGAATGTAGAGTGGTCTTTTTATTTGGTTCTTCAAAAGAAGTATAATGATCACTTTCATATCCTTGTGGGAATGAATAGGTAGACAATGCATGCATTTATGAGTATGCTATACTGTGCTTAGTATAACAGCAATGACCTCGTTTAAATACATGTACATGAATGAAATGAAGATAAAAAAGTGTTGAACATATTTCAAGTATGATTTCTTTGGTATTTTGCAGACAAGGGTAAAAATTTCCTAGAAGAGTGCAGCGATGGCTTCAGACACTAGTGCTAAAGAAGCGCTGACTGAAGATGGTTGGAATGCTGACCAAATGGCAGAGATCAATGCATTGGAGATTACTACTTTATCTCATCCTTCACAAAATGCAAGTATTTCTCAGTCCTTAGAGCAGACACCTACCTCAAGGCCTTCTGACAAGACAGGCAGTTCCCAACCCAGCAAGTTCCCAGATCCAACCCCTGCTGTCTGTGGGTAAGTGGGAACAAGAAAAATATATCAGGATAAAAGTAATATGAATGAAGGCTTTGGTCTTATTGTGCAAAGTGAAAAATAAGAAGTGCTTATATTACAGAGAAAGTTCATCTTTAACACATGGGTATGGGTTGAGCATGCGTATGACTGAATTGAGAAGCCGTTTACCTGATTAATCCAAGATATCTGGGAATGGACTTCAGAGGAATATATAGTGTGTTACTTGAGTTCAGCAGAATTCATTTTTTTAATGAAGAAACTGGAATATCATGTAAGTTACTCATATATATTTATGGTATTACATACAAATATTTCATGATACAAGACTATGCACAGTTGGGTAAAACTGTTGTTACATCTGTGTGCTAAGAGTCAGGCTAGCTACATCAAATTTGAGTATGTGAAGAGGGACAAATGTGAGGAATTGACTGAGAGGCTTGGGGTTTAAGTGGAAAACATGCATACAACCTTAGCAATGATTACATAAGATTACTTTTAAGAAAATATGTACAAGAGGGAATAAGCCTGATGTACAGGTATGGCCATTCACTGACAACTCTAGTCATATTTATATCACACTGCAGTGAATGTACACTCACTCAGCCATTCTAATGGGGTGATCCATTAGCATGATGAGATCAAACTGGCAATTACATGGGAAGGGTATCTGTTCTGCAAGGTCAATAGGTCACTATATCCACTTGGTTAACCCCTATGAGATCACTTCCACCTCCCAGTAGAATTATCTTACTGCAGTCTTTATATGACAGTGCTATATAAATCATCTTTTAATGCCGATGCAATACTGTACTATCAGTAGACAGCAATGATTAAGTAGGCCTATATGTTGTACAGCACAGTGAACACTCAAGATGCATTTCTGGAGAAAGAGCTTTCAACAAATCAACATTCAATGGGGTCACTATAACATACTGTATTTGATATCGAGATACATTCTGTGCAACATTCTTTACTACCTATTTTCACCTCCAAAGTGATACTTTTTTCATCACCTATGGTGCATTTCAAGCACTTGCAAACATTTATCAGACATTATGAGTATAGATATCTGGAATATGTTCTTTTAAGTGATGAATACAGCAGAAGAGAAACTGAGCATTCATGAACATGTTTAAGGTGAAAAAGCTTTAGAAGCTAAGCATTGACGGGCCCAGAGTGCTCTACATATGCCACTCATAATCATTAGCTGAGCAAGTGTGAAGAAAAATGATGGATGCAACCATTTCATATGACTTTGCAATTTTTCATTGCATTATAGAATTACAGAAAGGTCAAAAGCTCTATGGTGAATCAGCTATTATTGTCCAGAATTGCAATCATGTATTTGCATAAAATTCATATGACCGTAGAAATGGTCACAGTTAATTTTGCTTAGAATTGGTGGCTGGTGAGGAAGAAACAGCTGCAACATTTTTATCAGTATTTCTGTGCCTGCTTGCTTCCATAGAATCCTGTGTAATATTCTTCAAATACAAGCTGTGACTGGCTGCACTATCTTGATGCTCACTCTTGGTCCTTATCATACTGTATCATTTGTTGCATTGAACATTGCAGGCTGTTCATAATTTCTTTTCCTACTTCTTTCTTCACTTGTCCCTCTTTTTCATCCCCATATAAATCAGAGTGGTGGATCCTAAGACACATAGCTGAATCCTCACAGTCAGCTCATACGAATGTTCTATGAACTGTTCATCAAGATTCTTTTGCTCTGTTTCTCCTCATTACTGGGGACTTTGTTCTTGATGTGAATGAGTGATTCATTATTTACTTCCTTATCATGTCCCTCAAAATCATTCCACAATGAAAGGCAAGTTTTCTTTCACATTTCTAAAAGAGCAGATTCCTTCATATATTGCCAGGAAAACTTCAGTTCCAGGCCTCTTTAGAATGTTTCATTTTTTACTCAGACCAGAACGAAGTAACACTACTTGATGTACAAGGCTGTAGGTTCTTAGGGTAACTGAGTTTGGTGGTAGTGGTGGAGGTGAGTACCTAGGAATTGCTGTGCAAAGTTAAGCTGTGTGATGTCTCTTAACCTTATCAGTATGCAAATTATTTTATGGCCTTCCCAAATTTGCTAAAGTCAAAAATTTTTGCTTTCTGAACAGATGGATAAAAATGTAGAAAAAAATATTATTAAGTGAACAAAAGCTATCAGTATTTATTTATTTATTTATTATACTTTGTTGCTGTCTCCCGTGTTAGCGAGGTAACGCAAGGAAACAGATGAAAGAATGGCCCAACCCACCCACATACACATGTATATACATCCACGCACATAGATATACTATACATTTCAACGTATACATACATATATATACACAGACATATACATTTATACACATGTACATATTCATACTTGCTGCCTTCATCCATTCATGTCGCCACTCCGCCACACATGAAATGGCACCCCCCTACCCCTGCATGCATGAGATAGCGCTAGGAAAGGACAACAAAGGCCACTTTCGTTCACACTCAGTCTCTAGCTGTCATGTGTAATGCACCGAAACCACAGCTCCCTTTCCACATCCAGGCCCCACAAAACTTTCCATGGTTTATCCCAGATGCTTCACATGCCCTGGTTCAATCCATTAACACCATGTTGACCCCGGTATACCACAGTGTTCCAATTCACTCTATTTCTTGCAAGCCTTTCACCCTCCTGCATGTTTAGGCCATGATCACTCAAAATCTTTTTTATTATATCCTTCCACCTCCAACTTGGCCTCTTACTCCTCCGCGTTCCCTCCACCTCTGACACATATATCCTCTTGGTCAATCTTTCCTCACTCATTCTCTCCATGTGACCAAACCATTTCAATACACCCTTTTCTGCTCTCTCAACCACACTCGTTTTATTACCACACATCTCTCTTACCCTTTCATTACTTACTCGATCAAACCACCTCACACCACATACTGTCCTCAAACATTTCATTTCCAGCACATCCACCCTCCTCTGCACAACCCTATCTATAGCCCACACCTCACAACCATATAACTTTGTTGGAACCACTATTCCTTCAAACATACCCATTTTTGCTCTCCAAGATAACGTTCTCGCCTTCCACACATTCTTCAACGTTCCCAGAACCTTCACCCCTCTCCCACTCTGTGACTCACTTCTACTTCCATGGTTCCAACCACTGCTAAATCCGCTCCCAGATATCTAAAACACTTTACTTCCTCCAGTTTTTTTCCATTCAAACTTACCTCCCAATTTACTCGTCCCTCAATCCTACTGTACCTAATAACCTTGCTCTTATTCACATTTACTCTCAGCTTTCTTTCACACACTTTACTAAACTCAGTCACCAGCTTCTGCAGTTTCTCACCCATATCAGCCACCAGCACTGTATCATCAGCAAACAACAACTGACTCACTTCCCAAGCCCTCTCATCCCCAACAGACTGCATACTTGCCCCTCTCTCCAAAATTCTTGCATTTACTTCCCTAACAACCCCATCCATAAACAGATTAAACAACCATGGAGACTTCACGTGTCCCTGCTGCAAACCAACATTCACTGGGAACCAATCACTTTCCTCTCTTCCTACTCATACGCATGTCTTGCATCCCCGATAAAAACTTTGATCAAAATTTTGATCAAATAAGTCTTTAACTTTGTCTTTAAGAGTTTATATAAATTTTATGTTTGGCTTAACTCTTCAACAGTTTATAACAACACTATATATATTTTTATATACATCCACTGTAAGTACATTTTTAATCAAGCCAGGGGCACAATTTCAGTGCTTACCATATGTGCTATTTCCTCTAGATATGCCCCTGAACAGTTAGGGGTATTTTTTAGCTAAAAATACTTTTTTGTTTCAAAACTGAAAGATAAGATACTTGAAATAATCATAGAAAATATATCATAATGC
Organism: Panulirus ornatus; assembly: GCF_036320965.1. NCBI lineage: Eukaryota > Metazoa > Arthropoda > Malacostraca > Decapoda > Palinuridae > Panulirus > Panulirus ornatus. The sequence goes on along the minus strand of NC_092251.1, from coordinate 22,755,076 downwards.
TCTCATTTACCGATAAATACTCACTAAATATGATGCAATCGAGCAGAAATATTTTAAAAGTGACTTCATTTAACAGCTTAATTAAGTGTCATTAAAAGGACTAGACGTTATTTGAACACCATATTTGTATTCAGCTTGAAAAATACTTCTTATAATGAGTTTATAGAGGAAATCTTTTTTACTGAGAAAAACAAAAAACTGAAGGGTATTTTTTGGCACCAAAAACTTTTTTTTTTTTTTTCTTTTTTTTTCCAAAAGAAGGAACAGAGAAGAGGTCCAGGTGAGGATATTCCCTCAAAGGCCCAGTCCTCTGTTCTTAACGCTACCTCGCTATCGCGGGAAATGGCGAATAGTATAAAAAAAAAAAAAAAAAAAAATCATAATGCTAACAGTTACCGATACATACTTAGTAAATAGGATGCAAAGTAACAGAAATATTTTAAAATTGACTTCATTTCACAGTCTAATTGAGTGTCATTAAGAAGACTAAATGTTATTTTAACACCATAATTGTAATCAGAATGAAAAATACTCCTTATAATGCTGAAAAAGGACTGGTGATTGGGAATACCTGGTTTAAAAAGCGAGATATACATAAGTATACGTATGTAAGTAGGAGAGATGGCCAGAGAGCATTATTGGATTAAGTGTTAATTGACAGGCGCCCAAAAGAGAGACTTTTGGATGTTAATGTGCTGAGAGGTGCAACTGGAGGGATGTCTGATCATTATCTTGTGGAGGCTAAGGTGAAGATTTGTATGGGTTTTCAGAAAAGAAGAGTGAATGTTGGGGTGAAGAGGGTGGTGAGAGTAAGTGAGCTTGGGAAGGAGACTTGTGTGAGGAAGTACCAGGAGAGACTGAGTACAGAATGGAAAAAGGTGAGAACAATGGAAGTAAGGGGAGTGGGGGAGGAATGGGATGTATTTAGGGAATCAGTGATGGACTGCGCAAAAGATGCTTGTGGCATGAGAAGAGTGGGAGGTGGGTTGATTAGAAAGGGTAGTGAGTGGTGGGATGAAGAAGTAAGATTATTAGTGAAAGAGAAGAGAGAGGCATTTGGACGATTTTTGCAGGGAAAAAATGAAATTGAGTGGGAGGTGTATAAAAGAAAGAGACAGGAGGTCAAGAGAAAGGTGCAAGAGGTGAAAAAGAGGGCAAATGAGAGTTGGGGTGAGAGAGTATCATTACATTTTAGGGAGAGTATAAAGATGTTCTGGAAGGAGGTAAATAAAGTGCGTAAGACAAAGGAGCAAATGGGAACTTCAGTGAAGGGCGCAAATGGGGAGGTGAAAACAAGTAGTGGTGATGCGAGAAGGAGATGGAGTGAGTATTTTGAAGGTTTGTTGAATGTGTTTGATGATAGAGTGGCAGATATAGGGTGTTTTGGTCGAGGTGGTGAGCAAAGTGAGAGGGTTAGGGAAAATGATTTGGTAAACAGAGAAGAGGTAGTAAAAGCTTTGCGGAAGATGAAAGCCGGCAAGGCAGCAGGTTTGAATGGTATTGCAGTGGAATTTATAAAAAAAGGGGGTGACTGTATTGTTGACTGGTTGGTAAGGTTATTCAATGTATGTATGGCTCATGGTGAGGTGCCTGAGGATTGGCGGAATGCGTGCATAGTGCCATTGTACAAAGGCAAAGGGGATAAGAGTGAGTGCTCAAATTACAGAGGTATAAGTTTGTTGAGTATTCCTGGTAAATTATATGGGAGGGTATTGATTGAGAGGGTGAAGGCATGTACAGAGCATCAGATTGGGGAAGAGCAGTGTGGTTTCAGAAGTGGTAGAGGATGTGTGGATCAGGTGTTTGCTTTGAAGAATGTATGTGAGAAATACTTAGAAAAGCAAATGGATTTGTATGTAGCATTTATGGATCTGGAGAAGGCATATGATAGAGTTGATAGAGATGCTCTGTGGAAGGTATTAAGAATATATGGTGTGGGAGGCAAGTTGTTAGAGGCAGTGAAAAGTTTTTATCGAGGATGTAAGGCATGTGTACGTGTAGGAAGAGAGGAAAGTGATTGGTTCTCAGTGAATGTAGGTTTGCGGCAGGGGTGTGTGATGTCTCCATGGTTGTTTAATTTGTTTATGGATGGGGTTGTTAGGGAGGTGAATGCAAGAGTTTTGGAAAGAGGGGCAAGTATGAAATCTGTTGTGGATGAGAGAGCTTGGGAAGTGAGTCAGTTGTTGTTCGCTGATGATACAGCGCTGGTGGCTGATTCATGTGAGAAACTGCAGAAGCTGGTGACTGAGTTTGGTAAAGTGTGTGACAGGAGAAAGTTAAGAGTAAATGTGAATAAGAGCAAGGTTATTAGGTACAGTAGGGTTGAGGGTCAAGTCAATTGGGAGGTAAGTTTGAATGGAGAAAAACTGGAGGAAGTAAAGTGTTTTAGATATCTGGGAGTGGATCTGGCAGCGGATGGAACCATGGAAACAGAAGTGAATCATAGGGTGGGGGAGGGGGCGAAAATCCTGGGAGCCTTGAAGAATGTGTGGAAGTCGAGAACGTTATCTCGGAAAGCAAAAATGGGTACGTTTGAAGGAATAGTGGTTCCAACAATGTTGTATGGTTGCAAGGCGTGGGCTATGGGTAGAGTTGTGCGCAGGAGGGTGGATGTGCTGGAAATGAGATGTTTGAGGACAATGTGTGGTGTGAGGTGGTTTGATCGAGTAAGTAATGTAAGGGTAAGAGAGATGTGTGGAAATAAAAAGAGCGTGGTTGAGAGAGCAGAAGAGGGTGTTTTGAAATGGTTTGGGCACATGGAGAGAATGATTGAGGAAAGATTGACCAAGAGGATATATGTGTCGGAAGTGGAGGGAACGAGGAGAAGTGGGAGACCAAATTGGAGGTGGAAAGATGGAGTGAAAAAGATTTTGTGATCACTTTTCTGAGAAAAATACCACATGTACCAAATATTCATGGTATTTTTTTTAGCTCCCAAAAACTTTTTGTTTCAAAATTGAAAGAAAAGATATTCAAACACTTCTATACTTGAAATAATCATAGAAAATATAACATAAAGCTCTCAGTTACCGATACATACCCAGTAAATACAATGCAAAGGAGTGTAAAATATTTTAAAACTGACTTCATTTAACAGCTTAAATGAATGTCTTAAAGACGACTAAATTATATTTTAACAGCGGATTTGTATTCAGCATGAACAATACTTATAATGAATTTTTAAAGGAAATCTATTTTTATTTAAAAATTGAAAGATAAAATATTCAAGAACTTTTATACTTGAAATAAGCATGAAAAATATATAATGCTCTCAGTTACTGATACATACCCAGTAAATACAATGAAAATGAGCAGAAAATATTTTGAAACTGACTTCCTTTAACAGCTTGATTGCATGTCATAAAGACAACTAAATGATATTCTATCAGATTTGTATTCAGCATGAAAAGTATTTCTTATAATGAGTTTTTAAAGGAAATTATTTTTCTGACAAAAATGCCAAAAACTGAAGGTATTTTTTAGCTCAAAAAATATTTTGTTTCAAAATTGAAAGATAACATTTTCAAACACTTCTATACTTGAAAATATTCAAATTCTTCTATACTTGAAAATATTATTATTATTATTTTGCTTTGTCGCTGTCTCCCGCGTCTGCGAGGTAGCGCAAGGAAACAGAAGAAAGAAATGGCCCAACCCACCCCAATACACATGTATATACACACACATCCACACACGCAAATATACATACCTATACATCTCAATGTACACACATATATACACGCACAAACACATACATATATACCCATGCACACAATTCACACTGTCTGCCTTTATTCATTCCCATCGCCACCTCGCCACACATGGAATACCATCCCACTCCCCCCTCATGTGTGCGAGGTAGCGCTTGGAAAAGACAACAAAGGCCCCATCCGTCCACATCCAGTCTCCAGCTGTCATGCAATACTGCCCGAAACCACAGCTCCCTTTCCACATCCAGGCCCCACACAACTTTCCATGGTTTACCCCAGACGCTTCACATGCCCTGATTCAATCCACTGAAAGCACGTTGACCCCGGTATACCACATCGATCCAATTCACTCTATTCCTTGCCCGCCTTTCACCCTCCTGCATGTTCAGGCCCAGATCACTCAAAATCTTTTTCACTCCATCTTTCCTCCTCCAATTTGGTCTCCCACTTCTCCTCGTTCCCTCCATCTCCGACACATATATCCTCTTGGTCAATCTTTCCTCACTCATTCTCTCCATGTGCCCAAACCATTTCAAAACACCCTCTTCTACTCTCTCAACCGTGCTCTTTTTATTACCACACATCTCTCTTACCCTATTATTACTTACTCGATCAAACCACCTCACACCACACATTGTCCTCAAACATCTCATTTCCAGAACATCCACCCTCCTCCGCACAACTGAGTATGTATTGGGAATTGAGAGCATCATGATAGGGATTGGGGAGAAAGAATACTTCCCACGCCTCGCAACCATATAACATTGTTGGAACCACTATTCCTTCAAACATACCCATTTTCACTTTCCAAGACAATGTTCTCAACTTCCACACATTCTTCAACGCTCCCAGAACTTTTGCCCCCTCCCCCACCCTGTGATTCACTTCTGCTTCCATGGTTCCATCCGCTGCCAAATCCACTCCCAGATATCTAAAACACTTCACTTCCTCCAGTTTTTCTCCATTCAAACTTACCTCCTAATTGACTTGTCCCTCAACCCTACTGTACCTAATAACCTTGCTCTTATTTACATTTACGCTCAGCTTTCTTCTTTCATACCCTTTACCAAACTCAGTCACCAACTTCTGCAGTTTCTCACCCGAATCAGCCACCAGCGCTGTATCATCAGCAAACAGCAAGTGACTCACTTCCCAAACTCTCTTATCCACATCAGACTGCATACATGCCCCTCTTTCCAAGACTCTTGCATTCACCTCCCTAACAACCCCATCCATAAACAAATTAAACAACCGTGGAGACATCACACACCCCTGTCGCAAACCAAAATTTACTGAGAATCAATCACTTTCCTCTCTTCCTACACGTACACATACCTTACATCCTCGATAAAAACTTTTCAGTGCTTCTAGCAACTTGCCTCCCACATCATATATTCTTAATACCTTCCACAGAGCATCTCTATCAACTCTATGCCTTCTCCAGATCCATAAATACTAGTTACAAATCCATTTGCTTTTCTAAGTATTTCTCACATACATTTTTCAAAGCAAACACCTGGTTCACACATCCTCTACCATTTCTGAAACCACACTGCTCTTCCCCAGTCTGATGCTCTGTACATGCCTTCACCCTCTCAATCAATACCCTCCCATATAATTTACCAGGAATACTCAAGAAACTTATACCTCTGTAAATTGAGCACTCACTCTTATCCCCTTTGCCTTTGCTCAAATGGCAATATGCAAGCATTCCGCCAGTCCTCAGGCACCTCATCATGAGTCATACATACATTAAATAACCCTACCAACCAGTCAACATTACAGTCACCCCCTTTTTTAATAAATTCCACTGCAATACCATCCAAATCCGCTGCCTTGACAGCTTTCATCTTCGGCAAGGCTTTTATTTCTTTCTTTTCTTTCAAACTATTCACCATTTCCCGCGTTAGCAAGGTAGCGTTAAGAACAAAGGACTGGACCTTTGAGGGAATATCCTCACCTGGCCTCCTTCTCTGTTCCTGCTTTTAGAAAATCAAAAAAAAAAATTAGAGGGGAGGATTTCCAGCCCCCCGCTCCCTCCCCTTTAAGTCGCCTTCTACGACACACAGGGAATACGTGGGAAGTAATCTTTCTCCCCTATCCCCAGGGATATATATATATATATATTTTCTTTTTTATTTTTGCTTTGTCGCTGTCTCCTGCGTTAACAAGGTAGCGTAAGGAAACAGATGAAAGAATGGCCTAACCCACCCACATACACATGTATATACATACTTGTCCACACACGCAAATATACATACTTATACATCTCAACGTATACATATATATATAAACACACAGACATATACATATATACATGTACATAATTCATACTGTCTGCCTTTATTCATTCCCATTGCCACCTCGCCACACATGCAATAACAACCCCCTCCCCCTCATGTGTGCAAGGTAGCACTAGGAAAAGACAACAAAGGCCCCATTCATTCACACTCAGTCTCTAGCTGCCATGTAATAATGCACCGAAACCACAGCTCCCTTTCCACATCCAGGCCCCACAGAACTTTCCATGGTTTACCCCAGATGCTTCACATGGCCTGGTTCAATCCATTGACAGCATGTCGACCCTGGTATACCACATCGTTCCAATTCACTCTATTCCTTGCACGCCTTTCACTCTCCTGCATGTTTATGCCCCGATAACTTAAAATCTTTTTCACTCCATCTTTCCACCTCCAATTTGGTCTCCCACTTCTCCTCGTTCCCTCCACCTCTGGCACATACATCCTCTTGGTCAGTCTTTCTTCACTCATTCTCTCCATGTGACCAAACCATTTCAAAACACCCTCTTCTGCTCTCACAACCACACTCTTTTTATTACCACACATATCTCTTACTGTATTATTACTTACTTGGTCAAACCACCTCACACCACATCTTGTCCTCAAACATCTATTTCCAGCACATCCACCCTCCTCCGCACAACTCTATCTATAGCCCACGCCTCGTAACCATATAACATTGTTGGAACCACTATTCCTTCAAACATACCCTTTTTGCTTTCCGAGATAATATTCTCGACTTCTATGCATTCTTCAACGCTCCCAGGATTTTCGCCCCCTCCCCCACCCTATGATTCACTTCCACTTCCATGGTTCCATCTGCTGCCAAATCCACTCCCAGATATCTAAAACACTTTACTTCTTCCAGTTTTTCTCCATTCAAACTTACCTCCCAGTTGCCTTGACCCTCAACCTTACTGTACTGTACTGCTCTTATTCACATTTACTCTCAGCTTTCTTCTTTCACACACTTTACCAAACTCAGTCACCAGCTTCTGCAGTTTCTCATATGAATCAGCCACCAGCGCTGTATCATCAGCGAACAACAACTGACTCACTTCCCAAGCTCTCTCATCCACAACAGACTGCATACTTGCCCCTCTTTCCAAAACTCTTGCATTCACCTCCCTAACAACCCCATCCATAAACAAATTAAACAACCATGGAGACATTACACACCTTTGCCACAAACCTACATTCACTGAGAACCAATCACTTTCCTCTCTTCCTACACGTACACATGCCTTACATCCTCGATAAAAACTTTTCACTGCTTCTAACAACTTACCTCCCACACCATATATTCTTAATACCTTCCACAGAGCATCTCTATCAACTGTATCATATGCCTTCTCCAGATCCATAAATGCTACATACAAATCCATTTGCTTTTCTAAGTATTTCTCACGTACATTCTTCAAAGCAAACACCTGATCCACACATCCTCTACCACTTCTGAAACCACACTGCTCTTCCCTAATCTGATGCTCTGTACATGCCTTCACCCTCTCAATCAATACCCTCCCATATAATTTACCAGGAATACTCAACAAACTTATACCTCTGTAATTTGAGCACTCACTTTTATCCCCTTTGCCTTTGTACGATGGCACTATGCACGCATTCCGCCAATCCTCAGGCACCTCACCATGAGTCATACATACATTAAATAGCCTTACCAACCAGTCAACGATACAGTTACCCCCTTTTTTTAATAAATTCCACTGCAATACCATCCAAACCCGCTGCCTTGCCGGCTTTCATTTTCCGCAAAGCTTTTACTACCTCTTCTCTGTTTACCAAATCATTTTCCCTAACCCTCTCACTTTGCACACCACCTCGACAAAAACACCCTATATCTGCCACTCTATCATAAAACACATTCAACAAACTTTCAAAATACTCACTCCATCTCCTCACATCACCACTACTTGTTATCACCTCCCCATTAGCCCCCGTCACTGAAGTTCCTATTTGTTCCCTCGTCTTAAACACTTTATTTACCTCCTTCCAAAACATCTTTTTATTCTCCCTAAAATTTAATGATACTCTCTCACCACCACCAACTCTCCATTTGCCCTCATTTTCACCCCTTGCACCTTTCTCTTGACCTCCTACCTCTTTCTTTTATACATCTCCCAGTCATTTGCATTTTTTCCCTAAAAAAATTGTCCAAATGCCTCTCTCTTCTCTTTCATTAACAATCTTACTTCTTCATCCCACCACTCTCTATCCTTTCTAATCTGCCCACCTTCTCATGCCACAAGCATCTTTTGCGCAAGCCATCACTGCTTCCCTAAATATATCCCATTTCTCCCCCACTCCCCTTACCTCCTTTGTTCTCACCTTTTTCCATTCTGTACTCAGTCTCTCCTGGTACTTCCTCACACATGTCTCGTTCCGACGATCACTTACTCTCACCACTCTTTTCACCTCAACATTCTCTCTTCTTTTCTGAAAACCTCTACAAATCTTCACCTTCGCCTGCACAAGATAATGATCAGACATCCCTCCAGTTGCATCTCTCAGCACATCATCATCCAAAAGTCTCTCTTTCGCGCGCCTATGAATTAACACGTAATCCAATAACGCTCTCTGGCCATCTCTCCTACTTATATACGTATACTTATGTATATCTCTCTTTTTAAACCAGGTATTCCCAATCACCAGTCCTTTTTCAGCACATAAATCTACTAGCTCTTCACCATTTCCATTTACAACACTGAACACCCCATGTACACCAATCATTCCCTCAACTGCCACATTACTCACCTTTGCATTCAAATCACCCATCACTGTAACCCGGTCTCGTGCATCAAATCTACTAACACATTCATTCAGCTGCTCCTAAAACACTTGCATCTCACAATCTTTCTTCTCATGCCCAGGTGCATATGCACCAATAATCACCCATCTCTCTCCATCCACTTTCACTTTTACCCATATCAATCTAGACTTTGCTTTCTTACACTCTATCACATATACAGAAGTAACATTTGCTCATTTCCAATCAGTTAGCTCCTAACCATCCAACAGAGATTTGTTGAATATTTTTGTTATGGGGTATATCAGCTGTCTCCTGACCTCGTTTTAAAATCTTGGAGCCAAGCTATCTGAGCCATTGAATTTATTAGGATTCAACTGGTCCAGGTATTTACGTACTTCAGAGCTCTTTACTTCTTTAACCTTCAACTCTTCATCAGATACTTAAAACATTTTCACTGGTTGCGTATTCAAGATGTTTCTTCAATTGTGAATATGGATTTAAAAGAATAATTTAGTAGGGTAGCCATTTCCTTGTTGTCAGTAGTTAATGTGTCATGTTTGTTTCATATTGATCCAATTCCTTCTTTTACTGTCTTCCTTTGTCTTGTATATTTGAAGAATTCCTTAGGATTATTTTTATGTTTCAAGGAAATTTTTTTTTCCTCATTTACTCTCTCTTATTACCTCTTTACACTCTTTTTGGATTCTGAATAATTCCTGGTGATTTTCATTGGTTCCCATTGATATGATTTTCTCATATGTTTTCTTGACAAATTAGTCCTGCTCTCCTTTTCATCCATGATGGTTTTGAAATATTGCAAGTTCTCTTGGTAATTCATGGAATTCACTTATTTTCAATCTCAAGTAGTGTGTTTTTAAAATTATTCCACATTTCCTCTACTGTGTAAACATCAAGAAGTTTTGCCTAGTTGGTACTTTGAATTTCATGTCTACTGTTTTCAAAATTTGCTCACCTGTAATTTAGGATTTGTTTGTTTATTATTTATTTCAAAATCTAAATTTATCTCCAATCTAATCAAACTGTGATCACTGTTTGACAAACTCTTGCCTACTTCACCAGAGTTGATTAAGTTTGTGTTACTGGTGAGGAAAAGATCAAGAATGTTTTTACCTCTAGTTGGTTTTTTAATTAAGTTCTAGAGAATCATCTTCACTCAGTTCCGTTAGTCTCGTTCACTCTCGGTTACCTATTAATGTGTTCCAGTTTATGTTTGGAATGTTGAGGTCTCATACTATTATCCTCTTTACTGTTTACTGTAGTTTTGATTTCATTGTATAACATCTAATCGTAATCTTATTTTTGCTTAGAAAATCTGTAAATAATGCCAAGACATAATTCACTTCTGAACTTATTGGTAATGCCAATACAAAGAGAGTCATAAGTGTATGTGTCTACTTTGCTTATCCAAATAGCACTCAGATTGTTATCAATGTAGATCAAAACTTCACCACTTACCCTGTACAAGCAATCTTTTGTAAATAGTTTGTATCTGGGTATCGCTAACTCGGCGATTAAGTGTTCTGAGACTGCATTAATGTTCTGTTTTTCAGTAATTGCACAGGATATGAGTTCAACGCATTTTTGTAATGATGCTCTGGGCATTTGTATATATCAAACATTTTCTTTGGAGGTGATATCTGGACTGAATTTGCCTTTTTATTTTATTGTCGGTATGTGTGTTTGTATTATTACTGTTAATGTCTGGGTGTGCAGCAGCAGGAAAGAGATGGTCCTCCATCTGTTTTGGGTATGCCACCTTACTATGACCCTCTCTGCACTGGACCCTACCAGCCTTGTTCCTAAAAGTTACCCAAGGGTTGACCTGTAGCTGTGCTAACCTGCTACTTATACTACTTGTCCCCAACTGACCCTACTTGACTTTTCTTTGCTAATTCCTCTGCCTGTGAAGTTACCTCTACTCCCCAAGGATCCACCATACATAATGGGTGCACACATGGGATTTACATAAAGGGTTGATGCTCAGGAATATGCAGAGAAAACAAGTATGTCAAAACTATTCAATACAGGGGTATAAGTCTTTACAGATGAATCGTATCCTTCCTCCTGAATAAAGGAAGGCTAGCCCCAGCAACATGTTTCATAATGTAGGTATGATTCTCATTCTTCTATGATGCAGTCACCTCACAGGCCACAAGGTGCCCAGAGTGGAAAAGCTTATTCAATATGACCTGATGTAAGCTGATGACCTCAATAGAAACAATGTTACTGGCTAGGCCAATCCAAGTCAAGCAGTGCCCAGGAAAAATAAGTTTGGTTTGTATACTTCCAGGTTTGATCCTGTATAGTACGTGGGAAAATAACAGAATTTAATGTAACATATAATGCCTCTCCCATATAATGGTAAAATGAAAATAAAGACTAGCTATCCAGAAATAACCTTAAGTAGATATACAGTGCTATCATACTCAAGAAATACGTCAATCATCATAATAATGATACAGATTATTCAGTACATAATTGAGCAATTCCTGTACCCCAATGACATGCTTTTGTCTTCCATTTAACACAGCACCATCTTGGCTTACCTATTGGACAATCAGGGCTCTTTTCCCAAATCTTCTCCACAGCGAAGACATCTCTAGGCCGGCTCAGAAAGTATAGAGTGACAGCCATCCATAGCAACCTTGTGGGTGGATAGCTCCCAAACACAAACATCAGAGTCATGAGTGGCATATGCATCAGGCACATACCAGCTCAGGCCTGCCCCCTGTATGCAGCATGTCACAGAGCAGGCTAAACTGTTGACTAAGTAGGTAATATAAGGGTAAGAGAGAGGTGTGGTAGTGAGAAGAGTAAGCTGAAGAGGGTGTGCTGAAATGGTTTGGACAAACTGAGAGAATGAGTGACGAGAGGTTGTCAAAGAAGATACATGTGTTAGATGTGGAAGGAACAAGAAGGGGGAGACTGAAATGGAAGGATGGACAAAAAAAAAGTTGTTAGTGCTCTGGGACTGAACATATTGGAGGATGAAAGGCATGCATGCTAATCTACAAGTTCTGAGCAGCATCTTATTCACTACAACAGCTGGTTTACAAATTTTGAACATCTCACCCATTACAACAGCTGGTTTACAAGTCTTGTACAGCATCCCATGCATTACTAAGCTTGTATAAATGTTATGAACAGCATCTCAAGCATTACAACAACTGGCTTAAAAGTTTTGAACAGAATCTTAAGCAGTACAACAACTGTTCTACAAGTTTTGAACAGCATTTCATCCATTATAACAGCTGGTTTACAAGTTTTGAACAGCATATCATGCATTACAACAGCTCGTCTACAAGTTTTGAACAGCATACCATGCATATCTAAGCTGGTATAAAAGTTTTGAACAGCATCTCAAGCATTAAAAAAACTGGCTTCAAAGTTTTGAACAGAATCTTAAGCAGTACAACAAGTGGTCTACAAGTTTTGAACAGCATATTATGCATTACAACAGGCAGTCTAAAAGTTCTGAACAGCATCTCATCCATTACAATAGTTGGTCTACAAGTTTTCAGCAGTATCTCACCCATTACAGCTGCAGGGTTATGAGTTTTGAACAGCACCTCATTCATCACAACAGATGGTTTACACATTTTGAACAGTATCTCATCCATTAAAACAGCTGGTCTACAAATTTTGAATAGCATCTCATCTATTACAATAACATAACATGTAATTTTGCCAGAGGTTTTCCATGATATTATCACATAATTGCATGCATTATCTAAGGATAACTTTATAGCAAGAGAGTACAGCACATCTACAAGTATGAAGAGAGAAGAGTGAATGGCTCTAAGTGAAGACTGGTCTGAGGTAGGGGTGTAAGATGTCACCATAGCTGTTTAATTTGTTTATCGATGGGGTGGTGAGGGAGGTAAATGGAAGGGTTTTGGAGAAAGGGGAGAGTATGCAGTCTGTACGGTGGAGGAATACTGAAGGGAGAGAAATAGTGGAAGAATGCGTGGAATGGTGTACTTGAGGGAGGCATGTAAGGACAGGGATAAGTGGAGACTCTTTTGCTGTGGACACCTCTTGATGGGAGTTCCTGGAGGGAATGGGCATCAAAGATATAGATAGATAGGCATGATGGGGGCCTGGGAAGTGAATCAGTTGTTGTGTAGTGATGACACAAGACTGGTAGAAGATTTGCATGATAAACTGCAGAAGTTGGAGAATGACTTTGGGAGATTGTGTAGAAGAATTTTGAGAGTAAATGTGAATAAAAGCAAAATCATTAGGTTCAGCAAGGCAGAGGGACATTAGTTGAACGTGAATCTGAGAGTTTGCATGAACACAGTTTGGAGGAAGTAAAGTGTTTTAGATACTTGAGAGTGAACAAGGCATTGAGTAAAACCATGGAAGCAGAACTCAGTTATAAGGTGGTTGAGGAGGCAAATGTTATGGGAGCATTGAAGAATGTGTGGATAGAGGTGTTGTTATCTGGAGGGCAAATATGAGTATGTTGTAAGATACAGTGGTCCCAGTGATGTATGGATGCAAGGCATGGGCAATGGGTGAGAAAATTTGGAGGAGGGTACATGCAGTGTATATGAAATGTTTGAGGACAATATGTGGTGTGAGGTGGTTTGATCGAGCAAGTAATAAAAGGATAAGAGACAGGTGTGGTAATAATGAGTGTGGTCCATACAGCTGAAGAGGGTGTGCTGAAGTGGTTTGGACATATGAAGAGAGTGAGTGAGAAGAGGGTGACAAAGAAGATATAAGTATCAAAAGTGGAGGGGACAAGGAGAAGGGGGGAGACCATATTGGAGAGGGGAGGATGGAGTGAAAAAAATCTTTGAGATTACGGTCTGAAGATGAAGGAGGGTGATGGGCATGCATGGTACAGAGTGAATTTGAGTAATGTGGTATACAGGAGGCAACATACTGTCAGTGGAATGAACCATGGGATTTGAAGCACCTGAGGGAAACTATGAAAAGGTCAGTAGGGTCTGATTTAGGTTAGAGGACTGTGTTTTTGGTGGATTAAACAAGACGGCTACAGAATGGACATGACCAAATGCGGCATTTCTTCATTTGTTCCTGATGCTACCTCATGAATGCAGATTATGGTGGACAAGTATGAAACAAATGTATAACAAAGCATCCTATCTATTAAAAAATCAGAATTAGCCTTACTAATCTTGAGACTTTATACTAGATAATATGAACTATTTAGGGGATATCCTGTCATAAATAATGAGGAGGATAGGGAATTACAATTAATCTTTAAACTATGTTACTAATTTCAATGTAAAATTTTATGCGTATTTTTACTCAAAACACTTGCAGATTCATTATTATCATAATACCATACTGGTTGGTAAGGTTATTTAATGTATGTATGACTCATGGTGAGGTGCCTGAGGATTGGCGGAATGCGTGCATAGTGCCATTGTACAAAGGCAAAGGGGATAAGAGTGAGTGCTCAAATTACAGAGGTATAAGTTTGTTGAGTATTCCTGGTAAATTATATGGGAGGGTATTGATTGAGAGGGTGAAGGCATGTACAGAGCATCAGATTGGGGAAGAGCAGTGTGGTTTCAGAAGTGGTAGAGGATGTGTGGATCAGGTGTTTGCTTTGAAGAATGTATGTGAGAAATACTTAGAAAAGCAAATGGATTTGTATGTAGCATTTATGGATCTGGAGAAGGCATATGATACAGTTGATAGAGATGCTCTGTGGAAGGTATTAAGAATATATGGTGTGGGAGGAAAGTTGTTAGAAGCAGTGAAAAGTTTTTATCGAGGATGTAAGGCATGTGTACGTGTAGGAAGAGAGGAAAGTGATTGGTTCTCAGTGAATGTAGGTTTGCGGCAGGGGTGTGTGATGTCTCCATGGTTGTTTAATTTGTTTATGGATGGGGTTGTTAGGGAGGTAAATGCAAGAGTTTTGGAAAGAGGGGCAAGTATGAAGTCTGTTGGGGATGAGAGAGCTTGGGAAGTGAGTCAGTTGTTGTTCGCTGATGATACAGCGCTGGTGGCTGATTCATGTGAGAAACTGCAGAAGCTGGTGACTGAGTTTGGAAAAGTGTGTGGAAGAAGAAAGTTAAGAGTAAATGTGAATAAGAGCAAGGTTATTAGGTACAGTAGGGTTGAGGGTCAAGTCAGTTGGGAGGTGAGTTTGAATGGAGAAAAACTGGAGGAAGTGAAGTGTTTTAGATATCTGGGAGTGGATCTGGCAGCGGATGGAACCATGGAAGCGGAAGTGGATCATAGGGTGGGGGAGGGGGCGAAAATCCTGGGGGCCTTGAAGAATGTGTGGAAGTCGAGAACATTATCTCGGAAAGCAAAAATGGGTATGTTTGAAGGAATAGTGGTTCCAACAATGTTGTATGGTTGCGAGGCGTGGGCTATGGATAGAGTTGTGCGCAGGAGGATGGATGTGCTGGAAATGAGATGTTTGAGGACAATGTGTGGTGTGAGGGGGTTAGATCGAGTGAGTAACGTAAGGGTAAGAGAGATGTGTGGAAATAAAAAGAGCGTGGTTGAGAGAGCAGAAGAGGGTGTTTTGAAGTGGTTTGGGCACATGGAGAGGATGAGTGAGGAAAGATTGACCAAGAGGATATATGTGTCGGAGGTGGAGGGAACAAGGAGAAGAGGGAGACCAAATTGGAGGTGGAAAGATGGAGTGAAAAAGATTTTGTGTGATCGGGGCCTGAACATGCAGGAGGGTGAAAGGAGGGCAAGGAATAGAGTGAATTGGAGCGATGTGGTATACCGGGGTTGACGTGCTGTCAGTGGATTGAAGCAGGGCATGTGAAGCGTCTGGGGTAAGCCATGGAAAGCTGTGTAGGTATGTATATTTGCGTGTGTGGACGTATGTATATACATGTGTATGGGGGGGGGGTTGGGCCATTTCTTTCGTCTGTTTCCTTGCGCTACCTCGCAAACGCGGGAGATGGCGACAAAGTATAATAATAAAAAAAAAACCATATTGTAGAAATTGTTGGATTTAGAGATATTGAATTCATGCTTACATCACACTTGATACAAGATCATCTTCATCTTTGAGTTCAAAATCATTTTTGTTACTGTATTTTCATATCCTGCTTACTTCACTTTGACTTAAGCATCTAATTGCTACCATATACTTTAGATCATATGTTTCTAACTTCACCAAATTTTAAACCAGGAGTGAAAGTCCTGATCTGGCTAACAACTCGATTTTGGACACAAGTGATGCTTTGAGGCAAGGTTTTGGGTACCCTATACAGGATATACTGAAGTAAGTATGCAGAGACTTTCAAAACTGCTTTCATTGTTAGTTTTTCAATATCAAGTTAGTTCAACCTAAATTTATTAGTTATCCTTCCTTTGTCAAGTATTACTTATCCTTCAGGAAATTAATGTCTTGTACTGATACTTACATTGTTTAAATCTACCCAATACTGTTTAACATTGTGGACAGTGAAAAGAAGAGTATCCATGCCTGAGGCATGACAAACTTTTACCTCTCAAATTCAGACAATATACAGTACAGGAAGTGTTTTATCATCCACCTTCCCAGAAAGTTCTTCTCACTCATTCTCTTCATAAATCAAAACTATATCAGTAACCTTTAGTTCTCTCAACCAAACTCTTTCTATTACTACATCTCTCTCTTACAATATTATTTGTTATTCAATCAACCCTCCTTACACCACAAATTGACCTTACACATTTCATTTCCAACAAATTCACCCTTTTCCATATATTCTCATCTATAGCCCATGCCTTGCATCCATGAATGCCATTGAGACTACTATACCTTCAAACATGCCCATCTTCACCCTTTCAGACAATGACCTCTCTTTGCACACTTTCCTCAATGCTCCCAGTATCATTACTCCCCCTTTGATTCACTTCAGTTTCCATGGTTCCACTTGCTGCCATGTCCACTCCCAGGCATCTAAAACAGCTCACTTCCTCCAGGTTCTCTCCATTCAGATTCACACTCTAACCAACCTGTCTCTATCCACTGCTAAACCTAATAACTTTCCTATTATTCACATGTTCTTTCAACTTTCTCCTTTCACACACTCTCCCAAACTCAGACACCAGCTTCTGCAATTTCTTACTTGATTTTTGCCATCAGCTAACTTACTCACTTCCCAGGCCCTACTTCCTCCAACAAACTGCAAACCTCTTCCTCTCTTCAAGACCCTTGCATTCACCTCCCTCATCATCTGATCCATAAGCAGGTTAAACAGCCATGATGATATCACATACCCCTGCTGCAGACCCACCTACCCTTCGAACCACTTTCCCTCCTATTTACATACACACTCCCTACTCTCTTGTAAAACCTTCTCAATATATATTTAACAACTTTCCTTCCATACCATACATTGGTAACACCTTCCACAAAGCAATTTCATCAATTGTATGATCTACTCTTCTCCAGATCCATAAATGCCACATACAAGTCCTGTTTCTGCACATTAGAATAAGGAGAGCACTGGCCTTCTTAGCTGGAGTGAGATCACAGGATGGGTGTCTGGTGATATGTAAGATTAAAGGCCAAACCTATATCTAATGCACTGTCATATCTAGGGCCAGACAGAGATGTTGTAAGTCTCATATGCTGTGTATCATTCATGGTGATGTCAGGTGTGAAGTAGAAAAAGAAGCATACATCAAAAATACCCATCCATGACATGCCAACAGCCACACAGTAATTGTGTGATGAAGAAGCATGCCAATACTTGCTAATAGTAGGAACACAGAAGCAGCCAGCTGTCAGAAGCAGAATTGTTGGTAATGTGTACAGAATAGGGAGAGAGAATCAAGAGTGTAGGCATAGGGGAAATGGGTCAAATTTTAAGCTTAGATTGGAATAACTGATGGTCAAATTGCACTATACTTCACTCTATCAAATCATCGTTTATTGCCAGAACCACCTCAGATATATGAAGACTACTTTTAACAATAATTGAAACAACTCTTCAAAAGAGAGGAACAGTTGGCAACTGAACAAAATTCTTAATTAGCAGAATTAGCAGTTTGTGTAGTGTAATTTTTCCATGGTAGCTATAATGTTACAATAATACTAAGTATGTTTACTGTGTTGAGTAGTGGCACTGCAAAGTTAACAATGGAGATTTGAAAGTATATAATGAGGACCTTCAAAAAGAAATAAGAATAATACTGGGGCATTAAACTAAACAAGGTTATGTCTACCTTACTGGTAAATCCTGTCTCAATCTTCACTGAGGAAATCAAGGGAAGTTGGAGCAGATTTGAAAGAAGTAGAGAATACAGTGTTAAGACACTAGCAACAGAGTGAACTGAGGTACTTTTAGAAGAAAGGGAATATCTGATAAACAGAAAGAGAATAGGAGACAGAAAATAACTTTGAGGAATACTACTGCTGCTTGAGGAAGAAGGAATTGATCTAAAAATATTCAAAGATATGAAAAGATTTACAAAGAGGATATGTGTAGAGGTGGAGGGAACAAGGAGAAGCGGAAGACCAAACTAGAGGTGGAAGGATGGAGTGAAAAAGATTTTGAGCGATTGGGGCTGAACATACAGGAGGGTGAGAGTGAACTGGAATGATGTGGTATACCAGGGTCGACGTGCTGTCAATGGACTGCAATGGACAGAACCAGGGCATGTCAAACATCTGGGGTAAAACATGGAAAGGTCTATGGGGCCTGGACATGGATAGGGAGCTGTGGTTTTGGTTCATTACACATGAAAGCTAAAGAGTGAGTGTGTGTATGGGCATTTATGTATGTATGTGTATATATATATTCATATCTATTATACTTTGTTGCTGTCTCCCGCGTTAGCGAGGTAGCGCAAGGAAACAGACGAAAGGATGGCCCAACCCACCCACATACACATGTATGTACACGTCCACACACAGCACATATACATATCTATACATCTCAATGTATACATATATATACACACACAGATATATACATATATACACATGTACATAATTCATACTGTTATTCACTCCCGTTGCCACCCTGCCACACATGAAATAAAAACCCCCTCCCCCCACATGTGTGTGAGGAAGCACTAGGAAAAGACAACAAAGGCCACATTTGTTCACACTCAGTCTCCAGCGGTCATGTATAATGCACCGAAACCACAGCTCCCTTTCCACATCCAGGCTCCACAAAACTTTCCATGGTTTACCCCAGACGCTTCACATGCCCTGGTTCAATCCATTGACAGCACGTCGACCCCGGTATACCACATCGTTCCAGTTCACTCTATTCCTTGCACGTCTTTCATTCTCCTGCAGGTTCAGGCCCCGATCACTCAAAATCTTTTTCACTCCATCTTTCCACCTCCAATTGGGTCTCCCACTTCTCCTCGTTCCCTCCATCTCTGACACATATATCCTCTTTGTCAATCTTTCCTCACACATTCTCTCCATGTGACCAATCCATTTCAAAACACCCTCTTCTGCTCTCTTAGCCACACTCTTATTACTACCACACATCTCTCTTACCCTTTCATTACTTACTCGATCAAACCACCTCACACCATATATTATCCTCAACCATCTCATTTCCAGCACATCCACCCTCCTCCGCACAACTTTATCTATAGCCCATGCCTCACAACCATATAACATTGTTAGAACCACTATTCCTTCAAACATACCCATTTTTGCTTTCCAAGATAACGTTCTCGACTTCCACACATTCTTCAACGCTCCCAGAACTTTTGCCCCGCTCCTCACCCTATGATTCACTTCCGCTTCCATGGTTTCATCCACTACCAAATCCTCTCCCAGATATCTAAAACACTTCACTTCCTCCAGTTTTTCTCCATTCAAACTTACCTCCCAGTTGACTTGTCCCTCAACCCTTCTGTACCTAATAACCTTGCTCTTATTCACATTCACTCTCAGCTTTCTTCTTTCCCACACTTTACCAAACTCAGTCACCAGCTTCTGCAGTTTCTCACATGAATCAGCCACCAGCGCTGTATCATCAGCGAACAACAACTGACACACTTCCCAAGCTCTCTCATCCACAACTGACTGCATACTTGCCCCTCTTTCCAAGACACTTGCATTCACCTCCCTAACAACCCCATCCATAAACAAATTAAACAACCATGGAGACATCATTCACCTCTGCCGCAAACCAACATTCACTGATAACCAATCACTTTCCTCTCTTCCTACACGTACGCATGCCTTACATCCTCAATAAAAACTTTTCACTGCTTCTAACAACTTACCTCCTACACCATATATTCTTAATACCTTCCACAGAGCATCTCTATTAACTCTATCATATGCCTTTTCCAGATCCATAAATGCTACATACAAATCCATTTGCTTTTCTAAGTATTTCTCACATACATTCTTCAAAGCAAACACCTGATCCACATATCCTCTACCACTTCTGAAACCACACTGCTCTTCCACAGTCTGATGCTCTGTACGTGCCTTCACCCTCTCAATCAATACCCTCCCATATAATTTCCCAGGAACATTCAACAAACTTATATCTCTGTAATTTGAGCACTCACTTTTATCCCCTTTGCCTTTGTACAATGGCACTATGCAAGCATTCTGCCAGACCTCAGGCACCTCATACATACATACATTAAATAACCTTACCAACCAGTCAACAATACAGTCACCCCCTTTTTTGATAAATTCCACTGCAATACTATCCAAACCCGATGCCTTGCCAGCTTTAATCTTCCGCAAAGCTTTTACTACCTCTTCTCTGTTTACCAAATCATTCTCCCTGCACACCACCTCGACCAAAACACCTTATATCTGCCACTCTATCATCAAACACATTCAACAAACCTTTAAAATACTCACTCCATCTCCTTCTCACATCACCACTCCTTGTTATCACCTCCCCATTAGCCCTCTTCATTGATGTTCCCTTGTTTTACGCACTCTATTTACCTCCTTCTAAAACATCTTTTTTTAATATTATCAAACTATTCGCCATTTCCCGCAATAGCGAGGTAGTGTTAAGAACAGAGGACTGGGGCTTTTGAGGGAACATCCTCACCTGGCCCCCTTCTCTGTTCCTTCTTTTGGAAAATTAATTCTTGAACAACATCTTTTTATTCTCCCTAAAAATTAATGATATTCTCTCACCCCAACTCTCATTTGCCCTCTTTTTTGCCTCTTGCACCCTTCTCTTGACCTCCTGCCTCTTTCTTTTATACATCTCCCAGTCATTTGCATTAATTTCCTGCAAAAATAGTCCAAATGCCTCTCTCTTCTCTTTCACTAATAATCTTACTTCTTCATCCCATCACTCACCACCCTTTCTAATCTGCCCACCTCCCATGCTTCTCATGCCACAAGCATCTTTTGCACAAGCCATCACTGCTTCCCTAAATACATCCCATTCCTCTCCCACTCCCCTTACCTCCTTTGTTCTCACCTTTTTTCATTCTGTACTCAGTCTCTCCTGGTACTTCCTCACACAAGTCTCCTTTCCAAGCACACTTACTCTAACCACTCTCTTCACCCCAACATTCTTCTTTTCTGAAAACCTCTAAAAATCTTCACCTTCGCCTCCAAAAGATAATGATCAGACATCCCTCCAGTTGCACCTCTTAGCACATTAACATCCAAAAGTCTCTCTTTCGTGCGCTTATCAATTAACACATAATCCAATAATGCTCTCTGGCCATCTCTCCTACTTACATACGTATACTTATGTATATCTCTCTTTTTAAACCAGGTATTCCCAATCACCAGTCCTTTTTCAGCACACAAATCTACAAGCTCTTCACCATTTCCACTTACAACACTGAATACCCCATGTACACCAATTATTCCCTCAACTGCCACATTACTCACCTTTGCATTCAAATCACCCATCACTATAACCCAGTCTCGTGCATCAAAACCACTAACACACTCACTCAGCTGCTCCCAAAACATTTGCCTCTCATGAACTTCCTTCTCATGCCCAGGTGCATATGCACCAATAATCACCCATCTCTCTCCATCTACTTTCAGTTTTACCCATAGCAATCTAGAGTTTACTTTCTTACACTCTATCACATACTCCCACCACTCCTGTTTCAGGAGTAGTGCTACTCCTTCCCTTGCTCTTGTCCTCTCACTAACCCCTGACTTTCTTACACCTAAGACATTCCCAAACCACTCTTTCCCTTAACCCTTGAGCTTCATTTCACTCAGAGCCAAAACATCCAGATTCCTTTCCTCAAACATAATACCTATCTCTCCTTTTTTCTCATCTTGGTTACATCTACACACATTTAGACACCCCAATCTGAGCCTTCGAGGAGGATGAGCACTCCCTGTGTGACTCCCTCTTCTGTTTCCCCATTTAGAAAGTTAAAATACAAGGAGGGAAGGGTTTCTAGCCCCCCGCTCCCGTCCCCTTTAGTTGCCTTCTACGAAACGTGAGGAATGTGTGGGAAGTATTCTTACTCCCCTATATGTATATATTGATGTACATGGGGTGTTCAGTGTTGTAAATGGCAACGGTGAAGAGCCTGTAGATTTATGTGCTGAAAAGGACTGGTGATTGGGAATACCTGGTTTAAAAAGAGAGATATACATAAGTATATGCATGTAAGTAGGAAAGATGGCCAGAGCGCATTATTGGATTATGTGTTAATTGATAGGCGCGTGAAAGAGAGACTTTTGGATGTTAATGTGCTAAGAGGTGCAACTGGAGGGATGTCTCCCCCACTCCCCTTACGTCCTTTGTTCTCACCTTTTTCCATTCTGTGCTCAGTCTCTCCTGGTGGTACTTCCTCACACAAGTCTCCTTCCCAAGATCACTTACTCTAAACACTCCTTTCACCCCAACATTCTCTCCTCTTTTCTGAAAACCTCTAAAAATCTTCACCTTCGCCTCCAAAAGATAATGATCAGACATCCCTCCAGTTGCACCTCTTAGCACATTAACATCCAAAAGTCTCTCTTTCGTGCGCTTATCAATTAACACATAATCCAATAATGCTCTCTGGCCATCTCTCCTACTTACATACGTATACTTATGTATATCTCTCTTTTTAAACCAGGTATTCCCAATCACCAGTCCTTTTTCAGCACACAAATCTACAAGCTCTTCACCATTTCCACTTACAACACTGAATACCCCATGTACACCAATTATTCCCTCAACTGCCACATTACTCACCTTTGCATTCAAATCACCCATCACTATAACCCAGTCTCGTGCATCAAAACCACTAACACACTCACTCAGCTGCTCCCAAAACATTTGCCTCTCATGAACTTCCTTCTCATGCCCAGGTGCATATGCACCAATAATCACCCATCTCTCTCCATCTACTTTCAGTTTTACCCATAGCAATCTAGAGTTTACTTTCTTACACTCTATCACATACTCCCACCACTCCTGTTTCAGGAGTAGTGCTACTCCTTCCCTTGCTCTTGTCCTCTCACTAACCCCTGACTTTCTTACACCTAAGACATTCCCAAACCACTCTTTCCCTTAACCCTTGAGCTTCATTTCACTCAGAGCCAAAACATCCAGATTCCTTTCCTCAAACATAATACCTATCTCTCCTTTTTTCTCATCTTGGTTACATCTACACACATTTAGACACCCCAATCTGAGCCTTCGAGGAGGATGAGCACTCCCTGTGTGACTCCCTCTTCTGTTTCCCCATTTAGAAAGTTAAAATACAAGGAGGGAAGGGTTTCTAGCCCCCCGCTCCCGTCCCCTTTAGTTGCCTTCTACGAAACGTGAGGAATGTGTGGGAAGTATTCTTACTCCCCTATATGTATATATTGATGTACATGGGGTGTTCAGTGTTGTAAATGGCAACGGTGAAGAGCCTGTAGATTTATGTGCTGAAAAGGACTGGTGATTGGGAATACCTGGTTTAAAAAGAGAGATATACATAAGTATATGCATGTAAGTAGGAAAGATGGCCAGAGCGCATTATTGGATTATGTGTTAATTGATAGGCGCGTGAAAGAGAGACTTTTGGATGTTAATGTGCTAAGAGGTGCAACTGGAGGGATGTCTCCCCCACTCCCCTTACGTCCTTTGTTCTCACCTTTTTCCATTCTGTGCTCAGTCTCTCCTGGTGGTACTTCCTCACACAAGTCTCCTTCCCAAGATCACTTACTCTAAACACTCCTTTCACCCCAACATTCTCTCCTCTCTTCTAAAAACCTCTACAAATCTTCACCTTCGCCTCCATAAGATAATGATCAGACATCCCTCCAGTTGCACCTCTCAGCACATTAACATCCATAAGTCTCTCTTTCGCGCGCCTATCAATTAACACGTAATCCAATAACGCTCCCTGGCCATCTCTCCTACTTATGTACGTATACTTATGTATATCTCTCTTTTTAAACCAGGTATTCCCAATCAACAGTCCTTTTTCAGCACATAAATCTACAAGCTCTTCACCATTTCCATTTACAACACTGAACACCCCATGTACACCAATTATTCTATCAACTGCCACATTACTCACCTTTGCATTCAAATCACCCATCACTATAACCCGGTCTCGTGCATCAAAACTACTAACACACTCACTCAGCTGCTCCCAAAACACTTGCCTCTCATGATCTTTCTTCTCATGCCAGGTGCATATGCACCAATAATCACCCATCTCTCTCCATCAACTTTCAATTTTACTCATATCAATCTAGAGTTTACTTTCTTACACTATCATATACTCCCACCACTCCTGTTTCAGGAGTAGTGCTACTCCTTCCCTTGTTCGTCCTCTCACTAACGCCTGACTTTACTCCCAAGACATTCCCAAACCACTCTTTCCCTTTACCCTTGAGCTTTGTTTCACTCAGAGCCAAAACATCCAGGTTCCTTTCCTCAAACATAGTACCTATCTCTCCTTTTTTCTCATCTTGGTTACATCCACACACATTTAGACACCCCAATCTGAGCCTTTGAGGAGGATGAGCACTCCCCGTGTGACTCCCTCTTCTGTTTCCCCATTTAGAAAGTTAAAATACAAGGAGGGGAGGGTTTCTAGCCCCCCCGCTCCTGTCCCCTTTAGTCACCTTCTACGACGTGTGAGGAATGCGTGGGAAGTATTCTTACTCCCCTATATATATATATTGATGTACATGGGGTGTTCAGTGTTCTAAATGGCAATGGTGAAGAGCTTGTAGATTTATGTGCTGAAAAAGGATTGGTGATTGGGAATACCTGGTTTAAAAAGAGAGATATACATAAGAAGACTCTAAGAGCCTCAAATCATCACCATTCATTCAAAATAAGGAGCCACAAGAGCCACAACCTGCCACACTTAGTCACATTCCACAACCACAAGCTGGTGGTCATGAATATGATTGGTAAATCATATATTTGTTCTAAAAAGTATGTAAGGCCTGTTACAGTAAAACCTCATTTATCCACACTTCTTGTGACAATACTCTTGGTAAATAAGTGAAAGAAGGAATAAGTGATGGACTGCTTAATCAAATAGGAATTATGCTATATATATCCCCTGGGGATGGGGAGAAAGAATACTTCCCATGCATTCCTCAAGTGCCATAAAAGGTGACTAAAGGGGACGGGAGCAGGGGGCTGGAAGCCCTCCCCTCCTTGTATTTTAAATTTCTAAAAGGGGAAACAGAAGAAGGAGTCACGCGGGGAGTGCTCATCCTCCTCGAAGGCTCAGATTGGGGTGTCTAAATGTGTGTGGATGTAACCAAGATGAGAAAAAAGGAGAGATAGGTAGTATGTTTGAGGAAAGGAACCTGGATGTTTTGGCTCTGAGTGAAACGAAACTCAAGGGTAAAGGGGAAGAGTGGTTTGGGAATGTCTTGGGAGTAAAGTCAGGGGTTAGTGAGAGGACAAGAGCAAGGGAAGGAGCAGCACTACTCCTGAAACAGGAGTGGTGGGAGTATGTGATAGAGTGTATGAAAGTAAACTCTAGATTGATATGGGTAAAACTGAAAATGGATGGAGAGAGATGGGTGATTATCGGTGCATATGCACCTGGGCATGAGAAGAAAGATCATCAGAGGCAAGTGTTTTGGGAGCAGCTGAGTGAGTGTGTTAGTAGTTTTGATGCACAAGACTGGGTTATAGAGATGGGTGATTTCAATGCAAAGGTGAATAATGTGGCAGCTGAGGGAATAATTGGTGTACATAAGGTGTTCAGTGTTGTAAATGGAAATGGTGAAGAGCTAGTGGATTTATGTGCTGAAAAAGGACTGGTGATTGGGAATACCTGGTTTAAAAAGAGAGATATACATAAGTATACGTATGTAAGTAGGAGAGATGGCCAGAGAGCGATACTGGATTACGTGTTAATTGATAGGCGTGCGAAAAAGAGACTTTTGGAAGTTAATGTGCTGAGAGGTGCAACTGGAGGGATGTCTGATCATTATCTTGTGCAGGTGAAGGTGAAGATTTGTAGAGGTTTTCAGAAAAGAAGAGAGAATGTTGGGGTGAAGAGAGTGCTGAGAGTAAGTGAGCTTGGGAAGGAGACTTGTATGAGGAAGTGCCAGGAGAGAACGAGTACAGAATGGAAAAAGGTGAGAACTAAGGAGGTAAGGGGAGTGGGGAGGAATGGGATGCATTTAGGGAAGCAGTGATGGCTTGTGCAAAGGATGTTTGTGGCATGAGAACTGTGGCAGGTGGGCAGATAAGAAAGAGTAGTGAGTGGTGGGATGAAGAAGTAAGATTATTAGTGAAAGAGAAGAGAGAGGCACTTGGACGATTTTTGCAGGGAAATAATGCAAATGACTGGGAGATTTATAAAAGAAAGAGGCAGGAGGTCAAGAGAAAGGTGCAAGAGGTGAAAAAGAGGGCAAATGAGGGTTGGGGTGAGAGAGTATCATTAAATTTTAGGGAGAATAAAAAGATGTTTTGGAAGGAAGTAAATAAAGTGCGTAAGACAAGGGAACAAATGGGAACTTCAGTGAAGGGGGCTAAAGGGGAGGTGATAACAAGTAGTGGTGATATGAAAAGGAGATGTAGTGAGTATTTTGAAGGTTTGTTGAATGTGTTTGATGATAGAGTGCCAGATATAGGGTGTTTTGGTTGAGGTGGTGTGCAAAGTTAGAGGGCTAAGGAGAATGATTTGGTAAACAGAGAAGAGGAAGTAAAAGCTTTGCGGAAGATGAAAGCCAGCATGGCAGTGGGTTTGGATGGTATTGCAGTGGAATATATTAAAAAAGGGGGTGACTGTATTGTTGACTGGTTGGTAAGGTTACTTAATGTATGTATGTCTCACGATGAGGTGCCTGAGGATTGGCGGAATGCTTGCATAGTGCCATTGTACAAAGGCAAAGGGGATAAAAGTGAGTGCTCAAATTACAGAGGTATAAGTTTTTTGAGTACTCCTGGTAAATTATATGGGAGGGTATTGATTGAGAGGGTGAAGGCATTTACTGAGCATCAGATTGGGGAAGAGCAGTGTGGTTTCAGAAGTGGTAGAGGATGTGTGGATCAGGTGTTTGCTTTGAAGAATGTATGTGAGAAATACTTAGAAAAGCAAATGGATTTGTATGTAGCATTTATGGATCTGGAGAAGGCATATGATAGAGTTGATAGAGATGCTCTGTGGAAGGTATTAAGAATATATGGTGTGGGAGGCAAGTTGTTAGAAGCAGTGAAAACTTTCTATCGAGGATGTAAGGCGTGTGTATGTGTAGGAAGATTGGAAAGTGATTGGATCTCAGTGCATGTAGGTTTGCTGCAGGGGTGTGTGATGTCTCCATGGTTGTCTAATCTGTTTATGGATTGGGTTGTTAGGGAGGTAAAGGAAAGAGTTTTGGAAAGAGGGGCAAGTATACAGTCTGTTGTGGATGAGAGAGCTTGGGAAGTGAGTCAGTTGTTGTTCGCTGATGATACAGCGCTGGTGGCTGATTCATGTGAGAAACTGCAGAAGCTGGTGACTTAGTTTGGTAAAGTGTGTGAAAGAAGAAAGCTGAGAGTAAATGGGAATAAGAGCAAAGTTATTAGGTACACTAGAGTTGAGGGACAAGTCAATTGGGAGGTAAGTTTGAATGGAGAAAAACTGGAGGAAGAAAAGTGTTTTAGACATCTGAGAGTGGATTTGGCAGCTGATGGAACCATGGAAGCGGAAGTGAATCATAGGGTGGGGGAGGGGGCAAAAATTCTGGGAGCGTTGAAAAATGTGTGGAAGTCATGAACATTATCTCAGAAGGCAAAAATGGGTATGTTTGAAGGAATAGTGGTTCCAACAACGTTATATGGTTGCGAGGCATCAGCTACAGATAGAGTTGTGCAGAGGAGGTGGATGTGCTGGAAATGAGAAGTTTGAGGACAATATGTGGTGTGAGGTGGTTTGATCGAGTAAGTAATGTAAGGGTAAGAGAGATGTGTGGTAATAAAAAGAGTGTGGTTTAGAGAGCAGAAGAGGGTGTTTTGAAATAGTTTGGTCACATGGAGAGAATGAGTGAGGAAAGATTGACAAAGAGGATATATGTGTCAGAGGTGGAGGGAACGAGAAGTGGGAGACCAAACTGGAGGTGGAAAGATGGAGTGAAAAATATTTTGAATGATTGAGGCCTGAGCATGCAGGAGGGTGAAAGGCGTGCAAGGAATAGAGTGAATTGGAGCGATGTGGTATACTAGGGTCGACGTGCTGTCAATGGATTGAACCAGGGCATGTAAAGCATCTGGGGTAAACCATGGAAAGTTCTGTGGGGCCTGGATGTGGTAAGGGGGCTGTGGTTTCGGTGCATTATTACATGACAGCTTAAGACTGAGTGTGAACAAATGTGGCCTTTGTTGTCTTTTTCTAGCGCTACCTCGCGCACATGAGGGGGGAGGGGGTTGATATTTCATGTGTGGCAGGGTGGCAATGTGAATGATTAAAGGCAGACAGTATGAGTTATGTACATGTGTATATATGTATATGTCTGTGTGTGTATATATATGTATATGTTGAGATGTATAGGTATGTATATTTTCGTGTGTGGACGTGTATGTATATACATGTGTATGTGGGTGGGTTGGGCCATTCTTTTGTCTGTTTCCTTGTGCTACCTCGCTAACACGGGAGACAGCGACAAAGGAAAATAAATAAATAGATAAATAATATGTATGTGTATATGAGTGGATGGGCCATTTTTTGTCTATTTCCTGATGCTACCTTGATGACATGGGAAATGGCAATCAAGTATAATAAATAAATAAACATACATCAAGCAAGACATGTAAGGGAAAGGGGGAGCAGGTGAGAAAAATGTCGTTTGTCAACACGTCAAGTCGTGAGCACATCATACTAACCCTAACACCATGGCAAAAATCTCATTGTTGGTACTTTATACCTAGGAAGAACGACTTTCCATTCTAGGTAATGAGATTCAACGATTCATGTGTCAAGGAACTTACTACTGCATTATCACTATTATTTTTTGCACAAAAACACTTTCACCTTATGCAATCACTCACTGTGAAACAAAGTTCACATTTCAAGCTGACGACTAAATGCAAATCTGAACATTTCCATAAATTTTTGAGTGGATGGGCACAACAGCCTAAAATATTGTCCAACTCCAGTGTGCAAGCTTGTTAATTACCTGTACTTACATATAATGTCTTGATGTCCATTTTTTCTTCACTTCCATGTAGTCGGCCTAATGCTGTCATGCCAGTAAGTTACCTCTCGAGGAGTTATAATATGGAACACAAGCATAGGGGTCTGGCTCTTATCTTCGTACATGACCGCTTTTCACTGGGAGGACCTCCTGTAAGTACCATATTTCTGTTTTTTATAATGCATAAGAAACTGTACACAATACTGAAATAAAATATAAATAACTTATGAGGACCTGGGTCTTTAATCTCATGAACTCCTTCTTCCCATAACAAATAAAAGATGAAGAGAAATTCACAAAATATCTTTTGCGGAAGGTCTTAAGAGTATATTATGGTGTGGGAGGTAAGCTGCTAGAAGCAGTGAGAAGGTTTTATCAAGGGGGGAAGGCATGTCCATGAGTAGGAAGAAAGGAGAGTGAGTGGTTCCCAGTAAAGTTCAGTCTACTGCAGTGGTGTGTGATGTCCCCCGTGGTTGTTTGATTTGTTTATGGATGGGATGATTAGGGAGGTAAACGCAAAAGTTTTGGAGAGGGGCGAGTATGCAGTCTGTTGGGGACGACAGGGCCTGGGAAATGAGTCAGTTGTTCACTGATGATACAGCACTGGTAGCTGATTCAAGTGAGAAACTGCAGAAGTTGGTGACTGAGTTTGGAAAAGTGTGTGAAAGGAGAAAGTTGAGAACAAATGTGAATAAGAGCAAGGTTATCATGTTCAGCAGGGCTGAGGGACAAGTTAGTTGGGATGTAAGCTTGAATGGAGAAAAATTGGAGGAAGTGAAGTATTTTAGATAACTGGGAATGGACTTAGCAGTGAATGGAACCATGGAAGTGGAATTGAGTCATAGGGTGGGGAAGGGGGCGAAGGTTTTGGGAGTGATGAAGAATGTGTGGAAAGAGAGAACTTTATCACGGAGAGCAAAAATGAGTATCTTCAAAGGAATAGTAGTTCCAACAATATTATATGGTTGCGAGGAATAAGGTTGCACAAAGGAAGGTGGATGTGTTGGGAAAAAAATGTCAGGACAATATTGGGTGTGAGGTGGTTTGATCAAGTAAGTAATGAAAGAGTAAAAGAGATGTGTGGTAATAAAAAGAATATGGTTGAGAGAGCAGAAGAGGGTGTGTTGAAATGGTTTGGACACATGGAAAGAATGAGTGATGAAAGGTTGACAAAGAGGATAAATGTGTCAGAGGTAGAGGGAACAAGGAGAAGTGGGAGACCAAAGTGGAGATGGAAGGATGGAGTGAAAAAGGTTTTAAGCGATTGGGGCCTGAACATGCAGGAGAGTGAGAGGTGTCCTAGGATTAAGAGAACTGGAACAGTGTGGTATACCAGGGTCTACGTGCTGTCAGTGGACTGAACCTGGGCATGTGAAATATCTGGGGTAAACCATGGAAAAGTCTGTGGAGCCTGGATGAGGATAAAGGGTTTTGCTTTCAGTGCATTATACATGACAGCTAAAGAGTGAGTGTGAACAAATCTAATCTGTTTTTGTCTGTTTTCCTGGTGCTACCTTACTAACGCAGGGGGTGATGATGCTGTTTCCTGTGTGATGGCATGGCCCTGAGAATGGATGAAAGCAAGCAAGTATGAATATGTACATGTGTATATGTCTGTGTATGTATATATCTTTTTTTTTTTTTTTTTTTTTGCCACTGTCTCCAGCGTTTGCGAGGTAGCGCAAGGAAACAGACGAAAGAAATGGCCCAACCCATCCCCATACACATGTATATACATACACGTCCACACACGCAAATATACATACCTACACAGCTTTCCATGGTTTACCCCAGACGCTTCACATGCCCTGATTCAATCCACTGACAGCACATCAACCCCGGTATACCACATCATTCCAATTCACTCTATTCCTTGCCCGCCTTTCACCCTCCTGCATGTTCAGGCCCCGATCACTCAAAATCTTTTTCACTCCATCTTTCCACCTCCAATTTGGTCTCCCACTTCTCCTCGTTCCCTCCACCTCCAACCCATATATCCTTTTGGTCAATCTTTCCTCACTCATTCTCTCCATGTGCCCAAACCATTTCAAAACACCCTCTTCTGCTCTCTCAACCACGCTCTTTTTATTTCCACACATCTCTCTTACCCTTACATTACTTACTCGATCAAACCACCTCACACCACACATTGTCCTCAAGCATCTCATTTCCAGCACATCCACCCTCCTGCGCACAACTCTATCCATAGCCCACGCCTCGCAACCATACAACATTGTTGGAACCACTATTCCTTCAAACATACCCATTTTTGCTTTCCGAGATAATGTTCTCGACTTCCACATATTCTTCAAGGCTCCCAGGATTTTCGCCCCCTCCCCCACCCTATGATTCACTTCCGCTTCCATGGTTCCATCCGCTGCCAGATCCACTCCCAGATATTTAAAACACTTTACTTCCTCCAGTTTTTCTCCATTCAAACTTACCTCCCAATTGACTTGACCCTCAACCCTACTGTACCTAATAATCTTGCTCTTATTTACATTTACTCTTAACTTTCTTCTTTCACACACTTTACCAAACTCAGTCACCAGCTTCTGCAGTTTCTCACATGAATCAGCCACCAGCGCTGTATCATCAGCGAACAACAACTGCCTCACTTCCCAAGCTCTCTCATCTACAACAGACTTCATTCTTGCCCCTTTCCAAAACTCTTGCATTCACCTCCCTAACAACCCCATCCATAAACAAATTAAACAACCATGGAGACATCACACATCCCTGCCGCAAACCTACATTCACTGGGAACCAATCACTTTCCTCTCTTCCTACACGTACACATGCCTTACATCCTCGATAAAAACTTTTCACTGCTTCCAACAACTTGCCACCCACACCATATATTCTTAATACCTTCCACAGAGCATCTCTATCAACTCTATCATATGCCTTCTCCAGATCCATAAATGCTACATACAAACCCATTTGCTTTTCTAAGTATTTCTCACATACATTCTTCAGAGCAAATATATATATATATATATATATATATATATATTTTTTTTTTTTCATACTATTCGCCATTTCCCGCATTTGCGAGTTAGCGTTAAGAACAGAGGACTGGGCCTTAGAGGGAATATCCTCACCTGGCCCCCTTCTCTGTTCCTTCTTTTGGAAAATAAAAAAAAAAAACGAGAGGGGAGGATTTCCAGCCACCCACTCCCTCCCCTTTTAGTTGCCTTCTACGACACGCAGGGAATACGTGGGAAGTATTCTTTCTCCCCTACCCCCAGGGATAGGGGATATATATTATATATTATTATTTTTTTTTTTTTATACTTTGTCGCTGTCTCCCGCGTTTGCGAGGTAGCGCAAGGAAACAGACGAAAGAAATGGCCCAAACCCCCCCCCCCCATACACATGTATATACATACGTCCACACACGCAAATATACATACCTACACAGCTTTCCATGGTTTACCCCAGACGCTTCACATGCCTTGATTCAATCCACTGACAGCACGTCAACCCCGGTATACCACATCGCTCCAATTCAATCTATTCCTTGCCCTCCTTTCACCCTCCTGCATGTTCAGGCCCCGATCACTCAAAATCTTTTTCACTCCATCTTTCCACCTCCAATTTGGTCTCCCTCTTCTCCTCGTTCCCTCCACCTCCGACACATATATCCTCTTGGTCAATCTTTCCTCACTCATTCTCTCCATGTGCCCAAACCACTTCAAAACACCCTCTTCTGCTCTCTCAACCACGCTCTTTTATTTCCACACATCTCTCTTACCCTTACGTTACTCACTCGATCAAACCACCTCACACCACACATTGTCCTCAAACATCTCATTTCCAGCACATCCATCCTCCTGCGCACAACTCTATCCATAGCCCACGCCTCGCAACCATACAACATTGTTGGAACCACTATTCCTTCAAACATACCCATTTTTGCTTTCCGAGATAATGTTCTCGACTTCCACACATTCTTCAAGGCCCCCAGGATTTTCGCCCCCTCCCCCACCCTATGATCCACTTCCGCTTCCATGGTTCCATCCGCTGCCAGATCCACTCCCAGATATCTAAAACACTTCACTTCCTCCAGTTTTTCTCCATTCAAACTCACCTCCCAATTGACTTGACCCTCAACCCTACTGTACCTAATAACCTTGCTCTTATTCACATTTACTCTTAACTTTCTTCTTCCACACACTTTTCCAAACTCAGTCACCAGCTTCTGCAGTTTCTCACATGAATCAGCCACCAGCGCTGTATCATCAGCGAACAACAACTGACTCACTTCCCAAGCTCTCTCATCCCCAACAGACTTCATACTTGCCCCTCTTTCCAAAACTCTTGCATTTACCTCCCTAACAACCCTATCCATAAACAAATTAAACAACCATGGAGACATCACACACCCCTGCCGCAAACCTACATTCACTGAGAACCAATCACTTTCCTCTCTTCCTACACGTACACATGCCTTACATCCTCGATAAAAACTTTTCACTGCTTCTAACAACTTTCCTCCCACACCATATATTCTTAATACCTTCCACAGAGCATCTCTATCAACTCTATCATATGCCTTCTCCAGATCCATAAATGCTACATACAAATCCATTTGCTTTTCTAAGTATTTCTCACATACTTTCTTCAAAGCAAACACCTGATCCACACATCCTCTACCACTTCTGAAACCACACTGCTCTTCCCCAATCTGATGCTCTGTACATGCCTTCACCCTCTCAATCAATACCCTCCCATATAATTTACCAGGAATACTCAACAAACTTATACCTCTGTAATTTGAGCACTCACTCTTATCCCCTTTGCCTTTGTACAATGGCACTATGCACGCATTCCGCCAATCCTCAGGCACCTCACCATGAGTCATACATACATTAAATAACCTTATCAACCAGTCAACAATACAGTCACCCCCTTTTTTAATAAATTCCACTGCAATACCATCCAAACCTGCTGCCTTGCTGGCTTTCATCTTCCGCAAAGCTTTCACTACCTCTTCTCTGTTTACCAAATCATTTTCCCTAACCCTCTCACTTTGCACACCACCTCGACCAAAACACCCTATATCTGCCACTCTATCATCAAACACATTCAACAAACCTTCAAAATACTCACTCCATCTCCTTCTCACATCACCACTACTTGTTATCACCTCCCCATTTGCGCCCTTCACTGAAGTTCCCATTTGCTCCCTTGTCTTACACACTTTATTTACCTCCTTCCAGAACATCTTTTTATTCTCCCTAAAATTTAATGATACTCTCTCACCCCAACTCTCATTTGCCCTTTTTTTCACCTCTTGCACCTTTCTCTTGACCTCCTGTCTCTTTCTTTTATACATCTCCCACTCAATTGCATTTTTTCCCTGCAAAAATCGTCCAAATGCCTCTCTCTTCTCTTTCACTGATACTCTTACTTCTTCATCCCACCACTCACTACCCTTTCTAATCAACCCACCTCCCACTCTTCTCATGCCACAAGCATCTTTTGCGCAATCCATCACTGATTCCCTAAATACATCCCATTCCTCCCCCACTCCCCTTGCTTCCATTGTTCTCACCTTTTTCCATTCTGTACTCAGTCTCTCCTGGTACTTCCTCACACAGGTCTCCTTCTCAAGCTCACTTACTCTCACCACCCTCTTCACCCCAACATTCACTCTTCTTTTCTGAAAACCCATACAAATCTTCACCTTAGCCTCCACAAGATAATGATCAGACATCCCTCCAGTTGCACCTCTCAGCACATTAACATCCAAAAGTCTCTCTTTCGCACGCCTGTCAATTAACACGTAATCCAATAACGCTCTCTGGCCATCTCTCCTACTTACATAAGTATACTTATGTATATCTCGCTTTTTAAACCAGGTATTCCCAATCATCAGCCCTTTTTCAGCACATAAATCTACAAGCTCTTCACCATTTCCATTTACAACACTGAACACCCCATGTATACCAATTATTCCCTCAACTGCCACATTACTCACCTTTGCATTCAAATCACCCATCACTATAACCCAGTCTCGTGCATCAAAACCACTAACACACTCATTCAGCTGCTCCCAATATTATTATTATTATTATTATTATTATTATTATTATTATTTTGCTTTGTCGCTGTCTCCTGTGTTAGCGAGGTAGCGCAAGGAAACAGATGAAAGAATGGCCCAACCCACATACATACACATGTATATACATACACTTCCACACACGCAAATATACATACCTATACACCTCAACGTATACATATATATATATACACAGACATATACATATATACACATGTACACAATTCATACTGTCTGCCTGTATTCATTCCCATCGCCACCCCGCCACACATGTAATAACAACCTGCTCCCCCCTCATGTGCGTGAGGTAGCGCTAGGAAAACAACAAAGGCCCCATTCGTTCACACTCAGTCTCAAGCTGTCATGTAATAATGCACCGAAACCACAGCTCCCTTTCCACACCCAGGCCCCACACAACTTTCCATGGTTTACCCCAGACGCTTCACATGCCCTGGTTCAATCCATTGACAGCACGTCGACCCCGGTATACCACATCATTCCAATTCACTCTATTCCTTGCACGTCTTTCACCCTCCTGCATGTTCAGGCCGCGATTACTCAAAATCTTTTTCACTCCATCTTTCCACCTTCAATTAGGTTTCCCACTTCTCGTTCCCTCCACCTCAGACACATATATCCTCTTGGTCAATCTTTCCTCACTCATTCTCTCCATGTGACCAAACCATTTCAAAACACCCTCTTCTGCTCTCTCAACCACACTCTTTTTATTACCACACATCTCTCTTACCCTTACATTACTTACTCAATCAAACCACCTCACACCACATATTGTCCTCAAACATCTCATTTCCAGCACATCCACTCTCCTGTGCACAACTCTATCCATAGCCCACGCCTCGCAACCATACAACATTGTTGGAACCACTATTCCTTCAAACGTACCCATTTTTGCTTTCTGAGATAATGTTCTCGACTTCCACACATTCTCCAGGGCTCCTAGAATTTTTGCCCCCTCCCTCACCCTATGATTCACTTCCGCTTCCATGGTTCCATCCGCTGCCACATCAACTCCCAGATATCTAAAACACTTCACTTCCTCCAGTTTTTCTCCATTCAAACTTAACTCCCAACTGACTTGACCCTCAACCCTACTGTACCTAATAACCTTGCTCTTATTCACATTTACTCTCAACTTTCTTCTTTCACACACTTTAACAAACTCAGTCACCAGCTTCTGCAGTTTCTCAAATGAATCAGCCACCAGCGCTGTATCATCAGCGAACAACAACTGACTCACTTCCCAAGCTCTCTCATCCCCAACAGACTTCATACTTGCCCCTCTTTCCAAAACTCTTGCATTTATCTCCCTAACAACCCCATCCATAAACAAATTAAACAACCATGGAGACATCAGACACCCCTGCCGCAAACCTACATTCACTGAGAACCAACCACTTTCCTCTCTTCCTACACGTACACATGCCTTACATCCTCAATAAAAACTTTTCACTGCTTCTAACAACTTGCCTCCCACACCATATATTCTTAATACCTTCCACAGAGCACCTCTATCAACTCTATCATATGCCTTCTCCAGATCCATAAATGCTACATACAAATCCATTTGCTTTTCACCAGGGTGTTCAGTGTTGTAAATGGAAATGGTGAAGAGCTTGTAGATTTATGTGCTGATTGCAGATTTATTTATTTATTTTGCTTTGTCGCTGTCTCCCGCGTTTGCAAGGTAGCGCAAGGAAACAGACGAAAGAAATGGCCCAACCCACCCCCATACACAATGTATATACATACACGTCCACGCACGCAAATATACATACCTATGCATCTCAATGTACACATATATATACACACACAGACACATACATATATACCCATGCACACAATTCACACTGTCTGCCTTTATTCATTCCCATCACCACCTCGCCACACATGGAATACCATCCCCCTCCCCCCTCATGTGTGCGAGGTAGCACTGGGAAAAGACAACAAAGGCCCCATTCGTTCACACTCAGTCTCTAGCTGTCATGCAATAATGCCCGAAACCACAGCTCCCTTTCCACATCCAGGCCCCACACAACTTTCCATGGTTTACCCCAGACGCTTCACATGCCCTGATTTAATCCACTGCCAGCACGTCAACCCCGGTATACCACATCGATCCAATTCACTCTATTCCTTGCCCTCCTTTCACTCTCCTGCATGTTCTTCACTCTGGTGAAGAGCTTGTAGATTTATGTGCTGAAAAAGGACTGGTGATTGGGAATACCTGGTTTAAAAAGAGAGATATACATAAGTATACGTAAGTAGGAGAGATGGCCAGAGAGCGTTATTGGATTACGTGTTAATTGATAGGCGTGCGAAGGAGAGACTTTTGGATGTTAATGTGCTGAGAGGTGCAACTGGAGGGATGTCTGATCATTATCTTGTAGAGGCGAAGGTGAAGATTTGTAGAGGTTTTCAGAAAGGAAGAGAGAATGTTGGGGTGAAGAGAGTGGGGAGAGTAAGTGAGCTTGGGAAGGAGACTTGTGTGAGGAAGTACCAGGAGAGACTGAGTACAGAATGGAAAAAGATGAGAACAAAGGAGGTAAGGGGAGTGGGGGAGGAATGGGATGTATTTAGGGAAGCAGTGATGGCTTCCGCAAAAGATGCTTGTGGCATGAGAAGCGTGGGAGGTGGGCAGATTAGAAAGGGTAGTGAGTGGTGGGATGAAGAAGTAAGGTTATTAGTGAAAGAGAAGAGAGAGGTATTTGGACGATTTTTGCAGGGAAATAATGCAAATGAGTGGGAAATGTATAAAAGAAAGAGGCTGGAGGTCAAGAGAATGGTGCAAGAGGTGAAAAAGAGGGCAAATGAGAGTTGGGATGAGAGAGTATCATTATATTTTAGGGAGAATAAAAAGATGTTTTGGAAGGAGGTAAATAAAGTGTGTAGGGCAAGGGAACAAATGGGAACTTCAGTGAAGGGGGCTAATGGGGAGGTGATAACAAGTACTGGTGATGTGAGAAGGAGATGGAGTGAGTGTTTTGAAGGTTTGTTGAATGTGTTTGATGATAGAGTGGCAGATATAGGGTGTTTTGGTCGAGGTGGTGTGCAAAGTGAGAGGGTTAGGGAAAATGATTTGGTAAACAAAGAAGAGGTAGTAAAAGCTTTGCGGAAGATGAAAGCTGGCAAGGCAGCGGGTTTCGATGGTATTGCAGTGGAATTCATTAAAAAAGGGGTGACTGTATTGCTGATTGGTTGGTAAGGTTATTTAATGTATGTATGATTCATGGTGAGGTGCCTGAGGATTGGCGGAATGCTTGTATAGTGCCATTGTACAAAGGCAAAGGGGACAAAGGTGAGTGCTCAAATTACTGAGGTATAAGTTCGTTGTGAGTCAGTTGTTGTTCACTGATGATACAGCGCTGGTGGCTGATTCAGGTGAGAAACTACAGAAGCTGGTGGCTGATTCAGGTGAGAAACTACAGAAGCTGGTGGCTGATTCAGGTGAGAAACTACAGAAGCTGGTGGCTGATTCTGGTGAGAAACTACAGAAGCTGGTGACTGAGTTTGGTAAAGCGTGTGAAAGAAGAAAGCTGGGAGTAAATGTGAATAACAGCAAGGTTATTTGGGAAGTGAGTCAGTAATTGTTCGCTGATGATATAGCCCTGCTGGCTGATTTGTGTGAGAAATGGCGGAAGCTGGTGACTGAGTTTGGTAAAGTGTGTGAATGAAGAAAGCTTAGAGTAAATGTGAATAAGAGCAAGGTTATTAGGTACAGAAGGGTTGAGGGGCAAGTCAATTGAGAGGTAAGTTTGAATGGAAAAACTGGAGGAAGTGAAGTGTTTTAGATATCTGGGAGTGGATTTGGCAGTGGATGGAACCATGGAAGCGGAAGTGAATCATAGGGTGGGGAGGGGGCGAAAGTTCTGGGAGCGTTGAAGAATGTGTGGAAGTCGAGAACATTATCTCGGAAAGCAAAAATGGGTATGTTTGAAGGAATAGTGGTTCCAACAATGTTATATGGTTGTGAAGTGTGGGCTATGGATAGAGGGCAAATGAGAGTTGGGTGAGAAAGTATCTTGAAATTTTAGGGAGAATAAGATGTTTTGGAAGGAGGTAAATAAAGTGCGTAAGACAAGAGAACAAATGGGAACATCATTGAAGGGGGCTAATGGGGAGGTAATAACAAGTAGTAGTGAATTGAGAAGGAGATGGCGTGAGTATTTTGAAGGTATGTTGAATGTGTCTGATGATACAGTGGCAGATATAGAGTGTTTTGGTCGAGGTGGTGTGCGAAGTGAGAGGGTCAGGGAGAATGGTTTCGTAAACAGAGAAGAGGTAGTAAAAGCTTTGCAGATGATGAAAGCTGGCAAGGCAGTGGGTTTGGATGGTATTGCAGTGGAATTTATTAAAAAAGGGGGTGACTGTGTTGTTGACTGGTTGGTGAGGATATTCAATGTATGTATGGTTCATGGTGAAGTGCCTGAGGATTGGCGGAATACATGCATAGTGCCATGGTACAAAGGCAAAGGGGATAAAGGTGAATGTTCAAATTACAGAGGTATAAGTTTGTTGAGTATTCCTGGTAAATTATATGGAAGGGTATTGACTGAGAGGGTGAAGGCATGAACAGAGCATCAGATTGGGGAAGAGCAATGTGGTTTCAGAAGTGGTAGAGGATGTGTGGATCAGGTGTTTGCTTTGAAGAATGTGAGAAATACTAAGAAAAACAAATGGATTTGTATGTAACATTTATGGATCTGGAGAAGGCATATGATAGAGTTGATAAAGATGCTCTGTGGAAGGTATTAAGAATATATGGTGTGGGAAGCAAGTTGTTAGAAGCAGTGAAAAGTTTTTATCAAAGATGTAAGGTATGTGTACGAGTAAGAAGAGAGGAAAGTGGTTGGTTTTCAGTGAATGTCGGTTTGTGGCAGGGGTGCATGATGTCTCCATGGTTGTTTAATTTGTTTATGGATGGGGTTGTTAGTGAGGTGAATGTAAGAGTTTTGGAGAGAGGGGCAAGTATGCAGTCTGTTGTGGATGAGAGAGCTTGGGAAGTGAGTCAGTTGTTGTTCGCTGATGATACAGCACTGGTTGCTGATTCAGGTGAGAAACTGCAGAAGCTGGTGACTGAGTTTGGTAAAGTGTGTGAAAGAAGAAAGTTGAGAGTAAATGTGAATAAGAGTATGGTTATTAGGTACAGTAGTGTTGAGGGTCAAGTCAATTGGGAGGTAAGTTTGAATGGAGAAAAACTGGAGGAAGTGAAGTGTTTTAGATACCTGGGAGTGGATTTGGCAGCAGATGGAACCATGGAAGTGGAAGTGAATCATAGGGTGGTGGAGGGGGCGAAAATTCTGGGAGCCTTGAAGAATGTGTGTAAGTTGAGAACATTATCTCGGAAAGCAAAAATGGGTATGTTTGAAGGAATAGTGGTTCCAACAATGTTGTATGGTTGCGAGGTGTGGGCTATGGATAGAGTTGTGTGGAGGAGGGTGGATGTGCTGGAAATGAGATGTTTGAGGACAATATGTGGTGTGAGGTGGTTTGATCGAGTAAGTAATAATAGGGTAAGAGAGATGTGTGGTAATAAAAAGAGTGTGGTTGAGAGAGCAGAAGAGGGTGTTTTGAAATGGTTTGGTCACATGGAAAGAATGAGTGAGGAAAGATTGACAAAGAGGATATATGTGTCAGAGGTGGAGGGAACGAGGAGAAGTGGGAGACCAAATTGGAGGTGGAAAGATGGAGTGAAAAAGATTTTGAGTGATCGGGGCCTGAACATGCAGGAGGCTGAAAGGCATTCAAGGAATAGAGTGAATTGGAACGATGTGGTATGCCGGGGTCGACATGCTGTCAATGGATTGAACCATACCCTCCCTTGCACCTTTCTCTTGACCTCTTGCCTCTTTCTTTTATACTGCAGAAGTTTGGTAAAGTGTGTAAAAGATGAAAGCTGAGAGTAAATGTGAATAAGAGTAAGTTCATTAGGTTTGGTAGGGTTGAGGCAGAAGCACATTGGGAATTAAGTTTCAATGGAGAAAAACTGGAGGAAGTGATGTGTTTTAGATATCTGGGAGTGGATTTGGCAGCGTATGGAACCATTGTAGCAGAAGTGAGTCACAGGGTGGGGGATGGGGCGAAGGTTCTGAGAGTGTTGAAGAATGTGTAGAAGGCAAGAACATTATCTCGGAAAGCAAAACTCTGTATGTTTGAAGGAATAATTGTTCCAACAATGTTATATGGTTGCGAGGCATGGGCTATAGAGAAGTTTGTGCGGAGGAGGGTGGATGTGTTGGAAATGAGATGTTTCAGGACAATATGTGGTGTGAGGTGGTTTGATCGAGTAAGTAATGAAAGGGTAAGAGAGATGTGTGGTAATAAAGAGTGTGGTTGAGAGAGCAGAAGAGGAAGTATTGAAATGGTTTGGTCACATTGAGAGAATGAGTGAGGAGAGCTTGAAAAAGAGGATATATGTGTCAGAGGTGGAGGCAATGAGAAGTGGGAGACCAAGTTGGAGGTGGAAGGATGGAGTGAAAAAGATTTTGAGTGATCAGGGTCTGACCATACAGGAGGGTGAAAGGCTGCAAGGAATAGAGTGAATTGGAACAACGCGGTATACTGGTGTCGACGTCCTGTCAGTGGATTGAACCAGGGCATGTGTGGCATCTGGGGTAAACCATGGAAAGTTTTGTGGGGCTTGGATATGGAAAGGGAGCTGTGGTTTTGTGCATTACATATGACAGCTAGAGACTGAGTGTGAATGAATATGGCCTTTTGCGTTACTCGTGGAGGGGAGGGGGGGATGCTATTTCATGTGTGGTGGGGTGGTGATGGGAATGGATGAAGGCAGCAAGTATGAATATGTACATGTGTATATATGTATATGTCTGTGTATGTATATGTATGTATATATTGAAATGTATACATATGTATATGTGCATGTGTGTGCATTTATGTATATACATGTGTATGTGGGTGGGTTAGGCCATTCTTTCGTCTGTTTCCTTGTGCTACCTTGCTGACGCGGGAGACAGCGACAGAGTATAATAATAAAAAAAAAATATGTATGTGTGTGTGTGTGTGTGTATGAGTGGAAGGGTCTTTCCTCATTTGTTTCCTGGTGTCAACTTGCTGACATGGGAAACAGCAGTGAAGTATAATAAGTAGATTAAATCTTTTGTCACATCAAAGCTTAGAAATTCTACAGAAAGATAGAGGAAACAAAAAATTTGAAAGAAGTAAATCATATGAACACCCCATGTATACCAATTATTCCCTGAGTAATGTGGCAGTTGAGGGAATAATTGGTATACATGGGGTGTTCAGTGTTGTAAATGGAAATGGTGAAGAGCTTGTAGATTTATGTGCTGAAAAAGGACTGATGATTGGGAATACCTGGTTTAAAAAGCGAGATATACATAAGTATACTTATGTAAGTAGGAGAGATGGCCAGAGAGCGTTATTGGATTACGTGTTAATTGACAGGCGTGCGAAAGAGAGACTTTTGGATGTTAATGTGCTGAGAGGTGCAACTGGAGGGATGTCTGATCATTATCTTGTGGAGGCTAAGGTGAAGATCTGTATGGGTTTTCAGAAAAGAAGAGTGAATGTTGGGGTGAAGAGGGTGGTGAGAGTAAGTGAGCTTGAGAAGGAGACCTGTGTGAGGAAGTACCAGGAGAGACTGAGTACAGAATGGAAAAAGGTGAGAACAATGGAAGCAAGGGGAGTGGGGGAGGAATGGGATGTATTTAGGGAATCAGTGATGGATTGCGCAAAAGATGCTTGTGGCATGAGAAGAGTGGGAGGTGGGTTGATTAGAAAGGGTAGTGAGTGGTGGGATGAAGAAGTAAGAGTATTAGTGAAAGAGAAGAGAGAGGCATTTGGACGATTTTTGCAGGGAAAAAATGCAATTGAGTGGGAGATGTATAAAAGAAAGAGACAGGAGGTCAAGAGAAAGGTGCAAGAGGTGAAAAAAAGGGCAAATGAGAGTTGGGGTGAGAGAGTATCATTAAATTTTAGGGAGAATAAAAAGATGTTCTGGAAGGAGGTAAATAAAGTGCGTAAGACAAGGGAGCAAATGGGAACTTCAGTGAAGGGCGCAAATGGGGAGGTGATAACAAGTAGTGGTGATGTGAGAAGGAGATGGAGTGAGTATTTTGAAGGTTTGTTGAATGTGTTTGATGATAGAGTGGCAGATATAGGGTGTTTTGGTCGAGGTGGTGTGCAAAGTGAGAGGGTTAGGGAAAATGATTTGGTAAACAGAGAAGAGGTAGTGAAAGCTTTGCGGAAGATGAAAGCCGGCAAGGCAGCAGGTTTGGATGGTATTGCAGTGGAATTTATTAAAAAAGAGGGTGACTGTATTGTTGACTGGTTGGTAAGGTTATTTAATGTATGTATGACTCATGGTGAGGTGCCTGAGGATTGGCGGAATGCGTGCATAGTGCCATTGTACAAAGGCAAAGGGGATAAGAGTGAGTGCTCAAATTACAGAGGTATAAGTTTGTTGAGTATTCCTGGTAAATTATATGGGAGGGTATTGATTGAGAGGGTGAAGGCATGTACAGAGCATCAGATTGGGGAAGAGCAGTGTGGTTTCAGAAGTGGTAGAGGATGTGTGGATCAGGTGTTTGCTTTGAAGAATGTATGTGAGAAATACTTAGAAAAGCAAATGGATTTGTATGTAGCATTTATGGATCTGGAGAAGGCATATGATAGAGTTGATAGAGATGCTCTGTGGAAGGTATTAAGAATATATGGTGTGGGAGGAAAGTTGTTAGAAGCAGTGAAAAGTTTTTATCGAGGATGTAAGGCATGTGTACATGTAGGAAGAGAGGAAAGTGATTGGTTCTCAGTGAATGTAGGTTTGCGGCAGGGGTGTGTGATGTCTCCATGGTTGTTTAATTTGTTTATGGATGGGGTTGTTAGGGAGGTAAATGCAAGAGTCCTGGAAAGAGGGGCAAGTGTGAAGTCTGTTGGGGAAGAGAGAGCTTGGGAAGTGAGTCAGTTGTTGTTCGCTGATGATACAGCGCTGGTGGCTCATTCATGTGAGAAACTGCAGAAGCTGGTGACTGAGTTTGGTAAAGTGTGTGGAAGAAGAAAGTTAAGAGTAAATGTGAATAAGAGCAAGGTTATTAGGTACAGTAGGGTTGAGGGTCAAGTCAATTGGGAGGTGAGTTTGAATGGAGAAAAACTGGAGGAAGTGAAGTGTTTTAGATATCTGGGAGTGGATCTGGCAGCGGATGGAACCATGGAAGCGGAAGTGGATCAT
This sequence comes from Panulirus ornatus, assembly GCF_036320965.1. Lineage (NCBI taxonomy): Eukaryota > Metazoa > Arthropoda > Malacostraca > Decapoda > Palinuridae > Panulirus > Panulirus ornatus. The sequence goes on along the minus strand of NC_092251.1, from coordinate 22,710,473 downwards.
AGGGTGGGGGAGGGGGCGAAAATTCTGGGGGCCTTGAAGAATGTGTGGAAGTCGAGAACATTATCTCGGAAAGCAAAAATGGGTATGTTTGAAGGAATAGTGGTTCCAACAATGTTGTATGGTTGCGAGGCGTGGGCTATGGATAGAGTTGTGCGCAGGAGGATGGATGTGCTGGAAATGAGATGTTTGAGGACAATGTGTGATGTGAGGTGGTTTGATCGAGTGAGTAACGTAAGGGTAAGAGAGATGTGTGGAAATAAAAAGAGCGTGGTTGAGAGAGCAGAGGAGGGTGTTTTGAAGTGGTTTGGGCACATGGAGAGAATGAGTGAGGAAAGATTGACCAAGAGGATATATGTGTCGGAGGTGGAGGGAACGAGGAGAAGAGGGAGACCAAATTGGAGGTGGAAAGATGGAGTGAAAAAGATTTTGTGTGATCGGGGCCTGAACATGCAGGAGGGTGAAAGGAGGGCAAGGAATAGAGTGAATTGGAGCGATGTGGTATACTGGGGTTGACGTGCTGTCAGTGGATTGAATCAAGGCATGTGAAGCGTCTGGGGAAAACCATGGAAAGCTGTGTAGGTATGTATATTTGCGTGTGTGGACGTATGTATATACATGTGTATGGGGGGGGGGTTGGGCCATTTCTTTCATCTGTTTCCTTGCGCTACCTCGCAAACGCGGGAGACAGCGATAAAAAAAAAAAAAAAAAAAAAAAAATCATATGACAACTTATTGTTAATAACAAGATACCTGAATTTCAAGTGTGTATCCACTTTTCGCACCTAGTCGGTAAAACTTACCTTATGAAACTATGTAATGTATGTACTAAAATACGAACTGTAACATCTTAAGTAATAGCAACCCACTGGGGTCTGACTAAGACCCTTTGTGACCACCTGTAATCCTTTTGCACTACCACTCACAGGATGATCATGGGGTGCACAATAAATTTGCTGGGGGCACCAAATGTTGGTTTGCGGCAGGGGTGCGTGATGTCTCCATGGTTGTTTAATTTGTTTATGGATGGGGTTGTTAGGGAGGTGAATGCAAGAGTTTTGGAAAGAGGGGCAAGTACGCAGTCTGTTGTGGGTGAGAGAGCTTGGGAAATGAGTCATTTGTTGTTTGCTGATGATACAGCGCTGGTGGCTGATTCGTGTGGGAAACTGCAGAAGCTGGTGACTGAGTTTGGTAAAGTGTGTGAAAGAAGAAAGCTGAGAGTAAATGTGAATAAGAGCAAGGTTATTAGGTACAGTAGGGTTGAGGGACAAGTCAATTGGGAGGTAAGTTTGAATGGAGAAAAACTGGAGGAAGTGAAGTGTTTTAGATACCTGGGAGTGGATTTGACAGCAGATGGAACCATGGAAGCGGAAGTGAATCATAGGGTGGGGGAGGGGGCAAAAGTTCTGGGAGCATTGAAGAATGTGTGTAAGTTGAGAACATTATCTTGGAAAGCAAAAATGGGTATGTTTGAAGGAATAGTGGTTCCAACAATGTTATATGGTTGCGAGGCGTGGGCTATAGATAGAGTTGTGCGGAGGAGGGTGGATGTGCTGGAAATGAGATGTTTGAGGACAATATGTGGTGTGAGGTGGTTTGACCGAGTGAGTAATAATAGGGTAAATGAGATGTGTGGTAATAAAAAGAGTGTGGTTGAGAGAGCAGAAGAGGGTGTTTTGAAATAGTTTGGTCACATGGAGAGAATGAGTGAGGAAAGATTGACCAAAAGGATGTATGTGTCAGAGGTGGAACGAGGAGAAGTGGGAGACCAAATTGGAGGTGGAAAGATGGAGTGAAAAAGATTTTGAGTGATCGGGGCCTGAACATGCAGGAGGGTGAAAGGCGTGCAAGGAATAGAGTGAATTGGAATGATGTGTTATACTGGGGTCGACGTGCTGTTAATGGATTGAACCAGGGCATGTGAAGCGTCTGGGGTAAACCATGGAAAGTTCTGTGGGGCCTGGATGTGGAAAGGGAGCTGTGGTTTCGGTGCATTATACATGACAGCTAGAGACTGAGAGTCAACAAGTGTGGCCTTCGTTGTCTTATCCTAGCGCTACCTCGCACACATGCGGGGGGAAGGGGTTTGTTATTTCATGTGTGGTGGGGTGGCGATGGGAATGAATAAAGGCAGATAGTATGAATTATGTACATGTGTATATATGTATATGTCTCTGTGTGTATATATATGTATACATTGAGATGTATAGGTATGTATATTTCCATGTGTGGACATGTATGTATATACATGTGTATGTGGGTGGCTTGGGCCATTCTTTTGTCTGTTTCCTTGCACTATCTCGCTAATGCGAGAGACCGACAAAGTAAAATAAATAAATAAATAAATAAAAAGGAGAAAAAGTGGAGACAGGCTAGAGCCTTGAGGGACATCACTGTTTGTGGAGAAAGGGTAGGGGCTAATCCATGAACAACCATGGAGATAGATTGGCCAGAGAGGAAGCTAGATGAGGGAGGGAAGCCAAAAAAGGGGAGCTTGGAGATGAGACACCCTGTTAAAAGTTTTGGATATACCAAGGGAAACTACAAAGGATTCCCCAGAATTATTCAGGCGTGATGAACAGACACTGGTGAGACAGAAAGAATATCACCAATGGATCTCACCTTACAGAAGCCATACTGGTGATCAGAGAGAAGACTGAGATTCAAGGGCATGAGGATATAGGAGTTGAGGAGGGTTTCAGTCTTTGGAAATAGTAGGCATCAAAGCAACAGGACAATTGTTAGAGGGGTTGGAACGAACACTCTTCTTAGGGATGGGACGTACCATTGCATGCTTCCAAGAAGAAGGAAAAGTTATAGTTTTTAAACAGAAATGCAACAAGCGAGCAATCACAGGTGCAAGTTTGGAGGCACACTCTTTCAGTACACAGGGATGGATGCCATCAGCTCCATATGCCTTGTTTGTGTTCAGTGTGAGAAGCAATTTTCAGACAGTTTGAAAAGGAATCACAGGAAGGGGCATAGGATTGGTACGAGGAGCATCATGGGAGTAAAGGAATATTAGTCATCTAAGGTAGAGTAGAATAGAAACAAAAACCAAAGTGACTTCCTTTGTCTATGGAAGAGACAGCTATAGTGCCATCAGAATGAAACAGAGAAGGAAAGGTGTAGCAACAGAAGTTGTGAGTGATGCCCTTACCTATAGAACAGAATAATCTATCAGTGGATGAAGAGGAGAGGTTATCACACTTCCTTTGTATAAATGAATGCCTCATGAATAATGTACTTGCAATGATTATGGGGAATGTTAAATGCTGAATGGGAGTCAGAGGAAATAGAATTTTCCAAATATGATATGCCTGATCTTTAGTCTGAATGGCCTCAGGATAGGAACAGTTGAACCATGAATTGGAAGAAGAGGATGTATTTGAAGAAAGAGAGGATAAATGCTTCTATTCCCACAACAATAACCTATGTTATGCATTTGGTGGTAACAGAAGCATCACCACATAAAAAGACAGTAATCTACATCAAGAAAAGTCAGAAAAGAAATTTTGTAAGTTATTTCAGTCAGCTTTGTTGAGGTACCAATATTTACACTTAGAAGGGGCTACTGGAAGGGAAAGTGTCATTAAAACAGATACATTTATGATAGTGTGGTCATATGAACCAGTTGGGGATGAGATTGTGTAGCTACAACATGAAGGAGCAGAGGTGAAAAACAGATCCAGAATATTAGGAAAAGTGGCCACAATGGTCAGGAATATGGATAGGGTGGGTGGTAATTTGTTCTAGATCATTGAGAATGGAGAATGTGAGGGCTTTAATCCCTCTACCATCCATATGAGTGGAATTCAATCATTCCAAATGGTAAACACTGAAATCTCCAAGGCAGAGGATCACAGCTTGTGAAAAAGATGATCTCATGGTAGGAGTTTAAACAGTGTAAGAAAGTAATGAAATTTGTAGAATCAGGAGGGCAGTAGGCAAAACAAAGGAAACAGTGGTAGTTGAGTGACAGACCTTGAGCCAGATAACATCAAAGTTTAGAGACTCAGAGTCCTTGAGGCAGGCTACAGGTGTGTTGATGTTGGAATAAAACCAAACACCACCTTTGAACTGGAATTGTGAGTGGAGATTATAGTTAGATACAAGAAACAGGATAGTGACAAAATCATTAGATAGTCAAGTCTCAGAGAAAAGTAAGGTATTAGGAGAGGTACTAAACAAATGGTGTTCAGCAGAATAGAGATTACTAGAAAGACCATGAATGTTAGTTTTGTAAACAGAAAAAGTGGCTGGTCTCTTACAGAGGGAAAGGCTGTGGTAGAGGCTGGTACTACTACTGTCTGAGCCCTCTCTCTCATTGGCAGTAGAGTCAGGCAGGAACCCGTAGATTCTTCGCAACCTATGATGCTAGGGGCTTGGTGCCATAAGTTCATTAGACTCTACCATGATTACATTTAAAAAAAAGACTGCATACAAAAGAAGGCAAGAGAACTTATGTGTAGAAAATCAATGAGATCTGACTAGGTGTACAGTGCTTACAAGATGATGGTAAGACTTGCCCCATAACCCCAGTTTGACAAGACAGAAAGTAAGACCAGCAATCCAAACATGGAGGGTGTAAGATGGTTCTTAGCACCACTTTAATGCTCCTGTGTCTGGCCTGCTACCTACGATTGGGCTTCCATTCTGCAAATAATAAAAAGACGCTGACTTTTGATATATTATTTATTTTTTATTGTTATACTTAACTGCCGTGTCCCACATTAGTGAGGTAGCGCAAGGAAACAGACGAAGAAATGGCCCAACCCACCCACATACACATGTACATACATAAACGCCCACACATACACATATACATACATATACATTTCAATGTATACATATGTATACATATGTATACATATGTATACACAGAGATATACATATACACACACATGTACATATCCATACTTGTTGCCTTCATCCATTCCTATCGCCACCCCACAACACACGAAATAGCATCCCTCCTCCACTGAGGCAACACCAGGAACAGACCAAAAAGGCCACATTCGTTCACACTCAGTCTCTAGCTGTCATGTGTAATGCACGGAAACCATAGCTCCCTTTCCACATCCAGGCCCCACAGACCTTTCCATGGTTTACCCCAGACGCTTCACACACCCTGGTTCAATCCACTGACAGCACGTCGACCCCGGTATACCATATCGTTCCAATTCACTCTATTCCTTGCATGCCTTTCACCCTCCTGTATGTTCAGGCCCCGATCACTCAAAATCTTTTTCACTCCATCCTTCCACCTCCAATTTGGTCTCCTGCATCTCCTTCTTCCCTCCACCTCTGACACATATATCCACTTTGTCAATCTTTCCTCACTCATTCTCTTCATGTGTCCAAACCATTTCAACACACCCTCTTTTGCTCTCTCAACCATACTCTTTTTATTACAACACATCTCTCTTACCCTTTCATTACTTACTCGATCAAACCAACTCACACCATATATTGTCAAACATTAAATTTCCAACATATCCACCGTCCTCTGCAAAACCTTATCTATAAACCATGCCTTGCAACTATAAAACATTGCTGGAACCACTATTCCTTCAAACATACCTATATTTGCTCTACAAAATAACGTTCTCGCCTTCCTCACATTCTTCAACGCTCCCAGAACCTTCACTCCCTCCCCCACCCTGTGACTCACTTCCACTTCCATGGTTCCTTCTGCTGCTAAATCCACTCCCAGATATCTAAAACACTCACTTCCTCCAGTTTATCTCCTTTCAAACTTACCAATCAACTTGTCCCTCAACCCTACTGAATCTAATAACCTTGCTCTCATTCACATTTACTCTCAACTTTCTTCTTTCACACACTTTGCCAAACTTAGTCACCAACTTCTGCAGTTTCTCACCCAAATCAGCCATCAGCACTGTATCATCAGCAAACAACAACTGACTCACTTCCCAAGCCCTCTCATCCAGAATAGACTGCATACTTGCCCTTCTCTCCAAAACTCTTGCATTCACCTCCCTAACCATCCCCTCCATAAACAAATTAAACAACCATGGAGACATCACTCACCCCTGCTGCAAACCAACATTCACTGAGAACCAATCACTTTCCTCTCTTCCTACTCGTACATATGCCTTACATCCTTGGTAAAAACTTTTCACTGCTTCTAGCAACTTACCTCCAACACCATATACTCTTAAAACCTTCCACAAAACATCTCTATCCACCCTATCAAATGCCTTCTCCAGATCCATAAAACCTACATACAAATCCACCTGTTTTTCAAAGTATTTCTCGCATACATTCTTGAAAAAGACTGCTGGGAAAGATGCTGATCTTGAAGCATGGTACCCTCCAGGTCACGGTGACTTCTACCAGTCCTTCAAAAACTCAGGGCTTTTACAAGAATTTCTTGAACAGGGTAAGGAATATGTGTTTATCAGCAACATTGACAACTTGGGTGCTACTGTTGATCTTGACATTCTAAACTTCCTCTTGGGTGGAGCTAATGGTAGCACCTGTGAATTCTTAATGGAAGTTACCAACAAAACCAGGGCTGATGTTAAGAAAGTGAACTATGCGGGAAACGGCGATCAAATTTAAAGAGGGAAGTCAGCACCACAAGTAAAGCATCCTCCTCGAAGGCTCAGAGTGGGGTGCCTAAATGTGTGTGGATGTAACCAAGATGTGAAGACCCTTACTGGAAAAACAATCACTCTTGAAGTAGAACCTTCAGACACAATTGAAAATGTGAAGGAAAATAGTGAAATTGGAAAAAATGTAGCTTAGATATTGAAGCTTATTGATACAGTGGTTAAATTGCTGAGAACTGCTATTGACGTTTGTGTAAATAAATTATACATTTCCTTTTTTCCGTAGCCAGAGGTTGAACCATTATGTGACATTCTTTTTTTTCATTCATTTCAAGCTAGAGGTTTCAGTTTTCTAAATTGTTTCTTACATTTCTCATATGTATATATATGTATGTGTGTGTGTGTGTATATGTGCGTATGTGTGTGTATGTGTGTGTATGTGTATATGTATATATATATGTATATTATCCCTGGGGATAGGGGTGAAAGAATACTTCCCACGTATTCCTCGCGTGTCGTAGAAAGCGACTAGAGGGGACGGGAGCAGGGGGCCAGAAATCCTCCCCTCCTTGTATTAACTTTCTAAAATGGGAAACAGAAGAAGGAGTCACGCGGGGAGTGCTCATCCTCCTCGAAGTCTCAGACTGGGGTGTCTAAATGTGTGTGGATGTAACCAAGATGTGAAAAAAGGAGAGATAGGTAGTATGTTTGAGGAAAGGAACCTGGATGTTTTGGCTCTGAGTGAAACGAAGCTCAAGGGTAAAGGGGAAGAGTGGTTTGGGAATGTCTGGGGAGTAACGTCAGGGGTTAGTGAGAGGACAAGAGCAAGGGAAGGAGTAGCAATACTCCTGAAACAGGAGTTGTGGGAGTATGTGATAGAGTGTAAGAAAGTAAATTCTCGATTAATATGGGTAAAACTGAAAGTTGATGGAGAGAGGTGGGTGATTATTGGTGCATATGCACCTGGGCATGAGAAGAAAGATCAAGAGAGGCAAGTGTTTTGGGAGCAGCTGAATGAGTGTGTTAGTGGTTTTGATGCACGAGACCGGGTCATAGTGATGGGTGATTTGAATGCAAAGGTGAGTAATGTGGCAGTTGAGGGAATAATTGGTATACATGGGGTGTTCAGTGTTGTAAATGGAAATGGTAAAGAGCTTGTAGATTTATGTGCTGAAAAAGGACTGATGATTGGGAATACCTGGTTTAAAAAGCGAGATATACATAAGTATACTTATGTAAGTAGGAGAGATGGCCAGAGAGCGTTATTGGATTACGTGTTAATTGACAGGCGTGTGAAAGAGAGACTTTTGGATGTTAATGTGCTGAGAGGTGCAACTGGAGGGATATCTGATCATTATCTTGTGGAGGCTAAGGTGAAGATTTGTATGGGTTTTCAGAAAAGAAGAGTGAATGTTGGGGTGAAGAGGGTGGTGAGAGTAAGTGAGCTTGAGAAGGAGACCTGTGTGAGGAAGTACCAGGAGAGACTGAGTACAGAATGGAAAAAGGTGAGAACAATGGAAGTAAGGGGAGTGGGGAGGAATGGGATGTATTTAGGGAATCAGTGATGGATTGCGCAAAAGATGCTTGTGGCATGAGAAGAGTGGGAGGTGGGTTGATTAGAAAGGGTAGTGAGTGGTGGGATGAAGAAGTAAGAGTATTAGTGAAAGAGAAGAGAGAGGCATTTGGACGATTTTTGCAGGGAAAAAATGCAATTGAGTGGGAGATGTATAAAAGAAAGAGACAGGAGGTCAAGAGAAAGGTGCAAGAGGTGAAAAAAAGGGCAAATGAGAGTTGGGGTGAGAGAGTATCATTAAATTTTAGGGAGAATAAAAAGATGTTCTGGAAGGAGGTAAATAAAGTGCGTAAGACAAGGGAGCAAATGGGAACTTCAGTGAAGGGCGCAAATGGGGAGGTGATAACAAGTAGTGGTGATGTGAGAAGGAGATGGAGTGAGTATTTTGAAGGTTTGTTGAATGTGTTTGATGATAGAGTGGCAGATATAGGGTGTTTTGGTCGAGGTGGTGTGCAAAGTGAGAGGGTTAGGGAAAATGATTTGGTAAACAGAGAAGAGGTAGTGAAAGCTTTGCGGAAGATGAAAGCCGGCAAGGCAGCAGGTTTGGATGGTATTGCAGTGGAATTTATTAAAAAAGGGGGTGACTGTATTGTTGACTGGTTGGTAAGGTTATTTAATGTATGTATGACTCATGGTATGACTCTTTTTTTTCATTCATTTCAAGCTAGAAGTTTCAGTTTTCTAAATTGTTTCTTACATTTTCTCATATGTATATATATGTATGTGTGTGTGTGTGTATATGTGTGTATGTATGTATATGTGTGTGTATGTGTATATGTATGTATATATGTATATTATCCCTGGGGATAGGGGTGAAAGAATACTTCCCACGTATTCCTCGCGTGTCGTAGAAAGCGACTAGAGGGGACGGGAGCGGGGGGCCAGAAATCCTCCCCTCCTTGTATTAACTTTCTAAAATGGGAAACAGAAGAAGGAGTCACGCGGGGAGTGCTCATCCTCCTCGAAGGCTCAGAGTGGGGTGCCTAAATGTGTGTGGATGTAACCAAGATGTGAAAAAAGGAGAGATAGGTAGTATGTTTGAGGAAAGGAACCTGGATGTTTTGGCTCTGAGTGAAACGAAGCTCAAGGGTAAAGGGGAAGAGTGGTTTGGGAATGTCTGGGGAGTAAAGTCAGGGGTTAGTGAGAGGACAAGAGCAAGGGAAGGAGTAGCAATACTCCTGAAACAGGAGTTGTGGGAGTATGTGATAGAGTGTAAGAAAGTAAATTCTCGATTAATATGGGTAAAACTGAAAGTTGATGGAGAGAGGTGGGTGATTATTGGTGCATATGCACCTGGGCATGAGAAGAAAGATCAAGAGAGGCAAGTGTTTTGGGAGCAGCTGAATGAGTGTGTTAGTGGTTTTGATGCACGAGACCAGGGTCATAGTGATGGGTGATTTGAATGCAAAGGTGAGTAATGTGGCAGTTGAGGGAATAATTGGTATACATGGGGTGTTCGGTGTTGCAAATGGAAATGGTGAAGAGCTTGTAGATTTATGTGCTGAAAAAGGACTGATGATTGGGAATACCTGGTTTAAAAAGCGAGATATACATAAGTATACTTATGTAAGTAGGAGAGATGGCCAGAGAGCGTTATTGGATTACGTGTTAATTGACAGGCATGCGAAAGAGAGACTTTTGGATGTTAATGTGCTGAGAGGTGCAACTGGAGGGATGTCTGGTCATTATCTTGTGGAGGCTAAGGTGAAGATTTGTATGGGTTTTCAGAAAAGAAGAGTGAATGTTGGGGTGAAGAGGGTGGTGAGAGTAAGTGAGCTTGAGAGGGAGACCTGTGTGAGGAAGTACCAGGAGAGACTGAGTACAGAATGGAAAAAGGTGAGAACAATGGAAGTAAGGGGAGTGCGGGAGGAATGGGATGTATTTAGGGAATCAGTGATGGATTGTGCAAAAGATGCTTGTGGCATGAGAAGAGTGGGAGGTGGGTTGATTAGAAAGGGTAGTGAGTGGTGGGATGAAGAAGTAAGAGTATTAGTGAAAGAGAAGAGAGAGGCATTTGGACGATTTTTGCAGGGAAAAAATGCAATTGAGTGGGAGATGTATAAAAGAAAGAGACAGGAGGTCAAGAGAAAGGTGCAAGAGGTGAAAAAAAGGCAAATGAGAGTTGGGGTGAGAGAGTATCATTAAATTTTAGGGAGAATAAAAAGATGTTCTGGAAGGAGGTAAATAAAGTGCGTAAGACAAGGGAGCAAATGGGAACTTCGGTGAAGGGCGCAAGTGGGGAGGTGATAACAAGTAGTGGTGATGTGAGAAGGAGATGGAGTGAGTATTTTGAAGGTTTGTTGAATGTGTTTGATGATAGAGTGGCAGATATAGGGTGTTTTGGTCGAGGTGGTGTGCAAAGTGAGAGGGTTAGGGAAAATGATTTGGTAAACAGAGAAGAGGTAGTGAAAGCTTTGCGGAAGATGAAAGCCGGCAAGGCAGCAGGTTTGGATGGTATTGCAGTGGAATTTATTAAAAAAGGGGGTGACTGTATTGTTGACTGGTTGGTAAGGTTATTTAATGTATGTATGACTCATGGTGAGGTGCCTGAGGATTGGTGGAATGCGTGCATAGTGCCATTGTACAAAGGCAAAGGGGATAAGAGTGAGTGCTCAAATTACAGAGGTATAAGTTTGTTGAGTATTCCTGGTAAATTATATGGGAGGGTATTGATTGAGAGGGTGAAGGCATGTACAGAGCATCAGATTGGGGAAGAGCAGTGTGGTTTCAGAAGTGGTAGAGGATGTGTGGATCAGGTGTTTGCTTTGAAGAATGTATGTGAGAAATACTTAGAAAAGCAAATGGATTTGTATGTAGCATTTATGGATCTGGAGAAGGCATATGATAGAGTTGATAGAGATGCTCTGTGGAAGGTATTAAGAATATATGGTGTGGGAGGAAAGTTGTTAGAAGCAGTGAAAAGTTTTTATCGAGGATGTAAGGCATGTGTACGTGTAGGAAGAGAGGAAAGTGATTGGTTCTCAGTGAATGTAGGTTTGCGGCAGGGGTGTGTGATGTCTCCATGGTTGTTTAATTTGTTTATGGATGGGGTTGTTAGGGAGGTAAATGCAAGAGTTTTGGAAAGAGGGGCAAGTATGAAGTCTGTTGGGGATGAGAGAGCTTGGGAAGTGAGTCAGTTGTTGTTCGCTGATGATACAGTGCTGGTGGCTGATTCATGTGAGAAACTGCAGAAGCTGGTGACTGAGTTTGGAAAAGTGTGTGGAAGAAGAAAGTTAAGAGTAAATGTGAATAAGAGCAAGGTTATTAGGTACAGTAGGGTTGAGGGTCAAGTCAATTGGGAGGTGAGTTTGAATGGAGAAAAACTGGAGGAAGTGAAGTGTTTTAGATATCTGGGAGTGGATCTGGCAGCGGATGGAACCATGGAAGCGGAAGTGGATCATAGGGTGGGGGAGGGGGCGAAAATCCTGGGGGCCTTGAAGAATGTGTGGAAGTCGAGAACATTATCTCGGAAAGCAAAAATGGGTATGTTTGAAGGAATAGTGGTTCCAACAATGTTGTATGGTTGCGAGGCGTGGGCTATGGATAGAGTTGTGCACAGGAGGATGGATGTGCTGGAAATGAGATGTTTGAGGACAATGTGTGGTGTGAGGTGGTTTGATCGAGTGAGTAACGTAAGGGTAAGAGAGATGTGTGGAAATAGAAAGAGCGTGGTTGAGAGAGCAGAAGAGGGTGTTTTGAAGTGGTTTGGGCACATGGAGAGGATGAGTGAGGAGAGATTGACCAAGAGGATATATGTGTCGGAGGTGGAGGGAACAAGGAGAAGAGGGAGACCAAATTGGAGGTGGAAAGATGGAGTGAAAAAGATTTTGTGTGATCGGGGCCTGAACATGCAGGAGGGTGAAAGGAGGGCAAGGAATAGAGTGAATTGGAGCGATGTGGTATACCGGGGTTGACGTGCTGTCAGTGGATTGAAGCAGGGCATGTGAAGCGTCTGGGGTAAACCATGGAAAACTGTGTAGGTATGTATATTTGCGTGTGTGGACGTATGTATATACATGTGTATGGGGGGGGGTTGGGACATTTCTTTCGTCTGTTTCCTTGCGCTACCTCGCAAACGCGGGAGACAGCGACAAAGTATAATAAAAAAAAAAAAATGACTCATGGTGAGGTGCCTGAGAATTGGCGGAATGCGTGCATAGTGTCATTGTACAAAGGCAAAGGGGATAAGAGTAAGTGCTCAAATTACAGAGGTATAAGTTTGTTGAGTATTCCTGGTAAATTATATGGGAGGGTATTGATTGAGAGGGTGAAGGCATGTACAGAGCATCAGATTGGGGAAGAGCAGTGTGGTTTCAGAAGTGGTAGAGGATGTGTGGATCAGGTGTTTGCTTTGAAGAATGTATGTGAGAAATATTTAGAAAAGCAAATGGATTTGTATGTAGCATTTATGGATCTGGAGAAGGCATATGATAGAGTTGATAGAGATGCTCTGTGGAAGGTATTAAGAATATATGGTGTGGGAGGAAAGTTGTTAGAAGCAGTGAAAAGTTTTTATCGAGGATGTAAGGCATGTGTACGTGTAGGAAGAGAGGAAAGTGATTGGTTCTCAGTGAATGTAGGTTTGCGGCAGGGGTGTGTGATGTCTCCATGGTTGTTTAATTTGTTTATGGATGGGGTTGTTAGGGAGGTAAATGCAAGAGTCTTGGAAAGAGGGGCAAGTATGAAGTCTGTTGGGGATGAGAGAGCTTGGGAAGTGAGTCAGTTGTTGTTCGCTGATGATACAGCGCTGGTGGCTGATTCATGTGAGAAACTGCAGAAGCTGGTGACTGAGTTTGGAAAAGTGTGTGGAAGAAGAAAGTTAAGAGTAAATGTGAATAAGAGCAAGGTTATTAGGTACAGTAGGGTTGAGGGTCAAGTCAATTGGGAGGTGAGTTTGAATGGAGAAAAACTGGAGGAAGTGAAGTGTTTTAGATATCTGGGAGTGGATCTGGCAGCGGATGGAACCATGGAAGCGGAAGTGGATCATAGGGTGGGGGAGGGGGCGAAAATCCTGGGGGCCTTGAAGAATGTGTGGAAGTCGAGAACATTATCTCGGAAAGCAAAAATGGGTATGTTTGAAGGAATAGTGGTTCCAACAATGTTGTATGGTTGCGAGGCGTGGGCTATGGATAGAGTTGTGCACAGGAGGATGGATGTGCTGGAAATGAGATGTTTGAGGACAATGTGTGGTGTGAGGTGGTTTGATCGAGTGAGTAACGTAAGGGTAAGAGAGATGTGTGGAAATAGAAAGAGCGTGGTTGAGAGAGCAGAAGAGGGTGTTTTGAAGTGGTTTGGGCACATGGAGAGGATGAGTGAGGAAAGATTGACCAAGAGGATATATGTGTCGGAGGTGGAGGGAACAAGGAGAAGAGGGAGACCAAATTGGAGGTGGAAAGATGGAGTGAAAAAGATTTTGTGTGATCGGGGCCTGAACATGCAGGAGGGTGAAAGGAGGGCAAGGAATAGAGTGAATTGGAGCGATGTGGTATACCAGGGTTGACGTGCTGTCAGTGGATTGAAGCAAGGCATGTGAAGCGTCTGGGGTAAACCATGGAAAGCTATGTGGGAATCTGTTCATTATGGATTATATTTGACTTAACTGATGATACTTCTGTGGCTACCTAAAAAAAAAGAAAAAAGAGAGAAGAAAGTACTGATTATGGGAAGAGATTCACTCAAAAGGGCTCCATCACTGATGCTCACCATTGGTGGGTCTGCTTTGCCACAAAACAATACTGTATTGCCTACCAGTGTTTCTCCGATGTTCAATGTGGGACAAAATCTCAGTGTTCTAATTATGAAATAATGCAGTTAAATGGACCTCCATGGTGTAGTGGTTAGTGTTACTTACTGTAACACATTCACGGGCAGCCCACGGTCAAGCGTATAAATTCAAATCCTGGTTGTGATAGTCAGCCCACAGTCAACCCAGCTGTTCATCCACCCCTTGGGTTGGTTGATAAAATGGGTACCTGACTTAAGTTAGGGTATAGTCTATATGTATAGCATTTATGAGATGGCCTCAATAAAGACCTCAGTTGCCTGTGCTGTCTCAGTTGACATAAAGAAAAAATTTTACATCTCATTTCCAGGTGTCTTAGGGAGACCTTTTCCTGTCTAACTGGATTACAGGACCAACCTGAATTCCAGAACTCTGCAGTTTTTTTATTCTCCTTTGCTGAGGTATCAAGTTTATAATTACACTGACTGTTGTTCAAGAGCCTCTGTCAAAGTTGTGGAATCTGAAAGTTATGCAAACAAGTTTCAGATGTTGCACAGTGTGCTATATAAGGAGCACTTGAAGTATCACCATACATTTTGTTGATTGAAACCCTCTCCCAATTTTTTCTTGAAGTTTCAGATTCCTCTGATTTTGAAATTATATGTTTTAGAGTTCCTTTCTAACCTTTACATATATTAATTTCTTGTGCTTCTACTACAAGAGTCCTGTATGGCCTGTTTTCCTGACAATCAAAGGAGTTTTTCTGTAGCCTTTTAGTGTATCAGTGGCTTATTATGAAACCATGCTCCTGATAGCTTTGGTGCTAGGGGAAGAGTAGTGAGGTGCAATGCCCTGTCAGAACAAGAGAACTGCTCCTTATGGCCAATGGAAATTGGATGTTTCATGGTGATTATAAGAGACTGAGAGGGAACCCCCTTTCAAATCAAAGAATCTTAAAATTTCTCTCAATAAGTTGTATATTTGCCTGGAACCAAATTTTTATTCCCTATTCATCTGGGTTCATGGGTTCAGGAAAGTAACTTACACTGTTGTCCTTTCAGATAATCTTCCCATGGGGTACTTTCTCTTATCTTTGATTTTCATTTTGTTATCAATGATGCCTACCTCTATGTGTAAAAAGTTGATTATGGTGTGACCTTAAGAGTACCAACATGGGCAGAAGGACACTTGAGTGCCAAGATGACTTAAGGAAATATTCTTTCTATACTTGGCCTTTTTAATTAACTTTTTTCTGGCTTTCCTTCTCCATTTTGTGTTACTCTCATGGCTCACAAGAAAAAGTGACCCTGGAAAGACATACAATATAAGCTTTGAAGTATGAAGCATTTTCTCACTGAGACAGTGTCCTGCAACCAATTTCTTAGTTGTGTATCCTTCTCTTTCTTCCTCTCTTTTTCGAAAACCTTTCTCTAAATGACAATCACAATGAAATCAATGTCTGTGTTCCAAGAACAATGAGGCGAGTTGCAGCCAACTACTTGAGGATCACATTATAACTGTGTGGGGGTCACCGATTGGTCAAAGGGTGAACCCAAGCCAAGCCATGCCATTAATTACCTGGAGGGTGGTTAATGAAAGCTGATATACACAAACCTCACCAATAAGATGGGTTTCTTGTCCCTGGAGATTGGAGACATCTCTCATGGCTCATGCCCCAGAGAAAGACTTTTTTCATACTTCAGAATATAAATTTCTCTTTACATATAGGTATATGGTTTTTGAACAAAGATGGGTTACTAGTTTGATTCCAGTCTTGTTTCTTTAACACAAAAAGGGAGCTTTAGTTTATAAGAGCAGTTTTAATGAACTTAAAGTTCTAATATAAGAATAAGAAAGGAATCAGAATCACTGATATCAAGGCCAACACTTGGACTGAAACAAAAGCCATTTTTTCACCCTCTTTGCTCTTAATCTCTGTTCTGCACCCCTAAATCTCAGTTCTCTTAACTGCATCCTTGGGCTATCTGTTGGGTTCATAAAATAACAAGAAAACCAAGCTTTGTCACAGGCCAGGGGTGTCTGGAAGTTCTGTCTTAGCTGAGGACTAAAGGCAGGCAGAGTCTGGGAATCCCTCATCAGTAATTAATCTAATTATATCTAGTACCCTGATATTGTTTCTACTCTGTTATATTTACTAGAACTAAAGAAAATTATTGAACACTGTCTGTTCCTATTCTTAATCTCTTTTTTTCTATTATACTCTGTTGCTATCTCTTGCATTAGCAAGGTAGTGCAAGGAAACAGATGAAAGAATGGCCCAACCCACCCACACACACATGTATATACATAAACACCCACACGCGCACATATACATACCTATACATTTCAACGTATACATACATATACATACACAGACATATACATATACAGACATGTACATATTCATACGTGCCGCCTCCATCCATTCCCACCGCCACTCCGCCACACATGAAATATATGTCCATACAATTCAAAATACTTCTGATTACACATGTGTGGCAGATAACAGATATGCTGATAACCAATTGCAAAGGATAACACAACTGCATTATTGACTGAGGCATTTCTTGCAAATGTACCTGTATATAATTATTGAGTATGTTTTGAGAATCAAATTGCCTAAGATAGTTCATGTTAAACATAAACTTCTTTTCCTCTCTAAACACTTAAGTACTGGTATTGTTTTTCCTCAGATACGTCCATGTGCCAAACATGATTTCAGCATCTGCATGAAAGCTTTTAAACACTTAGGATTTGTGGTACAAGACCACTGGAACCTGAACAAAGCAAACTTTTTACTTCAGTTGTACAAAGGTAAAACTGTGCATTATCTGTTGAAATACTTCATAAAGATAATTTTAGGGGTGGGGGGTTCTGGGAGTGTTGTAGAAGGGAGTGTGGGAGCAAGAGTGTTGTCTCGGAGTGTAAATGGGTGTGTTTGGGGGAATGGTGGTTCCAACAACGTTATATGGTTGCAAGGCATGGGCTATAGATGGGGTTGTGCAGAGGAGGGTGAATGTGATGGAAATGAAATGTTTGAGGACAATATGTGGTGTGAGGTGGTTTGATCGAATAAGTAATGAAAGGGTAAGAGAGATGTGTGGTAATAAAAAGAGTATGGTTGAGAGAGCAGAAGAGGGTGTGTTGATATGGTTTGGACAAATGGAGAGAATGAGTGAGGAAAGATTGACAAAGAGGATATGTGTCAGAGGTGGAGGGAAGGAGGAGAAGCGGGAGACCAAACTGGAGGAGGAAGGATGGAGTGAAAAAGATTTTGAGCGATTGGGGCCTGAACATACAGGAAGGTGAAAGGTGTGCAAGGAATAGAGTGAACTGGAACGATGTGGTATACTGGGGTTGACATGCTGTCAATTGATTGAACCGAGGCATGTGAAGTATTTATTATATTTATTTTGCTTTGTCGCTGTCTCCCGCATTAGTGAGGTAGCGCAAGGAAACAGACGAAAGAATGGCCCAACCCACCCACAGACACATGTATATACATACACGTCCACACACGCAAATATACGTACCTATACATCTCAATGTACACATATATATACACACACAGACATATACATATATACACATGTACATAATTCATCACCCTCCTGCATGTTCAGGCCCCGATCACTCAAAATATTTTTCACTCCATCTTTCCACCTCCAATTTGGTCTCCCACTTCTCCTCGTTCCCTCCACCTCCGACACATCCTCTTGGTCAATCTTTCCTCACTCATTCTCTCCATGTGCCCAAACCATTTCAAAACACCCTCTTCTGCTCTCTCAACCATGCTCTTTTTATTTCCACACATCTCTCTTACCCTTACATTACTTACTCGATCAAACCACCTCACACCACACATTGTCCTCAAACATCTCATTTCAAGCACATCCACCCTCCTGCGCACAACTCTATCCATAGCCCACGCCTTGCAACCATACAACATTGTTGGAACCACTATTCCTTCAAACATACCCATTTTTGCTTTCCGAGATAATGTTCTCGACTTCCAAACATTCTTCAAGGCTCCCAGGATTTTCGCCCCCTCCCCCACCCTATGATTCACTTCCGCTTCCATGGTTCCATCCGCTGCCAGATCCACTCCCAGATATCTAAAACACTTTACTTCCTCCAGTTTTTCTCCATTCAAACTTACCTCCCAATTGACTTGACCCTCAACCCTACTGTTGAGGGCAAGGAATAGAATGAATTGGATCGATGTGGTATACCGGGGTTGACGTGCTGGCAGTGGATTGAATCAGGGCATATGAAGTGTCTGGGGTAAACCATGGAAAGTTGTGTGGGGCCTGGATGTGGAAAGGGAGCTGTGGTTTCGGGCATTATTGCATGACAGCTAGAGACTGAGTGTGAACGAATGGGGCCTTTGTTGTCTTTCCCTAGCGCTACCTCGCACACATGAGGGGGAGGGGAATGGTATTCCATGTGTGGCGAGGTGGCGATGGGAATGAATAAAGGCAGACAGTGTGAATTGTGTGCATGGGTATATATGTATGTGTCTGTGTGTGTATATATATGTGTACATTGAGATGTATAGGTATGTATATTTGCGTGTGTGGACATGTATGTATATACATGTGTATGGGGGTGGGTTGGGCCATTTCTTTCGTCTGTTTCCTTGCGCTACCTCGCAAACGCGGGAGACAGCAACAAAGCAAAATAATATAATAATACATAATTCATACTGACTGCCTTTATTCATTCCAATCGCCACCCTGCCACACATGGAATAACAACCCCCTCCCCCCTCATGTGTGCGAGGTAGCACTAGGAAAAGGCAACAAAGGCCACATTCGTTCACACTCAGTCTCTAGCTGTCATGTAATAATGCACCGAAACCACAGCTCCCTTTCCACATCCAGGCCCCACAGAACTTTCCATGGTTTACCCCAGACGCTTCACATGCCCTGGTTCAATCCATTGACAGCATGTCGACCCCGGTATACCACATTGTTCCAATTCACTCTATTCTTTGCACGTCTTTCACCCTCCTGCATGTTCAGGCCCCGATCACTCAAAATCTTTTTCACTCCATCTTTCCACCTCCAATTAGGTCTCCCACTTCTCCTCGTTCCCTCCACCTCTGACACATATATCCTCTTGGTCAATCTTTTCTCACTCATTCTCTCCATGTGACCAAACCATTTCAAAACACCCTCTTCTGCTCTCTCAACCACACTCTTTATTTCCACACATCTCTCTTACCCTTACATTACTTACTCGATCAAACCACCTCACACCACATACTGCCCTCAAACATCTCATTTCCAAAACATCCACCCTCCTGCGCACAACTCTATCCATAGCCCATGCCTCGCAACCATACAACATTGTTGGAACCACTATTCCTTCAAACATACCCATTTTTGCTTTCCGAGATAATGTTCTCGACTTCCACACATTCTTCAAGGCTCCCAGAATTTTCACCCCCTCCCCCACCCTATGATTCACTTTCGCTTCCATGGTTCCATCCGCTGCCAGATCCACTTCCAGATATCTAAAACACTTTACTTCCTCCAGTTTTTCTCCATTCAAACTTACCTTCCAATTGACTTGACCCTCAACCCTACTGTACCTAATAACCTTGCTATTACTCACATTTACTCTTAACTTTCTTCTTTCACACACTTTACCAAACTCAGTCACCAGCTTCTGCAGTTTCTCACATGAATCAGCCACCAGCGCTGTATCATCAGCAAACAACAACTGACTCACTTCCCAAGCTCTCTCATCCACAACAGACTGCATACTTGCCCCTCTTTCCAAAACTCTTGCATTCACCTCCCTAACAACCCCATCCATATACAAATTAAACAACCATGGAGACATCACACACCCCTGCCGCAAACCTAGATTCACTGAGAACCAATCACTTTCCTCTCTTCTTACATGTACACATGCCTTACATCCTTGGTAAAAACTTTTCACTGCTTCTAACAACTTGCCTCCCACACCATATATTCTTAGTACGTTCCACAGAGCATCTCTATCAACTCTATCATATGCCTTCTCCAGATCCATAAATGCTACATACAAATCCATTTGCTTTTCTAAGTATTTCTCACATACATTCTTCAAAGCAAACACCTGATCCACACATCCTCTACCACTTCTGAAACCACACTGCTCTGCCCCAGTCTGATGCTCTGTACATGCCTTCACTCTCTCAATCAATACCCTCCCATATAATTTACCAGGAATACTCAACAAACTTATACCTCTGTAATTTGAGCACTCACTCTTATCCCCTTTGCCTTTGTACAATGGCACTATGCAAGCATTCCGCCAATCCTCAGGCACCTCACCATGAGTCATACATACATTAAATAACCTTACCAACCAGTCAACAATACAGTCACCCCCTTTTTTAATAAATTCTACTGCAATACCATCCAAACCTGCTGCCTTGCCGGCATTCATCTTCCACAAAGCTTTTACAACCTCTTCTCTGTTTACCAAATCATTTTCCCTAACCCTCTCACTTTGCACACCACCTTGACCAAAACACCCTATATCTGCCACTCTATCATCAAACACATTCAACAAACCTTCAAAATACTCACTCCATCTCCTTCTCACATCATTACTACTTGTTATCACCTCCCCATTAGCCCCCTTCACTGAAGTTCCCATTTGCTCCCTTGTCTTACGCACTTTATTTACCTCCTTCCAAAACATCTTTTTATTCTCCCTAAAATTTAATGATACTCTCTCACCCCAACTCTCATTTGCCCTCTTTTTCACCTCTTGCACCTTTCTCTTGACCTCCTGCCTCTTTCTTTTATACATCTCCCACTCATATGCATTTTTTCCCTGCAAAAATCGTCCAAATGCCTCTCTTCTCTTTCACTAATAATCTCACTTCTTCATCCCACCACTCACTACCCTTTCTAATCAACCCACCTCCCATGCTTCTCATGCCACAAGCATCCTTTGCGCAAGCCATCACTGATTCCCTAAATACATCCCATTCCTCCCCCACTCCCCTTACCTCCTTTGTTCTCATCTTTTTCCATTCTGTACTCAGTCTCTCCTGGTACTTCCTCACACAAGTCTTCTTCCTAAGCTCACTTACTCTCACCACTCTCTTCACCCCAACATTCTCTCTTATTTTCTGAAAACCTCTACAAATCTTCACCTTCGCCTCCACAAGATAATGATCAGACATCCCTCCAGTTGCACCTCTCAGCACATTAACATCCAAAAGTCTCTCTTTCGCACGCCTCTCAATTAACACGTAATCCAATAACGCTTTCTGGCCATCTCTCCTACTTACATACGTATAATTATGTATATCTCGCTTTTTAAACCAGGTATTCCCAATCACCAGTCCTTTTTCAGCACATAAATCTACAAGCTCTTCACCATTTCCATGTACAACACTGAACACCCCATGTATACCAATTATTCCCTCAACTGCCACATTACTCACCTTTGCATTCAAATCACCCATCACTATAACCTGGTCTTGTGCATCAAAACCACTAACACACTCATTCACCTGCTCCCAAAATACTTGCCTCTCATGATCTTTCTTCTCATGCCCAGGTGCATATGCACCAATAATCCCCCATCTCTCTCCATCAACTTTCAGTTTTACCCATATCAATCTAGAGTTTACTTTCTTACACTCGATCACATACCCCCATAACTCCTGTTTCAGGAGTAGTGCTACTCCTTCCCTTGCTCTTGTCCTCTCACTAAACCCTGACTTTACTCACAAGACATTCCCACACCACTCTTCCCCTTTACCCTTGAGCTTCGTTTCACTCAGAGCCAAAACATCCAGGTTCCTTTCCTCAAACATACTACCTATCTCTCCTCTTTTCTCATCTTGGTTACATCCACACACATTTAGACATCCCAATCTGAGCCTTCGAGGAGGATGAGCACTCCCTGCGTGACTCCTTCTTCTGTTTCCCCTTTTAAAAAGTCAAAATACAAGGAGGGGAGGGTTTCTGGCCCCCCGCTCCTGTCCCCTTTAGTCGCCCTCTACGACACATGAGGAATGCGTGGGAAGTATTCTTTCTCTCCTATCCCCATGTGAAGTGTCTGGGGTAAACCATGGAAAGGTCTGTGGGGCCTGGATGTGGAAAAGGAGCTGTGGTTTTGGTGCATTAGACATGACAGCTACAGACTGAGTGTGAACGAATGAGGCCTTTTTTGTCTGTTCCTGGCACTGTCTCGCTGGTGTGTGTGTGTGTGTGCTATTTTGTGTGTGGTGGGCTGGCGACGGGAATGAATGAAGGCAGCAAGTATGGATATGTAAATGTGTATATATGTATGTGTCTGTGTATGTATATGTATGTATACGTTGAAATGTATATTGTTACATCCTACCTCCTCTCCTTACACATTAAAGGGTGTATAATCAGCTGATAGGCCCATTAAAACAGATAACTGTTTTGACAGCTTCTGTTAAGAAAGAGATTTGGGCTAGACACAGATTCCCTCACAATCTGGCTAAGATATCCCGACAGCTGATGGCTGTAATTGTACCCTTCTTCTCAAGTTGGTCAAATACCAAACAGATAAAAATCTATTAAAATATAGTCATAATAGCAAAATAAACATGGCTCTTTCTCCAAACATAAATAATACCATTTATTCTTGATACACATATTTCTCTCTATATTACTTTACTTAACATCACTCTGGCTAATTCACTTGCCTCACTTATATAACATATGGGTTTGAAATGACTGAGATGTGTACAGATTACATTATACATTTACCAACAGCCTTATATCACATCTTCCTCTTATGGCCATTCCTGAGAGAGAGGCATGATCTTGGCCATCCTCCAGTTTCTATACAATTTCCATGGTTTACCCCAGACGCTTCACATGCACTGATTCAATCCACTGACAGCATGTTGACCCTAGTATACCACATCGTTCCAATTCACTCTATTCCATGCACACCTTTCACCCTCCTGTATGTTCAGGCCCCAGTCGCTCAAAATCTTTTTCTCTCCATCCTTCCACCTCATCTATTTATGTATTGTACTTAATCGCTGTTTCCCACATCAAGCGAGGCAGCACCAGGAAACAGACGAAGAATGGCCCATCCACTCACATACACAAATACATACATAAACACCCATACATACACGTATACATACAAATACATGTGTGGAAATAAAGAGAGTATGGTTGAGAGAGCAGAAGTGGGTGTATTGAAGCTGTTTGGACACAAGGAGAGAATGAGTGAAGAGATATTGACAAAGAGGATATATGTGTTAGAGATGGAGGGAACAAGGAGAAACGGTAGACCAAATTGGAGGTGGAAGGATGGAGTGAAAAAGAATTTGAGTGATCGGGGCCTGAACATACAGAAGGGTGAGAGGCATGCAAGGAAAAGAGTGAATTGGAACAATGTAGTATACCAGGGTTGATGTGCTGTCAATGGACTGAACCAGGGCATGTGAAGTGTCTAGGGTAAACCATGAAAAGGTCTGTGGGGCCTGGATGTGGATAGGGAGCTGTGGTTTCGGTGCATTACACATGACAACTAGAGACTGAATGTGAACAAATGGGGCCTTTTGTCTGTATTCCTAGCACTGCCTCACTGAAACAGGGGATAGCGATGCTGTTTTCCCATGGGGCAGAGTAGCAACAGGAATGAATGAAGGCAAGCAAGTATGAATATGCACATGTGTATGTAATGTCTGTGTATGTGTATGTATATGTATGTATATGTGCATATGTGGGCGTTTATGTACATAAATGAGTATATGAGTGGATGGGCCATTCTTTCTTTGTCTGTTTCCTGGCACTACCTCGCCGACACAGGAAACCGATTATGTATACTAAATATGAATAAATGAATACATATACATATATACAGACATTTACATACACACACAGACATATACATATATACACATGTACGTATTAATAGTTGTCTGCCTTCATCCATTCCTGTTGCTACCCTGCCCCACAGGAAAACAGCATCGCTATCCCCTGCTTCAGCGAGGCAGCACCAGGAATACAGACAAAAAGGCCCCATTTGATCTCATTCAGTCTCTAGTTGTCATGTGCAATGCATGGTAGCACCAGGAAAACAGGCAAAAAAGACCACATTCGTCCACACTCAGTCTCTAGCTGTCATGTGCAATGCACTTACTATCATATTGATATTTACCATAATCCTGTAGCTAATCCTGAATAAAAGAAAACACATGGAACCCATGGAGTTACGTTAGAAAAAAAACTGCCCACATATCTCCCCTATGTCACAGAAGGCAACTATGACAGGCAGGAGCATGGGGGCTGGAAATCTTCCCCCTACACTAATGGCATCACTTCTCTTTAACCTGCATTTTCTTTTGGTCATGATGTTGCCATTCTACCTCTATACATTTGGTTGCTGCTTCCAACAGCTTCTGTTCAGGCCCCAATTACTCAAAAACTTTTTCACTCCATCCTTCCATTTCCATTTGGTTTTCCCTTTCTCCTTGTTCCCTCCATTTCTGCAACATACTGTATATCCTTTTTGTCAACCTTTCCTTACTCATTCTTTTCGTATGTCCAAACCATTTCAGCACACCCTCTTCACCTCTCTTAACCAAACTCTTTTTTATTAGCATACCTCTCGTACTTTTTCAATACTTACTTGATCAAACCACCTAATATCACATATTTTGTTAAAACATTTCATTTCCAACACACCCACACTCATAAATATTTTCATACATGTATAGTCGCCATTTCCCATGTTAGTGAGGTAGCGTTAAGAACAGAGGACTGAGCTTTAGAGGGAATATCCTCACTTGGCCCCCTTCTCTGTTCCTTCTTTTGGGGATAGGAGAAAAAGAATACTTCCTATGTATTCCCCATGTGTTGTAGAAGGTGACTAAAGAGGGTGGGTGGGTGGGTGGAGGTGTGTGTGTGTGTGTGTGTGTGTGTGTGTGGAGGGGGGGCTAGAAACCCTCCCCTCTAGTATTTCAATTTCTAAAAGGAGAATGAAAAGAAGGAGTCAAGCGGGGAGTGCTCAGCCTCCCAAAGGCTCAGATTGGGGTGTCTGAATGTGTGTGGATCTAACCAAGATAAGAAGAAAGGAGAGGTAGGTAGTATGTTTGAGGAAAGAAACCAGGACGTTCTGCCTCTGAGTGAAACAATGCTCAAGGGTAAAGGGGAAGAGTGGTTTGAAAAGTCTTGGGAGTAAAGTCAGGGGTTGGTGAGAGGACAAAAGCTAAGAAAGGAGTGGCAGTACTCCTAAAGCAGGAGTCATGAAATTGTGTGATAGAGGAGTGCAAATTCAAGATTGATGTAGGTAAAACTATAAGTGGATGGAGAGAGATAGGTGATTACTGGTGCTTATGCAGCTGAGTGAGTGTCTCAGCAGTTTTGGTGCACAAGACTGGGTATTAGTGATGGGTGATTTAAATGCGGTAAGTAATATGGCAGTTGAGGGAATAACTGGTGCACATGGGGTATTCTGAGCTGTGAATGGAAATGGGGAAGAGTTTGAGGATTTGTGTGCTGAAAAAAGACTGGTGACTGGGAATACCTGGTTTAAAAAGAGAGATATACATAAGTATACATATTAAATTTTGAGGAGAATAAAAGAAGTTTGCTTTGAAGAATGTGTGTGAAAAATACTTAAAGAAATAGAAGGATCTGTATGCAGCATTTATGGATCTGGAGAAGGCATATGATAGAGTTGATAGAGATGCTTTGTTTAAGAGTATATGGTGTGGAAGGTAAGTTGCTAGAAGCAGTTAAAAGTTTTTATCAAGGATATAAGCCATGTGTACAAGTAGGAAGAGAGAAAAGTGATTGGTTCTCAGTGAATGTCAGTTTGCTGCAGGGGTGCGTGATATCTCCATGGTTGTTTGATTTGTTTATGGATGGGGTTGTTAGGGAGGTGAATGCAAGAGTTTCAGAGAGAGGGGCAAGTATGCAGTCTATTCTGGATGAGAGGGCTTAGAAAGTGGATTTAGCAGCGGATGGAACCATGGAAGCGGAAGTGAATCACAGGGTGGGGGAGGGGACGAAGGTTCTGGGAGCGTTGAAGAATGTGTGGAAGGCGAGAACATTATCTCGGAGCAAAAATGGGTATGTTTGAAGGAATAATGGTTCCAACAATATTATATGGTTGCGAGGCATAGGCTATAGAAAGGGTTGTGCGGAGGAGGGTGGATGTGTTGGAAATGAGATGTTTGAGGACAATAATGTGGTATGAGGTGGTTTGATCGAGTAAGTAATGAAAGGATAAGAGAGATGTGTGGTAATAAAAAGAGTGTTGTTGAGAGAGCAGAAAAGGGTGTATTGAAAGGGTTGGTCATGTGGAGAGAATGAGTGAGGAAAGATTGACAAAAAGGATATATGTGTCAGATGTGGAGGGAATGAGAAGTGGTAGGCTAAATTGGAGGTGGAAGGATGGAGTGAAAAAGATTTTGAGCGATCGGGGCCTGATTATACAGAAGGGTGAAAGACATGCAAGGAATAAATTGAATTGGAACGATGCTGTATATCAGGGCGACATGCCATCAATGGATTGAACCAGGGCATGTGAAGCATCTGGGGTAAACCATGGAAAGTTTTGTGGGGCCTGGATGTGGAAAGGGAGCTGTGGTTTTGGGTGCATTACCCATGACAGCTAGAAACTGAGTGTTACGAATGTGGCCTTTGTTGTCTTTTCCTAGCACTCCCTCGTGCACAGCGTGGGGGAAAGAGGTTGTTATTTCATGTGTGGCGGGGTGGCAATGAAAATGAATAAAGGCAGACAGTATGAATTATGTACATGTGTATTAATGTATATGTCTGTGTGTGTATATATATGCATACGTTGAGATGTATAGGTATGTATATGTGCGTGTGTGGACGTGTATGCATATACATGTCTATGTGGGTGGGTTGGGCCATTCTTTCGTCTGTTTCCTTGCGCCACCTCGCTAACACGGGAGACAGCGACACCAAAATAAATAAAATAAATAATAATAGTACTTCCCACGTATTCCCTGCGTGTCGTAGAAGGCGACTAAAAGGGAAGGGAGCGGGTGGCTGGAAATCCTCCCCTCTCATTTTTTTCTTAATTTTCCAAAAGAAGGAACAGAGAAGGGGGCCAGGTGAGGATATTCCCTCAAAGGCCCAGTCCTCTGTTCTTAACGCTACCTCGCTAACGCGGGAAATGGCGAATAGTTTGAAAAAAGAAAAAAAAAAAAAAAATAATAATAATAATAATAATAATAATAATAATAATAATATATATATGTGAGTAGGAGAGAGTCAAAGGGCATTATTGGATTACGTGTTAATTGATAGGCATGTAAAAGAGAGACTTTTAGATGTTAATATGCTCAGAGGGGCAGCTGGAGGGATGTCTGATCACTATCTTATGGAAGCAAAGATGAAGATTTGTATAGGTTTTCAAAAAAGAAGAGACAATGTTGGGAGAAGAGTGGTGAGAGTAAGTGAGCTTGGAAAGGAGATTTGTGTGAGGAAGTACCAGGAGGGATTGAGTGTAAAATGGCAAAAGGTGAGAGCAAATGGCATGAGGGGAGTGGGTGAGGAATGGAATGTATTTGGGGAAGCAGTGATGGCATGTGCAAAAGATGCATGAGAAACGAGGGGTTGGGCAGATTAGAAAGGGTTGTGAGTGGTAGGATGAAGAAGTAAAGTTGTTAGCGAAAGAGACAAGAGAGGCGTTTGGACAATATTTACAAGGAAGGAGTGCAAACGACTTGGAGATGTATAAAAGAAAGCAGCAGGAGGTCAAAAGGAAGGTGTAAGGGTTGAAAAAAGGGCAAATACGAGTTGGGGTGAGAGAGTATCATCAAACCTTAGGGAGAATTAAAAGATGTTTTGGAAGGAGGTACATAATGTGCATAAGACAAGAGAACAAATGGCAACATCAGTGAAGGGGGCATGGGGGAAAGTAATAACAAGTGATGAAGTGAAAAGGGAGGTGGAGTAAGTATTTTGAAGGTTTGTTGAATGTGTTTGATGATAGAGTGGCAGATGTACGGTGTTTTGGTTGGGGTGGTGTACGAAGTGAGAGGGTCAGGGAGAATGGTATGGTTAAGATGAAATCTGGCAAGGCAGCACGTTTGGATGGTATTGCTGTACAATAAATTAAGAAAGGGGGGTAACTGTGTTGTTGACTGGTTGATAAGAATATTCAGTGTATGTATGGAACATGGTGAAGTGCCTGAGGATTGGTGGAATGCATGCATAGTGCCATTGTACAAAGGCAAAGGGGATAAAGGTGAGTGTTCAAACTACAGAGGCCTAAGTTTGTTGAGTATTCCTGGAAAAATGTATGGGAGGGTATTGATTGAGAGGATGAAGGGATGTACAGAGCACCAGATTGGGGAGGAGCAGTGTGGTTTCAGAAGTGGTAGAGGATGTGTGGATCAGGTACTTGCTTTGTGGTATGTATGCGAAATACTTAGAAAAACAAATGAATTTGTACGTAGCATTTATGGATCTGGAGAGGGCATATGACAGGGTTGATAGAGATGCTTTGTGGAAGGTCTTAAGAGTATATGGTGTGGGAGGTAAGCTGCTAAAAGCAGTGAAAAGTTTTTATTGGGGATGTAAGGCATGTGTACAAGCAGGAAGAGAGGAGAGTGATTGGTTTCCTGTGAAGGTTGGTCTACAGCAAGGGGGTATGCAGTCTGTTGAGGATGAGAGGACCTGGGAAGTAAGTCAGTTGTTGTTCGCCGATAATACAGCTCTGAAGGCTTATTTGAGTTAGAAACTGCAGAAGTTGGTGGCTTAGTTTGGAAAAATGTGTGAAAGGAGAAAGTCGATAATAAACGTGAATTAGAGCAAGGTTATTAGGTTCAATAGGGTTAAGGGAAAATTAAATTGCTTGCCTTCATCCATTCCTGGGGCTACCCTACCCCACAGGAAACAGCATCACTACCTGCTGTTTCAGCGAGGTAGCCCCAAGAAAACAGACAAAAAAAAGGGTCACATTCATTCACATTATCTCTAGCTGTCATGTGTAATGCACCAAAACCTCAACTCCCTATCCACATCCAAGCCCCACAGACCTTTACATGGCTGACCTCAGACGTTCACATGCCCTGGTTCAGTCCATAACAGCATGTTTACCCCGGTATATCACATCATTCCAATTCACTCTATTTCTTGCAAGCATCTCACCCTCCTGTATGTTCAGGCCCCAATCGGTCAAAATCTTTTTCACTCCATCCTTCCACCTCCAATTTAGTCTCCTGCTTCTCCTTGTTCCCTCAACCTCTGACATATATATCCTCTCTGTCAACCTTTCCTTACTTATTTTCTCTGTATGTCCAAACCGCTTCAACATACCCTCTTTTGTTCTCTCAACCACACTCTTTTTATTTCCACACATCTCTCTTACCTGATCATTACTTACTTGATCAAACCACCTCACACCACATATTTTCCTTAAACATTTCATTTCCAACACATCCACCCTCCTCCATACAACCCTGTCTATAATAGCCCATGCCTCACAACCATACAATATTGTTAGAACTACTTTTCCTTCAAACTTACCCATTTTTGCTCTCCTAGATAACAATCTCTGTTTCCTCTGTTTCCTAGATAACAGTCTCTGTTTTCTGTGAGAAAATTTTGTAAACAGTTCCCTTTTTTTCCCATATAATAAAGATTTTATGACATGCATGTTGCCAGTCCCAAACACAACTATCTAGTAATGCTTGTTTACCAATGACATCTTAGCAACATCTCTTCCATGTATATCAACTGTCTGTTCTTTATCATCTATCTCATTATTGTATCTCCCCTAACGATGTAATCATTACATGAAAGTACTTTTGGGAACCTGTCATGTTTCATTTTCCCGTGTTTTTTTTCCATATATGTATCGGATTTAGAGGTCATAAAAAGAATTAAGTTAGGAACTTATTAGAAAAGATGTAAAGAAGTATATCAATATGGTATTAAAGCTGTGGATGAATAGGATATACTGAGAAAACTGTGAATGGAAATAGTATTTATTTATATTTTATTTATCTATTTGTTATAATTAGCTGCTGTCTCCCGTGTTAGCGAGGTAGCACGAGGAAACAAACGAAAGAATGGCCCAACCCACCCACAGACACATGTATATACATAAACGCCGACACACACACACACACACATATACATACCTATACATTTCAACATATACATACATGTACATACACAGACATATACACATGTACATATTCATACTTGCTGCCTTTATCCATTCCTGCCGCTACCCCACCACACATGAAATGGCACCCCTCCCCCCACGTGCGTGCGAGGTAGCACTAGGAAAAGACAACATAGGCTACATTCGTTCACACTCAGTCTCTAGCTGCCATGTGTAATGCACCGAAACCACAGCTCCCTTTCCACATCCAGGCCCCACAAAATTTTCCATGCTTTACCCCAGATGCTTCACATGCCCTGGTTCAATCCATTGACAGCATGTCAACCCTGGTATACCACATCGTTCCAATTCACTCTATTCCTTGCATGCCTTTCACCCTCCTGTATATTCAGGCCCTGATCGCTCAAAATCTTTTTCATTCCACCCTTCCACCTCCGATTTGGTCTCCCACTTCTCCTCATTTCCTCCACCTCTGATACATATATCTTCTTTGTAAGTCTTTCCTTACTCATTCTCTCCATGTGACCAAACCATTTCAATACACCCTCTTCAGATCTCTTAACCACACTCTTTTCATTACCACACATCTCTCTTACCCTTTCATTACTTACTCGATCAAACCACCTCACACAACATATTGTCCTCAAACAATTCATTTCCAACACATCCACCCTCATCTGCACAACCCTATCTATAGCGGATGCCTCGCAACCATATAACATTACTGGAACCAATATTCCTTCAAACATATCCATTTTTGCTCTCCGAGATAATGTTCTCGCCTTCCACACATTCTTCAATGCTTCCAGAAACTTCGCCTCTCCCCACCGTGTGACTCAATTCCACTTCCATGGTTCCATCTGCTGCCAAATCCACTCCCCGATATCTAAAACACTTCACTTCCTCCATTTTTTCTCCATTCAAACTTACCTCCCAGTTGACTTGTCCCTCAACCCTACTGTACCTAATAACCTTGCTCTTATTCACATTTACTCTCAGCTATCTTCTTTCACACACTTTACCAATCTCAGTCACCAACTTCTACAGTTTCTCACCTGAATCAGCCACGAGCACTGTATCATCAGTGAACAACAACTGACTTACTTCCCAAGCCCTCTCATCCACAACAGATTGCATACTTGCCCCTCTCTCTGAAACTCTTACGTTCACCTCCCTAACAACCCCATCCATAAACAAATCAAACAACGATGGAGACATCATGCACCCCTGCTGCAAACCGACATTCATGGAACCAATCACTTTCCTCTCTTCCTACTTGTGCACATGCCTTACATCCTTGATAAAAACTTTTCACTGCTTCTAGCAACTCACCTCCCACACCATATAC
This sequence comes from Panulirus ornatus, assembly GCF_036320965.1. NCBI lineage: Eukaryota > Metazoa > Arthropoda > Malacostraca > Decapoda > Palinuridae > Panulirus > Panulirus ornatus. The sequence goes on along the minus strand of NC_092251.1, from coordinate 22,679,133 downwards.
TCTTAATACCTTCTACAGAGCATCTCTATCAACTCTATCATATGCCTTCTCCAGATCCATAAATGCTACACACAAATCCATTTGTTTTTCTAAGTATTTCTTACATACATTCTTCAAAGCAAACACCTGATCCACACATCCTCTACCACTTCTGAAACCATACTGCTCTTCCCCAATCTGATGCTTTGTACATGCTTTTGCCCTCTCAATCAATACCCTTACATATAATTTCCCAGGAATACTCAACAAACTTATACCTCTGTAATTTGAACACTCACCTTTATCCCCTTTGCCTTTATACAATGGCACTATGCATGCATTCCGACAATTCTCAGCAACTTCACCATGAACCATACATTGAATATCCTTACCAACCAGTCAGCAACACAGTCACCCCCTTTTTTATAAATTCCACTGCAATACCATCCAAACCTGTCGTCTTGCCGGCTTTCATCTTCTGCAAAGCTTTCACTACCTCTTCTCTGCTTACCACATCATTCTCCCTGACCCTCTCACTTCACACGCCACCTCAACTAAAACACCCTATATCTGCCACTCTATCATCACACATATTCAACAAACCTTCAAAATACCCACACCATCTCCTCACTTCACCACTACTTGTTAATACCTTCCCATTAACCCCCTTCACCGATGTTCCCATTTGTTCTCTTGTCTTAAGCAAGTTATTTACCTCCTTCCAAAACATCTTTTATTCCCCCTAAAATTTAATGATATTCTCACCCTAACTCTCATTTGCCCTCTTTTTCACCTCTTGCACCTTTCTCTTGACCTCCTGCCTCTTTCTTTTATTCATCTCCCAGTCATTCACACTACTTCCCTGCAAAAATCGCCCAACCACCTCTCTCTTCTCTGTTGCTAACAATCGTACCTCTTCATCCCACCACTCACTACCCCTAATCTGCCCACCTCCCACCTTTCTCATGCCACAGGCATCTTTTGCACAAACCATCACTGCATCCCTAAATACATCCCATTCCTCCCCCACTCACCTTACGTTATTTGATCGCACCTTTTTCCATTCTGCACTCAATTTCTCCTGGTACTTCCTCACACAAGTCTCCTTTCCAAGCTCACTTACTCTCACCACTCTCCTCACCCCAACAGTCTCTCTCTTCTATTCTGAAAACCTTTACAAATCTTCATCTTTGCCTCCACAAGATAATGATCAGACATTTCTCCAGTTGCCCCTCTCTGCACATTAACATCCAAAAGTCTCTCTTTCATGTGCCTATCAATTAACATGTAATCCAATAACGCTCTCTAACCATCTCTCCTACTTACATACATATACTTATGTGTATCTCTCTTTTTAAACCAGGTATTCCCAACCACCAGTCCTTTGTCAGCACACAAATCTACAGGCTCTTCACCATTTCCATTTGCAACACTGAACACCCCATGTACACCAATTATACCCTCAACTGCCACATTACTCATCTTTGCATTCAAATCATCCATCATTATAACCCAGTTTTGCACATCAGAGCTGTTAGCACAGTCACTCAGCTGCTCCCAAAACACTTGCCTCTCATGATCTTTCTTCTCATGACCAGGTGTATAGACACTAATAAACACCCATCTCTCTCCATCTACTTTCGGTTTTACCCATATCAATCTAGAGTTTACTTTCTTACACTCTATCACATACTTCCACAACTCCTACTTCAGGAGTATTGCTACTCCTTCCTTTGCTCTTGTCCTCTCACCAACCCTTGACTTTACTCCCAAGACATTCCCAAACCAGTTTTCCCCTTTACTCTTGAGCTTTGTTTCACTCAGACCCAAAACATTCAGGTTGCTTTCCTCAAACATGCTACCTATCTCTCCTTTTTTCTCATCTTGATTTCATCCGCACACATTTAAGACACCCCAATTTGAGCCTTCGAGGAGGATGAGTATAAGGAAAATCAAAAAGTTATATGGTTGTGAAAAATGCTCAAGAGAAAGGCCACACAAGTTTAAAACTCCTCCCATACTGTATAAATAGGTAATTATAAACAAGGAGAGGCATATAGGAATGACAGTCTATTAGGGAAGCATGTAGCTACCTTTGCTGTTGGCATTTGTCATTTTCTCCTTCATATTCATAAATGTAACCTGTGACCTGCACCATGAATGTTCATTTACTATATGACGATCCTGTAGGATAATGGTATTAATGAAAAAGTTATTAATATAGGAGACTACCATGACTGCCACCCTTATCTGCTTTCATGTATCTGAAGCACATGCATTATAAAGTATCACTGTTTTGATACTATTACATATGTAAATAGGCATGATATTCTTACCTTCAGGAGACTCTCTATAGGATTATTTACTTGAGTCTTCAGTCAATAATTTCACCTGTTACTCTACAGTTTCTCAACAAGACCACACTGATTCTGATGGACTGGTATTGGTGTTCATGAGTCATGGAGGTCTACATGGAAAGACCAATAAGGAGTTCATCTGGACTTATGATGCAAAGGTTGACACAATAGAACTATGGAAGAACTTCAATGCTGAGAAATGTCCATCACTTGCTGGAAAACCAAAGATGTTTTTCATTCAGGTAATACAACAAATCAGTATTGAGCTTACTTGAATCTTGCTTATGGTATCAAAAAAGTGATCCAGTAGCCTCAATCATCATTCATTTATTCATGTTATGTAAAGGTGACTTGTAAGTTTCAAGTGGGTAAACTTTTTAAAAAGTAAGCAAATTAATTTACATTTTTCCCTTAAGTTTTATATACAGGATAAGAAAATTTTCATATGCCTCTTTGAACTGCTAAAGAAAGTGCAATGTGATTTTAATATTTGGTCAGATTAAATGAAATTTGATGAAAGTTTTCTAGAAACATTAACATCATTAAAAAATCAAAAACATTTATTACAAAGTGAAAATGTTTAATGGAACATACTGTAATGAAATGGGATTTGTCTGAAATGTTGGGAATAGAGTTTTTGCAAGATTTTGATTATTTTCTTTCATCAGCTTGCACTTGCAATTGGATTTGGTTAGATTGTGCTTTGGTAAAGGTAGAATACTGAAAATCCATACCTGTAAAACTCATGGTCCAGTGCCTTCAAGATCACCAAATTGGAGGTGGCTCTGCTCTTGATACATTGTGCATGACAGCTAGAGAGTGGAGTTAATGAGGCCATTTCTTTGTCTCTGGCAAGAACTCACTGATGTGGAAAATGGTGGACATGTGTGATAAAAAGTATTGTGTATGAGATGGAGATAGTGAGTTTGAGGATCTAATGCCAGCAACTCGCATGTAGTTGAGGAAAAGTGAGAAAAACAAAAAGTAAAATGAGCAAGCGGAGGATGTCAAATATGAGTGTTGGCTCACTATGTTCCCATCATAAACTCTCCCAGTAACCAGTTGGTAGTGCTTCCCTTACTGATGGTTGCCTGCCTTCTACTTACAGCATCTTCATTCTCCTTCAGCATCTTGAATTTTACTGTTTTCTAATTTCTTTTTTCTTGCTTTGTCGCTGTCTCCCGTGTTTGCGAGGTAGCACAAGGAAACAGACGAAAGAAATGGCCCAACCCCCCCCCATACACACGTATATACATACGTCCACACACGCAAATATACATACCTACACAGCTTTCCATGGTTTACCCCAGACGCTTCACATGCCCTGATTCAACCCACTGACAGCACATCAACCCCGGTATACCACATCGATCCAATTCACTCTATTCCTCCTTTCACCCTCCTGCATGTTCAGGCCCCGATCACACAAAATCTTTTTCACTCCATCTTTCCACCTCCAATTTGGTCTCCCACTTCTCGTTCCCTCCACCTCCGACACATATATCCTCTTTGTCAATCTTTCCTCACTCATTCTCTCCATGTGCCCAAACCATTTCAAAACACCCTCTTCTGCTCTCTCAACCACGCTCTTTTTATTTCCACACATCTCTCTTACCCTTACATTACTTACTCGATCAAACCACCTCACACCACACATTGTCCTCAAACATCTCATTTCCAGCACATCCATCCTCCTGCGCACAACTCTATCCATAGCCCACGCCTCGCAACCATACAACATTGTTGGAACCACTATTCCTTCAAACATACCCATTTTTGCTTTCCGAGATAATGTTCTCGACTTCCACACATTCTTTAAGGCTCCCAGAATTTTCGCCCCATCCCCCACCCTATGATCCACTTCCACTTCCATCCACTGCCAGACCCACTCCCAGATATCTAAAACACTTTACTTCCTCCAGTTTTTCTCCATTCAAACTTACCTCCCAATTGACTTGACCCTCAACCCTACTGTACCTAATAACCTTGCTCTTATTCACATTTACTCTCAACTTTCTTCTTTCACACACTTTACCAAACTCAGTCACCAGCTTCTGCAGTTTCTCACATGAATCAGCCACCAGCGCTGTATCATCAGCGAACAACAACTGACTCACTTCCCAAGCTCTCTCATCCCCAACAGACTTCATACTTGCCCCTCTTTCCAAAACTCTTGCATTCACCTCCCTAACAACCCCATCCATAAACAAATTAAACAACCATGGAGACATCACACACCCCTGCCGCAAACCTACATTCACTGAGAACCAATCACTTTCCTCTCTTCTTACACATACACATGCCTTACATCCTCGATAAAAACTTTTCCCTGCTTCTAACAACTTGTCTCCCACACCATATATTCTTAATACCTTCCACAGAGCATCTCTATCAACTCTATCATATGCCTTCTCCAGATCCATAAATGCTACATACAAATCCATTTGCTTTTCTAAGTATTTCTCACATACATCCTTCAAAGCAAACACCTGATCCACACATCCTCTACCACTTCTGAAACCACACTGCTCTTCCCCAATCTGATGCTTCTGTACATGCCTTCACCCTCTCAATCAATACCCTCCCATATAATTTACCAGGAATACTCAACAAACTTATACCTTTGTAATTTGAGCACTCACTCTTATCCCCTTTGCCTTTGTACAATGGCACTATGCACGCATTCCGCCAATCCTCAGGCACCTCACCATGAGTCATACATACATTAAATAACCTTACCAACCAGTCAATAATACAGTCACCCCCTTTTTTAATAAATTCCACTGCAATACCATCCAAACCTGCTGCCTTGCCGGCTTTCATCTTCCGCAAAGCTTTTACTACCTCTTCTCTGTTTACCAAATAATTTTCCCTAACCATCTCACTTTGCACACCACCTCGACCAAAACACCCTATATCTGCCACTCTATCATCAAACACATTCAACAAACCTTCAAAATACTCACTCCATCTCCTTCTCACATCACCACTACTTGTTATCACCTCCCCATTAGCGCCCTTCACTGAAGTTCCCATTTGCTCCCTTGTCTTACGCACTTTATTTACCTCCTTCCAGAACATCTTTTTATTCTTCCTAAAATTTAATGATACTCTCTCACCCCAACTCTCATTTGCCCTCTTTTTCACCTCTTGCACCTTTCTCTTGACCTCCTGTCTCTTTCTTTTATACATCTCCCACTCAATTGCATTTTTTCCCTGCAAAAATTGTCCAAATGCCTCTCTCTTCTCTTTCACTAATAATCTTACTTCTTCATCCCACCACTCACTACCCTTTCTAATCAACCCACCTCCCACTCTTCTCATGCCACAAGCATCTTTTGTGCAATCCATCACTGATTCCCTAAATACATCCCATTCCTCCCCAACTCCCCTTACTTCCATTGTTCTCACCTTTTTCCATTCTGTACTCAGTCTCTCCTGGTACTTCCTCACACAAGTCTCCTACCCAAGCTCACTTACTCTCACCACCCTCTTCACCCCAACATTCACTCTTCTTTTCTGAAAACCCATACAAATCTTCACCTTAGCCTCCACAAGATAATGATCAGACATCCCTCCAGTTGCACCTCTCAGCACATTAACATCCAAAAGTCTCTCTTTCGCATGCCTGTCAATTAACACGTAATCCAGTAACGCTCTCTGGCCATCTCTTCTACTTACATACGCATACTTATGTATATCTTGCTTTTTAAACCAGGTATTCCCAATCACCAGTCCTTTTTCAGCACATAAATCTACAAGCTCTTCACCATTTCCATTTACAACACTGAACACCCCATGTATACCAATTATTCCCTCAACTGCCACATTACTCACCTTTGCATTCAAATCACCCATCACTATAACCTGGTCTCGTGCATCAAAACCACTAACACACTCATTCAGCTGCTCCCAAAACACTTGCCTCTCATGATCTTTCTTCTCATGCCCAGGTGCATATGCACCAATAATCACCCATCTCTCTCCATCAACTTTCAGTTTTACCCATATTCATCGAGAATTTACTTTCTTACATTCTATCACATACTCCCACAACTCCTGTTTCAGGAGAACTGCTACTCCTTCCCTTGCTCTTGTCCTCTCACTAACCCCTGACTTTACTCCCAAGACATTCCCAAACCACTCTTCCCCTTTACCCTTGAGCTTCGTTTCACTCAGAGCCAAAACATCCAGGTTCCTTTCCTCAAACATACTACCTCTCTCTCCTTTTTTCACATCTTGGTTACATCCACACACATTTAGATACCCCAGTCTGAGCCTTCGAGGAGGATGAGCACTCCCCGCGTGACTCCTTCTTCTGTTTCCCATTTTACATACACACATATACACACACACACACATATACATATATATGTGGAGTTGTGTGCAGAAAATGGTATGGTGATTAGGAATACGTTTTTTTTTTTGACATGCATAAATATACATCAGTGAGTAGGGAACCTGGTCAGAGAGAAGTGTTGGACTCTGTACAAATTTATAGGTGTGCAAAAGATAGACTCCTAGATGTTAATGTCTTGGGAGGGGAAACTAATATGAATGAGAAGAGGGTGAGAAAGAAATGAGCTTGGAAAAAAGAGGTGTGTGTGTGTGTGTGTGTGTGTGTGAAATACTAGAAGAGATTGGGTATAGAATAGCTAAAGTTGTAAGCAAATGAAGCAAGGGGAATGGGAGATATTTAGTGAAGCAGTGATAGCATGTGCAAGAGATATGGGATATGGGCAGTTGAGAAATTGGTATTAATTGGCGGGGTGATTGTTCCCTCCACTTCTGATGCATATATCCTCTTTGTCCTCTATCCTCATGTTCTTAACACTACCTCACTAATATGGGAAATGACAAATATATATGAAATAAAATATATGTGGTTTGATTGACTAAGTAATGAAAGGGTAAAAGATATGTGTGGTAATAAGAAGAGTGGTTGAGAGAGCAGAAGTGGCTTTGTTGAAATAATTTGGACTCGTGAGGATGAGTAAGGAGGATTAACAAAGAGGATGTACGTGTCAAAGATGGAGGGAACGAGGAGAAGTGGGAGACCAAATTGGAGGGGGAAAGATGGAGTGAAAAAGATTTTGAGTTATCGGGGCCTGAACATGCAGGAGGGTGAAAGGCGTGCAAGGAATAGAGTGAATTGGAACGATGTGGTATACTGGGGTCGACATGGTGTCAATGGATTGAACCAGGGCATGTGAAGCGTTTGGGGTAAACCATGGAAAGTTCTGTGGGGCCTGGATGTGGAAAGGGAGCTGTGGTTTCGGTGCATTATTACATGACAGCTAGAGACTGAGCGTGAACGAATAGGGCCTTTGTTGTCTTTTCCTAGCACTACCTCACACACATGAGGGGGAAGGATGTTGTTATTCCATGTGTGGCAGGGTGGCGATGGGAATGAATAAAGGCAGACAGTATGAATTATGTACATGGGTATATATGTATATGTCTGTGTGTGTGTGTATATGTGTGCGTTGAGATGTATAGGTGTGTATGTGTGGTGTGTGTGGACGTGTATGTGTATGCATGTGTGTGTGGGTGGGTTGGGCCATTCTTTCGTCTGTTTCCTTGCACTGCCTCGCTAGCGCGGGAGACGGCGGCGGGGCAAAGTGAATAAATAGATAAATATACATAGGGGAGAAAGAATACTTCCCACGTATTCCCTGCATGTCGTAGAAGGCGACTAAAAGGGAAGGGAGCGGGGGGGCTGGAAATCCTCCCCTCTCATTTTTTTTTAAATTTTCCAAAAGAAGGAACAGAGAAGGGGGCCATATGAGGATATTCCCTCAAAGGCCCAGTCCTCTGTTCTTAACGCTACCTCGCTAATGCGGGAAATGGCGAATAGTATGAAAAAAAAAAAAAACATATGAAAAATGTAAGAAATAATTTAGAAAACTGAAACTTCTAGCTTGAAATGAATATCATCAATATTTCTTTTACAAGGTTAGATCCAAATGCCTGGTCATCTTCTCCAAAAGATTTGGAAAATCCTAAAATGTAGCCCTTGATGCATCAAAAGCTTCTGACTGTATTTAGCATCAGAATCTTAAATCAAGGCAGACTGAATGTGGCATCAGAGTCTTATATCAAGACACATCTCTTTTAGTGTTTCTTCCATACTCTGTTCTCTCACAACTAGCTTCCTCTCTGGCAAATCTGCCATCTTAATTGTTGATTGATTAACCTCTCCCTCTTCCTGTATCAACAGTGATGTCCAACTGGGTGTGTATTGCCCCTAAGCCTTTCTTCTTTTCATTAACAATTTTCTATCTGTGATAGATAACCAAATGCACTTATATACCAATGACCAATAATGCTTTCCAAAACCTCCCTCAAACCTACAATAGTCACTGGCAACTAAAGAGTTAAGTATTGTGATGTCTGTTTCTATTTCTAAACCTCTAAGCTTTGAAACTCTTTACTTATCTTTTATGTCAGTTGATATGGTACAGGCAACTAAGGCTATATCTTTTTTAACAACCAAACATATTTTACAAAGAATAATTTCCAGTTCCCCTAAAGCTTTTAGATGGTCTTAACTTTTTTCTATCTATTCTCTACCTTTTTAACCTATTTCATACTTAAGGCTTGGCTTCAATGAGAACTTTTGCCCATGGCCAGAGCCTAAGACACAAAAAGAATAAATTCTAATTGTTGCCCATACACCAATTATAAATGAACATTACACTGATGCCTTATATGGTTACACTGGTGTTTGCATGGGACTGATAGGTTACTGTAAAGAGGCGGTGGTAATGGATGTATGAAAAGTTTTTCATGTATGATGAAAATAGTATGATTAGAAGAGAGAAAATCATTCAATCTTTTCAAACAGAAATCTCGGAGGGATGTATAGTATTAGCTAGAAACAGTTGGTGATCAAGGCCCAAAATAAATCCAAGACATATCTAAGAGTAATATAGTCCTCGTAGTAATACTACAGAGTTTAACAAATTGTATAATAAGTCTAAAGAGACTACTGCTTTGGTGTTTCACTTGGATATCTTAATGGCAGCACTTCATGTAATACTGAGAACACCATAGACAAAGGGTTAACAGAGTTTGGTTCTCTGTTGAAGTAATAATCAGCTACAGGAAAGAATGGGATATTAGGCATATGAACTAGTCAGAAATGAAGTGAGAAAGCACTTTCTTGACAGCAGAACAATATTAGATATGGAGAATAAGCTAAGTCAGGATGAAGTTAATAGTACAAGTGCAAAAATGTTTATAGATATGTATGATGGTTATTAGAGGTTAAGAGATGGGAGCTCCTACAGTTGAAGAAATATGTGAGCTAAAGATATAGTGGAAATTACAAACAGAGAGGAGAGATCCTGAGGAGTTGAAGTAAAGGTAGTATGGGTATCTGGGAAGAATGGATGTGGGAAGGTGGTAAAAGGAAAACACGAGTAAATAAATTCTTTTGTGTATGACAGCTTGTAATGCTTTTTTTTTTTTTCAGAATAACATAATATTAGCTATAAGTGGGAGATTCTGCTAGGAACAACCTATTGTAAAATGAACAACTGAATATTAAAATGACAGCAGATAGACTTCAGCATTACTTACATAACTTCATAAACTTTCCTTAACCGCTAATGTTCTTGTAACGTTAACTGTGTGCATAAAATGACTTGCTGTTTCCTTTCTATATTATTTCAGGCCTGTCGGGGGGAGGAAACTGATAAGGGAGTCTGCCTAAAGCAACCAAAAGCTCTCAGGGTACAAGCTGATTCTCAACAAACTAATATCATAGAGGAATATGTTATACCTGAAAATGCAGACATGCTTATGATGTGGGCTTCTTATCCTGGTACGTACAGTATACATGTATGCCAAAATACTTTATTTTGCAAATTTTCTTTGCATGCCTTTACTGGGGAAAAAGAATTCTTTGATAATCACATTTCAACTATGTAAGCAGGTTACTTTTTTTATTCTATTATACTTTGTCGCTGTCTCCCGCATTAGCGAGGCAGCTCAAGGAAACAGATGAAAGAATGGCCCAACCCACCCACATACACATGTATATAAATAAATGCCCACACACACACACACATATACATACCTATACATTTCAATGTATATGTACACAGACATATACATATATACACATTTACATATTCATACTTGCTGCCTTCATCCATTCCTGTTGCCACCCCGCCACACATGAAATGGCACCCCCCTCCCCCCATGTACATGTGAGAAAGTTAGGAAAAGACAACAAAGGCCACATTCATTCACACTCAGTCTCTAGCTGTCATGTGTAATGCACCGAATCCACAGCTCATTTTCCACATCCAGGCCCCACAAAACTTTCCATGGTTTACCCCAGACACTTCACATGCCCTAGTTCAATCCATTGACAGCACGTCGACCCCGGTATACCACATCCTTTCAATTCACTCTATTCCTTGCACGCCTCTCACCCTCCTGTATGTTAAGGCTCCGATCGCTCAAAATATTTTTCACTCCATCCTTCCACCTCCAGTTTTGTCTCCCACTTTTCCTGGTTCCCTCCACCTCTGACACATATATCCTCTTTGTCAATCTTTCCTCACTCATTCTCTCCATGTGATCAAACCATTTCAATACGCCCTCTTCTGTTCTCTCAACCTCGCTCTTTTTATTACCACGCATCTCTCTTACCCCTTCATTACTTACTCGATCAAACCACCTCACACCACATATTGTCCTCAAACATCTCATTTCCAACACATCCACCCTCCTTCGCACAACCCTATCTATAGCCCATACATCACAACCATATAACATTGTTGGAACCACTATTCCTTCAAACATACCCATTTTTGCTCTCCAAGATAATGTTCTCGCCTTCCACACTTTCTTCAACAATCCCAGAACCTTTGCTCCCTCCCCACCCTGTGACTCACTTCCGCTTCCATGGTTCTATTCGCTGCCAAATCCACTCCCAGATATCTAAAACACTTCACTTCCTCCAGTTTTTCTCCATTCAAACTTACCTCCCACTTGACTTGTCCCTCAACCCTATTGAACCTAATAACCTTGCTCTTCTTCACATTTACTCTCAGCTTTCTTCTTTCACACACTTTACCAAACTCAGTCAACAACTTCTGCAATTTCTCACCCGAATCAGCCACCAGCGCTGTATCATCAGCGAACAACAACTGACTCACTTCCCAAGCCCTCTCATCCACAAAAGATTGCATACTTGCCCATCTCTCCAAAATTCTTGCATTCACCTCCCTAACAACCCCATCCCTACACAAATTAAACAACCATGGAAACATCACGCACCCCTGCCGCAAACCATCATTTACTGGGAACTAATCACTTTCCTCTCTTCCTACTCGTACACATGCCTTACATCCCCAATAAAAACTTTTCACTGCTTCTAGCAACTCACCTCCCACACCATATACTCTTAATACCTCCACAAAGCATCTCTATCATCTCTTATCATATGCCTTCTCCTGATCCATAAATGCTACATACAAATCCATCTGCTTTCCTAAGCATTTCTCACATACATTCTTCAAAGCAAACACCTGATCCACAATCCTCTACCACTTCTGAAACCACACTGCTCTTCCCCAATCTGATGCTCTGTACATGCCTTCACCCTCTCAATCAATACCCTCCCATATAATTTTCCAGGAATACTCAACAAACTTTTATTTATTTATTCATTTATTTTCTTTTTTTGCCGCTGTCTCCCGCGTTAGTGAGGTAGCACAAGGAAACAGACAAAAAAAAGGTCCAACCCACCCACATACACATGTATATACATACACATCCACACATGCAAATATACATACCTACACATCTTAATGTATACATATATATACACACACAGACATATACATATATACGCATGTACATAATTCATACTGTCTGCCTTTATTTATTCCCATCACCACCTAGCCACACATGGAATAACAACCCCCTCCCCCCTCATGTGTGTGAGGTAGCATTAGAAAAAGACAACAAAAGCCCCATTTGTTCACACTCAGTCTCTAGCTGTCATGTAATAATGCACCGAAACCACAGCTCCCTTTCCACATCCAGGCCCCACACAACTTTCCATAGTTTACCCCAGACGCTTCACATGCCCTGGTTCAATCCATTGACAGCACGTCGACCCCGGTATACCACATTGTTCCAATTCACTCTATTCCTTGCATGCCTTTCACCCTCCTGCATATTCAGGCCCAGATCACTCAAAATCTCTTTCACTCCATCTTTCCACCTCCAATTAGGTCTCCCACTTCTCCTCGTTCCCTCCACCTCTGACACATATATCCTCTTGGTCAATCTTTCCTCGCTCATTCTCTCCATGTGACCAAACCATTTCAAAACACCCTCTTCTGCTCTCTTAACCACACTCTTTTTATTACCACACATTTGTCTTACCCTTACATTACTTACTCGATCAAACCACCTTACAACACATATTGTCCTCAAACATCTCATTTCCAGCACATCCACCTTCCTGTGCACAACTCTATCCATAGCCCACGCCATGCAACCATACAACATTGTTGGAACCACTATTCCTTCAAACTTACCAATTTTTGCTTTCCAAGATAATGTTCTCGACTTCCAAACATTCTTCAAGGCTCCCAGAATTTTCGTCCCCTCCCCCACCCTATGACTCACTTCCGCTTCCATGGTTCCATCTGCTGCCAGATCCACTCCCAGATATCTAAAACACTTTAATTCCTCCAGTTTTTCTCCATTCAAACTTAACTCCCAATTGACTTGACCCTCAACCCTACTGTACCTAATAACCTTGCTCTTATTCACATTTACTCTCAACTTTCTTCTTTCACACACTTTACCAAACTCAGTCACCAGCTTCTGCAGTTTCTCACATGAATCAGCCACCAGCGCTGTATCATCAGCGAACAACAACTGACTCACTTCCCAAGCTCTCTCATCCACAACAGACTGCATACTTGCCCCTCTTTCCAAAACTCTTGCATTCACCTCCCTAACAACCCCATCCATAAACAAATTAAACAACCATGGAGACATCACACACCCCTGCCGCATACCTACATTCACTGAGAACCAATCACTTTCCTCTCATCCTACACGTACACATACCTTACATCCTCGATAAAAACTATTCACTGCTTCTAACAACTTGCCTCCCACACCATATATTCTTAATACCTTCCACAGAGCATCTCTATCAACTCTATCATATGCCTTCTCCAGATCCATAAATGCTACATACAAATCCATTTGCTTTTCTAAGTATCTCTCACATATATTCTTCAAAGCAAACACCTGATCCACACATCCTCTACCACTTCTGAAACCACACTGCTCTTCCCCAATCTGATGCTCTGTACATGCCTTCACCCTCTCAATCAATACCCTCCCATATAATTTACCAGGAATACTCAACAAACTTATACCTCTGTAATTTAAGCACTCACTCTTATCCCCTTTGCCTTTGTACAATGGCACTATGCACGCATTCCGCCAATCCTCAGGCACCTCACCATGATTCATACATACATTAAATAACCTCACCAACTAGTCAACAATACAGTCACCACCTTTTTTAATATATTCCACTGCAATACCATCCAAACCTGCTGCCTTGCCGGCATTCATCTTCCGCAAAGCTTTTTCTACCTCTTCTCTGTTTACCAAGTCCTTTACCTTACCCTCTCACTTTGCACACCACCTCGACCAAAACACCATATATCTGCCACTATATCATCAAACACACTCAGCAAACCTTCAAAATACTAACTCCATCTCCTTCATACATCACAACTACTTGTTATCACCTCCCCATTAGCCCCCTTCACTGAAGTTCCCATTTGCTCCCTTGTCTTACGCACTTTATTTACCTCCTTGCAAAACATCTTTTTATTCTCCCTAAAATTTAATGATACTCTCTCACCCCAACTCTCATTTGCCCTCTTTTTCACCTCTTGCACCTTTCTCTTGACCTCCTGCCTCTTTCTTTTATACATCTCCCACTTATTTGCATTTTTTTTCCCTGAAAAAATTGTCTAAATGCCTCTCTCTTCTCTTTCACTAATAATCTTACTTCTTCATCCCACCACTCACTACCCTTTCTAATTAACCCACCTCCCACGCTTCTCATACCACAAGCATCTTTTGCGCAAGCCATCACTGCTTCCCTAAATACATCCCATTCCTCCCCCACTCCCCTTACCTCCTTTGTTCTCACCTTTTTCCATTCTGTACTCAGTCTCTCCTGGTACTTCTTCACACAAGTCTCCTTCCCAAGCTCACTTACTCTCACCACTCTCTTCACCCCAACATTCTTCTTTTCTGAAAACCCCTACAAATCTTTACCTTTGCCTCCACAAGATAATGATCTGACATCCCCCCCAGTTGCACCTCTCAGCACATTAACATCCAAAAGTCTCTCTTTCGCGTGCCTATCAGTTAACACGTAATCCAATAACGCTCTCTGGCCATCTCTCCTACTTACATACGTATACTTATGTATATCTCACTTTTTAAACCAGGTATTCCCAATCACCAGTCCTTTTTCAGCACATAAATCTACAAGCTCTTTACCATTTCCATTTACAACACTGAACACCCCATGTATACTAATTATTCCCTCAACTGCCACATTACTCACCTTTGCATTCAAATCACCCATCACTATAACCCGGTCTTGTGCATCAAAACCACTAACATACTCATTCAGCTGCTCCCAAAACACTTGCCTCCCATGATCTTTCTTCTCATGCCCAGGTGCATATGCACCAATAATCACCCATCTCTCTCCATCAACTTTCAGTTTTACCCATATCAATCTAGAATTTACTTTCTTACACTCTATCACATACTCCCACCACTCCTGTTTCAGGAGTAGTGCTACTCCTTCCCTTGCTCTTGTCCTCTCACTGACCCCTGACTTAACTCCCAAGACATTCCCACACCACTCTTCCCCTTTACCCTTGAGCTTCGTTTCACTCAGAGCCAAAACATCCAGGTTCCTTTCCTCAAACATACTACCTATCTCTCCTTTTTTCTCATCTTGGTTACATCCACACACATTTAGACACCCCAATCTGAGCCTTCGAGGAGGATGAGCACTCCCTGCGTGACTCCTTCTGTTTCCACTTTTACAAAGTTAAAATACAAGGAGGGGATGGTTTCTAGCCCCCTGCTCCCGTCCCCTTTAGTCACCTTCTACGGCACGTGAGGAATGCGTGGGAAGTATTCTTTCTCCCCTATCCCCAGGGACAACTTATACCTCTATAATTTGAACACTCACCTTTATCCCCTTTGCCTTTATACAATGGCACTGTGCATGCATTCCACCAATTCTCAGGCACTTCACCATGAGTCATACATACATTGAACATTCTCACCACCCAGTTAGTAACACAGTCACCCCCTTTTTTTTAATAAAATTCCACTGCAATACCATCCAAACCCACCTCCTTGCTGGCTTTCATCTTCCGCAAAGCTTTCACTAACTCTTCTCTGTTTACCAAACCTTCTCCCTGACCCACTCCATTCGCTCACCACCTCGACCAAAACACCCTATATCTGCCACTCTATCATCAAACACTTTCAACAAACCTTCAAAATACTCACTCCATCTCACTTCCCCACTACTTGTTATTACCTCCCCAATAGCCCCCTTCACCAGTGTTCCCATTTGTTCTCTTGTCTTACGCACTTTGTTTACCTCCCTCCAAAACATCTTTTTATTTTCCCTGAAATTTAACGATACTCTCTCACCCCAACTCTTATTTGCCCTCTGTTTCACCTCTTGCACCTTTCTCTTGACCTCCTGCCTCTTTCTTTTATACATCTCCCAGTCATTTGCATTATTTTCCTACAAAAACTGTCCAAATGACTCTCTCTTCTCTTTCACTAACAATCTTACTTCTTCATCCCACCACTCACTACCCTTTCTAATCTGCCCACTGCCTATCTTTCTCATGCCAAAGGCATCTTTTGCGCAAGCCATCACTGTTTCCCCAAATACATCCCATTCCTTCCCCACTCCCCTTACATTATTTGCTCTCACCTTTTTCCATTCTGCACTCAATCTCTCCTGATACTTCCTCACACAAGTCTCCTTTCCAAGCTCACTTACGCTCACCACTCTCTTCAACCCTACATTCTCTTCTTTTCTAGAAACCTCTACGAATCTTCACCTTCGCCTCCACAAGGTAGTGATCAGACATACCTCCAGTTGCCCCTCTCAGCACATTTTACATCCAAAAGTCTCTCTCATGCGCCTATCAATTAACACGTAATCCAATAACACTCTCTAGCCATACTACTTACATACTTACTCTTATGTATATCTCTTTTTAAAACAGGTATTCCCAATCACCGGTCCTTTTTCAGCAACAAATCTACAAGCTCTTCATCATTTCCACTTACAACACTGAACACCCCATGTACACCAATTATACCCTCAACTGCCACATTACTCACCTTTGTATTCAAATCACCCATCACTATAACCTGGTCTCGTACATGATAGCTGCTAACACACGCACTCAGCTGCTCCCAAAACACTTGCCTCTCATGATCTTTCTTCTCATGACCAGGTGAATGGGCACCAATAATCACCCCTCTCTCTCCATCCACTTTCAGTTTTACCCGTATCGATCTAGAGTTTACTTTTTTCCACTCTATCACATACTCCCACAACTCCTGCTTCAGGAGTACTGCTACCCCCATTGCCCTTGTCCTCTCATCAACCCTTGACTTTACTCCTAAGACATTCCCAAACCGCTCTTCCTCTTTGCTCTTGAGCTTCGTTTCACTCAGAGCCAAAACATCCAGGTTGCTTTCCTCAAACATACTACCTATCTCTCCTTTTTTCTCATCATGTAATGCAGGTATACTGCTATCATATGTTGATACCTAAGGCCGAGACTACTGAAAAGTTGAGTCTTCAGCTTTATCCAGGTGTAGAGGTAGCATACTGGATAAGGAGATATTAGCTGGACCAGTACTAAAGTTGATGAATGAGTTCTGAAAAATATCATGACAAAAATTAGGTGAAGTAACATTGCAGTATCTAAAGCACTCTTAGAATCCCTTATGTTTTAAAAAGATTTAATTTCATCTTGTGCTTGATGATTACATAGCTAATACAATCTCTTTGTGTTTATAATTCAACCCAAACCTGTGGAGACTTTCAAAATCTTTAGTGTTTGTGCTTTATCCAAGTGTAATAATAGGTTATTTGACATAGAGAAATTAGCTACACCAGTATTAAAGTTTATGAATGGGTTCTGCAAAAATCATGATAAATATTATGTGAAGTTACACTGCAGTTGTTCTTAACTGGAGAAAATCTACACAGCTGAAACAAAGCCTGAAATTGATAATGGCTCACATAAGATCCCTTATGGTTTAAAAAGATTTAGCATATCTTAGGTATGTTGGTCTTAACATGCTTGTAGCCCTTAGAGAATCCCTTTCTGTCTTTGATAATCTGTCTATTCTTACAGGTATGTATGCATTCAAGTCTGGAAACAAAGGATTGAATGGAAGTGTATTTCTACATTTTCTGGCTCAAGTATTAATTGAAGATGCTCAGGATGACGACTTGGCCTCAATGCTCCTTAGAGTCACACGAGAAGTAGCTATTCATTATGAATCGTATGTTCCAGGTGATAACATACTTCACAAAAACAAGCAAATACCTTACACAGCATCAACACTTATGCGTAAAGTTTATTTCTTTCCAAAAAAATAAAGAGCACGATGAAACTTCAAACCTTTTTCTAGTGAAAATCTGAAAATTGTAAACATCAATTGTGTTCTGATACTTTTGAAAATAAGCACTTTATCAACTTATGATCTATACTGACTGTCATGGATATCATAATGCAGTTACTCTTGACTTAATCCATTAAAGATCAACAATATTCTAAAAATCCTGAAATAAATGTAAAAAATTTCAATAAAGTTTTATGACCTATGGCCCTATTAAACAAATTGTATAACAGTAGATCTCTAACAATATACATCATACATACTTCTTTTAGATGAATGGAGCATAAGATGTAGTAAATATTGCAGGAAATTCATTTGTTGGTAACCATCTCTTATGGGGAAGAGGTGTATAGTAGTAGGGTAAGTTAATTTTTAAGGCAACAAGTGCAAATAAAACTTTCTTTGACTCATTTAGAGTCTCCCAGAATTGACCCTCTTTATCCTTCACCCTTAGCAATGGCAACATCATTTATGATCTCTTTACTCTGGCTGTTTTCTCTCATTTCCTTTAGGATTTGTAAAATTGTAATCATATTCTTTCATTTACAAGCTTTGGAACTGGGTAAGAAAGGGTTAGAGAAGAGCTAAAGGATGAAACACCTGGGTAAGGACCTTAATCCCTTAATGCTTAACTAAGTTTTACTTTCCAACCTTCAAAATCTTTTGTTAAAAAAATGCATTTAACCTTACAATTTCAAAGATATTCATCTAACAATAAAAAATCACTTAAGTAAAATTTGTCTTACACCTTTGTCCCTATAATGTGTCAAGGTTCTGTATATCTTTCAGCACATTTTGCTAAAAGGTGCAAGAGTAAAGCCTGAGTGTCAAATGAGTTATTGCTGAGCAAATGTTTTTTTGTATATTCTACCTGCACTGAAAAAACTGATTGCTGAATATTAAAAATGTTTCTGTTATAATCAATATGATTCATTGATAATTCTTTTCATACTACTGAAACTATAAAAGTCTATATTACCAGCTGCACCAGTCAGATGCAGTGCTGTCAAGGTCTGGTGGATGCTGGCAACACTGCCTCTACTTTTGCTAGAAAAACCTCCTGCCACATCCTAGTCAACTTTCAATGCTGAAAGTGTCAGTGTCCACAAAATCACCTTCCATATAATCTGAAGACATAATTATCATCAAGCAAATCAGGATCACCTCTTGCCTGATCATCTAAATCTAGCAAAAAGCTTCCCAATATCCTTCCAAGAAAACTCAAAGACAAACTATGCTTGGTACCTAATCCTGAAATACAGGCACAAAACTCAATCCATTAATATCTACCAAGAGGCATCACTTAGCTCATGTATATGTGTAGAGGCACTTGGGGTCAATTGTAGAAATGCTATTATGGCAATAATACAGAAACATAATCAAAACTTACACATAGAAGTGAAGAAATTAAAAACAGAAGATTGAAATGTTAAAATATCACAAATTCAAATTATTTGAGGATAATGAGAGAAAAAACAGCCACACACGAGAGATCAAAAGAAGTGCTGGTAAAGTTCAGATCGGAAGGCCAAAAAGGTCCATTTTAAGGGACCCTAAATATGAATGCAGCTTGAGCAAGGTGTAAACATTCAGTATAAATTCAGGAGAGTTTAAAAACCTGTTCAAGAAAGACAATGACATGGAGTTAAACAAATCGACTTAGCAAAGAATTGGGTAAAAAGAAAAAAAAGTTTAAAAATGTAAATTGTTGGCTTTTGAAATGAAAAACCATTTTCCAAAAGAAAAGGAGTAAGAGAAGAAATTCAAATAAAATTATAAGAGGCTATAGAGAAAAATGTAGTTTTATAAATTAGAGAAATAAAAAGAACAAGAAAAGATAGACACATAGATTACAGAAGTATAATTAATAGAACTTACATAAACATGGAAAAATATATATTAATTGGTATACATGGGGTGTTCAGTCTTGTAAATGGAAATGGTGAAGAGCTTGTAGATTTATGTGCTGAAAAAGGACTGGTGGTTGGGAATACCTGGTTTAAAAAGTGAGATATACATAAGTATACGTATGTAAGTAGGAGAGATGGCCAGAGAGCATTATTGGATTACATGTTAATTGACAGGCGCATGAAAGAGAGACTTTTGGATGTTAATGTGCTGAGAGGTGCAACTGGAGGGATGTCTGATCATTATCTTGTGGAGGCGAAGGTGAAGATTTGTGGGGGTTTTCAGAAAAGAAGAGAGAATGTTGGGGTGAAGAGGTTGGTGAGAGTAAGTGAGCTTGGGAAGGAGACTTGTGTGAAGAAGTACCAGGAGAGACTGAGTACAGAATGGAAAAAGGTGAGAACAAAGGAGATAAGGAGAGTGGGGGAGGAATGGGATGTATTTCGGGAAGCAGTGATAGCTTGCGCAAAAGATGCTTGTGGCATGAGAAGCGTGGGAGGTGGGTTGATTAGAAAGGGTTGTGAGTGGTGGGATGAAGAAGTAAGATTATTAGTGAAAGAGAAGAGACAGGCATTTGGACGATTTTTGCAGGGAAATAATGCAAATAAGTGGGAGATGTATAAACGAAAGAGGCAGGAGGTCAATAGAAAGGTGCAAGAGGTCAAGAGAAAGGTGCAAGAGGTGAAAAAGAGGGCAAATGAGAGTTGGGGTGAGAGAGTATCATTAAATTTTAGGGAGAATAAAAAGATGTTCTGGAAGGAGGTAAATAAAGTGCATAAGACAAGGGAGCAAATGGGAACTTCAGTGAAGGGGGCTAATGGGGAGGTGATAACAAGTAGTGGTGATGTGAGAAGGAGAAGGAGTGAGTATTTTGAAGGTTTGTTGAATGTGTTTGATGATAGAGTGGCAGATATAGGGTGTTTTGGTTGAGGTAGTGTGCAAAGTGAGAGGGTTAGGGAAAATAATTTGGTAAACCGAGAAGAGGTAGTAAAAGCTTTGCGGAAAATGAAAGCCACCAAGGCAGCGGGTTTGGATGGTATTGCAGTGGAATTTATTAAAAAAGGGGGTGACTGTATTGTTGACTGGTTGGTAAGGTTATTTAATGTATGTATGATTCATGGTGAGGTGCCTGAGGATTGGCGGAATGCTTGCATAGTGCCATTGTACAAAGGCAAAGGGGATAAGAGTGAGTGCTCAAATTACAGAGGTATAAGTTTGTTGAGTATTCCTGGTAAATTATATGGGAGGGTATTGATTGAGAGGGTGAAGGCATGTACAGAGCATCAGATTGGGGAAGAGCAGTGTGGTTTCAGAAGTGGTAGAGGATGTGTGGATCAGGTGTTTGCTTTGAAGAATGTATGTGAGAAATACTTAGAAAAGCAAATGGATTTGTATATAGCATTTATGGATCTGGAGAAGGCATATGATAGAGTTGATAGAGATGCTCTTTGGAAGGTACTAAGAATATATGGTGTGGGAGGCAAGTTGTTAGAAGCAGTGAAAAGTTTTTATCGAGGATGGAAGGCATGTGTACGTGTAGGAAGAGAGGAAAGTGATTGGTTCTCAGTGAATGTAGGTTTGCAGCAGGGGTGTGTGATGTCTCCATGGTTGTTTAATTTGTTTATGGATGGGGTTGTTAGGGAGGTGAATGCATGAGTTTTGGAAAGAGGGGCAAGTATGCAGTCTGTTGTGGATGAGAGAGCTTGGGAAGTGAGTCAGTTGTTGTTCGCTGATGATACAGCGCTGGTGGCTGATTCATGTGAGAAACTGCAGAAGCTGGTGACTGAGTTTGGTAAAGTGTGTGAAAGAAGAAAGTTGAGAGTAAATGTGAATAAGAGCAAGGTTATTAGGTACAGTAGGGTTGAGGGTCAAGTCAATTGGGAGTTAAGTTTGAATGGAGAAAAACTGGAGGAAGTAAAGTGTTTTAGATATCTGGGAGTGGATCTGGCAGCGGATGGAACCATGGGAGCAGAAGTGAATCATAGGGTGGGGGAGGGGGCGAAAATTCTGGGAGCCTTGAAGAATGTTTGGAAGTCGTGAACATTATCTTGGAAAGCAAAAATGGGTAAGTTTGAAGGAATAGTGGTTCCAACAATGTTGTATGGTTGCGAGGCGTGGGCTATGGATAGAGTTGTGCGCAGGAGGGTGGATGAGCTGGAAATGAGATGTTTGAGGACAATACGTGGTGTGAGGTGGTTTGATCGAGTAAGTAATGTAAGGGTAAGAGAGATGTGTGGAAATAAAAAGAGCGTGGTTGAGAGAGCAGAAGAGGGTATTTTGAAATGGTTTGGTCACATGGAGAGAATGAGTGAGGAAAGATTGACCAAGAGGATATATGTGTCGGAAGTGGAGGGAACGAGGAGAAGTGGGAGACCAAATTGGAGGTGGAAAGATGGAGTGGAAAAGATTTTGAGTGATTGGGGCCTGAACATGAAGGAGGGTGAAAGGCGGGCAAGAAATAGAGTGAATTGGATCGATGTGGTATACCGGGGTCGACGTGCTGTCAATGGATTGAATCAGGGCATGTGAAGCATCTGGGGTAAACCATGGAAAGTTGTGTGGGGCCTGGATGTGGAAAGGGAGCTGTGGTTTCGGTCATTATTACATGACAGCTAGAGACTGAGTGTGAACGAATGGGGCCTTTGTTGTCTTTTCCTAGCGCTACCTCGCACACATGAGGGGGGAGGGGGATGTTATTCCATGTATGGCGAGGTGGCGATGGGAATAAATAAAGGCAGACAGTATGAAATGTACATGTGTATAGATGTATATGTCTGTGTGTGTATATATATGTGTACATTGAGATGTATAGATATGTATATTTGCGTGTGTGGACGTGTATGTATATACATGTGTATGGGGGTGGGTTGGGCCATTTCTTTCGTCTGTTACCTTGCCCTACCTCGCAAACGCGGGAGACAGCGACAAAGCAAAATAAATAAATAAATTTCTTATTTTGCTTTGTCGCTGTCTCCCGCGTTAGCGAGGTCGCGCAAGGAAACAGACGAAAGAATGGCCCAACCCACCCACATACACATGTATATACATACATGTCCACACAAGCAAATATACATACCTATACATCTCAATGTACACATATATATACACACACAGACATATACATATATACACATGTACATAATTCATACTGTCTGCTTTTATTTATTCCCATCGCCACCTCGCCACACATGGAATAACAACCCCCTCCCCCCTCATGTGTGCGAGGTAGCGCTAGGAAAAGACAACAAAGGCCCCATTTGTTCACACTCAGTCTCTAGCTGTCATGTAATAATGATCGAAACCACAGCTCCCTTTCCACATCCAGGCCCCACAGAACTTTCCATTGTTTACCCCAGACGCTTCACATGCCCTGGTTCAATCCATTTACAGCATGTTCCAATTCACTCAAATCTTTTTCACTCCATCTTTCCACCTCCAATTTGGTCTCCCACTTCTCCTCATTCCCTCCATCTCTGACACATACATCCTCATGGTCAATCTTTCCTCACTCATTCTCTCCCTGTGACCAAACCATTTCAAAACACCCTCTTCTGCTCTCTCATCCACACTCTTTTTATTTCCACACATCTCTCTTACCCTTACATTACTTACTCGATCAAACTACCTCACACCACTTATTGTCCTCAAACATCTCATTTCCAGCACATCCACCCTCCTGCACACAACTCTATCCATAGCCCATGTCTCGCAACCATGCAACATTGTTGGAACCACTATTCCTTCAAACATACCAATTTTTGCTTTCCAAGAAAAAGTTCTCGACTTCCAAACATTCTTCAAGGCTCCCAGAATATTCGCCCTCTCCCCCACCCTATGATTCGCTTCCGCTTCCATGGTTCCATCCGCTGCCAGATCCACTCCCAGATATCTAAAACACTTTTCTTCCTTCAGTTATTCTCCATTCAAACTTACCTCCCAATTGCCGTGACCCTCAACCCTACTGTACCTAATAACCTTGCTCTTATTCACATTTACTCTCAACTTTCTTCTTTCACACACTTTACCAAACTCAGTCACCAGCTTCTGCAGTTTCTCACATGAATCAGCCACCAGCGCTGTATCATCAGCGAACAACAACTGACTCTCACTTCCTAAGCTCTCTCATCCACAACAGACTGCATACTTGCCCCTCTTTCCAAAACTCTCGCATTCACCTCCCTAACAACCCCATCCATAAACAAATTAAACAACCATGGAGACATCACACTCCCCTGCCGCAAACCTACATTCACTGAGAACCAATCACTTTCCTCCCTTCCTACACGTACAAATGCCTTACATCCTTGATAAAAACTTTTCACTGCTTCTAACAACTTGCCTCCCACACCATATATTCTTAATACCTTTCACAGAGCATCTCTATCAACTCCATCATATGCCTTCTCCAGATCCATAAATGCTACATACAAATCCATTTGCTTTTCTAAGTATTTCTCACATACATTCTTCAAAGCAAACACCTGATCCACACATCCTCTACCACTTCTGAAACCACACTGCTCTTCCCCAATCTGATGCTCTGTACATGCCTTCACCCTCTCAATCAATACCCTCCCATATAATTTACCATGAATACTCAACAAACTTATACCTCTGTAATTTGGGCACTCACCCTTATCCCCTTTGCCTTTGTACAATGGCACTATGCAAGCATTCCGCCAATCCTCAGGCACCTCACCATGAATCATACATACATTAAATAACCTTACCAACCAATCAACAATACAGTCACCCCTTTTTTAATAAATTCCACTGCAATTCCATCCAAACCTGCTGCCTTGGTGGCTTTCATCTTCCGTAAAGCTTTTACTACCTCTTCTCTGTTTACTAAATAATTTTCCCTAACCCTCTAACTTTGCACACCACCTCGACCAAAACACCCTATATCTGCCACTCTATCATCAAACACATTCAACAAACCTTCAAAATATTCACTCCATCTCCTTCTCACATCACCACTACTTGTTATCACCTCCCCATTTGTGCCCTTCACTGAAGTTCCCATTTGCTCCCTTGTCTTACGCACTTTATTTACCTCCTTCCAAAACATCTTTTTATTCTCCCTAAAATTTAATGATACTCTCTCACCCTAACTCTCATTTGCCCTCTTTTTCACCTCTTGCACCTTTCTCTTGACCTCCTGCCTCTTTCTTTTATACATCTCCCACTCATTTGCATTTTTTCCCTGAAAAAATCGTCCAAATGCCTCTCTCTTCTCTTTCACTAATAATCTTACTTCTTCATCCCACCACTCACTACCCTTTCTAATCTGCCCACCTCCCATGCTTCTCATGCCACAAGCATCCTTTGCGCAATCCATCACTGCTTCCCTAAATACATCCCATTCCTCCTCCAGTCCCCTTACCTCCTTTGTTCTCACCTTTTTCCATTCTGTACTCAGTCTCTCCTGGTACTTCCTCACACAAGTCTCCTTCCCAAGCTCACTTACTCTCACCACTCTCTTCAACCCAACATTCTCTCTTCTTTTCTGAAAACCCCTACAAATCTTCACCTTCGCCTCCACAAGATAATGATCAGACAACCCTCCAGTTGCACCTCTCAGCACATTAACATCCAAAAGTCTCTCTTTCGCGCGCCTATCAATTAACACGTAATCCAATAACGCTTTCTGGCCATCTCTCCTAATTACATATTTCTTTTTTTTTGCTGTCTCCCGCGTTTGCGAGGTAGCGCAAGGAAACAGATGAAAGAAATGGCCCAATCCACCCCCAGACACATGTATATACATACGTCCACACACGCAAAATATACATACCTACACAGCTTTCCATGGTTTACCCCAGACGCTTCACATGCCTTGATTCAATCCACTGACAGCACGTCAACCCCGGTATACCACATCGCTCCAATTCACTCTATTCCTTGCCCTCCTTTCACCCTCCTGCATGTTCAGGCCCCGATCACACAAAATCTTTTTCACTCCATCTTTCCACCTCCAATTTGGTCTCCCTCTTCTCCTCGTTCCCTCCACCTCCGACACATAAATCCTCTTGGTCAATCGTTCCTCACTCATTCTCTCCATGTGACCAAACCATTTCAAAACACCATCTTCTGCTCTCTCAACCACGCTCTTTTTATTTCCACACATCTCTCTTACCCTTACGTTACTTACTCGATCAAACCACCTCACACCACACATTGTCCTCAAACATCTCATTTCCAGCACATCCATCCTCCTGCGCACAACTCTATCCATAGTCCACGCCTCGCAACCATACAACATTGTTGGAACCACTATTCCTTCAAACATACCCATTTTTGCTTTCCGAGATAATGTTCTCGACTTCCACACATTCTTCAAGGCTCCCAGAATTTTCGCCCCCTCCCCGACCCTATGATTCACTTCCGCTTCCATGGTTCCATCCGCTGCCAGATCCACTCCCAGATATCTAAAACACTTCACTTCCTCCAGTTTTTCTCCATTCAAACTCACCTCCCAATTGAATTGACCCTCAACCCTACTGTACCTAATAACCTTGCTCTTATTCACATTTACTCTTAACTTTCTTCTTTCACATACTTTACCAAACTCAGTCACCAGCTTCTGCAGTTTCTCACATGAATCAGCCACCAGCGCTGCATCATCAGCGAACAACAACTGACTCACTTCCCAAGCTCTCTCATCCCCAACAGACTTCATACTTGCCCCTCTTTCCAAAACTCTTGCATTCACCTCCCTAACAACCCCATCCATAAATAAATTAAACAACCATGGAGACATCACACACCCCTGCCGCAAACCTACATTCACTGAGAACCAATCACTTTCCTCTCTTCCTACACGTACACATGCCTTACATCCTCGATAAAAACTTTTCACTGCTTCTAACAACTTGCCTCCCACACCATATATTCTTAATACCTTCCACAAAGCATCTCTATCAACTCTATCATATGCCTTCTCCAGATCCATAAATGCTACATACAAATCCATTTGCTTTTCTAAGTATTTCTCACATACATTCTTGAAAGCAAACACCTGATCCACACATCCTCTACCACTTCTGAAACCACACTGCTCTTCCCCAATCTGATGCTCTGTACATGCCTTCACCCTCTCAATCAATACCCTCCCATATAATTTGCCAGGAATACTCAACAAACTTATACCTCTGTAATTTGAGCACTCACTCTTATCCCCTTTGCCTTTGTACAATGGCACTATGCACGCATTCCGCCAATCCTCAGGCACCTCACCATGAGTCATACATACATTAAATAACCTTACCAACCAGTCAACAATACAGTCACCCCCTTTTTTAATAAATTCCACTGCAATACCATCCAAACCTGCTGCCTTGCCGGCTTTCATCTTCTGCAAAGCTTTTACTACCTCTTCTCTGTTTAGCAAATCATTTTCCCTAACCCTCGCACTTTGCATACCACCTCGACCAAAACACCCTATATCTGCCACTCTATCATCAAACACATTCAACAAACCTTCAAAATACTCACTCCATCTCCTTCTCACATCACCACTACTTGTTATCACCTCCCCATTTGCGCCCTTCACTGAAGTTCCCATTTGCTCCCTTGTCTTACGCACTTTATACATATGTATACTTATGTATATCTCTCTTTTTAAACCAGGTATTCCCAATCACCAGTCCTTTTTCAGCACATAAATCTACAAGCTCTTCACCATTTCCATTTACAACACTAAACACCCCATGTATACCAATTATTCCCTCAACTGCCACATTACTCACCTTTGCATTCAAATCACCCATCATTATAACTTGGTCTTGTGCATCAAAACCACTAACACACTCATTCAGCTGCTCCTAAAACACTTGCCTCTCATGATCTTTCTTCTCATGCCCAGATGCATATGCACCAATAATCACCCATCTCTCTCCATCAACTTTCAGTTTTACTCATATCAATCTAGAGTTTACTTTCTTACACTCTATCACATACTCCCACAACTCCTGTTTCAGGAGTAGTGCTACTCCTTCCCTTGCTCTTGTCCTCTCACTAACCCCTGACTTTACTCCAAAGACATTCCCAAACCACTCTTCCCCTTTACCCTTGAGCTTCATTTCACTCAGAACCAAAACATCCAGGTTCCTTTCCTCAAAGATACTACCTATCTCTCCTTTTTTCTCATCTTGGTTACATTCACACACATTTAGACACCCCAATCTGAGCCTTCGAGGAGGATGAGCACTCCCCGCGTGACTCCTTCTTCTGTTTCCCCTTTTAGAAAGTTAAAATACAAGGAGGGGAGGGTTTCTGGACCCCCGCTCCCGTCCCCTTTAGTCGCCTTCTACGACACGTGAGGAATGCGTGGGAAGTATTCTTTCTCCCCTATCCCCAGGGAAAAATATATATTAACCCTTTAACCATTCCATCCATACACCCACAGAGCATGCATAAATTCATTCACAAATTGAAACTTCATGCCAAAATTCCAAGACTACATTCTGGTTTCGAGTATGGGAGGAGGGTATATGGATCATGATTTCCATCACAGAATGTGCCAAGTTTAGCTGCACTTCAGGCATGAGAAAGAAAGGTATTTAACTGTTTCTGTAGATGCAGATGCTATAGCTAAAAGTTCCCTACTTCTGGAAGTAACGAGGAATGTGTGGAAGGTGAAAACGTTATCTCGGAAAGCAAAAATGGGTATGTTTGAAGGAATAGTAGTCCCAACAATATCATATGGATGTGAGGCATGGTCTATAGATAAGGGTGCACAGAGGAGGGTGGATGTGTTGAAAATGAAATGTTTGAGGACAATATGTGGTGTGAGGTGGTTTGATCAAGTAAGTAATGAAAGAGTAAGATATGTGTGGAAATAAAAAGAGTGTGGTTGAGAGAGCAGAACAGGGAGTGTTGAAATGGTCTGGACATATGGAGAGAAAGAGAAAGGAAAGGTTGACAGAGGATTTATATGTCAGAGGTGGAGGGAACAAGGTGAAGCAGGACACCAAATTGGAGGAGGAAGGATGAAGTGAGAAAGATTTTGAGCAATTGGGGTCTGATCATATAAGAGGGTGAGAGGAGTGCGAGGAACAGAGTGAATTGGAACAGTATGGTATAATGGGGACGATGTGCTGTCATTGAACTGAATCAGGGCATATGAAACATCTGGGGTAAACCATGGAAAGGTCTGTGGGGCCTGAATGTGGGAAGGGAGCTGTGATTTTGGTGCATTACAAAACAGCTAAAGACTGAGTGTGAATGAATGTGGCCTTTTTGTTTGTTTTCCTGGTGCTACCTTGCTGAAGCAGGGGGTAGCAATGCTGTTTCCTGTGGGGCAGAGCACGTGATCTACAGCTGTCCCATTCAACAGTCTCCACAATTTTATGAGACAAAGAAAAAATATGAGAAGCAATGAAAGATTTGGCAAGTATGAAGTCTATGATAATAGAGTGCAAAGAAGTAAATTCTAGATTCATGTGGGTAAAACTGAAAGTGGGTGGTGAGAGTTAGGTGATTATTGGTGCTTATGCACCTGGTCATGAGAAGAAAGGTCATGAGAGGCAAGTGTTTTGGGAGCAGCGGAGTGAATATGTCAGTAGTTTTGGTGCACATGACTGGGTATTAGTTATGGGTGATTTAAATGCAAAGGTGAGTAATGTGGCAGTTGAGGGTATAACTGGTGCGCATGGGGTATTCAGTGTTGCGAATGGAAATTGAGAAGAGCTTGTGGATTTGTGTGCTATAAAAAGACTGGTAATTGGGAATACCTGGCTTAAAAAGAGAAATATACACAAATATATGTATGTGAATTGGAAAGATGGTCAAAGGGCATTATTAGATTACTTATCAATTGACAGGCAAGTAAAAGAGAGACTTTTCGATGTAAATGTGCTGAGAAGGGCAGCTGGTGTGATGTCTGATCACTATCTTGTGGAGGTGAAGTGAAGATTTGTAGAGGTTTTCAAAAAAGAGGAGAGAATGTAGGGGAGAAGAGAGTGTGAAGAAGTACCAGGAAAGACTGAGTGCAAAATGGCAAAAGGTGAGAGCAAATAAAGTGAGGGGAATGGGTGAGGAATGGGATGGGTTTAGGGAAGCAGTGACATCATGCGCACGAGATGCATGTGGTATGAGAAAGGTGGGAGGTGGGCAGATTAGAAAGGGTAGTGAGTGGTGGGATGAAGGAAATTTGTTAGAGAAAAGAGAGTTGTTTGGACAGTTCTGACAAAGGAGTGCAAATGACTGGGAGATGTATAAGAGAAAGCAGCAGGAGGTCAAGAGGAAGGTGCAAGGGTTGAAAAAGAGGGCAAGTGAGAGTATCATTAAATTTTAGGGAGAATCAAGAGATGCTTTGGAAGGAGGTAAATAATGTGCAAAAGACAAGAGAACAAATGGGAACATTGGTGAAGGGGTAAGGAGGGAAGTGATAACAGGTAGTGATGGAGTGAGGAGGAGTGAATATCTTGAAGGATTGTTGAATATGTATGATGA
Source organism: Panulirus ornatus (assembly GCF_036320965.1). Taxonomy (NCBI): domain Eukaryota; kingdom Metazoa; phylum Arthropoda; class Malacostraca; order Decapoda; family Palinuridae; genus Panulirus; species Panulirus ornatus. Next base: position 22,648,678 of record NC_092251.1, on the reverse strand, counting down.
TAAGAGTGGCAGTTGTAGGGTGTTTCGGTCAGGGTGGTGCGCGAAGTGAGAGAGTCAGGGAGAGTAGTTTGGTGAAGAGAGATGGTGAAAGCCTTGCAGAAAATTAAATCCAACAAGGCGGAGAGCGGATGGTACTGCAATTAAGTGTAATAAGAAAGGGGGGGACTGTGTTCTTGATTGGTTAGTAAGGATATTCAGAGTATGTATGGATCATAGTGAAGTGCTTGAGAATTGGTGGAATGCATGTATAGTGCTATTGTACAAAGGCAAAGGGGATAAAGGTGAGTGTTCAAACTACAGAGGCATAAATTTGTGGAGTATACCTGGAGAATTATATGGGAGGGTATTGACTGAAAGAGTAAAGACATGGACAGAGCATCAGATTGGGGAGGAGCAGTGTGGTTTCAGAAGTGGAAGAGGATGTGTACATCAGTTGGTTTACTTTGAAGAAAGTATGTGAAAAATACTTAGAAAAACAAATGGATTTGTATGTGTGTATTTATGGATCTGGGGAAGGCATATGATACGGCTGACAGAAATGCTTTGTGGAAGGTCTTAAGAATATACGGTGCGGAAGGTCATATGAATAAATGGTGAGGGAGGTAAGCTGCTATAAGCAGAGAAGTTTTTATCAAGGGTGTAAGGCATGTGTATGAGTAGGAAGAGGGAATAGTGACTGGTGTCCAGTGAAGGTCGATCTGCAGCAGGGGTGTGATGTCACCATGGTTGTTTAATTTGTTTATGGGATGGAGAGAGGGGTTAGTATGCAGTCTATTGGGGATGACAGGGCCTGAGAAGTGAGTCAATTGCTGTTTGCTGATGATACAGCACTGGTGGCTGACTCAAGTGAGGCACTGCAGAAGATGGTGACTTGAGTCTGAAAAATGGTGTGAAAGGAAAATGAAAGTAAATATGAATAAGAGCAAGGTTATTAGGTTCAGCAGGGTTGAAGGACAAGTTAGTTGGGATGTAAGTCTGAACAGAGAAAAACTGGAGAAAGTGAAGTCATTTTGATATCTGGGACAAGGACTTGAGAGTGAATGGAACCATGGAAGTGAAAGTGAGTCATAGGATGGAGGAGGGGGAGGAGGTTCTGGGAGCGATGAAGAATGTGTGGAAAGAGAGAACGTTATCTTGAAAAGCAAAAATGGGTATGTTTGAAGGATTAGTAGTTCCAACAATATTATATGGTTACGAGGCATGGACTATAGACAGGGTTGTACTGAGGAGGGTGGATGTGTTGAAAATTAAATGTTTGAGGACAATATGTGTTGTGAGGTGCTTTGATCGAGTAGGTAATGAAAGGGTAAGAAAGATGTGTGGAAATAATGAGAGTAAGGCAGAGAGAGCAGAAGGTGTGTTGAAATGGTTTGGACATATAGAGAGAATGAGTGAGGGAAGATTGACAAAGGGGATATACGTATCAGAAATGGAGGGAACACAGTAAACTGGGAGACCAAACTGGAGATAGAAAGATGGAGTTAAAAAGATTTTGGAAATATGGTGAGAAAAAAGAGGAAAGGTTAAGAGGATACGTGTGTCAGAAGTGGAGGGAAGAACAATGAGACAGAATTAGAGATGGAAGGATGGAATGAAAAATATTTTGATTGTTTGGGTTTTGAATATGCAGGAATGTGAAAGACATGCAAGGGATAAAGTGAATAATCAGAACAATGTGGTATAACTGGGTCGACATACTGTCAGTGAACTGGACCAAGGCATGCGAAGCATCTTGGATAAACCATGGCAAGGTCTGTGGGGCCTGATTGTGGATGGCAAGCTGTGGTTTCAGTGCATTACACATGACAGGTAGAGAATGGATGTGAGCAGATGTGGCCTTTCTTTGTCTGTTCTTGGTAGTGGAGAAGCTTGGAATTCCCCTTTTTATATTTCAATTCCTAAAAGATGAAACTCCTTGAAGGCTTAGGCTGGGGTGTCTACTAAATGTGTGTGGATGTAACCAAGGTGAGAAAAGAGGAGATATGTGGTTTATTTGAGGAAAGAAACCTCGAGGTTCTGGCTCTGAATAAAACACAACTCATAGGTAAGGAGGAAGAATGGTTTGGGAATGTCTTAGGGGTAAAGTCAGGGGTTGGTGTGATGCCAAGAGCTAAGGAAGGGGTTAGCACTAATGCTTAAGCAGGAGTTGTAGATATGTGTGAGAGTGAAGGGAAGTGAGCTCCAGGACTGATGTGGGTGAAGGAGGGATATGAGAGATGGGAGACTATTAGTGCTTATGCACCTGCCTATGAGAAGGAAGATAATGACAGGCAAATGTTTTGGAAGCAAGTTATTCAGTGTGTCAGCTGGTTTGATACAAGAGATCAGGTATTAGTGATGGGTGATTTAAATAAGTGAGTTATGTGTTAGTTGAGGGTGTAACTAGAACACATGAGGTATTTAGTGACATGAATAGGGATGATGAATAGTTGGGGAGCTATGTGATGAATAATGGCAGGTGATTGGGAATACCTGGTTTAAAAAGATGGACATACATAGGTATATCTGGATGGTAAGATGGCATTTCTGGATTACGTACTAAATGATACAAATGCAAAACAGAAACTCTTGGATGCGAATATGTTGAGAGGGACAGCTGTTGGGGTGTCTGATTGTTAACAGGTGGAGGCAAGGGTGAAGACCTGTTGGCATTTTCAGAAAAAGATGAAATGGTATGAGTGAGAGGAGAGTGATGAAAGTATGTGAGGTGAGAAAAGAGATGTTTGTGAAGAAATACCAGAAATTTTTCAGAGTGCTTGCACGATCAAGAGAAGTGATTGGCATACAGAAAGTGGGAGGGGGGCCAGGTGAGACGAAGTAGTGAAGGGGATGACAAAGTAAAGTTGCGGTGAAAGAGAAAAGAGGTATGTATAGTTGATACTTACAGGGGAGGAGTGCTATCGGGTGGGAGATGTACAAGAGAAAGAGGCAAGTCAAGATGAAGGTGCAGGAGTTGAAAAAGCGAGCAAATGAGAGCTGGAGTGAGCAAGTATCAATACACTTCAGGAAGAATAAGATGTTTTGGAAGGAGATTAACAGTGTAATAGAAACAAGATAAAAATGGGAACATTGGTAAAAGGAGCAAACAGGAAAGTAGGAACAGGTAGTGATGAGGTATGGAGGATATGGAGTGAGTACTATGATGGATTGTTGAATGTGTTTGATAATAGGGCAGCAGATAAAGGGTATTTGGTTTGGGAGGTATGTGAAGAGAGAAAGGTATGGAAAGTACTTTGGTGAAGAGAGAAGAGGGGTTAAATGCCTTGTGGTAGATGAAAAATGGCAAGGTGGGTGGAGTAAATGGTATTGCAGTTGAATTTCTTAAGAAAGAGAGTGACTGTGTTGTTGTTTGGTTAGTTAGGATTTTCAGCGTATGTATGTGACGTGCCTGAGAACTGGTGGAGTGCATGTATAGTGCAAGGGGAACAAAGCTGAGTGTTCAAATTTCAGAGGTATAAGTTTGTTGAGTGTACCTGGTAAGTTTTATGCTAGAGTGGTGATTCAGAAGGTGGTGGCATATAGAATGAGTGGATCAGGTGTTTCCTTTGAAGAATGTGCATGAGAAATTTTGTATGTAGCATTTATGGATCTAGAGAGAGCATATGATAAGGACGATAGAGATACTTGTAGAAGGTTTTATGATTAAATGGTGTGAGCGGAAAGATAGTAGAAGCATTTAAGTTTTTATCAAGCGAGTCAGACATGCATGCCAGTAGGCAGACCAAAGGGTGAGAGGTTCCAGGTGAAAGTGGGTCAGCAGCAGGGGTGTGTGATGTTACTTTAGTTATTTGATTTGCTTCTGGATGGGGTAGTGATGGAATATAATACAAGGATCTTGGAGAAAGGAAAGAGTACGCTGTCTGTGGGGTATGAGGGAGCCTGCAAAGTGAGTCAGTTGCTCTCTGCTGATGACAAAGCACTGGTGGCAGATTTGAGTGAGAAATTGCAGAGGTTGGTGTTTGAGTTTAAAAGAGTGTGTGAAAGAAGAAAGTTAAGTAAAATTGTGAATAAAAGAAAGGTTATTAGGTTTAGAAAGTTTGAATAGGGAGAGCAAGGAAAAAATGAAATGTTTTAGATATCTGAGAGTGGACAAGGCAGCGAATGGAATAATGTAAGTGGTGAGTCACAGGGTGGGTGAGGGGGCATAGGTTCTGGGAGCATTGAGGAATGAGTGGAAAGGGAGGTCATTATATGGCAGGGTGAAAATGGGTATGTTTGATGGTACAGTATGGATGCAAGGCATAATCTACAGATGAGAATACACATATGAGGGTGGGAGTGTTGGATATCAAATGTTTGAGGGCAATATGCAGTGTGAGGAGGCTTGATCAAGTAAGTTTTGACAGGGTAAGAGAAAGGTGTGGTAATATGAAGAGTATGTATGAGAGAGCAGAAGAGGATGATCTAAAATGGTTTGGACATATGAAGATAAGTGAAGGGAGGTTGACAAAGAGGATATGTGTCAGAATTTGAGTAGTCAGGAAGAAATGGGAGACCACATCAGAGATGGAGAGTTGGAGTGAATACAATTTTGAGTTCTAAGGGCCTGAACAGGTATGAGAGTGAAAGGCATGTACAGGAAGAGCGTACTGGAACAATGTGGTATGCAGGGGGTGACATGCTACTGACGGACTGAACCCAGGAATATGAAGCAGCTGGAGGAAGCCATGGAAAGTCTATGGGGACTAGTTGTGGATAGGTGAGCAATGGTTTCATTGTATTACACATGACAGCCAGAGAATGAATTTCAGCAAATACAGTCTTTTCCTGGTGCTCCCTTGCTAAAGTGAGAAACAATAAACAAGTATGAAAGAAAGAAGAAAGAGTGAGCCAGAGATACTAGTATCAGAGTTGGTAAGATAAAAAATGGGACACACAGACATTTCAATGCTGTACTATGGCATTTCAATGCTGTACTATGGTGAATATGACTGTTGTAGACATATCTGTGAGGTTGAAGCACTCAGATAGCTAATGGCAAAAAGAGTCAAATTCAATACAGAATGACATAAATTATTCCCTTTTGGCAGTCATATATTTCCTCATCTGTTGTATTACCAAATACTAGAACAATGGGATCAATTACCTACAACCTTACCTGATTTGAAAACTCTTGAAACAAAACTATACTTTTCCTCTAAAATCAGTTCTTATAGTAACACAGGGGTTAGTAGGGTACTAGCTGGTTGGCAGCCAATGACCAGGGAGGTATTTTACTAGTGTCTTCCACCTGGGTATTTGGAGGGTTAGTGATGGCTGCATAGTGACCCAGCACTCCAATGGTTGTCAAGTTAAACTCTTCTGACCCAGGTAGCTGTTTCTTCTTTCTGCCTCACCCACACATGGACTGCTGGCATTCTGTTCACAACCATACAATCTCTCCTTGTCATGCATAACACTTGACAACACTTAACTCGCACAACTTATTTTTTTGTAACTAAGTTTTCCTGCTGTGGGCTCTATGTGCTAGCCCTGCCTTTTGGCAAAATGTTAGAAGCAACATATAGAGGTAGTAGGTAGGAACATTAGGTAAAAGTAGAAGGCAGGAACATTACTTAGAAACCTTTGGAAACACTGTGCTAGAGTTGTCCTCTGACTGTGGTCTGTTAAGGGTGAGACACTAAAAGGCTGAGAAGCAGCAATGAAGTTCACCAGTTATATAGATTCTTTTGCCAAGACCACCCCCTTGAGGGAGTCCCCAAAGGGAATCAGTATCAGAGATATGGGTAGATACTAAATTTGGGATAAAAAAAGTTAAGCTTGATTTATATTTCATGTTTGAATTCATAGGTAATAGGTATTTTTGGATAATAACCTTAAACACATCATAGTAATCTAAGTAAATCAATTCCCTTTTCATCTTAATTATGGACTTAAGGGATTGATACATAGTATAGCTTCATATAACAAAATAAAAAAAAAGCCTAAAAACAGTTACAGAAGTTATCTAAAAGTCCACACAAATGCTTGGGTATGACCATTATTTTCTAAAACTGTTGAAGGAGAAAGTTCATATTTCCCAACACACCTTAATGAGGCTCTCAATGGGTGACTCTCCAGAGCAAATCTTCCAGGGTCTCCAATCAGGACCAAAGAGCCACTGAAAAAATATCAAATTATCTTAAAACTATTCATTTGAAAAGAAAGTCAGTGAAGTCATTTATAGGAAAATAACCTGCTTTCTCTCCAACTAAAAAACCAAGATGTATGCAAAATTAATCTTTTCATAATCTCTGGCATCCTTTATGATCTACTATATAAATATGACAAGATTAAAATCATATTCACTGGTATTCGTCATGATTCCTTATAAACGTAAAAGTAATTATATAAGTATCTAATTCTCTGGTATTCTTCAAGATCCATTAAATGTTTATAAGTCAGTTGATGAACATCATATTATCTAGCAATTTCCATGCTTCATTAAATACATAAAGGTCAGTAGATAAACATTCCTATTCTCTTACATTCTTCATGGTCCATTACTTACATAGAAGTAAATAGATAAACATTCTTTTATATTTTCATGCTTGATCACCCTTTTCTCGTTACTGACATAGTAAAATATCTTGAGTACATCCATACACATTCAGACACCCCAGCCTGAGCCTTCAAGAAGAATCAGCAATTCCTGCTTGGCTTCTTCTTCTGTTCCATCTTTTAGAAATTGAAATACCAAAAGACGACCCCCCCTCACAAACACACACACATGATTTCTTCTACGACATGTTGGGAATACAGTGGTAGACCTGTTTCTAATCAATCCCACATGGGGAATACAGTGGTAGACCTGTTTCTAACCTATCCCAGAGATAAGATAAACATCCTACTCTCTGGTATTCTTCATGGTCTATCATAAATGTACCAGTCAGTAGATGTTCAGTCACACAATTCAAAAAAGAATTAAAAGATCTTTCTCTTGCAACAAGACTTCTGAAGCTAGACAGTGTGACCTAAGACCTTATGTATTAAAAATTCTTTCTCTTTTCACATGTTCTTCCCAACTCAGTCACCAACTCCTGCAGTTTCTCACTCAAATCAGACACCAGTGCTGTATTGTCAGCAAACAACAACTGACTCACTTTCTAGGCCCTCTCATTCCCAACAAGCTGCATACTTGCCCCTCTCTCTAAGACTCTTGCATTTACCTCCCTCACCACCCTAACCATAAGCAAACTAAACAACCATGGTGACATCATACAACTTACCAAATACCAACTTTCACTGGGAACCAATCACTCTCCTCTCTTCCTACTCGTATGCACACCTTACATCCTTGATGAAAATTTCTCACTGCTTCTAGAAGTTTACCTCCCACAACATATATTCTTGAAACCTTCCACAAAGCAACTCTATCAACCCTATCATATACCTTCTCCAGATCCATAAATGCCACATACAAATCCATTTGTTTCTATTTCTCACAAACATTCTTCAAAGGAAACAGAAACTCCTGATCCACACATACTCTACCACTTCTGAAACCACACTGCTCCTCCCTCATCTAATGTTCTGTACATGTCTTCACCCTCTCAATCAATTATCTCCCACACAATTTTCCAGGTATACTCAACAAACTTATGCCTCTATAGTTTGAACACTAACCTCTATCCCCTTTGCCTTTATACAGTGACACTATACATGCATTCCTCCAATCCTCATGCACTTCCCCTTAATCCATACATACAATGAATATCCTTATCAACCAATCAACAACACAGTCACCCCCTTTCTCAATAAATTCAACTGCAATATGATCCAATCCTGCCACCTTACCGGATTTTATCAAATTACTCAATTCATCTCCACATTCCATCACTATCTGTTATCACTTCCTCTTTTGCTCCCTTCACTGATGTCCCTATGCGTTCTCTTGTCTTCCACACATTATTTTCCTCCTTCTAAAACATCTTTTTATTCTCCCTAAAGTTTAATGATACTCTCACCCCAACTCTCATTTACCCTCTTTTTCAACCCCTGCACCTTCCTCTTGACCTCCTGCTGCTTTCTCTTATACCTCTCCCAATCATTTGCTTTCCTTCCTTGTAAGCACCGGCTAAACGCCTATCTTTTCTTTCACTATCAACTTTACTTCTTCATCCCACCACTAACTATCCCTTTTAATCTGCCCACCTCCCAGCTTTCGAATGGCACATACATCTCTTGCACATGCCATCACTGCTTACCTAAATACCTCCCACTCCTCACCTACTCCCCTCATGTCATTTGCTCTCACCTTCTGCCACTCTACACTCAATCTCTGCTGGTATTTCCTCATACAAGTCTCCTTTCCAAGCTCTCTTACTCTCACCACTCTCCTCTCCCAGACAATGTCTCCTTTTTTTCAAAAATCTTTAAAAATCTTCACTCTTGCCTCCTCAAGTGATCAGACATCCCACTAGCTGCCCCTCTCAGCACATTTACATCCAAAAGTCTCTCTTTTATACGCTTAACAATTAATATGTAATCTCATAATGCCCACTGACCATCTTTCCTACTCACATACATCTACTTGTGTATATCTCCCTTTTAAAACCAGGTATTCCTAATCACCAGTCTTTTTTCAGAACAACTCTACAAGCTCTTCACCATTTCTATTCATAATACTGAATACCCCATGCACACCAATTATACCCTCAACTACCATATTACTTATCTTCACATTTAAATAATTCTTCAATAATGTCCAGTCTCATGCACTAAAACTGCTTATGCACTTACTCAATTGTTTCCCAAACACTTGCCTCTCATGACCTTTTTCCCATGACAAGGTGCAAAAGCACCAATTGCCCTTCTCTTGCCATGCACTTTCAGTTTTACCCACAACAATCTAGAATTTACTTTCTTATACTCTATCACAGACTCCCACAACTGCTTCAAGAGTTGTGTTAATCCTTCATTAGGCCTCGTCCTCTCACCAACCAAACTTTACTCCCAAGACATTTCCAAACCATTCTTCCCCTTTACCTTTGAGCTTTGTTTCAATTAAAGCAAGATCATCTAGGTTTCTTTTCTCAAACATGCTAACTATCTCTCCTCTCTTCTCATCTTGGTTACATGAATACACTTTCAGCCATCTCAATCTGAACCTTCGAGAAGGATGAGCACTCCCCACTTGACTTCTTTCTCTTTTAGAAATTGAAATACAAGCAGGGGAGGGTTTCCAGCACCCCACCCCCTTTTCATAAATATTCCCCATTTCCTGCATTAGCGAGGTAGTGTCAAGAACAGATGACTGAGCCTTTAAAGGAAAAATCCTCACTTGTCCCCTTTCTCTGTTTCTTCTTTAGGAAAGTAAAAAAGGAGGAGAAAATTTCCAGCCCCTAACTCCCACCCCTTTCAGATATCTTCTACAACATGTAGGGAATTCATAAGCAGCATTCTTTCTCCCCTATCCCTAGGGATGACATATATGTATTATTATATACATAGGGGATAGGGAAGACAAAATACCTCCCACGCATTCCCCACATGTCGCAGAAGGCGACTAAAAGGGACGGAAGCGGGAAACTAGAAACCCTCCCCTCCTTGTATTTTAACTTTCTAAAAGGGGGAAACAGAAGGAGTCATGCAGGGAGTGCTCATCCTCCTCAAAGGCCCAGACTGGGGTGTCTAAATGTGTGTGGATGTAGCCAGGATGAGAAAAAAGGAGAGATAGGTAGAATGTTTGAGGAAAGGAACCTGGATGTTTTGGCTCAACGAAGCTCAAGGGTAAAGGGGAAGAGTGATTTGGGGATGTCCTGGGAGTAAAGTCTGGGGTTGGTGGGAGGACAGGAGCAAAGGAAGGAATAGCACTACTCCTGAAGCAGGAGTAGTGGAAGAAGGCAACAGAGTGTAAGAAAGTCAACTCTAGATTGATATGGGTAAAACGGAAAGTGGATGGAGAGAGAGATACGTGATTATTGCTGCCTATGCACCTGGTCATGAGAAGAAAGATCATGAGAGGCAAGTATTTTGGGAGCAGCTGGGTGAGTGTGTTAGCAGCTTTGATGCATGAGACCGAGTTAAAGTGATGGGAGATTTGAATGCAAAAGTGAGTAATGTGGCAGTTGAGGGTATAATTGGTGTACATGAGGTGTTCAGTTTTGTAAATGGAAATGGTGAAGAGCTTGTAGATTTGTGTGCTGAAAAGGACTGGTGATTGGGAATACCTGGTTTAAAAAGAGAGATATACATAAGTATACATATGTAAGAAGGAGAGATGGATTACATGTTAATTGATTGGCACTTGAAAGAGACTTCTGGAGGTTAATGTGCTGAGAAGAGCAACTGGAGGGATGTCTGATCATTATCTTGAAGGGGTGAAGGTGAAGATATGTAGAGGTTTTCAGAAAAGAAGAGAGAATGATGGGGTGAAGAGAGTGATGACAGTAAGTGAGCTTGGAAAGGAGACTTGTGTGAGGAAGCACCAGGAGAGATTGATTGAGTGCAGAAGTGGAAAAAGGTGAGAGCAAATGACGTAAGGGGAGTGGGGGAGGAATGGGATGTATTTAGAGAAGCAGTGATGGCTTGCGCAAAAGATGCCTGTGGCATGAGAAAGGTGGGAGGTGGGCAGATTAGAAAGGGTAGTGAGTGGTGGGATGAAGAAGTAAGATTGTTAGTGAAAGAAAAGAGAGAGGCACTTGGATGATTTTTGCAGGGAAACAGTGCAAATGACTGGGAGATGTATAAGAGAAAGAGGCAAGAGGTCAAGAGAAAGGTGCAAGAAGTGAAAAAGAGGGCAAATGAGAGTTGGAGAGAGAGAGTATCATCAAATTTCTGGGAGAATAGAAAGATGTTTTGGAAGGAGGTAAATAAAGTGTATAAGACAAGAGAACAAATGGGAACGTCGGTGAAGGGGGCTAATGGGGAGGTAATACCAAGTAGTGAAGTGAGAGGGAGATTGAGTGAGTATTTTGAAGGTTTGTTGAATGTTTGATGATAAGAGTGGCAGATATAGGGTGCTTTGGTTGAGGTGGTGTATGAAGTGAGAGGGTCTTTGGTGAACAGAGAAGAGGTAGTGAAAGCTTTGCAGAAAACGAAAGCCAGCAAGGCTTTGGATGGTATTGCAGTAGAATTTATTAAGAAAGGGGGTGACTGTGTTCTTGACTGGTTGGTGAGGATATTCAATGTATGTATAGTTCATGGTGAAGCGCCTGAGGATTGGCGGAGTACTTGCATAGAGCCATTGTACAAAGACAAAGGGGATAAAGGTGAGTGTTCAAATTACAGAGGTATAAGTTTATTGAGCATACCTGGGAAATTATATGGGAGGGTATTGATCGAGAGGGTGAAGGCATGTACAGAGCATCATATTGGGGAAGAGCAGTGTGGTTTCAGAAGTGGTAGAGGATGTGTGGATCAGGTGTTTGCTTTGAAGAATGTATGTGAAAAATCCTTAGAAAAACAGAAGGATATGTATGTGGCATTTATGGATCTGGAGAAGGCATATGATAGAGTTGATAAAGATGCTTTGTGGAAGGTATTAAGAGAATGGTGTGGAAGGTAAGTTGCTAGAAGCAGTGAAAAGTTTTTATCGAGGATGTAAGGCATGTGTATGAGTAAGAAGAATGGAAAGTGATTGGTTCCCAGTGAATGTTGGTTTGCAGGAGGAGTGCATAATGTCTCCATGGTTTTGTTTACTTTATTTATGGATGGGGTTGTTAGGGAGGTGAATGCAAGAGTTTTGGAGAGAGGGGCAAGTATGCAGTCTGTTGTGGATGAGAGGGCTTGGGAAGTGAGTCAGTTGTTGTTCGCTGATGATACAGTGCTGGTGGCTGATTCCAATGAGAAACTGCAGAAGTTGGTGACTGAGTTTGGTAAAGTGTGTGAAAGAAGAAAGCCGAGAGTAAACGTGAATAAGAGCAAGGTTATTATGTTCAGTAGGGTTGAGAGACGAATAAACTGGGAAGTAAGTTTGAATGGAGAAAAATAGGAGGAAGTGAAGTGTTTTAGATATCTGGAAGTGGATTTGGCAGCGGATGGAACCATGGAAGCGGAAGTGAGTCACAGGGTTGGAGAGGGGGCGAAGGTTCTGAGAGCATTGAAGAATGTGTGGAAGGCAAGAACATTATCTCGGAGAGCAAAAATAGGCATGTTTGAAGGAATAGTAGTTCCAACAATGTTATACGGTTGCGAGGCATGGGCTATAGATAGGGTTGAGCAGAGGAGGGTGGATGTGTTGGAAATAAAATGTTTGAGGACAATATGAGATGTGAGGTGGTTTGATCAAGTAAGTGATGAAAAGGTAAGAGAGATGTATGGTAATAAAAAGAGTGTGGTTTGAGAGAGCAGAAGAGGGTGTATTGAAATGGTTTGGTCACATGGAGAGAATGAGTGAGGAAAGATTGACAAAGAGGATATATGTGTTTGAGTTGGAGGGAAAGAGGAGAAGTGGGAGACCAAATTGGAGGTGGAAAGGTGGAGTGAAAAAGATTTTGAGCGATCGGAGCCTGAACATACAGGAGGGTGAAAGGCGTGCAAGGAATAGAGGGAATTGGAACGATGTGATATACCGGGGTGGATGTGCTGTCAATGGATTGAACCCGGGCTTGTGAACTGTTGGTGGTAAACCATGGAAAGTTTTGTGGGGCCTGGATGTGGAAAGGGAGCTGTGGTTTCGGTGCATTACACATGACAGCTAGAGACTGAGTGTGAACGAATGTGGCCTTTGTTGTCTTTTCCTAGTGCTACCTCGTGCGCACGCGGGCAAAGTGGGGTGCCATTTCATGTGTGGCAGGGTGACAGCAGGAATGGATGAAGGCAGCATGTATGAATATGTACATGTGTATATATGTATATGTCTGTGTATGTATGTGTATGTATATGTTTAAATGTATAGGTATGTTTATGTGTGTGTGTGGGCATTTATTTATGTACACATGTATATGGATGGGTTGGGTCATTCTTTCGCCTGTTTCCTTGCACTACCTCGCATGCAAGCATGTGTGGTGGGATGGTGACGGGAATGGATGAAGGCCGCTAGTATGAATATGTACATGTTTATATATGTATATGTATACGTTGAAATGTATAGGTATGTTTAGGTGCATGTGTGGGCATTTATGTATATACATGTGTGTTTGGGTGGGTTGGGCCATTCTTTTGTCTGTTTCCTTAAGGTACCTCGCTAACGTAGGAGACGGTGACTAAGTATAATCAAATATGATTTTTTTTTTTATCAATTTATTATGCTTTGTCGCTGTCTCCCGCATTAGCAAGGTAGCATGAGGAAACAGATGAAAGAATGGCCCAACCCACCCACATACACATGTATATACATAAATGCCCGCACAAGCACATATACATACCTATACATTTCAACGTATACATACACGTACATACACAGACATAAACATATATACACATGTAAATATTCATACTTGCTGCATTCATCCATTCCTGTCGCCACCCTGCCACACATGAAAAAAAGACAGCACACACACACACACAAACAAACACACACACACACACACACCCGAGCGAGGTAGTGCTAGGAAAAGACAACAAAGGCTACATTCATTTACACTCAGTCTCTAGCTCTCATGTGCAATGCTCCGAAACCACAGGACCCTTTCCACATCCAGGCCCCACAAAACTTTCCATGGTTTACCCCAGATGCTTCACATGCCCTAGTCCAATCCACTGACAGCACGTCCACCCCAGTATACCACATTGTCCCAATTCACTCTATTCCTAGCACGCCTTTCACCCTCCTTTATGTTCAGGCCCTGATCGTTCAAAATGTTTTTCACTATATCCTTCCACCTCCAATTTAGTCTCCCACTTCTCCTCATTCCCTTCACCTCTGACACGTATATCCTCTTTGTCAATCATTCCTCACTCATTCTCTCCCTTTCATTACTTACTCGATCAAACCACCTCACATCACATACTGTCCTCAAACACTTCATTTCCAACACATCCACTCTCCTCCGCACGACTCTATCTATAGCCCATGCCTCGTAACCATATAACATTGTTAGAACCAACATTCCTTCAAATATACCCATTTTTGCTCTCCGAGATAACGTTCTCGCCTTCCACACATTCTTCAACGCTCCCAGAACCTCGCCCCCTCCCCTACCCAGTCACTCACTTCTGCTTCTATGGTTCCACCCGTTGCTAAATCCACCCCCAAATATCTAAAACACTTCACTTCCTCCAGTGTTTCTCCATTCAAACTTACCTCCCAATTTTCTTGTCCCTCGACCCTACTGAACCTAATTACCTTGCTCTTATTCACATTTACTCTCACCTTTCTTCTTTCAGACACTTTACCAAACTCAGTTACCAACTTCTGCAGTTTCTCACTAGAATCAGCCACCAGCGCTGTATCATCAGCAAACAACAACTGACTCACTTCCCAAGCCCTCTCATCCACAACAGATGGCATACTTGACCCTCTCTCCAAACTCTTGCATTCACCTCCCTAACAACCCCATCCATAAACAAATTAAACAACCATGGAGATATACACCCCTGCCACAAACCGACATTCACTGAGAACCAATCATTTTCCTCTCTTCCTACTCGTACATATACCTTACATCCAAGATAAAAACTTTTCACTGCTTCTAGCAACTTACCTCCTACACCATATACACTTAATACCTTCCAAAAAGCATCTCTATCAACTCTATCATATATATTTTCCAGCTCCATAAATGCTACATGCAAATCCATCTGTTTTTCTAAGTATTTCTCACATACATTCTTCAAAGCAAACACCTGATCCAACCATCCTCTACCACTTCTGAAACCACAATCCTCCTCCCCAATATAATGCTCCATACATGCCTTACCCTCTCAATCTATACCCTCCCATAAATTTCCCAGGAATACTCAACATACTTACACCTCTGTAATCTGAGCACTCACCTTTATCCCCTTTGCCTTTGTACAATGGCACTATGCATGCATTCCTCCAATCCTCAGGCACTTCACCATGAACCAAACATACAATGAATATCCTCATCAACCAGTCAACAACACAGTCACCCTCTTTTTTAATAAATTTCACTGTAATACCATCCACAACCGCCACCATGCCAGCTTTCATCTTCCGCAAAGCTTTCACTGCCTCTTTTCTGTTTACCAAACCATTCTCCCTAACCCTCTCACTTCACACACTACCTTGACCAAAATACCTCAGACACATTGAACAATCCTTCAAAATACTCACTCAATCTCCTCATTTCACCACTACTTGTTATTACCTCCCCATTAGCCCTGTTCACCGATGTTCTCATTTGTTCTCTTGTCTTGCACACTTCATTTACCTCTTTCCAAAACACATATTTTAAAATATTTATTTATCATACTTAATCACCATCTCCCGTGTTAGTGAGGTAACACAAGGAAACAGTCGAGGGATGGCCCAACCCACCCACATACACATGTATATACATAAATACCCACACATGCACAAATACATACCTATACATTTCAACATAAACATATATATACAAACACTGACATATACATATATACACCTGTACATAATTCACACTGTCTGCCCTTATTCATTCCCATTGCCACCCCACCTCACATGAAATGACAACCCCCTCCCCCTGCATGTGCACGAGGTAGCACCAGGAAATGGCAGCAAAAGCCACATTCATTCACATTCAGTCTCCAGCTGCCATGTATAATGCACAGAAACCACATATATATATATATATATATATATATATATATATATATATATATATATATATATATATATATATATATATAAATATATATTTTTTTTTTTTATACCTTGTCGCTGTCTCCCGCGTTTGCGAGGTAGCGCAAGGAAACAGACGAAAGAAATGGCCCAACCCACCCCCATACACATGTATATACATATGTCCACACACACAAATATACATACCTACACAGCTTTCCATGGTTTACCCCAGACGCTTCACATGCCTTGATTCAATCCACTGACAGCACGTCAGCCCCGGTATACCACATCGCTCCAATTCACTCTATTCCTTGCCCTCCTTTCACCCTCCTGCATGTTCAGGCCCCGATCACACAAAATCTTTTTCACTCCATCTTTCCACCTCCAATTTGGTCTCCCTCTTCTCCTCGTTCCCTCCACCTCCAACACATATATCCTCTTGGTCAATCTTTCCTCACTCATTCTCACCATGTGCCCAAACCATTTCAAAACACCCTCTTCTGCTCTCTCAACCACGCTCTTTTTATTTCCACACATCTCTCTTACCCTTACGTTACTTACTCGATCAAACCACCTCACACCACACATTGTCCTCAAACATCTCATTTCCAGCACATCCATCCTCCTGCGCACAACTCTATCCATAGTCCACGCCTCGCAGCCATACAACATTGTTGGAACCACTATTCCTTCAAACATATCCATTTTTGCTTTCCGAGATAATGTTCTCGACTTCCACACATTCTTCAAGGCTCCCAGGATTTTCGCCCCCTCCCCCACCCTATGATCCACTTCCACTTCCATGGTTCCATCCGCTGCCAGATCCACTCCCAGATATCTAAAACGCTTCACTTCCTCCAGTTTTTCTCCATTCAAACTCACCTCCCAATTGAATTGACCCTCAACCCTACTGTACCTAATAACCTTGCTCTTATTCACATTTACTCTTAACTTTCTTCTTTCACACACTTTACCAAACTCAGTCACCAGCTTCTGCAGTTTCTCACATGAATCAGCCACCAGTCCTGTATCATCAGCGAACAACAACTGACTCACTTCCCAAGCTCTCTCATCCCCAACAGACTTCATACTTGCCCCTCTTTCCAAAACTCTTGCATTCACCTCCCTAACAACCCCATCCATAAACAAATTAAACAACCATGGAGACATCACACAACCCTGCCACAAACCTACATTCACTGAGAACCAATCACTTTCCTCTCTTCCTACACGTACACATGCCTTACATCCTCGATAAAAACTTTTCACTGCTTCTAACAACTTGCCTCCCACACCATATATTCTTAATACCTTCCACAGAGCATCTCTATCAACTCTATCATATGCCTTCTCCAGATCCATAAATGCTACATACAAATCCATTTGCTTTTCTAAGTATTTCTCACTTACATTCTTCAAAGCAAACACCTGATCCACACATCCTCTACCACTTCTGAAACCACACTGCTCTTCCCCAATCTGATGCTCTGTACATACCTTCACCCTCTCAATCAATACCCTCCCATATAATTTACCAGGAATACTCAACAAACTTATACCTCTGTAATTTGAGCACTCACTCTTATCCCCTTTGCCTTTGTACAATGGCACTATGCACGCATTCCGCCAATCCTCAGGCACCTCACCATGAGTCATACATACATTAAATAACCTTACCAACCAGTCAGCAATACAGTCACCCCTTTTTAAATAAATTCCACTGCAATACCATCCAAACCTGCTGCCTTGCCGGCTTTCATCTTCCGCAAAGCTTTTACTACCTCTTCATCCATTCCCGTCGCCACCACACTACACATGAAATAGCATCCCCCCGTGCGTGTGAGCATGCGAGGCAGCACTAGGATAGGACAACAAAGGCCACATTCGTTCACACTCAGCCTCTAACGGTTATGAGTAATGCATCAAAACCATAGCTCTCTTTCCACATCCAAGCCCCACAAAACTTTCCATGAGTTACCCCAGACGCTTCACATGCCCTGATTCAATCCACTGACAGCACGTCCATCCCGGTATACCACATTGTTCCAATTCACTCTATTCGTTGCACGCCTTTCACTCTCCTGTATGTTCAGGCCACTATTGCTCAAAATCTTTTTCACTCCATCCTTACACCTCCAACTTAGTCTCCTGCTTCTCCTCTTTCCCTCTACCTCTGACACACATATCCTCTTTGTCAATCTTTCTTCAGTTATTCTCTCCATGTGACCAAACCATTTCAACACACCCTCTTCCGCTCTCTCAACCACACTCTTTTTATTACCACACATCTCTCTTACCCTTTCTTTACTTACTCGATCAAACCACCTCACATCACATATTGTCCTCAAACATTTCATTTCCAAAACATCCACCCTCCTCCGCACAACCCTATCTATAGCCCATGCCTCACAACCATATAACATTGTTGGAACCACCATTCCTTTAAACATGCCCATTTTTGCTCTCTGAGATAATGTTCTCGCCTTCCACACATACTTCAACGCTCCCAGAACCTTCGCCCCCTCCCCACCGTGACTCACTTCCGCTTCCATGGTTCCATCCATAGCTGAATCCAATCCCAGATATCTAAAACATACTTGATCGCCATTTCCCACATCAGCGAGGCAGAGCAAGGAAACAGACAAAGAAAGATCCATCCACTCATATACATGCACATTCATTCTTTCTTTTTTCAAACTATTCGCCATTTCCCGCATTAGCGAGGTAGCGTCAAAAACAGAGGACTGGGCCCCTGAGGGAATATCCTCACCTGGATACATGTACATATTTATATTTATTCATTATACTTTGTCGCTGTCTCCCGTGCTAGCGAGATAGCGCAAGGAAACAGATGAATGAATGGCCCAACCCACCCACATACACATGTATATACATACACGTCCACACACGCACATATACATATCTATACATCTTAATGTATACATATATAAACACACAAAGACATATACATATATACACATGTACATAATTCATGCCAAACATGAAATGACAACCCCCTCCCCCCACATGTGCGCGAGGTAGCGCTAGGAAAAGACAACAAAGGCCACATTTGTTCACACTCTGTCTCTACCTGTCAGGTATAATGCACCGAAACCAAAGCTCCCTTTCCACATCCAGGCCCCACAAAACTTTCCATGGCTTACCCCAGACACTTTACATGCCCTGCTTCAATCCATTGACAGCACGTCAACCTCAGTATACCACATCGTTCCAATTCACTCTATTCATTTTTTTGCATACCTTTCACCCTCCTGCATGTTCAGGCCCCAATCACTTGGAATATATATATTTCATTTATTATTTTATTTATTTTGCTTTGTCGCTGTCTCCCGCGTTAGCGAGGTAGCGCAAGGAAACAAACAAAAGAATGGCCCAACCCACCCACATACACATGTACATACATACATGTCCACACACGCAAATATACATACCTATACATCTCAATGTACACATATCTATACCCACACAGACATATACATATATACACATATATACACATATACATATATACACATGTACATAATTCATCGACCCCGGTCTACATGCGTGTGGATGTAACCAAGATGAGAAAAAAGGAGAGATAGGTAGTATGTTTGAGGAAAGGAACCTGGATGTTTTGGCTCTGAGTGAAACGAAGCACAAGGGTAAAGGGGAAGAGTGGTTTGGGAATGTCTTGGGAGTAAAGTCAGGGGTTAGTGAGAGGATAAGAGCAAGGGAAGGAGTAGCACTACTCCTGAAACAGGAGTGGTGGGAGTATGTGATAGAGTGTAAGAAAGTAAATTCTAGATTGATATGGGTAAAACTGAAAGTTGATGGAGAGAGATGGGTGATTATTGGTGCATATACACCTGGGCATGAGAAGAAAGACCATGAGAGGCAAGTGTTTTGGGAGCAGCTGAATGAGTGTGTTAGTGGTTTTGATGCACAAGACCGGGTTATAGTGATGGGTGATTTTGAATGCAAAGGTGAGTAATGTGGCAGTTAAGGGAATAATTGGTATACATGGAGTGCTCAGTGTTGTAAATGGAAATGGTGAAGAGCTTGTAGATTTATGTGCTGTAAAAGGAGTGGTGATTGGGAATACCTGGTTTAAAAAGCGAGATATACATAAGTATACGTATGTAAGTAAGAGAGATGGCCAGAGAGCATTATTGGATTACGTCTTAATTGATAGATGCACGAAAGAGAGACTTTTGGATGTTAATGTGCTGATAGGTGCAACTGGAGGGATGTCTGATCATTATCTTGTGGAGGCGAAGGTGAAGATTTGTGGGGGTTTTCAGAAAAGAAGAGAGAATGTTGGGGTGAAGAGAGTGGTGAGAGTAAGTGAGCTTGGGAAGGAGGTTTGTTTGAGGAAGTACCAGGAGAGACTGAGTACAGAATGGAAAAAGGTGAGAACAAAGGAGGTAAGGGGAGGGGGGGAGGAATGGGATGTATTTAGGGAAGCAGTGATGGCTTGCACAAAAGATGCTTGTGGCATGAGAAGCGTGGGAGGTGGGTTGATTAGAAAAGGTAGTGAGTGGTGGGATGAAGAAGTAAGATTATTAGTGAAAGAGAAGAGAGAGGTATTTTGGACGATTTGTGCAGGGAAAAAATGCAAATGAGTGGGAGAGGTATAAAAGAAAGAGGCACGAGGTCAAGAGAAAGGTGCAAGAGGTGAAAAAGAGGGCAAATGAGAGTTGGGGTGAGAGAGTATCATTAAATTTCAGGGAGAATAAAAAGATGTTTTAGAAGGAGGTAAATAAAGTGCGTAAGACAAGGAAGCAAATGGGAACTTCAGTAAAGGGGGCTAATGGAGAGGTGATAACAAGTAGTGGTGATGTGAGAGGGAGATGAAGTGAGTATCTTGAAGGTTTGTTGAATGTGTTTGATGATAGAGTGGCAGATATAGGGAGTTTTGGTCGAGGTGGTGTGCAAAGTGAGAGGGTTAGGGAAAATGATTTTGGAAGTGGATCATAGGGTGGGGGAGGGGGCGAAAATTCTGGGAGCCTTGAAGAATGTGTGGAAGTCGAGAACATTATCTCGGAAAGCAAAAATGGGTATGTTTGAAGGAATAGTGGTTCCAACAATGTTGTATGGTTGCGAGGCGTGGGCTATGGATAGAGTTGTGCGCAGGAGGATGGATGTGCTGGAAATGAGATGTTTGAGGACAATGTGTGGTGTGAGGTGGTTTGATCGAGTAAGTAACGTAAGGGTAAGAGAGATGTGTGGAAATAAAAAGAGCGTGGTTGAGAGAGCAGAAGATGGTGTTTTGAAATGGTTTGGTCACATGGAGAGAATGAGTGAGGAACGATTGACCAAAAGGATTTATGTGTCGGAGGTGGAGGGAACGAGGAGAAGAGGGAGACCAAATTGGAGGTGGAAAGATGGAGTGAAAAAGATTTTGTGTGATCGGGGCCTGAACATGCAGGAGGGTGAAAGGAGGGCAAGGAATAGAGTGAATTGGAGCAATGTGGTATACCGGGGTTGACGTGCTGTCAGTGATTGAATC
This sequence comes from Panulirus ornatus, assembly GCF_036320965.1. Taxonomy (NCBI): domain Eukaryota; kingdom Metazoa; phylum Arthropoda; class Malacostraca; order Decapoda; family Palinuridae; genus Panulirus; species Panulirus ornatus. The sequence continues at coordinate 22,627,514 of NC_092251.1, read as the reverse complement.
ACGGCTGAGAAGACGTCTGTGGTCAACAATGGAAAGCTGTGTAGGTATGAATTTTGCGTGTGTGGAAGATGTATATCCATGTGGTATGGGGTGGTTGGGCCATTTCTTTCGTCTGTTTCCCTGGCCTACCATCTCAAATGTGGGAGACAGCGACAAAGCAAAAAAACAAAAAAAATAGAGAAGAAGTAGTAAAAGCTTTACGGAAGATGAAAGCCGGCAAGGCAGAATGTTTGGATGGTATTGCAGTGGAATTTATTAAAAAAGGTGGTGACCTGTAATGTTGACTGGTTGGTAAGGTTATTTAAATGAATGTATGATTCATGGTGAGTGCCTGAGGATTGGGAATGCTGCATAGTGCCATTGTACAAAGGCAAAGGGGATAAGATGAGTACTCAAAATACAGAGGTAAAGTTTTGATTGAGTATTCCTGGTAAATTATATGAGAGGGTATTGATTGAGAGGTGAAGGCATGTTACAGAGCAACAGATTGGGGAAGATCAGAGTGGTTTCAGAAGTGGTGGAGGAATGTGTGGATTTCAGGTAGTTTGCTTGAAGAATGTACGTGAGAAATACTTAGAAACACAAATGGATTTGAATGTGGCATTTATGGATCTGAGAAGCATATGATAGAGTTGATAGAGATGCTCTGTGGATGGTTTTTAAGAATATATGGTGTGGGACAAGTTGTTGGAAGCAGTGACACAGTTTTTATCGAGGAGTAAGCTGTGTAAGGAAAAAGAGAGGAAAGAGATTGGCTCTCATTGTGAATGAAGAGTTTGATGCAGGGGAGTGTGATGGCTCATGGTTGTTTAATTTTTATATGGTATTTGGGGTTTTTAGGGATGTGAAATGCAAGAGTTTTGGAAAATAGGGTCAAGTTGCCAGTGGCTGTTGTGGATGAAGAGCTTGGAAGTCGTGTCATTTGTGGTTCGCTGATGATACAGCAGGTGGTTGATTCATGGAAGAAAACTGCAGAAGCTGGTACTGATATGTAAAGTTGTGAAAGAAGAAAGTTAAGAGTAGATGGCGAATAAGAGCAAGGGTATTAGTACAGTAGGGTTGAGGGTCAAGTCAATTGGGAGGTAAGTTGTGAATGAAGAAAAACTGGAGGAGAGTAAAGTGTTTTAGATATCATGGGAGTGGATCTGGCAGCGGATGGAACCATGGAAGCGGAAGTGAATCATACGGTGGGGGAGGGGGCGAAAATACTGGGAACATTGGAAGAATGTGGGGGAAGTCGAGAACATTATCTCGAAAGCAAAAATGGGTATGTTTGTAGAAAGTGTTCCAACAATGTTGTAGGGGTTTGCGGAGGCGTGGGCTATGGATAGATTGTGCGCAAGAGGAAGTGGATGTGCGGCCAATGATATGTTTGAGGACAATAAAGTGGTATGAAGGTGGTTTGATCGAGTAATTAATGTAAGGGAAGAGAGTATGTGGAAAAAAAAAAGAGAGTGGATGAGAGAGTCAGAAGAGGTGTTTGAAATGGTTTGGTCACATGAAGAGAATGAGTGAGGAAAGATTGACAAAGAGGATATATGTTCAGAGGTGGAGGGAACAGAGAGAGTGGGAGACCAAACTGAGGTGGAAAGATGGAGTGAAAAAGAATTTATGATTGAATGGGCCTGAACATGTAGAAGGGAGAAAGCGAGAAAGGAAATAGGGAATTGGAGCAATGTGTATAAAAACCGGGTCAATGTGCTGTCAATGATGGCAACAGGGCATGTGAAGCGTCTGGGTAAACCATGGAAAAGCTTGTAGTATGTATATTTGCGTGTGTGGACGTATTATATACATGTGTATGGGGGTGGGATTGGGCCATTTTTTTTCGTCTGTTTTCCCTGCGCAACCTTTCGCAAATCGCGGAGACAGCGACAAAGCCAATAAAAAAAAAAATAGAGAAGTAAGTATAAAAGCTTTACGGAAATGAAAGGCCGGCAGGCAGTAGGTATTGGATGGTATGTGCATGGAATTTATTAAAAAAAGGGGGGGACTGAAATGTTTACTGGTTGTAAGGTTAAAATAATGTAATGTATTGATCATGTGAGGTTGCCTGAGTAAGGCGGAAAATGCTTGCATAAGCCATTGTACAAAGGCAAAGGGGATAAAGTAGTACTCAAATTACCGAGGTATAAAGATTGTGAGTATCCTGGTAAATTAAAAGAGAGGGAAGTTGATTGAGAGGGTGAAGGCATGCAGAGCATCAGATTGGGGAAGAGCAGTGTGTTTCAGAATGGTGGAGGATGTGAGGATCAGTGTTTGCTTTGAAGAATGTATGTGAAAAATACTTAGAAAAAAAAATGGATTTAGTATATGGCATTATGATCTGAGACGGCATAGATAGAGTTGATAGAGATCTCTGTGGAAGGTTTTAAGAATATATGTTGTGGAGGCGAAGTTGTTGGAAGCAGTGAAAAGTTTTAATCGAGGATGTTAGGAGGCAAGGTTAAGTGTAAGAAGAGAGGAAAGGTGATTGGCTCTCAGTGAATGTAGTTTCGCCGGCAGGAGTGTGATGTCACCATGGCTGTTTAATTAGTTTAATGGATGGTTGTTAGGGAGGTTTTTAGAATGCAGAGTTTTGGAAAGAAGGGTCAAGCATGCATCTGTTGTGGATGAGAGAGCTTGGGACGTGTGTCAGATTGTTGTTCGCTGATGATAACAGCTGTGGCTGATTCATTTAAGAAACTGCAGAAGCTGGTGACCTGAGTATTGGTAGGTAAAGTGTGTGAAAGAAGAAAGTTAAGAGTATATTGCGAATAATAGCAAGGGTATTATGTAAAGTAGTGATGAGGGACCAAGTCAATTGGGAGTAAGTTTGAATGGAGAAAAACTGAGGAAGTAAAGTGTTTTTTGATATCTGGGAGTGATCTGGCAGCGGTATGAACCAGGAAGCGGAAGTGAATCATAAACATGGGAGGGGCGCAAATTCTGGGAAACATTGACGAATGTGTGGAAGTCCCGAGAATCATTATCTCGGAAAGCAAAAAAGGGTATGTTTAGAAGAATAGTGTTTCCAACAATGTTGTCTGTTTGCAGATGCCGTGGGCCCTATGGATAGAGTGTTGAGCGCAGGATGGTGGATGTGCTGGAAATGTATGTTTGAGGACAATATTGTGTATGAGGTGGTTTTTATCGAGTAAGTAATGTAAGGGTAAGAGAGTGTGTGGAAATAAAAAGAGTGTGTTGAGAAGAGCAGAAGAGGGTGTTTTGAGTGGATTGGTCACATGAAGAGAATGATGAGGAAAGATTGACCAAAAAGGATATATGTGTCAGAGTGGAAGGGAACGAGGAAAGGTGGGAGACCAAAAACGGAGTTGGAAAGATGGAGTGAAAAAATTTTTGATTGATTGGGGGGCCCGAACATGCAGAAGGGTGAAAGGCGTGTAAGGAAAGAGTGAATTGGAATGATGGTGGTATACCGGGGTCCAACTGCTGTCAATAGGTATTGAACCAGGCATGTGAAGCGTCTGGGGGAAACATGGAAAGCAGTGTAGGTATGTATATTTGCGTGGTGGAACGTATGTATAAACATGTTTATGGGGGTGGATTGGCCATTTCCTTCGTCTGTTTCCTTGCGCTATCCTCGATAAACGCGGAGACAGCGACAAAGCAAAAAAGAAAAAAAAAAAAAAGAAGAGAATAGTAAAAGCTTTATGGAAGATGAAAGCCAGCAAGGCAGTAGGTTTGGATGGTCAATGCAGTGGAATTTATTAAAAAAGGGGGTGACAGTATTGTTTTTGACTGGTTGGTAAGGTAATTTAATGTATGTATGATATCATGGTGAGGTGGCCCTGAGGATTGGGGCGTATGCTTGCATAGTGCCACAGTACAAAGGAAAAGGGGGATAAGATTAGAGTGCTCAAGTTACAGAGTTATACAGCATTTGAGTATTCCTGGTTAAATTAATGAGAGGGTATTGATTGAAGGTGAAGGCATGTACGAGCATAGATTGGGGAAGAAGCAGTGTGTTTCAGAATGGTGAGGATGTGTGGATCAGGTTTTTTGCTTTGAAAAAATGTATGTGGAGAAATACTTAGAAAAACAAATGGATTTGAATGAGGCTTTATGGACTGGAGAAGGCATATGATAGAGTTGATAGAGATGCTCTGTGGAATGTATTAAGAATATAAGGGTGGGGAGGAAAAGTTGTTGAAAAGCAGTGAAAAGTTTTTATCAAGGATGTAAGGCATGTGTAAGTGTAAGAAGAGAGGAAAGTGATTGGCTCTCAGTGAAAAGTAGATTGTATTGCAGCAGCAGGGGAGTGTGATGTCACCATGGTTTTTTAATTTGTTTAGGATGGGGTTGTTATGGAGTGAATGCAAGAGTTTTGAGAAAAGGGGCAAGCATGCAGTCTGTTGTGATGAGAGAGCTTGGAAGTGGTCAGTTATGTCCCTGGCATGATACATCTGGATGGTCAGATTCATGTAAGAAACTGCAAAGCTGTGACTGAGTTTGTAAAGTGTGTGAAAAAGAAAGTTAAGAGTAAAAGCGAAATAAGAGCATAGGGTATTAGGTACAGTAAGGGTTGAGGGTCAAGTCAATTGGAGGAAAGTTTGATGGAGAAAAACTGGAGGAAGTAAAGTGTTGTTAGATATCTGAGTGGATCTGGCAGCGGATGGAACCATGGAAGCGAAGTGAAATCATACGGGGGAGGGGGCGAAAATCCTGGGAACATTGAAGAATGTGTGTAATCGAGAACATTATCTCGGAAAGCAAAAAAGGGTATGTTTAAGGAATATGTTCCAACCATGTGTAATGTTTGCAGGACGTGGCTATGGATAGATTGTGCGCAGGTGGGTGGAACGTGCTGGAAATGGAGATGTTGATGGACAATATGTGGTATGAGGTGGTTGATCGATTAATCCTGTTAAGGTAAGCAGATTTTGGAATAAAAAGAGTGTGGATGAGAGAGCAGAAGAGGGTGTTTTTTAAATGTTTGGTCCACATGAAGAGAATGAGTTAGGAAAGATTGACACAGAGGATATATGTGTCGAGGTGGAGTGAACGAGAAGGTGGGAGACCAAACGGAGGTGGAAGATGGAGTGAAAAAAATTTTTTATTGATTGGTCCTGATACATGCAGGATGGTGAAGGTCATGCAGGAATAGAGTGATTGGAATGATTGGTATACCGTGGTCAACAGGCTGTCAAAGATTGAACGAGGGCATGTGAAGCGTCTGGGTAAACCTGGAAAGTTGTTTGGGCCTGGATGTGGAAAGGGAGCTGTGGTTCGGTGCATTATTACATGACAGCTAAGAGACTGAGTGTGAACGGACATGGGGCCTTTTGGTTCATTTCCTAGCACATACCTCGCACACAAGAGAGGGGAGGGGGTTGTTATTCCATGTGTTGCGGGTGCGATGGAAACTAAATAAAGCAACAGTATGAATATGTACATGTGTAATATATGTTATACGTCTGTGTGGTATAATTGTGTACATTGAGATGTATAGGTAAGTATATGTGCGTGTGTGGACGTGTATGAATATGCATGTGTATGTGGGCGGGTTTGGCCAATCTTTCGTCTGTTTCCTGTGCTGCCTCGCAACGTGGGAGACAGCAACAAAGCCAAAATAATAATAAAAAAAAAACCAATTCTACTGTCTGCCTTTATTCATTCCCATCGCCACCGGTCGCCACACATAGACTAACAACCCCCTCTCCCTCATGTGTGCTAGGTAGCGCTAGGAAAAAACAACAAAGGCCCCATTCGTTCAAAACTCAGTCTCTAGCTGTCATGTAATAAAGCGCCCGAAACCACAGCTCCCTTTCCACATCCAAGATCCCACACAACTTTCCATGATTTACCCCATAACGCTTTCACATGCCCTGGTTTCAATCCCATTGACACACGTCGACCCCGGTAAACCACAATTGTTCCAATTTTACTCTATTCCCTTGCACACCTTTCACCCTCCTGCATGTTCCGCCCCAATCTATCAAAATCTTTTTCACTCCAACCTTTCCACCTCCAATTGGTCTCCCACTTCTCGTTCCCTCCATCCTTTGACACATATATCCTCTTGGTCAATATTTCCTCACTCATTCTCCCATGTGACCAAACCATTCAAAACACCCCCCTTCTGCACTCTCAACCACGCTCGTTTTTATTCCACACATCTCTCTTACCCTTACATTACTTAGTCGATCAAACCACCTCACACAACATATTGTCCTCAACACTCCTTTCCAGCACATCCACCCTCCTGCGCACAACTTATCCACAGTCCCACGCCTCGCAGCCATACAACATTGTTGGAACCACTATTCCTTCAAACATACCCATTTTTATCTTTCCAAGATAATGTTCTCGACTTCCAAACATTCTTCAAGGCTCCAGAATTTTTGCCTCCTCCCCCTACCCTATGATTCACTTCCACTTCCATGGTTCCATCCGCAGCCAAATCCACTCCCAGATATGTCAAACACTTTAATCCTCCAGTTATTTCACTCATTCAACTACCCCCCAATTGACATGACCCCTCAACCCTACTGTAGCCTAATAACCTTGCTCGTAATCACTTTAACACTTAACATTCTTACTTTCACACACTTTACCAACTCAGTCACCAGCTTCTGCAGTTTCTCACATGATTGGCCACCAGCGCTGTAATCATCACGAACAACAACGACTCACTTCCCAACTCACTCATCCACAACAGACGCATACTGCCCTTTTTCCCAAAAACTCTTGCATTCACCTCCCTACAACCCCATCCATAAACAAATTAACAACCATAGACAGTCACACACCCCTGCTGCAAACCTACATTCACTGAAACCAATCACTTCCCTCTCTTCCTACACGTACCCATCTTACATCCTCGATTAAAACTTTTCACTGCTTTCACAACTTGCCTCCACACCATATAATTCATTAAAACCATCCACAGAGCATCTCTATCAACTCGATCATATGCCTTCTCCAGACCATAAATGCTACATATAATACATTTGCTTTTCAAGTATTTCTCACATACATTCTTGAAAGCAAACATCTGAACCACACAATCCTCTACACCACTTCTGAAGACCACACTGCACTCTCTCCCATCTGATGCACTGTACATGCCATCAACCTCTCATTCAATGACCCTCTAATATAATTTACCAGGAATACTCAACAAACATTACCTCTGAAATTTTTGAGCATTTTACCCCCACTCTATCCCTTTGCCTTTGTACAATGCACTATGCAACAATTCCGCCAATCCTCAGGCACCTCACCATGAATTCTACATACATTAAATAACCTTACCAACCAGTCAACCATACAGTCACCCCCTTTCTTAATAAATTCTCACGCAATACCGTCCAAAGCCCTCCCCCCCTCCCCCAGGGGATCAACCTACTGCCTTTGACGGCTTTCATCTTCCGCAAAGCTTTAACTATCTCTTTTTCTGTTTACCAAATCATTTTCCTAGCCCTCGTCACTTTGCACACCACCTTGACCAAAACACCCTATATATTCTGCCACTCTATCATACAAACACATTCAACAAACCTTCAAAATACACACTCCATCTCCTTCTCACATCACCACTAGCACTACTTGTTATCACCTCCCCATTAAGCCCCTTTATCTGAAGTACCCATTAGCTCCCCTTTCTCACACACCTTTTAAACCTCCTTTCCAAAACATCTTTTTATTCTCCTAAAATTTAATGAAACTCTCTCACCCCAACTCTCATTTGCCCTCTTTTTCACCTCTTGCACCCCTTTTTCTTGACCTCCTGCTCTTTCCTTTTATACATCTCCTCACCAATTGCATTTTTTCCCCCTGCAAAAATCGTCCAAATGCCTCTCTCTTCTCTTTCATAATAATCTTACTTCTTCATCCCACCACTCAACCCTTATCTAATTCAACCTAACCCAACGCTTTCTCATGCCACAAGCATCTTTGTGCGCAAGCCATCACTGCTTTCCCTAAATACATCCCCATTCCTCCCCCACTAAAATTACCCTCCCCTTACCTCCTTTGTTCTAAACTTTTTCATCTATACACAGTCCCTCCAGGTACATCCCTCACACCATCTCCTTCCAAGCTCACTTACTCCTCACCACTCTCTTCAACCCAGCATTCTCTCTTTCTTTTCTGGAAAACCCCTACAAACTTCACCTTTGCCTCCACATCAAGAACATGATCAGACAATCCTCCAGTTGTACCTCTCAGCACATTAACAACCAGAAGTCTCTTTCACACCGCTACTATCATTTAACCACACAACACAATAACGCTCTTTGGCCATCTCTCCTACATACATACGTATACTTATGTATATCTCATCTCCTTTTAAACATGTATTCCCAAGCACCAGTCCTTTTCAGCACAAAATCTACAAGCCTCTTCACCAATTTCCATTTACAACACTGAACAACCCCATGTATACCAATTATTCCTCACTGGCCACATTACTCACCTATGCATTCAAAAACACCCATCATTATAACGCAGGCTTGTGCATCAAAACCATAAACACTAATTCAGCTCTGCTTCCCAAAAACCCCCCCCCCCTTGCCTCTCAAGATCTTCTTCTCAAGCCCAGGTGCATATGCACCAAATAACACACCCATCTCTCTCCATCAACTATCAGTTTTACCCATATCAATCTAGAATTTACTTCTTTACACTCTATCACATACTCCCCACAACTCCTGTTGTCATAGTACTGCTACCCATCCCTTGCTCTTAACCTCTCACTAACCATGACTTTACTTCCCAATACAGTTCCTAAACCACTCTTGTCCACTTTACCCTAGAACTATTTCACTCAGATGCCAAACATCCAGGTTTCCTTTCCTCAAACATTACTACCTTATACTCTCCTTTTTTCTCATCTTTGTTACATCCAAACACATATAGACACACCCCAAACTGAGCCTTCAGAGGATTAGCACATCCCCAAACGTGACTCCTTCTTCTTTTTCCCCCCTTTCAGAAAGTTAAATACATGGAAAAAATACAATAATAAATAATATATATATATATAGGGAAAATGAGTTTGGTAAACAGAGAAGAGGTATAAACACTTTTGCGGAAGATGAAAGCCGCAAGGCAAGTAAACAGGAATGATTTATTGCAGTGGAATCTAAAAAAAAGGGGGGTGACTGTATTGTTGACTGGTTGGTAAGGTTATTTATTGTAAGTATGACTCATGGTGAGGTGCCTGAGGATTGCGTAATGCTGCATAGTGCAATTGTACAAAGGAAAAGGGGGATAAGAGTGAATGCTCAAATTACAGAGTATAAGTTTTGTTGGTATTCCAGGCACATTATATGGAGGGTATTGGATTGAGAGGGGTGGAAGGCATGTACAGAGCATCAGATTGGGGAAGAGCAGTGTGTTTCAGAAGTGGTAGAGGATGTGTGGATCAGGTGTTTGCTTGAAGAATGTTATGTGAGAAATACTTAGAAAAGCAAATGGATTTGTATGTATCAATTTATGTGATCGGAGAAGGCATATGATAGGAGTTTGATAGAGATGCTCTGTGGAAGGTATTAAGAATATATGGTGTGGGAGGCAAGTTGTTAGAAGCAGTGAAAAGTTTTTATCGAGGATGTAAGGCATGTGTACGTGTAGGAAGAGAGGAAAGTGATTGGTTCTCAGTGAATGTAGGTTTGCGGCAGGGGTGTGTGATGTCTCCATGGTTGTTTAATTTGTTTATGGATGGGGTTGTTAGGGAGGTGAAATGCAAGAGTTTTGGAAAGAGGGGCAAGTATGAAGTCTGTTGGGGATGAGAGAGCTTGGGAAGTGAGTCAGTTGTTGTTCGCTGATGATACAGCGCTGGTGGCTGATTCATGTGAGAAACTGCAGAAGCTGGTGACTGAGTTTGGTAAAGTGTGTGAAAGAAGAAAGTTAAGAGTAAATGTGAATAAGAGCAAGGTTATTAGGTACAGTAGGGTTGAGGGTCAAGTCAATTGGGAGGTGAGTTTGAATGGAGAAAAACTGGAGGAAGTGAAGTGTTTTAGATATCTGGGAGTGGATCTGGCAGCGGATGGAACCATGGAAGCGGAAGTGGATCATAGGGTGGGGGAGGGGGCGAAAATTCTGGGAGCCTTGAAGAATGTGTGGAAGTCGAGAACATTATCTCGGAAAGCAAAAATGGGTATGTTTGAAGGAATAGTGGTTCCAACAATGTTGTATGGTTGCGAGGCGTGGGCTATGGATAGAGTTGTGCGCAGGAGGATGGATGTGCTGGAAATGAGATGTTTGAGGACAATGTGTGGTGTGAGGTGGTTTGATCGAGTAAGTAACGTAAGGGTAAGAGAGATGTGTGGAAATAAAAAGAGCGAGGTTGAGAGAGCAGAAGAGGGTGTTTTGAAATGGTTTGGGCACATGGAGAGAATGAGTGAGGAAAGATTGACCAAGAGGATATATGTGTCGGAGGTGGAGGGAACGAGGAGAAGAGGGAGACCAAATTGGAGGTGGAAAGATGGAGTGAAAAAGATTTTGTGTGATCGGGGCCTGAACATGCAGGAGGGTGAAAGGAGGGCAAAGATTAGTGAATGGATGCATGAGGAATACCGGGTAGACGTGCTGTCCGTGATTGAATCAAGGCAAGTGTATGGGGGTGGGTTGGGCATTTCTTTCGTCTGTTTTTCCCTTTCGCTACTCGCAAACGCGGGAGACAGCAAAAAAAAAAAAAAAAAAAAAAAAATTATATATATAAATATATATATATATATTAAATATATATATATATATAAATATAACGCCTCGCAGCCATACAACTTGTTGGAACCACTATCCTTCAAACATATCCATTTTTGGCTTTCCGAATAATGTTCTCAGGACTTCTCCCACACATTCTTCAAGGCACCCAGGATTTCCGCCCCCTCCCTACCCTATGATCCACTTCCACTCTCCATGTTCCATCCGCTGCCAGAATCCACTCCCAGATATCTATAACACTTCCATTCCTCCAGTTTTCTCCATCAAACTCACCTCCCAAATGAATTGACCCTCAACCCTACTGTACCTAAAACTGCTCTAATTCACATTTACTCTAACTTTCTTCTATCACACACTTTAGAAACTTTTACCAAACTCAGTCACCAGCTCTGCCGTTTTCTCACATAATCAGCCACCAGACCCTGTATCACATCAGCGAACAACAACTGGACGTCCACTTACATCCCAAGCTCTCTCATTCCCCAACAGACTTCATACTTGCCCCTCTTCCAAAACTCTTGCATTCACCTTCCCTAACATACCCCATCCATAAACAAATTAAACAACCATGGAGACATCACACAACCTCCACAAACCTACTATCACTGAGAACCAATCACTTTCCTCTCTTCCTACACGTACACAATGCCTTAACATCCTCGATAAAAACTTTTCACTGCTCTAACACTTGCCCTCCCACACCATATATTCTAATACCTCCACAAGAAGCAACTCTATCAACAACTCTACATTGCCTTCATCCGATCCAAAATGCTACATACAAAATCCATTTGCTTTTCTAAGTAATTTCACACTTACATTCTTCAAAGCAAACACCTGATCCACACATGCTCTACCACTTCTGAAACCACACTGCTCTTCCCCAATCTGATGCTCTGTACATACCTTCACCCTCTCAATCAATACCCTCCCATATAATTTACCAGGAATACTCAACAAACTTATACCTCTGTAATTTGAGCACTCACTCTTATCCCCTTTGCCTTTGTACAATGGCACTATGCACGCATTCCGCCAATCCTCAGGCACCTCACCATGAGTCATACATACATTAAATAACCTTACCAACCAGTCAGCAATACAGTCACCCCTTTTTAAATAAATTCCACTGCAATACCATCCAAACCTGCTGCCTTGCCGGCTTTCATCTTCCGCAAAGCTTTTACTACCTCTTCATCCATTCCCGTCGCCACCACACTACACATGAAATAGCATCCCCCCGTGCGTGTGAGCATGCGAGGCAGCACTAGGATAGGACAACAAAGGCCACATTCGTTCACACTCAGCCTCTAACGGTTATGAGTAATGCATCAAAACCATAGCTCTCTTTCCACATCCAAGCCCCACAAAACTTTCCATGAGTTACCCCAGACGCTTCACATGCCCTGATTCAATCCACTGACAGCACGTCCATCCCGGTATACCACATTGTTCCAATTCACTCTATTCGTTGCACGCCTTTCACTCTCCTGTATGTTCAGGCCACTATTGCTCAAAATCTTTTTCACTCCATCCTTACACCTCCAACTTAGTCTCCTGCTTCTCCTCTTTCCCTCTACCTCTGACACACATATCCTCTTTGTCAATCTTTCTTCAGTTATTCTCTCCATGTGACCAAACCATTTCAACACACCCTCTTCCGCTCTCTCAACCACACTCTTTTTATTACCACACATCTCTCTTACCCTTTCTTTACTTACTCGATCAAACCACCTCACATCACATATTGTCCTCAAACATTTCATTTCCAAAACATCCACCCTCCTCCGCACAACCCTATCTATAGCCCATGCCTCACAACCATATAACATTGTTGGAACCACCATTCCTTTAAACATGCCCATTTTTGCTCTCTGAGATAATGTTCTCGCCTTCCACACATACTTCAACGCTCCCAGAACCTTCGCCCCCTCCCCACCGTGACTCACTTCCGCTTCCATGGTTCCATCCATAGCTGAATCCAATCCCAGATATCTAAAACATACTTGATCGCCATTTCCCACATCAGCGAGGCAGAGCAAGGAAACAGACAAAGAAAGATCCATCCACTCATATACATGCACATTCATTCTTTCTTTTTTCAAACTATTCGCCATTTCCCGCATTAGCGAGGTAGCGTCAAAAACAGAGGACTGGGCCCCTGAGGGAATATCCTCACCTGGATACATGTACATATTTATATTTATTCATTATACTTTGTCGCTGTCTCCCGTGCTAACACGCACATATACATATCTATACATCTTAATGTATACATATATAAACACACAAAGACATATACATATATACACATGTACATAATTCATGCCAAACATGAAATGACAACCCCCTCCCCCCACATGTGCGCGAGGTAGCGCTAGGAAAAGACAACAAAGGCCACATTTGTTCACACTCTGTCTCTACCTGTCAGGTATAATGCACCGAAACCAAAGCTCCCTTTCCACATCCAGGCCCCACAAAACTTTCCATGGCTTACCCCAGACACTTTACATGCCCTGCTTCAATCCATTGACAGCACGTCAACCTCAGTATACCACATCGTTCCAATTCACTCTATTCATTTTTTTGCATACCTTTCACCCTCCTGCATGTTCAGGCCCCAATCACTTGGAATATATATATTTCATTTATTATTTTATTTATTTTGCTTTGTCGCTGTCTCCCGCGTTAGCGAGGTAGCGCAAGGAAACAAACAAAAGAATGGCCCAACCCACCCACATACACATGTACATACATACATGTCCACACACGCAAATATACATACCTATACATCTCAATGTACACATATCTATACCCACACAGACATATACATATATACACATATATACACATATACATATATACACATGTACATAATTCATCGACCCCGGTCTACATGCGTGTGGATGTAACCAAGATGAGAAAAAAGGAGAGATAGGTAGTATGTTTGAGGAAAGGAACCTGGATGTTTTGGCTCTGAGTGAAACGAAGCACAAGGGTAAAGGGGAAGAGTGGTTTGGGAATGTCTTGGGAGTAAAGTCAGGGGTTAGTGAGAGGATAAGAGCAAGGGAAGGAGTAGCACTACTCCTGAAACAGGAGTGGTGGGAGTATGTGATAGAGTGTAAGAAAGTAAATTCTAGATTGATATGGGTAAAACTGAAAGTTGATGGAGAGAGATGGGTGATTATTGGTGCATATACACTGGGCATAGAAGAAAGACCATGGAGAGGCCAAGTGTTTTGGGAGCAGCTGAATGAGTGTGTTAGAGTTTTGATGCACAAGACCGGTTATAGTGGATGGTGATTTTGAATGCAAAGGTGAGAAAATGTGCAGTTAAGGGAATTATTGGTATACATGGAGTGCTCATGTTTGTAAATGGAATGTGAAGAGCTTGTAGATTTATGTGCAGTAAAAGGAGTGGTGATTGGGAATACCTGGTTTAAAAAGCGAGAATATACATAAGTATACGTTATGTAAGTAAGAGAGATGGCCCAGAGAGCATTATTGGATTACGTCTTAATTGATAGATGGCAACGAAAGAGAGACTTTTTGATGTTAATGTGCTGATAGGTGCAACTGGAGGAATGTCTGATCATTATCTTGTGAGCGAAGTGAAGATTTGTGGGGGTTTTCAGAAAAGAAGAGAAAAAGTTGGGTGAAGAGAGTGTGAGAGTAAGAGAGCTTGGAAGGAGGTTTGTTTAGAAGTACCTGGAGAGACTGAGTACACAAATGAAAAAGGTGAGAACAAAGGAGTAAGGGGAGGGGGAGAATGGGATGGATTTAGGGAAGCAGGTGATGGCTTGCACAAAAGATGCTTGTGGCTTGAGAAGACGTGGAGGTGGGTTGATTAGAAAAGGTAGTGAGTGGTGGGATGAAGAAGTAAGATTATTAGTGAAGAGAAGAGATGTATTTTGGACGATTTGTGCAGGGAAAAAATGCAAAGAGTGGTGAAGGTATAAAAGAAAGAGGCACGAGTCAAGAGAAAAAGGTGCAAAGAGGTGAAACGAGGGCAAATGAGAGTTGGGGTGAAGAAGTATCATTAAATTTCAGGGAGAATAAAAAGAAGTTTTTAGAAGTGGATGTAAAAATAAAGTGCGACAGACAAGGAAGAAATTGGACTTCAGTAAAGGGGAAGGGGGGCTAATGGAGGAGGTGATAACAAGTAGTGGTATGTGAGAAGGCGATAAGTGAGTACATGAAGGTTTGTGAATGTGGGTTAGATATAGTAGTATGCAGATTTGGTCGAGGTGGTGTGCAAAGTGAGAGGGTTAGGGACAATATTTCGGAAGAGGATCATAGGGGGGAGGGGGCGAAAATTCTGGGAGCCTTGAAGAATGTGTGGAAGTCTAGAACATATCTCGGAAAGCAAAAATGGGTATGTTTGAATGGAATAGTGGTTCCAACAATGGTTGTAATGGTTTGCGATGGCTGGGCAAATGGATAAGTTGTGCGCAGAGGATGGATGAGCAGGAAATGAAGATGTTTTAGGACAATGTGTGGTGTGGAGGTGGTATTTGATCGCGTAAGTAACGTAATGGTAATAGAGAAGTGTGGTAATAAAAAAGAGCGTGGTGAGAGAGCAGAAGATGGTGTTTTTGAATGGTAAGGGTCACAGGAGAGAATGAGTAGGAACGAAATGACCAAGAGGATTTATGTGTCGGAGGTGGAGGGAACGAGGAGAAGAGGGAGACCAAAATGGAGGTGGAAAGATGGATGTGAAAAAGATTTTGTGTGATCGGGCCCTGAACATGCAGGAGGTGAAGAGGCAAGGAATAGAGTGAATTGGAGCAATGTGGTATTACCGGGGTTGACAGTGCTGTCATGATTGAATCCACAGGCATGTGAAGCGTCAGGGGTAAACAATGAAATCTGTGTAGGTAGGTAAATTTGCGTGTGTGGACGTATGGTATATACATGTAGATGGGGGGGTGGGTTGGGTGGCCATATTCTTCCGTCTGTTTTTTTACCTTGTCGCTAACCAACCTCTCCAATGTGGGAGACCAGCGACAAATGCAAAAAAAAAAAAAAAAAATAGAGAAGAAGTAGTAAAAGCTTTACGGAAGATTAAAGCCGGCAAGGCGTAGGTTAGGATTGTAATTGCAGTGGAATATTAATTAAAAAAGGGGGTGACTGAATTGTTGAACTGGTTGGTAAGTTATTTAATGTATGTATGATCATGGTGAGGTGCCTGAGAATGGCGGAATGCTTGCATATTGCCATTGTAACAAAGGCAAAGGGGATAAGAGTGTGTACTCAAATTACAGAGGTATAAGATAGTTGAGTATTCCTGGTAAATTATATGAGAGGGTAATGAATTGAGAGGGTGAAGGCAATTACAGAGCACAGATTGGGGAAGAGCAGAGTGGTTCCAGAAGTGGAGGAGGATGTGTGGCACAGGATGTTAGCCTTTGAAGAACTTACTAGAAATACTTAGCAAAACAACTGGATTTGAATGTCGGCATAATATGGAATCAGGAGAAGGCATATGAAAGAGATGATAGGATGCTCTTGTGGAAGGTTATACGAATATATGGTGTGGGAGGCAAGTTGTTTTGGAAGCAGTGACAAAGTATTTTCTCGCGGATGAAAAGGCATTTGTAGCGGGTAAAGAGAGGAAAGTGCTTGGCACACAGTGCATGTTAGTTTGCGGCAGGGATTGAGAAGGCTCCAAGGTATGTTTAAATTTGATTATGGATAGGGGAAGATAGGGAGGTGCATGCACAGAGTTCTTTGGAAAGAGGGGAGCAAGTAAAAGCAGTCTAGTATGTGGAAGAGAGCGCTTGTGAACGTGTGTCAGATGTGTTCGCTGATGAAACAGCTGTGGTTGAATCATGTAAGGAAACTGCGTCAGAAGTCTGGTGAGTGGCGTTTGTAAATAGTGTGAAAAGACGAAAGATAAGATAGATGCGAAAAAGAGCAAGGGTTATATAGGTAAGTAGGTTGAGATGGACAAGTCAATTGGGAGGTAAGTTATTTAAATGAAGAAAAACTGAGGAAGAAACCGAGTTTTAGATATCAGGAGTGGATCTGCAGCGGATGGAACCAAGGAAGCGGAAGTGAATCATACGGTGGGGGAGGGGGCGAAAATTCCTGGAACAATGAAGAATTGTGGAAAGTCCGGAGAACATTAATCTCGGAAAGCAAAAAACGGGTATGTATTGAAGGAATATAGTGGTTCCACCAATGTTGTAATGTTTTGCGAGCGTGGCTATGGATAGAGATGTGCGCAAGGAAAAGGATAGCTGGAAATGATCAGTTTGAGGACAATATTTGGTATGAGGTGTTAGATCGAGTAAGTTACTGATAATGGTAAGAGAGTATGTGGAATAAAAAGAGAGTGGTTGAGAGAGCAGAAGGAGGGAGTTTTGAAAAAACCAAATGGTTATGGTCCCAGAAGAGTCATGAGTGAGGAAAAGAATTGACAAATAGGGATATTAGTGACAGAGGTGAGGTAGGGAACGCGGTAGAGGTGTGGGAGACCCATACTGGAGGAGGTAAAGACGGAGAGAGAAAAAGATATTGATTGATTGTGGCCAGCACCTGTGGAGGAGGGAGAAAGGCGTGGCAAGGAATAAGAGTGAATAGGCTCAATGTGGTATACCGGGAGTCCATGTGCTGACAATGGCATTGAACCTGGGCATGTGAAGCGTCAGGGTAAAACCAAGGAAAGCAGATGTAGGTATGTATATTTGCGTGTGTGGACGTATGTATATACATGTGTATGGGGGTGGGTTGGGCCATTTCTTTCGTCTGTTTCCTTGCGCTACCTCGCAAATGCGGGAGACAGCGACAAAGCAAAAAAAAAAAAAAAAATAGAGAAGAAGTAGTAAAAGCTTTACGGAAGATGAAAGCCGGCAAGGCAGTAGGTTTGGATGGTATTGCAGTGGAATTTATTAAAAAAGGGGGTGACTGTATTGTTGACTGGTTGGTAAGGTTATTTAATGTATGTATGATTCATGGTGAGGTGCCTGAGGATTGGCGGAATGCTTGCATAGTGCCATTGTACAAAGGCAAAGGGGATAAGAGTGAGTACTCAAATTACAGAGGTATAAGTTTGTTGAGTATTCCTGGTAAATTATATGAGAGGGTATTGATTGAGAGGGTGAAGGCATGTACAGAGCATCAGATTGGGGAAGAGCAGTGTGGTTTCAGAAGTGGTGGAGGATGTGTGGATCAGGTGTTTGCTTTGAAGAATGTACGTGAGAAATACTTAGAAAAACAAATGGATTTGTATGTGGCATTTATGGATCTGGAGAAGGCATATGATAGAGTTGATAGAGATGCTCTGTGGAAGGTTTTAAGAATATATGGTGTGGGAGGCAAGTTGTTGGAAGCAGTGAAAAGTTTTTATCGAGGATGTAAGGCATGTGTAAGTGTAAGAAGAGAGGAAAGTGATTGGCTCTCAGTGAATGTAGGTTTGCGGCAGGGGAGTGTGATGGCTCCATGGTTGTTTAATTTGTTTATGGATGGGGTTGTTAGGGAGGTGAATGCAAGAGTTTTGGAAAGAGGGGCAAGTATGCAGTCTGTTGTGGATGAGAGAGCTTGGGAAGTGTGTCAGTTGTTGTTCGCTGATGATACAGCTGGTGGTTGATTCATGTAAGAAACTGCAGAAGCTGGTGACTGAGTTTGGTAAAGTGTGTGAAAGAAGAAAGTTAAGAGTAAATGCGAATAAGAGCAAGGGTATTAGGTACAGTAGGGTTGAGGGTCAAGTCAATTGGGAGGTAAGTTTGAATGAAGAAAAACTGGAGGAAGTAAAGTGTTTTAGATATCTGGGAGTGGATCTGGCAGCGGATGGAACCATGGAAGCGGAAGTGAATCATACGGTGGGGGAGGGGGCGAAAATTCTGGGAACATTGAAGAATGTGTGGAAGTCGAGAACATTATCTCGGAAAGCAAAAATGGGTATGTTTGAAGGAATAGTGGTTCCAACAATGTTGTATGGTTGCGAGGCGTGGGCTATGGATAGAGTTGTGCGCAGGAGAGTGGATGTGCTGGAAATGATATGTTTGAGGACAATATGTGGTATGAGGTAGTTTGATCGAGTAAGTAATGTAAGGGTAAGAGAGTATGTGGAAATAAAAAGAGTGTGGTTGAGAGAGCAGAAGAGGGTGTTTTGAAATGGTTTGGTCACATGAAGAGAATGAGTGAGGAAAGATTGACAAAGAGGATATATGTGTCAGAGGTGGAGGGAACGAGGAGAGGTGGGAGACCAAACTGGAGATGGAAAGATGGAGTGAAAAAGATTTTGATTGATTGGGGCCTGAACATGGAGGAGGGTGAAAGGCGTGCAAGGAATAGAGTGAATTGGAGCAATGTGGTATACCGGGGTCAATGTGCTGTCAATGGATTGAACCAGGGCATGTGAAGCGTCTGGGGTAAACCATGGAAAGCTGTGTAGGTATGTATATTTGCGTGTGTGGACGTATGTATATACATGTGTATGGGGGTGGGTTGGGCCATTTCTTTCGTCTGTTTCCTTGCGCTACCTCGCAAACGCCTGGAGACAGCGACAAAGCAAATAAAAAAAAAAAAATAGAGAAGAAGTAGTAAAAGCTTTACGGAAGATGAAAGCCGGCAAGGCAGTAGGTTTGGATGGTATTGCAGTGGAATTTATTAAAAAAGGGGGTGACTGTATTGTTGACTGGTTGGTAAGGTTATTTAATGTATGTATGATTCATGGTGAGGTGCCTGAGGATTGGCGGAATGCTTGCATAATGCCATTGTACAAAGGCAAAGGGGATAAGAGTGAGTACTCAAATTACAGAGGTATAAGTTTGTTGAGTATTCCTGGTAAATTATATGAGAGGGTATTGATTGAGAGGGTGAAGGCATGTGCAGAGCATCAGATTGGGGAAGAGCAGTGTGGTTTCAGAAGTGGTGGAGGATGTGTGGATCAGGTGTTTGCTTTGAAGAATGTATGTGAGAAATACTTAGAAAAACAAATGGATTTGTATGTGGCATTTATGGATCTGGAGAAGGCATATGATAGAGTTGATAGAGATGCTCTGTGGAAGGTTTTAAGAATATATGGTAAGGGAGGCAAGTTGTTGGAAGCAGTGAAAAGTTTTTATCGAGGATGTAAGGCATGTGTAAGTGTAAGAAGAGAGGAAAGTGATTGGCTCTCAGTGAATGTAGGTTTGCGGCAGGGGAGTGTGATGTCTCCATGGCTGTTTAATTTGTTTATGGATGGGGTTGTTAGGGAGGTGAATGCAAGAGTTTTGGAAAGAGGGGCAAGCATGCAGTCTGTTGTGGATGAGAGAGCTTGGGAAGTGTGTCAGTTGTTGTTCGCTGATGATACAGCTGGTGGCTGATTCATGTAAGAAACTGCAGAAGCTGGTGACTGAGTTTGGTAAAGTGTGTGAAAGAAGAAAGTTAAGAGTAAATGCGAATAAGAGCAAGGGTATTAGGTACAGTAGGGTTGAGGGTCAAGTCAATTGGGAGGTAAGTTTGAATGGAGAAAAACTGGAGGAAGTAAAGTGTTTTAGATATCTGGGAGTGGATCTGGCAGCGGATGGAACCATGGAAGCGGAAGTGAATCATACGGTGGGGGAGGGGGCGAAAATTCTGGGAACATTGAAGAATGTGTGGAAGTCGAGAACATTATCTCGGAAAGCAAAAATGGGTATGTTTGAAGGAATAGTGGTTCCAACAATGTTGTATGGTTGCGAGGCGTGGGCTATGGATAGAGTTGTGCGCAGGAGGGTGGATGTGCTGGAAATGAGATGTTTGAGGACAATATGTGGTATGAGGTGGTTTGATCGAGTAAGTAATGTAAGGGTAAGAGAGTGTGTGGAAATAAAAAGAGTGTGGTTGAGAGAGCAGAAGAGGGTGTTTTGAAATGGTTTGGTCACATGAAGAGAATGAGTGAGGAAAGATTGACCAAGAGGATATATGTGTCAGAGGTGGAGGGAACGAGGAAAGGTGGGAGACCAAACTGGAGGTGGAAAGATGGAGTGAAAAAGATTTTGATTGATTGGGGCCTGAACATGCAGGAGGGTGAAAGGCGTGCAAGGAATAGAGTGAATTGGAATGATGTGGTATACCGGGGTCAACGTGCTGTCAATGGATTGAACCAGGGCATGTGAAGCGTCTGGGGTAAACCATGGAAAGCTGTGTAGGTATGTATATTTGCGTGTGTGGACGTATGTATATACATGTGTATGGGGGTGGGTTGGGCCATTTCTTTCGTCTGTTTCCTTGCGCTACCTCGTAAACGCGGGAGACAGCGACAAAGCAAAAAAGAAAAAAAAAAAAAGAGAGAGAAGTAGTAAAAGCTTTATGGAAGATGAAAGCCAGCAAGGCAGTAGGTTTGGATGGTATTGCAGTGGAATTTATTAAAAAAGGGGGTGACTGTATTGTTGACTGGTTGGTAAGGTTATTTAATGTATGTATGATTCATGGTGAGGTGCCTGAGGATTGGCGGAATGCTTGCATAGTGCCATTGTACAAAGGCAAAGGGGATAAGAGTGAGTGCTCAAATTACAGAGGTATAAGTTTGTTGAGTATTCCTGGTAAATTATATGAGAGGGTATTGATTGAGAGGGTGAAGGCATGTACAGAGCATCAGATTGGGGAAGAGCAGTGTGGTTTCAGAAGTGGTGGAGGATGTGTGGATCAGGTGTTTGCTTTGAAGAATGTATGTGAGAAATACTTAGAAAAACAAATGGATTTGTATGTGGCATTTATGGATCTGGAGAAGGCATATGATAGAGTTGATAGAGATGCTCTGTGGAAGGTTTTAAGAATATATGGTGTGGGAGGCAAGTTGTTGAAAGCAGTGAAAAGTTTTTATCAAGGATGTAAGGCATGTGTAAGTGTAAGAAGAGAGGAAAGTGATTGGCTCTCAGTGAAAGTAGGTTTGCAGCAGGGGAGTGTGATGTCTCCATGGTTGTTTAATTTGTTTATGGATGGGGTTGTTAGGGAGGTGAATGCAAGAGTTTTGGAAAGAGGGGCAAGCATGCAGTCTGTTGTGGATGAGAGAGCTTGGGAAGTGGGTCAGTTGTTGTTCGCTGATGATACAGCTGGTGGCTGATTCATGTAAGAAACTGCAGAAGCTGGTGACTGAGTTTGGTAAAGTGTGTGAAAGAAGAAAGTTAAGAGTAAATGCGAATAAGAGCAAGGGTATTAGGTACAGTAGGGTTGAGGGTCAAGTCAATTGGGAGGTAAGTTTGAATGGAGAAAAACTGGAGGAAGTAAAGTGTTTTAGATATCTGGGAGTGGATCTGGCAGCGGATGGAACCATGGAAGCGGAAGTGAATCATACGGTGGGGGAGGGGGCGAAAATTCTGGGAACATTGAAGAATGTGTGGAAGTCGAGAACATTATCTCGGAAAGCAAAAATGGGTATGTTTGAAGGAATAGTGGTTCCAACAATGTTGTATGGTTGCGAGGCGTGGGCTATGGATAGAGTTGTGCGCAGGAGGGTGGATGTGCTGGAAATGAGATGTTTGAGGACAATATGTGGTATGAGGTGGTTTGATCGAGTAAGTAATGTAAGGGTAAGAGAGTGTTTGGAAATAAAAAGAGTGTGGTTGAGAGAGCAGAAGAGGGTGTTTTGAAATGGTTTGGTCACATGAAGAGAATGAGTGAGGAAAGATTGACAAAGAGGATATATGTGTCAGAGGTGGAGGGAACGAGGAGAGGTGGGAGACCAAACTGGAGGTGGAAAGATGGAGTGAAAAAGATTTTGATTGATTGGGGCCTGAACATGCAGGAGGGTGAAAGGCATGCAAGGAATAGAGTGAATTGGAATGATGTGGTATACCGTGGTCAACGTGCTGTCAATGGATTGAACCAGGGCATGTGAAGCGTCTGGGGTAAACCATGGAAAGTTGTGTGGGGCCTGGATGTGGAAAGGGAGCTGTGGTTTCGGTGCATTATTACATGACAGCTAGAGACTGAGTGTGAACGAATGGGGCCTTTGGTGTCTTTTCCTAGCGCTACCTCGCACACATGAGAGGGGAGGGGGTTGTTATTCCATGTGTGGCGGGGTGGCGATGGGAACAAATAAAGGCAGACAGTATGAATTATGTACATGTGTATATATGTATACGTCTGTGTGTGTATATTTGTGTACATTGAGATGTATAGGTATGTATATTTGCGTGTGTGGACGTGTATGAATATGCATGTGTATGTGGGCGGGTTGGGCCATTCTTTCGTCTGTTTCCTTGTGCTGCCTCGCTAACGCGGGAGACAGCGACAAAGCAAAATAATAATAAAAAAAAAACCAATTCATACTGTCTGCCTTTATTCATTCCCATCGCCACCTCGCCACACATAGACTAACAACCCCCTCCTCCCTCATGTGTGCGAGGTAGCGCTAGGAAAAAGACAACAAAGGCCCCATTCGTTCACACTCAGTCTCTAGCTGTCATGTAATAATGCACCGAAACCACAGCTCCCTTTCCACATCCAGGCCCCACACAACTTTCCATGATTTACCCCAGACGCTTCACATGCCCTGGTTCAATCCATTGACAGCACGTCGACCCCGGTATACCACATTGTTCCAATTCACTCTATTCCTTGCACACCTTTCACCCTCCTGCATGTTCCGGCCCCAATCAATCAAAATCTTTTTCACTCCATCTTTCCACCTCCAATTTGGTCTCCCACTTCTCGTTCCCTCCACCTTTGACACATATATCCTCTTGGTCAATATTTCCTCACTCATTCTCTCCATGTGACCAAACCATTTCAAAACACCCTCTTCTGCTCTCTCAACCACGCTCTTTTTATTTCCACACATCTCTCTTACCCTTACATTACTTACTCGATCAAACCACCTCACACTACATATTGTCCTCAAACATCTCATTTCCAGCACATCCACCCTCCTGCGCACAACTTTATCCACAGCCCACACCTCGCAGCCATACAACATTGTTGGAACCACTATTCCTTCAAACATACCCATTTTTGCTTTCCGAGATAATGTTCTCGACTTCCAAACATTCTTCAAGGCTCCCAGAATTTTTGCCTCCTCCCCCACCCTATGATTCAATTCCACTTCCATGGTTCCATCCGCAGCCAAATCCACTCCCAGATATGTAAAACACTTTAATTCCTCCAGTTTTTCTCCATTCAAACTACCCTCCCAATTGACTTGACCCTCAACCCTACTGTACCTAATAACCTTGCTCTTATTCACATTAACTCTTAACTTTCTTCTTTCACACACTTTACCAAACTCAGTCACCAGCTTCTGCAGTTTCTCACATGAATGAGCCACCAGCGCTGTATCATCAGCGAACAACAACTGACTCACTTCCCAAGCTCTCTCATCCACAACAGACTGCATACTTGCCCCTCTTTCCAAAACTCTTGCATTCACCTCCCTAACCACCCCATCCATAAACAAATTAAACAACCATGGAGACATCACACACCCCTGCTGCAAACCTACATTCACTGAGAACCAATCACTTTCCTCTCTTCCTACACGTACACATGCCTTACATCCTCGATAAAAACTTTTCACTGCTTTCAACAACTTGCCTCCCACACCATATATTCTTAAAACCTTCCACAGAGCATCTCTATCAACTCTATCATATGCCTTCTCCAGATCCATAAATGCTACATATTAATCCATTTGCTTTTCTAAGTATTTCTCACATACATTCTTGAAAGCAAACATCTGATCCACACATCCTCTACCACTTCTGAAGCCACACTGCTCCTCTCCAATCTGATGCTCTGTACATGCCTTCATCCTCTCATTCAATACCCTCTAATATAATTTACCAGGAATACTCAACAAACTTTACCTCTGTAATTTGAGCATTCACTCTTATCCCCTTTGCCTTTGTACAATGGCACTATGCAAGCATTCCGCCAATCCTCAGGCACCTCACCATGAATTATACATACATTAAATAACCTTACCAACCAGTCAACAATACAGTCACCCCCTTTCTTAATAAATTCCACTGCAATACCGTCCAAACCTACTGCCTTGACGGCTTTCATCTTCCGCAAAGCTTTAACTATCTCTTTTCTGTTTACCAAATCATTTTTCCTAGCCCTCTCACTTTGCACACCACCTTGACCAAAACACCCTATATCTGCCACTCTATCATCAAACACATTCAACAAACCTTCAAAATACTCACTCCATCTCCTTCTCACATCACCACTACTTGTTATCACCTCCCCATTAGCCCCCTTTACTGAAGTTCCCATTTGCTCCCTTGTCTTACACACCTTATTTACCTCCTTCCAAAACATCTTTTTATTCTCCCAAAAATTTAATGATACTCTCTCACCCCAACTCTCATTTGCCCTCTTTTTCACCTCTTGCACCTTTCTCTTGACCTCCTGCCTCTTTCCTT
Source organism: Panulirus ornatus (assembly GCF_036320965.1). Lineage (NCBI taxonomy): Eukaryota > Metazoa > Arthropoda > Malacostraca > Decapoda > Palinuridae > Panulirus > Panulirus ornatus. Next base: position 22,602,507 of record NC_092251.1, on the reverse strand, counting down.
TATACATCTCCCACTCAATTGCATTTTTTCCCTGCAAAAATCGTCCAAATGCCTCTCTCTTCTCTTTCACTAATAATCTTACTTCTTCATCCCACCACTCACTACCCTTTCTAATCAACCTAACCCCACGCTTCTCATGCCACAAGCATCTTTTGCGCAAGCCATCACTGCTTCCCTAAATACATCCCATTCCTCCCCCACTCCCCTTACCTCCTTTGTTCTAAACTTTTTCCATTCTATACACAGTCCCTCCTGGTACTTCCTCACACAAGTCTCCTTCCCAAGCTCACTTACTCTCACCACTCTCTTCAACCCAGCATTCTCTCTTCTTTTCTGAAAACCCCTACAAATCTTCACCTTTGCCTCCACAAGATAATGATCAGACATCCCTCCAGTTGTACCTCTCAGCACATTAACATCCAGAAGTCTCTTTCACGCGCCTATCAATTAACACACAACCCAATAACGCTCTTTGGCCATCTCTCCTACTTACATACGTATACTTATGTATATCTCGCTTTTTAAACCAGGTATTCCCAATCACCAGTCCTTTTTCAGCACATAAATCTACAAGCTCTTCAACATTTCCATTTACAACACTGAACACCCCATGTATACCAATTATTCCCTCAACTGCCACATTACTCACCTTTGCATTCAAATCACCCATCATTATAACCTGGTCTTGTGCATCAAAACCACTAATACACTAATTCAGCTGCTCCCAAAACACTTGCCTCTCATGATCTTTCTTCTCATGCCCAGGTGCATATGCACCAATAATCACCCATCTCTCTCCATCAACTTTCAGTTTTACCCATATCAATCTAGAATTTACTTTCTTACACTCTATCACATACTCCCACAACTCCTGTTTCAGGAGTACTGCTACTCCTTCCCTTGCTCTTATCCTCTCACTAACCCATGACTTTACTCCCAAGACATTCCTAAACCACTCTTCCCCTTTACCCTTGAACTTCATTTCACTCAGAGCCAAAACATCCAGGTTCCTTTCCTCAAACATACTACTTATCTCTCCTTCTTTCTCATCTTGGTTACATCCACACACATTTAGACACCCCAATCTGAGCCTTCGAGGAGGATGAGCACTCCCCACGTGACTCCTTCTTCTGTTTCCCCTTTCAGAAAGTTAAATACATGGAATAAATACAATATATATATATAGGGAAAATGAGTTGGTAAACAGAGAAGAGGTAGTAAAAGCTTTGCGGAAGATGAAAGCCGGCAAGGCAGCAGGATTGGATGGTATTGCAGTGGAATCTATTAAAAAAGGGGGTGACTGTATTGTTGACTGGTTGGTAAGGTTATTTAATGTATGTATGACTCATGGTGAGGTGCCTGAGGATTGGCGGAATGCGTGCATAGTGCCATTGTACAAAGGCAAAGGGGATAAGAGTGAATGCTCAAATTACAGAGGTATAAGTTTGTTGAGTATTCCTGGCAAATTATATGGGAGGGTATTGATTGAGAGGGTGAAGGCATGTACAGAGCATCAGATTGGGGAAGAGCAGTGTGGTTTCAGAAGTGGTAGAGGATGTGTGGATCAGGTGTTTGCTTTGAAGAATGTATGTGAGAAATACTTAGAAAAGCAAATGGATTTGTATGTAGCATTTATGGATCTGGAGAAGGCATATGATAGAGTTGATAGAGATGCTCTGTGGAAGGTATTAAGAATATATGGTGTGGGAGGCAAGTTGTTAGAAGCAGTGAAAAGTTTTTATCGAGGATGTAAGGCATGTGTACGTGTAGGAAGAGAGGAAAGTGATTGGTTCTCAGTGAATGTAGGTTTGCGGCAGGGGTGTGTGATGTCTCCATGGTTGTTTAATTTGTTTATGGATGGGGTTGTTAGGGAGGTGAATGCAAGAGTTTTGGAAAGGGGCACGTATGAAGTCTGTTGGGGATGAGAGAGCTTGGGAAGTGAGTCAGTTGTTGTTCGCTGATGATACAGCACTGGTGGCTGATTCATGTGAGAAACTGCAGAAGCTGGTGACTGAGTTTGGTAAAGTGTGTGAAAGAAGAAAGTTAAGAGTAAATGTGAATAAGAGCAAGGTTATCAGGTACAGTAGGGTTGAGGGTCAATTCAATTGGGAGGTGAGTTTGAATGGAGAAAAACTGGAGGAAGTGAAGTGTTTTAGATATCTGGGAGTGGACCTGGCAGCGGATGGAACCATGGAAGCGGAAGTGGATCATAGGGTGGGGGAGGGGGCGAAAATTCTGGGAGCCTTGAAGAATGTGTGGAAGTCGAGAACATTATCTCGGAAAGCAAAAATGGGTATGTTTGAAGGAATAGTGGTTCCAACAATGTTGTATGGTTGCGAGGCGTGGACTATGGATAGAGTTGTGCGCAGGAGGATGGATGTGCTGGAAATGAGATGTTTGAGGACAATGTGTGGTGTGAGGTGGTTTGATCGAGTAAGTAACGTAAGGGTAAGAGAGATGTGTGGAAATAAAAAGAGCGTGGTTGAGAGAGCAGAAGAGGGTGTTTTGAAATGGTTTGGTCACATGGAGAGAATGAGTGAGGAAAGATTGACCAAGAGGATATATGTGTCGGAGGTGGAGGGAACGAGGAGAAGAGGGAGACCAAATTGGAGGTGGAAAGATGGAGTGAAAAAGATTTTGTGTGATCGGGGCCTGAACATGCAGGAGGGTGAAAGGAGGGCAAAGAATAGAGTGAATTGGAGCGATGTGGTATACCAGGGTTGACGTGCTGTCAGTGGATTGAATCAAGGCATGTGTATGGGGGTGGGTTGGGCCATTTCTTTCGTCTGTTTCCTTGCGCTACCTCGCAAACGCGGGAGACAGCAAAAAAAAAAAAAAAAAAAAAAAAAAAAAAAAATATATATATATATATATATATATATATATATATATATATATATATATATATATATATATATATATATATATATATATTTTTTTTTTCAAACTATTCGCCATTTCCCGCATTAGCGAGGTAGCGTTAAGAACAGAGGACTGGGCCATTGAGGGAATATCCTCACCTGGCCCCCTTCTCTGTTCCTTCTTTTGGAAAATTAAAAAAAATTGAGAGGGGAGGGTTTCCAGCCCCCCGCTCCCTCCCCTTTTAGTCGCCTTCTACGACACGCAGGGAATACGTGGGAAGTATTCTTACTCCCCTATCCCCAGGGATATATATATATATATATATATTATATCCCTGGGGATAGGGGAGAAAGAATACTTCCCACGTATTCCCTGAGTGTCGTAGAAGGCGACTAAAAGGGAAGGGAGCGGGGGCTGGAAATCCTCCCCTCTCGTTTTTTTTTTTTTTAATTTTCCGAAAGAAGGAACAGAGAAAAGGGCCAGGTGAGGATATTCCCTCAAAGGCCCAGTCCTCTGTTCTTAACGCTACCTCGCTCGCGGGAAATGGCGAATAGTATGAAAGATATATATATATACATATCAACATATATATACACAGCCATATACATTTACACACATGTATATATTCATACCTGCTTTCCTTCATTCATTCCCAGCACCACCCTGCCCCACGGGAAACAGCATTGCCACCCCGTGCATCAGTTAGGCAGTGCCAGGAAAACAGACAAAAAAAAAAGGCCACATTCGTTCCCACTCACACTCAGTTTCTTGCTGTCATGTGTAATGCACCGAAACCACAGCTCCTTATCCACATCTAGGCTCCACAGGCCTTTCCATGGGCTTTGGAAATATGACCTAGTTATGTTACCTATAATAAAGTAGCAACCACACCTGAACCCTACACTCATTCATGACATTGTATAATACAAACACATCAGAGAATGAAATATAAATGCACAGTATAAGAACAACAATACAGAAAAAACACTATGCACAGTATATGTACTGAACATCAAAAACTTAAATCAGCATCAGAAGAATGCAACTGGCTGGTATGTATAAAGTTATTACCTCTCATGGATCCCACGAAGCCAAGTAAGGACTTCATCAGCAAACTGAGAGTCATACAGCATATCTCCAACAAGAACAACATCATGCTGGCATGGCATACCAGTGAGGTTTTCAGTTGAGACATTATCTACAGTAATCTTGTTCTTTAAACCATTCAGCATCACTGCTTCAATAGCAACTGTAAAATGAAAGAAAGCTTTTATTCATTTCATGCATAGCCATGAACACAGTAATGTTTGTTCAAACAGAAACCAATTTATATTAAAGGAAATATATAATCACAATCTTTTTTTTTTCTTTCAAACTATTCGCCATTTCCCACATTAGCAAGGTAGCGCTAAGAACAGAGGACTGGGCCTTTGAGGGAATATCCTCACTTGGCCCCCTTCTCTGTTTCTTCTTTTGAAAAATTAAAAAAAAAACGAGAGGGGAGGATTTCCAGCCCCCTGCTCCCTCCCCTTTTAGTCACCTTCTATGACATGCATGGAATACTTGGGAAGTATTCTTTCTCCCCTATCCCCAGGGATAATAATCAAAATATATCATATATATTTCACTCAAAACTCAGTCCATATTGGTAGTCTACCATATATTCTCAGACTCCACAGTCATTCAGAAGGTCTTTGTTTCTTTTTTCTCTACCTTTAAATGTCTGTTTCTCTAATCTCCCATTTCTATCAAACAATATCTCTGATGCCCGTCCCCTCCAAAAAACTCCCTCAAAAGGGGTGGCCGCAGGAAAAGCCTCCATAACTAGTGAACTCCAATACCACTTCTTAGCCTTTAGCGCCTCTTCCTTAACAGGCCATTGGCAGTGGGCAACTTTAGTATAGTGTTTCCAGGGCCTCCTAACTAATGTTCCTACTAACTCTACTTATTGTGTCTACTTACTGTTCCTGCCTAATGTTCCAACCTACTTAATGCTCCCACATAATGTTCCTTTCTACTACTTACATATATTGCTCCTACCAATATGCTGAAAAATGCAAGTGTTGGCAAGCAAGAAGATCAATCAGAAAAAATGCATGGAAGAGTGAGAAAGGGAGGTAATTGAAAGCTTAGATGGAAGAGCAGTGAATGTAGGAATGCAGTCATGTGTAAAAAAAAGTGTTTAAAATGTTTAGAGAAATATTATTAAAGCTTGTAAAATCAGTCGGAGGATACAAGGTAGTGAGATACAGCAATAAAAAGGCCATTGCATGGTGGACAGAAGAGATTAGAAATGCTGCGGAAGAGAAGAAAGAAGCACACGGTAGACTGCTCAGTAGGAATGTACCGTTGGAGTTCAGCAAAGGAAGAGGGAAGAATACGAAATATGTAAGTGGAATTTTAAGAAGTTGAGTGAAGAAAGCAAAAAAAGAGTAGACGAAGATTTTGAAAGTATATTAAGAGAAAAGTTTCAAAATAATAAGAAACTAAAATGGAAAGTGAAAAACAAAAGAGTTGGATGTAAGAGTGGAAATATTCATGTGAGAAGTAAGGAAGGGGAATGACTGAATTCGAAAGGAGGAAATAAAAGGAAGATGGAAAGGGTATTTTGAAGAACTGATGAACATGCACTGACTCAGCCCAGTGACAGCACATCGACCCCAGTATACTACACTGTTCCAATTCTTTCTATTCCTTGCACACCTCTCAAGCTCCTGCATATTCAGGCCACAACTGCTCAAAATCTTTTTCACTCCATCCTCTCACCTCCTATTTCGTCTCCTGCTTCTCATTCTTCCCTCCACCTCTGACACATATACCCTCTTTGTCAACCTATCTTCACTTATTCTCTCTATATGTCCAAATAATTTCCACACACCCTCTTTTCATCTCTCAACCACACTCTTTCTTATTACCACACATCTCTCCTACCCTTTCATTACTTACACAATCAAACCACCTCACACCACATATTGTCCTCAAACATCTCATTTCCAACACACCCACCTTCGTACTCACAACCCTATCAATAGCCCATGCCTCGCAACCATATAACATTGTTGGAACTACTATTCCTTCAAACATACCCATTTATGCTCTCAGAGATAATGTTCTTACCTTCCACACATTCTTCAACGCTCCCAGAACCTTCGCTCTCTCCCCCACCCTGTGACTCACTTCTGCTTCCATGGTTCCACCCACTGCCAAATCCACTCCCAGATATCTAAAACACTTCACTTCCTCCAGTTTTTCTCCATTCAAATTTACCTCCTAATTTACTTGTCCCACAACCCTACTGAACCTAAAAACCTTGCTCTTATTCACATTTACTCTCAATTTTATTTTTTCACCAAATTACCAAACTCAGTCACCAACTTCTGCAGTTTCCCACCGGAATCAGCCACCAGCACTATATCATCAGCGAACAAAAACTGACTCACTTCCCAAGCCCTCTCATCCAGAACAGACAGCATACTTACCCCTCTCTCCAAAACTCTTGCATTCACCTCTCTAACAACCCCATCCATAAACAAATTAAACAACCATGGAGACATCACACACCCCTGCCGCAAACCAACATTCACTGGGAACCAATCACTTTCCTCTCTTTCTACTCATACACATGCCTTACATCCTCAACAAAAACTTTTCACTGCTTCTAGAAACTTGCCTCCCACAACAAATAATCTTAGTATCTTCCACAAAGCATCTCTATTAACTCATATGCCTTCTCCAGACCCATAAATGCTACATACAAATCCATTTGTTTTTCAAAGTATTTCTCACATACATTCTTCAAAGCAAACACCTGATCCACACATCCTCTACCACTTCTGAAACCATACTGCTTTTCCCCAATTTGATGCTCTGTACATGCCTTCACCCTCTCAATCAATACCCTCCCATATAGTTTCCAAGGAATAATACTCAACAAACTTATACCTCGTAATTTGAACACTCACCTTTATCCCCTTTGCTTTTGTACAATGGCACTATGCATACATTCCACCAATCCTCAGGCTCTTCACCATGAGCCATACATACACTGAATATCTTTACCAACCAGTCAACAACACAGTCACCCCCTTTTTTAATAAATTCCACTACAATACCATCCAAACCCGCTGCCTTGCCAGCTTTAATCTTCTGCAAAGCTTTTACTACCTCTTCTCTGTTTACCAAATCATTCTCCCTGACCCTCTCACTTCGCACACCACCTTGACCAAAACACCCCATATCTACCACTCTATCCTCAAACACATTCAACAAACCTTCAAAATACTCACTCCATCTCCTCACATCACCCCTACTTGTTATTACCTCCCCATTAGCCCCATTCACTGATGTTCCCATTTGTTCTCTTCTCTTACGCACTTTATTTACCTCCTTTCAAAACATCTTTTTATTCTCCCTAAAATCTAATGATACTCTCTCACCCCAACTCTCATTTGCCCTCTTTTTCACCCTTGCACCTTTTCTTGACTTCCTGCTTCTCTTTTATGCATCTCCCAATCATTTGCACTATTTCCCTGCAAAAATCAACCAAATGCCTCTCTTCTCTTTCACTACCACTCACTACCCTTTCTAATCTGCCCACCTCCTACCTTTCTCATGCCACAAGCATCTTTTGCACAAGCCATCAGTGCTTTCCTAAATACACCCCACCCCATTCCTCCCCTACTCCCTTTACGTCCATTGCTCTCACCTTTTTCCATTCTGCACTCAGTCTCTCCTGGTACTTTCTCACACAAGTTACCTTCCCAAGCTCACTTACTCTCAACACTCTCTTCACCCTAACATTCTCTCTTCTTTTCTGAAAACCTCTACAAATCTTCATCTTTGCCTCCACAAGATAATGATCAGACATCCCTCCAGTTGCACCTCTCAGCACATTAACATCCAAAAGTCTCTCTTTCATGCACCTATCAATTAACACGTAATCCAATAAGGCTCTCTGACCATCTTTCCTATTTAGACACATATACTTATGTATATCTCACTTTTTAAACCAAGTATTCCCAAACACCAGTCCTTTTTCAGCACACAAATCTACAAGTTCTTCATCATTTCCATTTACAACACTAAACACCCCATGTACACCAATCATTCCCTCAATTGCCACATTACTCACCTTTGCATTCAGATCACCCATCATTATTACCCAGTCTCGTGCATAAAAACTGCTAACACACTCACTCAACTGCTCCCAAAACACTTGCCTCTCATGATCTTTCTTCTCATACCCAGGTGCACAGGCATCAATAATCACGCATCTCTCTCCATCCACTTTCAGTTTTACCCATAAAAATCTAGAGTTTACTTTCTTACACTCTATCACATATTCCCACACCTCCTGTTTCAGGAGTAGTGCTACTCATTCCTTTGCTCTTGTCCCCTCACCAACCCCTGACTTTACTCCCAAAACATTCCCAAACCACTCTTCCCCTTTACCCTTGAGCTTAATTTCACTCAGAGCCAAAACATCCAGGTTCCTTTCCTCAAACATACTACCTATCTCTCCTTTTTTCTTATCTTGGTTACATCCACACACATTTAGACACCCCAATTTGAGCCTTCGAGGAGGATGAGCACTCCCCGCGTGACTCCTTCTTCTGTTTCCCCTTTTAGAAAGTTAAAATACAAGGAGGGGAGGGTTTTGTTGATAGAGTGGCAGATATAGGGTGTTTTGGTTGAGGTGGTGTGCAAAGTTAGAGGGTCAAGGAAAATGGTTTGCTAAACAGAGAAGAGGGAGTGAAAGCTTTGAGGAAGATGAAAGCCAGCTAGGCGGCAGGTTTGGATGGTTTTGCTGTGGAATCTATTAAAAAAGGGAGTGATTATGTCATTGGGTCACTATGTCATTGATTTGTTGGTAAAGATATTCAAAGAATATATGGCTAATGTTGAAGTGCCTGAGGATTGGCGGAATGCATGTATAGTGCCATCATACAAAGGCAAAGGGGATAAAGGTGAGTGTTCAAATTACTGAGGTATTAGTTTGAGTATTCCTGGGAAATTATATGGGAGGGTATTGATTGAGAGGGTAAAGGCATGTACAGAGCATTAGATTGGGGAAGAGCAGTGGGGTTTCAGAAGTGGTAGAGGAGGTGTGGATTAGGTGCTTGCTTTGAAGAATATATGAGAAATATGTGAGAAAAACAGATGGATTTGTATGTAGCATTTATGGATCTGGAGAAGGCATACAACAGGGTTGACAGAGATGCTTTGTGGAAGGTATTAAGAGTATATGGTGTGGGAGGTAAGCTGCTAGAAGCAGTGGTAAGTTTTTAATAATGATGTAAGGCATGTGTATGAGTAGGAAGAGAGGAAAGTGATTGGTTCCCCATGAATGTTGATTTACGGCAGGGGAGCATGATGTCTCCATGGTTGTTCAATTTGTTTATGGATGGGATAGTTAGGGAGGTGAATGCAAGAGTTTTGGAGAGAGAGGTAAGTATGCAGTCTTTTGTGGATGAGAGGGCTTGGGAAGTGAGTCAGTTGTTGTTCGCTGATGATACAGCGTTAGTGGCTGATTCAGGTGAGAAACTGTAGAAGCTGGTAACTGAGTCTAGTAAAGTGTGTGAAAGAAGAAAGTTGAGAGCAAATGTGAATAAGAGCAAGGTTATTAGGTTCAGTAGGGTTAAGGGGCAAGTTAACTGAGAGAAAGTGAAGTGTATTAGATATTTGGGAGTGGATTTGGCAGCAGATGGAACCATGGAAGCAGAAGTGAGTCAAATGGTGGGGGAGGGGGCAAAGGTTCTGGGAGTGTTGAGGAATACGTGGAAGGTGAGAATGTTATCTCGGAGCAAAAATGGATATGTTTGAAGGAATAGTGGTTCCAACATTGTTATATGGTTGTGAGGCATGGGCTATAGATAAGGTTGTGCAGAGGAAGGTGGATGTGTTGGAAATGAAATTTGAGGACAACATGTGGAGTGAGGTGGTTTGATCGAGTAAGTAATGAAAGAGTAAGAGAGATGTGTGGTAATAGAAAGAGTGTGGTTGAGAGAGCATAAGAGGGTGTGTTGAAATGGTTTGGTCACATGGAGAGAATGAGTGAGGGAAGATTGACCAAGAGGATATATGTGTCAGAGGTGGAGGGAGCGAGGAGAAGTGGGAGACCAAATTGGAGGTGGAAAGATAGAGTGAAAAAGATTTTGAGTGATCGGGGCCTGAACATGCAGGAGGGTGAAAGGCGTGCAAGGAATCGAGTGAACTGGAACGATGTGGTATACCGGGGTCGACGTGCTGTCAATGGATTGAACCAGGGCATGTGAAGCATCTGGGGTAAACCATGGGAAGTTCTGTGGGGCCTGGATGTGGAAAGGGAGCTGTGGTTTCAGTGCATTATTACATGACAGCTAGAGACTGAATGTGAACGAAAGTGGCCTTTGTTGTCTTTTCCTAGCGCTAACTCGCGCACATTTGGGGGGAGGGGGTGTTTATTTTTCATGTGTGGCGGGGTTTCGACTGGAATGAATAAAGGCAGACAGCATGAATTATGTGCATGTGTATATATGTATATGTCTGTGTGCGTACATATATGTATACGTTGAGATGTATAGGTATGTATATATATATATATATATATATATATATTTATTTTATTTATTTATTTTGCTTTGTTGCTGTCTCCCGCGTTTGCGAGGTAGCGCAAGGAAACAGACGAAAGAAATGGCCCAACCCACCCCCATACACAAGCAAGGAAACAGACGAAAGAAATGGCCCAACCCACCCCCATACACAATGTATATACATACACATCCACACACGCAAATATACATACCTATACATCTCAATGTACACATATATATACACACACAGACACATATACCCATGCACACAATTCACACTGTCTGCCTTTATTCATTCCCATCGCCACCTCGCCACACATGGAATACCATCCCCCTCCCCCCTCATGTGTGCGAGGTAGCACTACGAAAAGACAACAAAGGCCCCATTCATTCACACTCAGTCTCTAGCAGACATGCAATAATGCCCAAAACCACAGCTCCCTTTCCACATCCAGGCCCCACACAACTTTCCATGGTTTACCCCAGACGCTTCACATGCCCTGATTCAATCCACTGACAGCACGTCAACCCCGGTATACCACATCGATCCAATTCACTCTATTCCTTGCCCGCCTTTCACCCTCCTGCATGTTCAGGCCCCGATCACACAAAATCTTTTTCACTCCATCTTTCCACTTCCAATTTGGTCTCCCACTTCTCCTCATTCCCTCCACCTTCGACACATATATCCTCTTGGTCAATTTTTCCTCACTCATTCTCTCCATGTGCCCAAACCATTTCAAAACACCCTCTTCTGCTCTCTCAACCACGCTCTTTTTATTTCCACACATCTCTCATACCCTTACATTACTTACTCGATCAAACCACCTCACACCACACATTGTCCTCAAACATCTCATTCCTAGCACATCTACCCTCCTGCGCACAACTCTATCCATAGACCACACCTCGCAACCATACGACATTGTTGGAACCACTATTCCTTCAAACATACCCATTTTTGCTTTCCGACATAATGTTCTCGACTTCCAAACATTCTTAAAGGCTCCCAGGATTTTCGCCCCCTCCCCCACCCTATGATTCACTTCCGCTTCCATGGTTCCATCTGCTGCCAGATCCACTCCCAGATATCTAAAACACTTTACTTCATCTAGTTTTTCTCCATTCAAACTTACCTCCCAATTGACTTGACCCTCAACCCTACTGTACCTAATAACCTTGCTCTTATTCACATTTACTCTTAACTTTCTTCTTTCACACACTTTACTAAACTCAGTCACCAGCTTCTGCAGTTTCTTACATGAATCAGCCACCAGTGCTGTGTCATCAGCAAACAACAACTGACTCACTTCCCAAGCTCTCTCATCCACAACAGACTTCATACTTGCCCCTCTTTCCAAAACTCTTGCATTCACCTCCCTAACAACCCCATCCATAAACAAATTAAACAACCATGGAGACATCACACACCCCTGCCGCAAACCTACTTTCACTGAGGACCAATCACTTTCCTCTCTTCCTACACATACACATGCCTTACATCCTCGATAAAAACTTTTCACTGCTTCTAACAACTTGCCTCCCACACCATATATTCTCAATACCTTCCACAGAGCATCTCTATCAACTCTTGCATTCACCTCCCTAACAACCCCATCCATAAACAAATTAAACAACCATGGAGACATCACACACCCCTGCCGCAAACCTACATTCACTGAGAACCAATCACTCTCCTCTCTTCCTACACGTACACATGCCTTACATCCTCGATAAAAACTTTTCACTGCTTCTAACAACTTTCCTCCCACACCATATATTCTTAATACCTCCCACAGAGCATCTCTATCAACTCTATCATATGCCTTCTCCAGATCCATAAATGCTACATACAAATCCATTTGCTTTTCTAAGTATTTCTCACATACATTCTTCAAAGCAAACACCTGATCCACACATCCTCTACCACTTCTGAAACCACACTGCTCTTCCCCAATCTGATGCTCTGTACATGCCTTCACCCTCTCAATCAATACCCTCCCATATAATTTACCAGGAATACTCAACAAACTTATACCTCTGTAATTTGAGCACTAACTCTTATCCCCTTTGCCTTTGTACAATGGCACTATGCACGCATTCCGCCAATCCTCAGGCACCTCACCATGAGTCATACATACATTAAATAACCTTACCAACCAGTCAACAATACAGTCACCCCCTTTTTTAATAAATTCCACTGCAATACCATCCAAACCTGCTGCCTTGCCGGCTTTCATCTTCCGCAAAGCTTTTACTACCTCTTCTCTGTTTACCAAATCATTTTCCCTAACCCTCTCACTTTGCACACCACCTCGACCAAAACACCCTATATCTGCCACTCTATCATCAAACACATTCAACAAACCTTCAAAATACTCACTCCATCTCCTTCTCACATAACCACTACTTGTTATCACCTTCCCATTTGTGCCCTTCACTGAAGTTCCCATTTGCTCCCTTGTCTTACGCACTTTATTTACCTCCTTCCAGAACATCTTTTTATTCTCCCTAAAATTTAATGATACCCTCTCACCCCAACTCTCATTTGCCCTCTTTTTCACCTCTTGCACCTTTCTCTTGACCTCCTGTATCTTTCTTTTATACATCTCCCACTCAATTGCATTTTTTCCCTGCAAAAATCGTCTAAATGCCTCTCTCTTCTCTTTCACTAATAATCTTACTTCTTCATCCCACCACTCACTACCCTTTCTAATCAACCCACCTCCCACGCTTCTCATGCCACAAGCATCTTTTGCGCAATCCATCACTGATTAAATAAATACATCCCATTCCTCCCCCACTCCCCTTACTTCCATTGTTCTCACCTTTTTCCATTCTGTACTCAGTCTCTCCTGGTACTTCCTCACACAAGTCTCCTTCCCAAGCTCACTTACTCTCACCACCCTCTTCACCCCAACATTCACTCTTCTTTTCTGAAAACCCATACAAATCTTCACCTTAGCCTCCACAAGATAATGATCAGACATCCCTCCAGTTGCACCTCTCAGCACATTTACATCCAAAAGTCTCTCTTTCGCACGTCTGTCAATTAACACGTAATCCAATAATGCTCTCTGGCCATCTCTCCTACTTACATACGTATACTTATGTATATCTCGCTTTTTAAACCAGGTATTCCCAATCACCAGTCCTTTTTCAGCACATGAATCTACAAGCTCTTCACCATTTCCATTTACAACACTGATCACCCCATGTATACCAATTATTCCCTAACTGCCACAATACTCACTTTTGCATTCAAATCACCCATCACTATAACCCGGTCTCGTGCATCAAAACCACTAACACACTCATTCAGCTGCTCCCAAAACACTTGCCTCATGATCTTTCTTCTCATGCCCAGGTGCATATGCACCAATAATCACCCATCTCTCTCCATCAACTTTCAGTTTTACCCATATTAATCGAGAATTTACTTTCTTACATTCTATCACATACTCCCACAACTCCTATTTCAGGAGTACTGCTACTCCTTCCCTTGCTCTTGTCCTCTCACTAACCCCTGACTTTACTACGAGTAGGATGAGCACTCCCCGTGTGACTCCTTCTGTTTCCCATTTTTTAGAAAGTTAAAATTACAAGGAGGGGAGGATTTCTGGCCCCCCGCTCCTGTCCCCTCTAGTCGCCTTCTACGACACGTGAGGAATGCGTGGGAAGTATTCTTTCACCCCTATTCCCCAGGATAATATATATATACACATATATATTTTATATTTATTTATTTATTATACTTTGTCGCTGTCTCCCGCGTTTGCGAGGTAGCGCAACGAAACAGACGAAAGAAATGGCCCAACCCACCCCCATACACATGTATATACATACGTCCACACACGCAAATATACATACCTACACAGCTTTCCATGGTTTACCCCACACGCTTCACATGCCTTGATTCAATCCACTGACAGCACGTCAACCCCGGTATACCACATCGCTCCAATTCACTCTATTCCTTGCCCTCCTTTCACCCTCCTGCATGTTCAGGCCCCTATCACACAAAATCTTTTTCACTCCATCTTTCCACCTCCAATTTGGTCTCCCTCTTCTCCTCGTTCCCTCCACCTCCGACACATATATCCTCTTGGTCAATCTTTCCTCACTCATTCTCTCCATGTGCCCAAACCACTTCAAAACACCCTCTTCTGCTCTCTCAACCACGCTCTTTTTATTTCCACACATCTCTCTTACCCTTACGTTACTCACTCGATCAAACCACCTCACACCACACATTGTCCTCAAACATCTCATTTCCAGCACATCCATCCTCCTGTGCACAACTCTATCCATAGCCCACGCCTCGCAACCATACAACATTGTTGGAACCACTATTCCTTCAAACATACCCATTTTTGCTTTCCGAGATAATGTTCTCGACTTCCACACATTCTTCAAGGCCCCCAGAATTTTCACCCCCTCCCCCACCCTATGATCCACTTCCGTTTCCATGGTTCCATCCGCTGCCAGATCCACTCCCAGATATCTAAAACACTTCACTTCCTCCAGTTTTTCTCCATTCAAACTCACCTCCCAATTGACTTGACCCTCAACCCTACTGTACCTAATAACCTTGCTCTTATTCACATTTACTCTTAACTTTCTTCTTCCACACACTTTACCAAACTCAGTCACCAGCTTCTGCAGTTTCTCACATGAATGAGCCACCAGCGCTGTATCATCAGCGAACAACAACTGACTCACTTCCCAAGCTCTCTCATCCCCAACAGACTTCATACTTGCCCCTCTTTCCAAAACTCTTGCATTCACCTCCCTAACAACCCCATCCATAAACAAATTAAACAACCATGGAGACATCACACACCCTTGCCGCAAACCTACATTCACTGAGAACCAATCACTTTCCTCTCTTCCTACACGTACACATGCCTTACATCCTCGATAAAAACTTTTCACTGCTTCTAACAACTTGCCTCCCACACCATATATTCTTAATACCTTCCACAGAGCATCTCTATCAACTCTATCATATGCCTTCTCCAGATCCATAAATGCTACATACAAATCCATTTGCTTTTCTAAGTATTTCTCACATACATTCTTCAAAGCAAACACCTGATCCACACATCCTCTACCACTTCTGAAACCACACTGCTCTTCCCCAATCTGATGCTCTGTACATGCCTTCACCCTTCTCAATCAATATCCTCCCATATAATTTACCAGGAATACTCAACAAACTTATACCTCTGTAATTTGAGCGCTCACTCTTATCCCCTTTGCCTTTGTACAATGGCACTATGCACGCATTCCGCCAATCCTCAGGCACCTCACCATGAGTCATACATACATTAAATAACCTTACCAACCAGTCAACAATACAGTCACCCCCTTTTTTAATAAATTCCACTGCAATACCATCCAAACCTGCTGCCTTGCCGGCTTTCATCTTCCGCAAAGCTTTTACTACCTCTTCTCTGTTTACCAAATCATTTTCCCTAACCCTCTCACTTTGCACACCACCTCGACCAAAACACCCTATATCTGCCACTCTATCATCAAACACATTCAACAAACCTTCAAAATACTCACTCCATCTCCTTCTCACATCACCACTACTTGTTATCACCTCCCCATTTGTGCCCTTCACTGAAGTTCCCATTTGCTCCCTTGTCTTACGCACTTTATTTACCTCCTTCCAGAACATCTTTTTATTCTCCCTAAAATTTAATGATACTCTCTCACCCCAACTCTCATTTGCCCTCTTTTTCACCTCTTGCACCTTTCTCTTGACCTCCTGTCTCTTTCTTTTATACATCTCCCACTCAATTGCATTTTTTCCCTGCAAAAATCGTCCAAATGCCTCTCTCTTCTCTTTCACTAATACTCTTACTTCTTCATCCCACCACTCACTACCCTTTCTAATCAACCCACCTCCCACTCTTCTCATGCCACAAGCATCTTTTGCGCAATCCATCACTGATTACATAAATACATCCCATTCCTCCCCCACTCCCCTTACTTCCATTGTTCTCACCTTTTTCCATTCTGTACTCAGTCTCTCCTGGTACTTCCTCACACAAGTCTCCTTCCCAAGCTCACTTACTCTCACCACCCTCTTCACCCCAACATTCACTCTTCTTTTCTGAAAACCCATACAAATCTTCACCTTAGCCTCCACAAGATAATGATCAGACATCCCTCCAGTTGCACCTCTCAGCACATTTACATCCAAAAGTCTCTCTTTCGCACGTCTGTCAATTAACACGTAATCCAATAACGCTCTCTGGCCATCTCTCCTACTTACATACGTATACTTATGTATATCTCGCTTTTTAAACCAGGTATTCCCAATCACCAGTCCTTTTTCAGCACATGAATCTACAAGCTCTTCACCATTTCCATTTACAACACTGATCACCCCATGTATACCAATTATTCCCTAACTGCCACAATACTCACTTTTGCATTCAAATCACCCATCACTATAACCCGGTCTCGTGCATCAAAACCACTAACACACTCATTCAGCTGCTCCCAAAACACTTGCCTCATGATCTTTCTTCTCATGCCCAGGTGCATATGCACCAATAATCACCCATCTCTCTCCATCAACTTTCAGTTTTACCCATATTAATTGAGAATTTACTTTCTTACATTCTATCACATACTCCCACAACTCCTATTTCAGTAGTACTGCTACTCCTTCCCTTGCTCTTGTCCTCTCACTAACCCCTGACTTTACTACGAGTAGGATGAGCACTCCCCGTGTGACTCCTTCTGTTTCCCATTTTTTAGAAAGTTAAAATTACAAGGAGGGGAGGATTTCTGGCCCCCCGCTCCTGTCCCCTCTAGTCGCCTTCTACGACACGTGAGGAATGCGTGGGAAGTATTCTTTCACCCCTATTCCCCGGGATAATATATATATACACATATATATTTTATATTTATTTATTTATTATACTTTGTCGCTGTCTCCCGCGTTTGCGAGGTAGCGCAAGGAAACAGACGAAAGAAATGGCCCAACCCACCCCCATACACATGTATATACATACGTCCACACACGCAAATATACATACCTACACAGCTTTCCATGGTTTACCCCAGACGCTTCACATGCCTTGATTCAATCCACTGACAGCACGTCAACCCCGGTATACCACATCGCTCCAATTCACTCTATTCCTTGCCCTCCTTTCACCCTCCTGCATGTTCAGGCCCCTATCACACAAAATCTTTTTCACTCCATCTTTCCACCTCCAATTTGGTCTCCCTCTTCTCCTCGTTCCCTCCACCTCCGACACATATATCCTCTTGGTCAATCTTTCCTCACTCATTCTCTCCATGTGCCCAAACCACTTCAAAACACCCTCTTCTGCTCTCTCAACCACGCTCTTTTTATTTCCACACATCTCTCTTACCCTTACGTTACTCACTCGATCAAACCACCTCACACCACACATTGTCCTCAAACATCTCATTTCCAGCACATCCATCCTCCTGTGCACAACTCTATCCATAGCCCACGCCTCGCAACCATACAACATTGTTGGAACCACTATTCCTTCAAACATACCCATTTTTGCTTTCCGAGATAATGTTCTCGACTTCCACACATTCTTCAAGGCCCCCAGAATTTTCACCCCCTCCCCCACCCTATGATCCACTTCCGTTTCCATGGTTCCATCCGCTGACAGATCCACTCCCAGATATCTAAAACACTTCACTTCCTCCAGTTTTTCTCCATTCAAACTCACCTCCCAATTGACTTGACCCTCAACCCTACTGTACCTAATAACCTTGCTCTTATTCACATTTACTCTTAACTTTCTTCTTCCACACACTTTACCAAACTCAGTCACCAGCTTCTGCAGTTTCTCACATGAATGAGCCACCAGCGCTGTATCATCAGCGAACAACAACTGACTCACTTCCCAAGCTCTCTCATCCCCAACAGACTTCATACTTGCCCCTCTTTCCAAAACTCTTGCATTCACCTCCCTAACCACCCCATCCATAAACAAATTAAACAACCATGGAGACATCACACACCCTTGCCGCAAACCTACATTCACTGAGAACCAATCACTTTCCTCTCTTCCTACACGTACACATGCCTTACATCCTCGATAAAAACTTTTCACTGCTTCTAACAACTTGCCTCCCACACCATATATTCTTAATACCTTCCACAGAGCATCTCTATCAACTCTATCATATGCCTTCTCCAGATCCATAAATGCTACATACAAATCCATTTGCTTTTCTAAGTATTTCTCACATACATTCTTCAAAGCAAACACCTGATCCACACATCCTCTACCACTTCTGAAACCACACTGCTCTTCCCCAATCTGATGCTCTGTACATGCCTTCACCTTCTCAATCAATATCCTCCCATATAATTTACCAGGAATACTCAACAAACTTATACCTCTGTAATTTGAGCGCTCACTCTTATCCCCTTTGCCTTTGTACAATGGCACTATGCACGCATTCCGCCAATCCTCAGGCACCTCACCATGAGTCATACATACATTAAATAACCTTACCAACCAGTCAACAATACAGTCACCCCCTTTTTTAATAAATTCCACTGCAATACCATCCAAACCTGCTGCCTTGCCGGCTTTCATCTTCCGCAAAGCTTTTACTACCTCTTCTCTGTTTACCAAATCATTTTCCCTAACCCTCTCACATTGCACACCACCTCGACCAAAACACCCTATATCTGCCACTCTATCATCAAACACATTCAACAAACCTTCAAAATACTCACTCCATCTCCTTCTCACATCACCACTACTTGTTATCACCTCCCCATTTGCGCCCTTCACTGAAGTTCCCATTTGCTCCCTTGTCTTACGCACTTTATTTACCTCCTTCCAGAACATCTTTTTATTCTCCCTAAAATTTAATGATACTCTCTCACCCCAACTCTCATTTGCCCTTTTTTTCACCTCTTGCACCTTTCTCTTGACCTCCTGTCTCTTTCTTTTATACATCTCCCACTCAATTGCATTTTTTCCCTGCAAAAATCGTCCAAATGCCTCTCTCTTCTCTTTCACTAATACTCTTACTTCTTCATCCCACCACTCACTACCCTTTCTAATCAACCCACCTCCCACTCTTCTCATGCCACAAGCATCTTTTGCGCAATCCATCACTGATTAAATAAATACATCCCATTCCTCCCCCACTCCCCTTACTTCCATTGTTCTCACCTTTTTCCATTCTGTACTCAGTCTCTCCTGGTACTTCCTCACACAAGTCTCCTTCCCAAGCTCACTTACTCTCACCACCCTCTTCACCCCAACATTCACTCTTCTTTTCTGAAAACCCATACAAATCTTCACCTTAGCCTCCACAAGATAATGATCAGACATCCCTCCAGTTGCACCTCTCAGCACATTAACATCCAAAAGTCTCTCTTTCCCGCGCCTGCCAATTAACACGTAATCCAATAACGCTCTCTGGCCATCTCTCCTACTTACATAAGTATACTTATGTATATCTCGCTTTTTAAACCAGGTATTCCCAATCATCAGTCCTTTTTCAGCACATAAATCTACAAGCTCTTCACCATTTCCATTTACAACACTGAACACCCCATGTATACCAATTATTCCCTCAACTGCCACATTACTCATTATATATATATATATATATATATATATATATATATCTTTTTTTCTTCTTTTAAACTATTTGCCATTTCCCGCGTTAGCGAGGTAGCGTTAAGAACAGAGGACTGGGCCTTTTTTGGAATATCCTCATCTGGCCCCCTCTGCTCCTTCTTTTGGAAAATGAAAAAAAAAACGAGAGGGGAGGAGTTCCAGCCCCCCGCTCCCTCCCATTTTAGTCGCCTTCTACGACACGCAGGGAATACGTGGGAAGTATTCTTAATCCCCTATCCCCAGGGATAATATATATATATATATATATATATATATATATATATATACATATGGGGATAGGGGATTAAGAATAATATATATATATATATATATATATATATATATATATATACATATGGGGATAGGGGATTAAGAATACTTCCCACGTATTCCCTGCGTGTCGTAGAAGGCGACTAAAAGGGGAGGGAGCAGGGGGGCAGGAAGTCCTCCCCTCTCCTTTTTTTTTTTTTTTTTCCAAAAGAAGGAACAGAGGGGGGCCAGGTGAGGATATTCCAAAAAAGGACCAGTCCTCTGTTCTTAACGCTACCTCGCTAACGCGGGAAATGGCGAATAGTTTAAAAGAAGCAAAATGAAAAATGTAAGAAATAATTTAGAAAACTGAAACTTCTAGCTTGAAATGAAATGAAAAAATGAATGTCACATAATGGTTCAACCTCTGGCTATGGAAAAGGGAAATGTATAATTTATTTACACAAACGTCAATAGTAGTTTTCATCAATTTAACCACTGTATCATACTGTTTGGTCCACTTCTCTTATCATGAAACTGGAATATTGGCTTATGATGTTTCTCAATTGTCTTCATTACACAAAGTACAACCATATCTTGGATACATGAGGGTAGGTAGTTGGTCATCCGCCATAATAAAGCCTTGACAGACCAAAAATTTATCTGGACCTCGACTTTTCCAGTACATTTATGAAAAACACCTTTTTGCTTTCCATCTCTATCACTTTGAAAAAAAACTCCTTTTGCTCACATTTCAATGAAAGAATAAGCTTCAATGTCTAAGCTACATTTTTTTCCAATTTCACTATTTTCTTGTCAGAGCATCATGTATGAAAACTATCACTCCAGTAACACAACTATAAACATTTACTTCCCCTTTAAAAAAGTTTTGGGGAAGTCTGTCTCGATACACTGCGGGTCACTCTACCACCTGGCGAGGTTTGTGTTGCAATGGTTCTTAATTCACAAAAGTAGTAGCATTACTGGTGGGCGGAAGAACATTCTTGTAACCAAAGCGAGGATCACAGTCCGTGCAACTACTTGTACCACCACGTCCAGTATGTTCACCCGAAGCGGTTCCGTGCACCTTGATCCTTCCAAGCTGGATATATCTCATCATCATCCTGTCTCAGCTTTCTTGCGTGCCTTCCATCGGGCAGGTGTGTATGGCAGCAGATGGTGGGAAGACCTGTGTCTTGGAGAGCAAGTGAGAGGCCTAAGGTGGTGGCTGGTCCTCATACTGCTTCCGATAAGTTGTTGACAGCATGACCTCATCTCAGCAAAGGTCACCAGGCTGACCGTCTCAGGCCTCAGCTCGTTGCTTCCAGCAGTATCTTGAGTGATGTGCGGTTGGGTCAGTTCTCTTCATTACCATCATAACAGCTGTGGGACATTTTGCGGCTATCCCCATGGCTCCATTTTATACTCACTAGCTTTCTGCAGACTTTGTGCATTGTGCACAACCATAGTTTCACTGCATCGTACACTAATGATATCAAAACACTGATGTAAACAATCGAGGACAATTGTCCCTAGCCTAAGCCAGGTACCTATTTTATCAAACAACCCCAAGGGTTGGATGAACAGCTGGGTTGACGGTGGACTGACTGCCATAACCAGGATTCAAACCAATGCACTTGACTCTGGGCGGCCAGTGAATATGTCATGGTCAGGAACGCTAACCGCTACACCACAGGAGTTATTTCTTTCCCGTAAACCTCTACAAATCTTAATCCTCACCTCCACGAGACAGTGATCAGACATCCCGCCAGCTATCCTTTTCAGCATATTTACATCTAAGTCTCTTTTATATGCCTATCACTTAGTATATAATCTGATAATGCCTGCTCACATACATATACTTATGAATGTCCCTCTTTTTAAACCAGATATTCCCAATCACCAGTGTCCCTTTTTCAGCATACAACTCCAAAAGCTGTTCACTTTTACCATCCACTATACTGAATACCCCAAGACCCCTAATTATACCCTTAACTGCCAAATTACTCACCTTCATATTCAAATCACCCATCACTAATACCTGGTCTCTTGCATCAAAACTGCTAACACACTCACACAGCTGCTCTAAAAACACTTGCCTCATGTGATCTTTCTTATCATGGCCAGGTACATAAGCACTAATAATAACTCATTACTGGAATTCTCCCCAAAGAGAAAGTAGGGCTCTTTAATTTCTTTAACTCACTGGCTGCCTCCCATAAGGAAGAAAAAATAACTTTAAGGCACCAATATTCAATAACATGTACCTTTAATCCTTAACTTGTTCCTATCATCTTCTAATAATGCTTACTGGACTGTTTCCTTCAGCATATAAAGATTTAAAGCTTCAATCTGATGTCTGTTTCAAATAATTATCCATGTATGTCACTGGTAGCAAACCAAGTTCGTAAAACATGATTTATAAACAATACAAATGTGAAATGTGAAAATTTACCTTGAAAAAATCTGAACTTATGTAGTGCAATTTGGTGTTCACAGAACAAATTCATCATAGGAAAAAGCCATGATCACTGTATGATTAACAAGGATAAGAAACATCCATGTCACTAGCATAGGACCTCCCCCATTCTCTAAAAAACCCTCCCACACCAACACAGAAGAAAATATACTTATTTTGGGGAGTTTTCTTTGATAAAGTATGATAGACATATTATGTAAAGAAAAAAGAATTTGTAAATTTTTTCACATATGTGGTTCATTTAGTGGGAAGAACAATGTTTTATGGGTTAAACACAGTATAATGCACATTCTTAACCTCTATTTTCTAAGTATCACATGTCTTCTGAGCATTTCCTTTAACTTCTTCCAGCCAGAACCAAATTACTCTGCCATATCAAATATTTCTCTTGCTTAATCATTTATTGCTACATTACACACATATAGAAATGTCAGTTTCAGTTTCTCTAAATTCCCAGATAGATTCATTTTCCTGAACCTTAATAAGTAGTTCCTACATTAAGTCTTCTTTATTTTTTAATACATCTAATGAGGGTATGAAATTTGAATTTCATGGGTATTTACCTTCATCCACATCATTAAAAGTGACTTGTTTTGCTTTAGATACTTTTGCTGCCAATCCACTTGCTCCACAGCCACATCCAAAGTCAAGAACACATTTCCCTTTAACAAGATGAGAATTATCCAGCACAAACCTGCAAAAGAAACAAACTTTAATCGTAAAGCTGACAGAAAGAGAGTGATATTTACAGCACTTTTTGTAATTTCAAATAAAATTCAAATTACTAATATTCAAGAGCCTAACATGAATGAGAATTTTTTTTATTTAGGCTTCTAATCTCTTCATATCAATAGACTTTGTTTTATAAAAACATGATAGTCTAAAATTAATCATTCTGACCAGGAATGATCTCCATGACCCATCCATAGATCACAGACTTTCAAAGATACATGAGTACAGAGAGTAAATAGGTAACTGAAGACCTCTTTGCCTATGATAAGGCTACTTCCTTTCAGTAAATCATTCTTAATCATGCAAATGTATACTTACCTAAGTGGACAGCTGAAAAAAATAGTGGTAAAAATCAGGTAACATCTGACATGGTAGAAGGCATTTATCTTAATGAGACAAATGATAATGAAAATACATTGAGAAACATGAATGAAACCTTTTCTTACAAAAGGAAAGATGTGTGGGTAAGAGTGAGTCAGCATACTTAAATATGAATTACCGTAACACCATAACAACAGACTGAACCCCATGCGGGATTTTAATCCCCTTCTGTTTCCACAGAGCAGGTGATTCATTGAAAGAGGTTGCTGTACTCAAAAAAGGATTTTCAGTTTGCATATAAGACCCTTAACCCATCTCATTTCCTAGCTTCCTGTTCCATTCAGTCACTCAACTTTCTCAGCAGAATGTCTGCATACATCCAAGATTCTCCATAGCATGCAACACTATGACAGACAGTAGGCCAATGATATCACTAATGAGTGAAAGATGCTGACTGGTGAGCCAAGTCAGCAGGTCACTAGCACCAAACAGTAGGTTAGCCTTCACCTCATCTGAGGACAGAGGGTTAGAAGTGTCTAACCCCTGGGGATCCTAGTTTCTCTCTAAAATCTAGAGATGGTCTGACCATTTAGAGAAATTCATGCTATCCATCCAGCAATTTTTTCATCATATAAAGGGGAAACTGCTACTTCCAATTGCATGAATTAGACTAATCTGTTGCCAGTTGCAGAGGGCAAAAAGTGGAGTGCTGCCATCTACTGGCAGGGCTTGACAAGTGAGCTGACCATTTTCGACAATGTACTTCAATTGTTAACTACAAATGTTCAGTAATGTGTGGTAACTATGAAGCCACTATAATTAGTTTTGTACATTTTTTCAAAACCATGTGATCTGAAACAAATTCTGGGAAGGGGGTTTCAAACTATTGTGTCCTCTCTCTATGAAGGTTAAAGAAAAAGACGTCAAATAGGAGACTTTAGTAATCAACAAGAAAATTAGCATAATATCTACCACTACTATTCAACCAATTTTGTGATGCCTCACTATGCACAAAGATTCTCCAGGAATTAGAACTATTGCGTAATACTCTTTCTGTCAAGGTTAAAGAAAAAGATGTCAAAGGGGAGGAGACTTCAGTAATCAACAAGAAAATTAGCATATTTACCACTAACATTTTTTTTTTTTTTTTTTTTTTTTTTTTTATACCTCGTCGCTGTCTCCCGCGTTTGCGAGGTAGCGCAAGGAAACAGACGAAAGAAATGGCCCAACCCCCCCCCATACACATGTACATACATACGTCCACACACGCAAATATACATACCTACACAGCTTTCCATGGTTTACCCCGGACGCTTCACATGCCTTGATTCAATCCACTGACAGCACGTCAACCCCTGTATACCACATCGCTCCAATTCACTCTATTCCTTGCCCTCCTTTCACCCTCCTGCATGTTCAGGCCCCGATCACACAAAATGCTTTTCACTCCATCTTTCCACCTCCAATTTGGTCTCCCTCTTCTCCTCGTTCCCTCCACCTCCGACACATATATCCTCTTGGTCAATCTTTCCTCACTCATTCTCTCCATGTGCCCAAACCACTTCAAAACACCCTCTTCTGCTCTCTCAACCACGCTCTTTTTATTTCCACACATCTCTCTTACCCTTACGTTACTTACTCGATCAAACCACCTCACACCACACATTGTCCTCAAACATCTCATTTCCAGCACATCCATCCTCCTGCGCACAACTCTATCCATAGCCCACGCCTCGCAACCATACAACATTGTTGGAACCACTATTCCTTCAAACATACCCATTTTTGCTTTCCGGGATAATGTTCTCGACTTCCACACATTTTTCAAGGCTCCCAAAATTTTTGCCCCCTCCCCCACCCTATGATCCACTTCCGCTTCCATGGTTCCATCCGCTGACAGATCCACTCCCAGATATCTAAAACACTTCACTTCCTCCAGTTTTTCTCCATTCAAACTCACCTCCCAATTGACTTGACCCTCAACCTTACTGTACCTAATAACCTTGCTCTTATTCACATTTACTCTTAACTTTCTTCTTCCACACACTTTACCAAACTCCGTCACCAGCTTCTGCAGTTTCTCACATGAATCCGCCACCAGCGCTGTATCATCAGCGAACAACAACTGACTCACTTCCCAAGCTCTCTCATCCCCAACAGACTTCATACTTGCCCCTCTTTCCAAGACTCTTGCATTTACCTCCCTAACAACCCCATCCATAAACAAATTAAACAACCATGGAGACATCACACACCCCTGCCGCAAACCTACATTCACTGAGAACCAATCACTTTCCTCTCTTCCTACACGTACACATGCCTTACATCCTCGATAAAAACTTTTCACTGCTTCTAACAACTTGCCTCCCACACCATATATTCTTAATACCTTCCACAGAGCATCTCTATCAACTCTATCATATGCCTTCTCCAGATCCATAAATGCTACATACAAATCCATTTGCTTTTCTAAGTATTTCTCACATACATTCTTCAAAGCAAACACCTGATCCACACATCCTCTACCACTTCTGAAACCACACTGCTCTTCCCCAATCTGATGCTCTGTACATGCCTTCACCCTCTCAATCAATACCCTCCCATATAATTTACCAGGAATACTCAACAAACTTATACCTCTGTAATTTGAGCACTCACTCTTATCCCCTTTGCCTTTGTACAATGGCACTATGCACGCATTCCGCCAATCCTCAGGCACCTCACCATGAGTCATACATACATTAAATAACCTTACCAACCAGTCAACAATACAGTCACCCCCTTTTTTTATAAATTCCACTGCAATACCATCCAAACCTGCTGCCTTGCCGGCTTTC
Source organism: Panulirus ornatus (assembly GCF_036320965.1). Taxonomy (NCBI): domain Eukaryota; kingdom Metazoa; phylum Arthropoda; class Malacostraca; order Decapoda; family Palinuridae; genus Panulirus; species Panulirus ornatus. The sequence continues at coordinate 22,575,800 of NC_092251.1, read as the reverse complement.
ATCTTCCGCAAAGCTTTTACTACCTCTTCTCTGTTTACCAAATCATTTTCCCTAACCCTCTCACTTTGCACACCACCTCGACCAAAACACCCTATATCTGCCACTCTGTCATCAGACACATTCAACAAACCTTCAAATACTCATTCCATCTCCTTCTCACATCACCACTACTTGTTATCACCTCCCCATTTACGCCCTTCACTGAAGTTCCCATTTGCTCCCTTGTCTTACGCACCCTATTTACCTCCTTCCAGAACATCTTTTTATTCTCCCTAAAATTTACTGATAGTCTCTCTCCCCAACTCTCATTTGCCCTTTTTTTCACCTCTTGCACCTTTCTCTTGACCTCTTGTCTCTTTCTTTTATACTTCTCCCACTCAATTGCATTTTTTCCCTGCAAAAATCGTCCAAATGCCTCCCTCTTCTCTTTCACTAATACTCTTACTTCTTCATCCCACCACTCACTACCCTTTCTAAACAGCCCACCTCCCACTCTTCTCATGCCACAAGCATCTTTTGCGCAATCCATCACTGATTCCCTAAATACATCCCATTCCTCCCCCACTCCCCTTACTTCCATTGTTCTCACCTTTTTCCATTCTGTACACAGTCTCTCCTGATACTTCCTCACACAGGTCTCCTTCCCAAGCTCACTTACTCTCACCACCTTCTTCACCCCAACATTCACTCTTCTTTTCTGAAAACCCATACTAATCTTCACCTTAGCCTCCACAAGATAATGATCAGACATCCCTCCAGTTGCACCTCTCAGCACATTGACATCCAAAAGTCTCTCTTTCGCACGCCTGTCAATTAACACGTAATCCAATAACGCTCTCTGGCCATCTCTCCTACTTACATAAGTATACTTATGTATATCTCGCTTTTTAAACCAGGTATTCCCAATCATCAGTCCTTTTTCAGCACATAAATCTACAAGCTCTTCACCATTTCCATTTACAACACTGAACACCCCATGCATACCAATTATTCCCTCAACTGCCACATTACTCACCTTTGCATTCAAATCACCCATCACTATAACCCGGTCTCGTGCATCAAAACCGCTAACACACTCATTTAGCTGCTCCCAAAACACTTGCCTCTCATGATCTTTCTTCTCATGCCCAGGTGCATATGCACCAATAATCACCCACCTCTCTCCATCAACTTTCAATTTTACCCATATTAATCGAGAATTTACTTTCTTACATTCTATCACATACTCCCACAACTCCTGTTTCAGGAGTATTGCTACTCCTTCCCTTGCTCTTGTCCTCTCACTAACCCCTGACTTCACTCCCCAGACATTTCCAAACCACTCTTCCCCTTTACCCTTTAGCTTCGTTTCACTCAGAGCCAAAACATCCAGGTTCCTTTCCTCAAACATACTACCTATCTCTCCTTTTTTCACATCTTGGTTACATCCACACACATTTAGGCACCCCACTCTGAGCCTTCGAGGAGGATGAGCACTCCCCGCGTGACTCCTTCTTCTGTTTCCCATTTTAGAAAGTTAATACAAGGAGGGGAGGATTTCTGGCCCCCCGCTCCCGTCCCCTCTAGTCGCTTTCTACGACACGCGAGGAATACGTGGGAAGTATTCTTTCACCCCTATCCCCAGGGATAATATACATATATATATATACACACACACACACACACACACACATACGCACATACACACACACACACACATACATATATATACATATGAAAAATGTAAGAAACAATTTAGAAAACAAACTTTTAGCTTGAAAAGAATGAAAAAAAAATGAACGTCACATAATGGATCAACCTCTGGCTATGGAAAAGGAAATGTACAATTTATTCACACAAACGTCAATAGCAGTTCTCATCAATTTCACCAATGAATCAATAAGCTTCAATGTCTAAGCTACATTCTTCTCCAACTTCACTATTTTCTTGTCAAAACACCATGCATGAAAACTATCACTCCAGTAACACAACTGTTCAGCGTTCGTCTTTCCTTCGACCAATGGTGACGGGAAGGGTTGATCCGGACTAGGACGTTGGGCACAGTCACGAACTGGAACTCTGCATGTCGTTAGGGAGGTGGCTGTAGGGGTAGGGAGGGCCGAGGACCCAGACTGGACAGTGGTGGTGGTGGCGCTCTGACGACCGCCGGTGCTGCTGCTGCTACTGTTGCTGCTGCTGTTCACGATGCTGCACACCTCGAACGTGTTCGAAGCCTCGCTGCTTTAAAGAGGCTAGGCTTGAGTCGGCAGTCCGGAGCCACTATGACCCTGTCCCATTGTTGACGAGTTCATCAACGCGTTTTCACTCCCCCCAAGACACATCCTAACACTCTTCTGTTCCTGCCCACATCATCTTCTCAAGCACCGGATGGAACTGTAAAGGCTAATGGTATTCGAAAATCTGAATTATTTTTTTTGCTGACAGTAGTACTATGTGGAGACTCATTCAATGGCAAGTCAAGATTTTCCTGATCTAGTATATCGTTTTGGTACTTAAGATATATACCGAAACACTCCCACCAGTGCTGGAAGATCAAGAGGGTAGTTACAAGTGTAGAGATATGACCTGTCACAGGGAATAGTGTCTCTCTCTTTGTGGAAGCCGGAAATTCATCTTCAAAATAGTTTTGTGATACCTCACTATGCACGAAGATTCTTCGAGAGTTTGAATTGTAAAGAAGACCCATTATGACCTTAGTGAAGAATTATTCCTAAAAATCATGCTTTCAAAACTTATAAAAGTTTAAAACCCTGTCATTGCTAGCATGAAAATATCATGTGAGACTGGCTTATGAAACTATCAGAAAGAGACTGGCTACAGAAATTACCAAAGTGAAGCTGGCTACTCCATAACTCCCTCACTCTAGCATGAATCACTTTGTGATCATCATTAACAATGCTAACCTTAATCATGCAGAATATTTATAAAAATGCAAACCTCTTCACTTTTGATGAACCTGGGATACCGTTGTAAATATCTGGACTAGAATCCAGCTTCACATCATAATCAAAACACTAAGACACTTTAGTGCTCACCTTGACACAGCCTGCCCACCAGGCCAATAGAAGGCCCAAAAAGGTTCAAGGAATGGGGAGTCTTGTGGGTAGGACGTCCATAGCCGACAAGATTGAGTGATTAGGTGAAGTCGTAACTCAGGAGTGAGGTGTTCACTACTCAAGTTAGTCTCAGCAATAATCTGCTCTATGAGTATCTGAAAATAATATATCTTACATTCTTTCAAATTCCATATGAAACTATGGTATATAGCACACATACATATTCCACACACTTACAGCACAGAAGTTTAGGTAGACACTGTCATCAGAGTACACGTCACACTTCATAGTTCTTCCTCTTGTACATATAAATCCCCTCACTCCCAAGTAGCTCTGAAACCTTCAGGCTTAATTTCTTTCTTCCATAATTCTTTCCTCAGTTCCACACCATTTCACTGAACAAACTTTTACTTATCAACTACATCTTACACAATAACATCTTCCTCAGACATTACTCCTTCCTTTACCCATTTTCTTCTTCATATGCTCAGTTATCACACCATCTCTAGATGTATCTTATTTCATTGCTCAACTCTACTCTGGACCAAACTTACATCTACACAACTTTCTTTTTTCCATAATTTCTTCTTCATTTCAGTGATGAAATTGCTAGTCTAACTGTATCTCATCTTAATTTGGGTTAGACAAACATTTTATGTTATCACACAAGTCTACATCATATCTGGGCTCCAATGCTGCAAACCTGAAAGTACTAACCAGATCTTTTCAAATTTACATATTTTTTCTTTCTTTTCTTTCATACTATTTGCCATTTCCCACGATAGCGAGGTAGCGTTAAGAACAGAGGACTGGGTCTTTGAGGGAATATCCTCACCTGGCCCTCTTCTCTGTTCATTCTTTTGGAAAAAAAAAAAAAAAAAAAAAACCAGAGGGGAGGATTTCCAGCCTCCCGCTCCCTTCCCTTTTAGTCGCCTTCTACAACATGCAGGGAAGGTTCTGGCAGCCCTGATATCAGCTGTAAAGTCATATGGTCGAGATAAAGCCTCTTGGAAAAGAAGCCTCTATATAAAGGTATGAAGTAAGATTCAGAGGAGAATGATAAATGATGAGAATAAATACAAGGGGTGTAAAGAGAGACGTAGGTATTTACAAAAGTAGTACGTACATGTAACGTGATATACATGACATGCAGAAGGCAAGTTTGGATGTATGGGATGAGGAAATTGAAATGTTAGTGAAACAGGAAAAAGATGTGTAAGCCTGGATTTGCAGGGAAGGAGTGCAAGTGATTGGAAGAAAACAAGAGAATAAACAGGAATAACAGTGAGAAGAGAAGGTGGAGAAGTTGTAAAAGGCAAATACGATGTGAAAAAGAGATAATGTGATGTCAGATGTAGCATGTTTAGGAAAAGTTGGTATTTAGAGTGAAAAGTCCTGAAAATGGTATGGTGAAAAGAGAGAGGTAGTGAAAGTTTTACTTAAGATGAAATGCAGCAAAGCAGCTGGGGAGGATGGGACTGAAACTGAGTTTCTAAAAAATGAAAATAAGGGGGGGGGTGATAGTTGTGATTGGTCAGTTAGGCTATTTCATGTATTTATGACCCAAGGTAATGCACCTGAGGATTGGCAGAATACATATATAGTCCCATCATATAAAGGCAAGGGGGACAAAAATGAATGCTCATACTAGAGATACATATCTGCTGAGCATACTTGGAAAGGTGTGTGGGAAAGTGGCAATTGAGAGGCTAGTGGCATATAAAGAACATCTGACTGGGAAAGAGTAATATGGCTTCAGAGGAAGTAGAGGATATGTGGACCAGGTGCTTACAGTGAAGAATCTGAGAAGTACAGGAAAAAGAAAGTAAATCATATGTGACATCTATGTATTTGGAGAAAACATATGAGAGGGATGATAGATGCCTTGTGGAAGATGCTACGAATGTATGGTGAGAGAGAAAAACTACTAGAAGAAGTGACGAGCTTTCAATAAGAGAGTAAGGCATTTGTGTGAGTAGGAGCGGTGAAGGTGCATCTACATCAAGGGTGTGTCATGTCACCATAGCTGTTTAATCTGTTTATGGGTGGGTTGGAGGTAAGTAAACGTAACTGTTTTGTACATATTACAACAACATTTTCTTATCCATATGCTTAAGCCTTTAAGTCTTGAGTTGAAAACATTGTCTTCTGTGGCTTGATGAATATCAATATTATCTGTAATATAAAAGGATAACCTGAGCCATTTACAATAAGTGGGACATATACATTCAAATTCTAATGCAATGCTCAGGAATCTAAATCCCAGTGCTGTGACCATTTAAATCCAGTGTACTTTGTGACCCACTGCATCATCTTTGAGTTTTATATTTTCACTCTTAAAGATTGAGTCTTCCTCTAATATCAAAACAAGAATCAACTCTTATAATCTTCTGGTAAGTTCAAACTTGACAGACCGCTGTTATCATCATCCAAATCCTATAAAATTTCACTCGACTACAACGTGTAGCAGGGCAGCTGCCTAGGTAGGGCACATGTGGAATGTCCTCCCACCGTAGTTTTCTCTCAGTAACTGAACCCTGTAGATAATTCTCCTTGCTAGCTGAAGTTGCAGGTAGCATGTGGCACCTATACATGCCTGAAGTCAGTAAAGGAACTTCTGGCTCCTTAAAATGTGGGCAAGAAAAGTCAGACTGTACAGCGTAGGTGGTTTGGACTCTACTAACCAAATGTACATCATATGTGAGTAGGACTTAGTGTGTTAACTGCAGTTCTAAAATCACTGAACAGGCATAATATGCTTTCTGAACAAGTCTCAAAATGTGGTGTTCTTGGTATTCTGTTAAACTCATGTTCCATTTCACACAAAGATTTGTGCAATTTTTTTCTTGTAAGATGACAGTCATGTCTCAGGTTCCTTTCACTGTGTCCCAACTTCATTACTTTATATTTTGTCAGACTGAATTACATATACCATGTTTCTGACTAACTCTGGCCATTCCTTACTTCTCTCCTGTTTTTAGCATTATACACATTAATTTTCAAGTACAGGGACCTCGTGATTCAAGCATGTTTGATTTACATCATCTCTAGAATAACACATACAGTCCATTTACATTTTTTTTGTTTGGAATAACACAATCATCATTGAACCGGCAGCATGGTGGTGCAGTACTGCCAGTACTGTAAAAGAAGCATAGTGTGGCGTAGATATAGTCAATTGTCATGGCGTACTACAAAATTTTGCATTGCAGTACACTGTGTACTGCACACTTTTGCCCCTTGTATCATGCTATCAAAGTATCCTTTATGTTCTCCTGGTATAAGTTGTGCTAAAAAGTGAAAAGCTATCACCACTGAGGTTAAATGGATATGGTCAAATGTTAGGAGAAGTGAACAAACATCTGATATCAAGTGTGCTCTTGACTTAGTGAACCAGCTTTACAGATGATAGAGCAGAGAAGATCAAGGATAGTGCCAAGAATGGAACATTAAGCAGTGCATTTAAGACCTCATATTCCTGAAGTTTGAATATGAAGTGAATGGAACAAATGTTGAGCACATGGACTGAATAACAAACTCATAAAAATATTCCCATCAGCATGCTTGTGATGCAAACAAAGGCCCAGATATATATGATGACAGCAGAAGAGAGAGCAGCAAAGACATTTCAAGGAAATGGTGGTTGCTTCATGAATCTTAGGAAAAACACTATCCCTGGGGACAGGGGAGAAAGAATACTTCCCACGCATTCCCCGCATGTTGAAGAAGGCAACAAAAAGGGACGGGAGCAGGGGGCTAGAAACTCTCCCCTCCTTGTATCCTAACTTTCTATAAGGGGAAACAGAAGAAGGAGTCATGCGGGGAGTGCTCATCCTCCTCGAAGGCTCAAATTGGGGTCCGGGGAGTGCTCATCCTCCTTGAAGGCTCAGATTGGGGTGTCTAAATGTGTGTGGATGTAACAAAGATGAGAAAAAGGAGAGTTAGGTAGTATGTTTGAGGAAAGGAACCTGGATGTTTTGACTCTGAGTGAAACAAAGTTCATGGATGAAGGGGAAGAGTGGTTTGGGAATGTCTTGGGAGTAAAGTCAGGGATTGGTGGGAGGACAAGAGCAAAGGAAGGAGTAGCAATACTCCTGAAGCAGGAGTGGTGGGAGTATGTGATAGAGTGTAAGAAAGTAAACTCTAGATTGACGTGGGTAAAACTGAAAGTGGATGGAGAGAGATGGTTGATTATTGCTGCCTATGCACCTGGGCATGAGGAGAAAGATCATGACAGGCAAGTGTTTTGGGAGCAGCTGAGTGAGTGTGTTAGCAGCTTTGATGCATGAGACCAGGTTATGGTGATGGGTGATTTGAATGCAAAGGTGAGTTATGTGACATTTGAGGGAATAATTGGTGTACATGGGGTGTTTAGTTTTGTAAATGGAAATGGTGAAGAGCTTGTGGATTTGTGTGCTGAAAAAGGACAGGTGATTGGGAATACCTGGTTTAAAAAGAAAGATATACATGAGTATACGTATGTAAGTAGGAGAGATGGTAAGACAGCGTTATTGGATTATGTGTTAATTGATAGGCACGTGAAAGATAGACTTTGGACGTTAATGTGCTGAGAGGGGCAACTGGAGGGGTGCCTGATCATTATCTTGTAGAGCGAAGGTGAAGATATGTAGAGGTTTTCAGAAAAGAAAAGAGAATGCTGGGGTGAAGAGAGAGGTGAGAGTAAGTGAGCTTGGAAAGGAGACCTGTGTGACGAAGTACCAGGAGAGATTGAGTGCAGAATGGAAAAAGGGGAGAGCAAATGATGTGAGGGGAGTGAGGGTGGAATGGGATGTATTTAGGGGAGCAGTGATGGCTTGCACAAAAGTTGCCAGTGGCATGAGAAAGGTGGGAGGTGGGCAGAATAGAAAGGGTAGTGAGTAGTGGGATGAAGAGGTAAGATTGTTAGTGAAAGAGAAGAGGGAGGCATTTGGACAATTTTTGCAGGGAGGTAGTGCAAATGACTGGGAGATGTATAAAAGAAAGAGGCAAGAGGTCAAGAGAAAGGTACAAGAGGTGAAAAAGAGGGCAAAAGAGAATTGGGGTGAGAGAGTATCATTAAATTTTTGGGAGAATAAAAAGATGTTTTGGAAGGAGGTAAATAAAGTGCATAAGACAAGAAAACAAATGGAACATCGGTGAAGGGGGGCAAATGGGGGGGTAATAACAAAGAGTGGTGAAGTGAGAAGGAGATGGAGTGAGTATTTTGAAGGTTTGTTGAATGTGTTTGATGATAGAGTGGCAGATATAGGGTGTTTTGGTCGAGGTGATGTGTGAAGTGAGAGGGTCAGGGAGAATGATTTGGTAAACAGAGAAGAGGTAGTGAAAGCTTTGCAGAAGATCAAAGCCGGCAAGGTGGCAGGTTTGGATGGTACTGCAGTGGAATCTATTAAAAAAAAGGGGGTGACTGTGTTGTTGACTGGTTGGTGAGGATATTCATTGTATGTATGGCTCATGGTGAAGTGCCTGAGGATTGGTGGAATGCATGCATAGTGCCACTGTACAAAAGCAAAGGGGATAAAAGTGAGTGTTCAAACTACAGAGGTAAAAGTTTGTTGAGTAGTCCAAGGAAATTATATGGGATGGTTTTGATTGAGAAGGTCAAGGCATGTACAGAGCATCAGGTGGGGGAAGATCAGTGTGGTTTCAGAAGTGGTAGAGGATGTGTGGATTAGGTGTTTGCTTTGAAGAATGTATGAGAAATACTTAGAAAAACAGATGGATTTGTATGTAGCACTTATAGATCTGGAGAAGGCACATGATAGAGTTGATAGAGATGCTCTGTGGAAGGTGTTAAGAGCATATGGTGTGGGAGGTAATTTGCTAGAAGCAGTGAGATGTTTTCATCAAGGATGTAAGGCATGTGTACGAGTAAGAAGAGAGGAAAGTGATTGGTTCCCAGCAAGTGTTGGTTTGGTGGCAGGGGTGCATGATGTCTTTATGGTTGTTTAATTTGTTTAGGGATGGGGTGGTTAGGAAGGTGAATGCAAGAGTTTTGGAGAGAGGGGCAAGTATGCCATCTGTTGTGGATGAGAGGGCTTGGGAAGTCAGTTGTTGTTCGCTGATGATACAGCACTGGTGGGTGATTCGGGTAAGAAACTGCAGAAGCTTGTGACTGAGTTTGGTAAAGTGTGTGACAGAAGAAAGTTGAGAGTAAATGTGAATAACAGCAAGGTTTAGGGTTCAGTGGGGGTTGATGGACAAGTCAATTAGGAGGTAAGTCTGAATGGAGAAAAACTGGAGAAAGTGAAGTGTTTTAGATATCTGGGAGTAGTTTAGCAGCGGATGGAAGCATGGAAGTAGAAGTGAGTCACAGGAATAGTGGTTCCAATAATGTTATATGGTTGTGAGGCATGGGCTACAGATAGGTTTGTGCGGAGGAGGGTGGATGCGTTGGATATTAGATGTTTGAGGACAATATGTGGTGTGAGGTGCTTTGATCGAGTAAGTAATGAAAGGGTAAGAGAGATGTGTGGTAATAAAAAGAGTGTGGTTGAGAGAGCAGAAGAGGGTGTATTGAAATGGTTTGGTCACATGGAGAGAATGAGTGAGGAAAGATTGACAAAGAGGATATATGTGTCAAAGGTGGAGGGAACTAGAAGTGGGAGACCAAACTGGAGGTGGAAGAATGGAGTGAAAAAGATTTTGAGCGATTGGGGCCTGAACATACAGGAGGGTGAAAGGCGTGCAAGGAATAGAGTGAACTGAAATGATGAGGTATACCAGGGTCAACATGCTGTCAGTGGCCTTTGTTGTCTTTTCCTAGCACTACCTCACATGCACACGGGGGGAGAGGGGGTGCCATTTCATGTGCTGGTGGGGTGGCAGCATGAATGGATGAAGGCAGCATGTATGAATATGTACATGTGTATATATGTATATGTCTCTGTATGTATATGTATGCATACATTGAAATGTAAAGTTATGTATATGTGTGTGTGTGTGGCATTTATGTATATACATGTGTATGTGGGTGGGTTGGGCCATTCTTTCATCTTTTTCCTTGCACTACCTTGCTAACACAGGAGACAGCGGCAAAGTATAATATAATGATGCTGGGGAGAATGTTGGGGTGAAGAGAGTGGTGAGAGTAAGTGAGCTTGGGAAGGAGAGTTGTGTGAGGAAGTACCAAGAGAGACTGAGTACAGAATGGAAAAAGGTGAGAACAAAGGAGGTACGGGGAGTGGGGGAGGAATGGGATGTATTTAGGGAAGCAGTGATGGCTTGCGCAAAAGATGCTTGTGGCATGAGAAGCGTGGGAGGTGGGTTGATTAGAAAGGGTAGTGAGTGGTAGGATGAAGAAGTAAGATTATTAGTGAAAGAGAAGAGACAGGCATTTGGACGATTTTTGCAGGGAAATAATGCAAATGAGTGGGAGATGTATAAAGGAAAGAGGCAGGAGGTCAAAAGAAAGGTGCAAGAGGTGAAAAAGAGGGCAAATGAGAGTTGGGGTGAGAGAGTATCATTAAATTTTAGGGAGAATAAAAAGATGTTTTGGAAATAGGTAAATAGAGTGCGTAAGACAAGGGAGCAAATGGGAACTTCAGTGAAGGGGGCTAATGGGGAGGTGATAACAAGTAGTGGTGATGTGAGAAGGAGATGGAGTTAGTATTTTGAAGGTTTGTTGAATGTGTTTGATGATAGAGTGGCAGATATAGGGTGTTTTGGTCGAGGTGGTGTGCAAAGTGAGAGGGTTAGGGAAAATGATTTGGTAAACAGAGAAGAGGTAGTGAAAGCTTTGCGGAAGATGAAAGCCGGCAAGGCAGCAGGTTTGGATGGTATTGCAGTGGAATTTATAAAAAAAGGGGGTGACTGTATTGTTGACTGGTTGGTAAGGTTATTTAATGTATGTATGATTCATGGTGAGGTGCCTGAGGATTGGCGGAATGCGTGCATAGTGCCATTGTACAAAGGCAAAGGGGATAAGAGTGAGTGCTCAAATTACAGAGGTATAAGTTTGTTGAGTATTCCTGGTAAATTATATGGGAGGGTATTGATTGAGAGGGTGAAGGCATGTACAGAGCATCAGATTGGGGAAGAGCAGTGTGGTTTCAGAAGTGGTAGAGGATGTGTGGATCAGGTGTTTGCTTTGAAGAATGTATGTGAGAAATACTTAGAAAAGCAAATGGATTTGTATGTAGCATTTATGGATCTGGAGAAGGCATATGATAGAGTTGATAGAGATGCTCTGTGGAAGGTATTAAGAATATATGGTGTGGGAGGCAAGTTGTTAGAAGCAGTGAAAAGTTTTTATCGAGGATGTAAGGCATGTGTACGTGTAGGAAGAGAGGAAAGTGATTGGTTCTCAGTGAATGTAGGTTTGCGGCAGGGGTGTGTGATGTCTCCATGGTTGTTTAATTTGTTTATGGATGGGGTTGTTAGGGAGGTAAATGCAAGAGTTTTGGAAAGAGGGGCAAGTATGAAGTCTGTTGGGGATGAGAGAGCTTGGGAAGTGAGTCAGTTGTTGTTCGCTGATGATACAGCGCTGGTGGCTGATTCATGTGAGAAACTGCAGAAACTGGTGACTGAGTTTGGTAAAGTGTGTGGAAGAAGAAAGTTAAGAGTAAATGTGAATAAGAGCAAGGTTATTAGGTACAGTAGGGTTGAGGGTCAAGTCAATTGGGAGGTGAGTTTGAATGGAGAAAAACTGGAGGAAGTGAAGTGTTTTAGATATCTGGGAGTGGATCTGGCAGCGGATGGAACCATGGAAGCGGAAGTGGATCATAGGGTGGGGGAGGGGGCGAAAATTCTGGGGGCCTTGAAGAATGTGTGGAAGTCGAGAACATTATCTCAGAAAGCAAAAATGGGTATGTTTGAAGGAATAGTGGTTCCAACAATGTTGTATGGTTGCGAGGCGTGGGCTATGGATAGAGTTGTGCGCAGGAGGATGGATGTGCTGGAAATGAGATGTTTGAGAACAATGTGTGGTGTGAGGTGGTTTGATCGAGTGAGTAACGTAAGGGTAAGAGAGATGTGTGGAAATAAAAAGAGCGTGGTTGAGAGAGCAGAAGAGGGTGTTTTGAAGTGGTTTGGGCACATGGAGAGGATGAGTGAGGAAAGATTGACCAAGAGGATATACGTGTCGGAGGTGGAGGGAACAAGGAGAAGAGGGAGTCCAAATTGGAGGTGGAAAGATGGAGTGAAAAAGATTTTGTGTGATCGGGGCCTGAACATGCAGGAGGGTGAAAGGAGGGCAAGGAATAGAGTGAATTGGAGCGATGTGGTATACCGGGGTTGACGTGCTGTCAGTGGATTGAATCAAGGCATGTGAAGCGTCTGGGGTAAACCATGGAAAGCTGTGTAGGTATGTATATTTGCGTGTGTGGACGTATGTATATACATGTGTATGGGGGGGGGTTGGGCCATTTCTTTCGTCTGTTTCCTTGCGCTACCTCGCAAACGCGGGAGACAGCGACAAAGTATAATAAAAAATAATATGATTCATAGTGAGGTGCCTGAGGATTGGCGGAATGCTTGCATAGTACCATTGTATAAAGGCAAAGGGGATAAGAGTGAGTGCTCAAATTACAGAGGTATAAATTTGTTGAGTATTCCTGGTAAATTATATGGGAGGGTATTGATTGAGAGGGTAAAGGCATGTACAGAGCATCAGATTGGGGAAGAGCAGTGAGGTTTCAGAAGTGATAGAGGATGTGTGGATCAGGTGTTTGCTTTGAAGAATGTATGTGAGAAATACTTAGAAAAGCAAATGGATTTGTATGTAGCATTTATGGATCTGGAGAAGGCATATGATAGAGTTGATAGAGATGCTCTGTGGAAGGTATTAAGAATATAGGGTGTGGGAGGCAAGTTGTTGGAAGCCGTGAAAAGTTTTTATCGAGGATGTAAGGCATGTGTACATGTAGGAAGAGAGGAAAGTGATTGGTTCTCAGTGAATGTAGGTTTGCCGTAGGGGTGTGTGATGTCTCCATGGTTGTTTAATTTGTTTATGGATGGGGTTGTTAGGGAGGTGAATGCAAGAGTTTTGGAAACAGAGGCAAGTATGCAGCCTGTTGTGGATGAGAGAGCTTGGGAAGTGAGTCAGTTGCTGTTTGCTGATGATACAGCGCTGGTGGCTGATTCATGTGAGAAACTGCAGAAGCTGGTGACTGAGTTTGGTAAAGTGTGTGAAAGAAGAAAGTTAAGAGTAAATGTGAATAAGAGCAAGGTTATTAGGTACAGTAGGGTTGAGGGTCAAGGCAATTGGGAGGTAAGTTTGAATGGAGAAAAACTGAAGGAAGTAAAGTGTTTTAGATATCTGGGAGTCGATCTGGTAGCAGATGGAACCATGGAAGCGGAAGTGAATCATAGGGTGGGGGAGGGGCGAAAATTCTGGGAGCCTTAAAGAATGTTTGGAAGTCGAGAACATTATCTCGGAAAGCAAAAATGGGTATGTTTGAAGGAATAGTGGTTCCAACAATGTTGTATGGTTGTGAGGCGTGGGCTATGGATAGAGTTGTGCGCAAGAGGGTGGATGTGCTGGAAATGAGATGTTTGAGGACAATATGTGGTGTGAGGTGGTTTGATCAAGTAAGTAATGTAAGGGTAAGAGAGATGTGTGGAAATAAAAAGTGTGGTTGAGAGAGCAGAAGAGGGTGTTTTGAAATGGTTTGGTCACATGGAGAGAATGAGTGAGGAAAGATTGACCAAGAGGATATATGTCAGAGGTGGAGGGAACGAGAAGTGGGAGACCTAATTGGAGGTGGAAAGATGGAGTGAAAAAGATTTTGAGTGATCGGGGCCTGAACATGCAGGAGGGTGAAAGGTGTGCAAGGAATAGAGTGAATTGGAACGATGTGGTATACCGGGGTCGATGTGCTGTCAATGGATTGAACCAGGGCATGTGAAGCGTCTGGGGCAAGCCACGGAAAGTTCTGTAGGGCCTGGATGTGGAAAGGGAGCTGTGGTTTCGGGCATTATTACATGACAGCTAGATACTGAGTGTGAACAAATGGGGCCTTTGGTGTCTTTTCTTGTGCTACCTCGCACACATGAGGGGGAGGGGGTTGTTATTCCATGTGTGGCGAGCTGGCGACGGGAATAAATAAAGGCAGATAGTATGAATTATTTACATGTGTATATATGTATATGTCTGTGTGTGTATATATATATGTGTACATTGAGGTGTATAGGTATGTATATTTGCATGTGTGGACGTGTATGTATATACATGTGTATGTGGGTGGGGTGGGCCATTCTTTCGTCTGTTTCCTTGCGCTACCTCGATAATGTGGGATACAGCGACAAGGCAAAATAAATAAATAAATAAATATTTACTATAATTACATAACTAGTGAGCCTGCTTCTGCTAAAGTTGATAATGACCATTATTAAGGAAGGCAAGTATTCTCCTAAGCAGATTTTTCAAGTGGAAAAGACTATCATTTTGGAAGAGAATGCCTGTTAGAACATTTCCCATGAAGAGAAGCCTACACCTATATTAAAAACTGCCCAGGATTGCTTGATGCTGCTTGTAGGGCACAATGTCAAAGGTGATTGCAAGCTTAAATCATTAATGATCTACCATTCAGAAAATCTCACATCTCTGAAGGGATATGTAAAACAATTTTTTACCTGTCTTTTACTATTCTAATCTGAAGGGATGGATAACAAAAAATTTTTCTGTGAGTATTTTGCTGCAAAGCTTCATTTGGAACTGAAAGAGTACTATGCAAAGAAGAGTTGTTATCAATAATATTTCCAGCCAGCCATCGTCAATACACAACCTCAGTGAGAGCATCAAACTAGTCTTCCTTCAACCTAACACAATATCTCTAATCCAGCCAATGGACCAGAGGGTGATATCTACTCTTAAGGTTTACTATTTGTGAAGAACATATGCAGAGCTTATGAAAGCTACAGAGAATGACCACATGACTGTGAAGGAATTCTAAAGTCCTTTATCATCATGGATGCCATTATGATCACTGGTGAGGAAATCACCAGTGTTTGTATGAATGAAGTGTGGCTGAAGCTTTGCCCTCAGTTTGTTCATGAATTCCAAGGTTTAAATGTTGACAGTGAAGTATCAAGAATGCATGCTAACACTGTGGAAATGGCAAAAAGTGTCAGCTTTGATGAGGTTAAGGAGGGTGATGCAGAGGAGCTGCTAGAAATACATAAGAAAGAGCTCGAGAATGAAGTTCTTCTTCAGTTAGAGAAGATATGCTTGGAAAGGAACCCCGATTTCTACTACTTACATCGCTTGATTTGTGTTTCTGACTCACCTGACCTTAAGAACATAATTATTGCTTAAAGTAAGAACATAATTATTGCTTAAAGTGAGAGGTACCTCTACTTTTTGACTATCCTTTTTTTGTAGACAACCACTCTATAGCAAAGTACAATACCCAAATTTTTTTCTTGAAAAGACACAGTATTTGTTCTCTTCCATTCCCCTGGCATTAATACCTCTTCCAATCATATCTCTTAACAATATTACAAGTAAAACAGCACATGATTCTGCACATTCTTTGAATACACATGGAAAAGCTTCATCAGGGCCACATGCCTAATAAGGATCATGATTCTTCGGAAACCAACTTTTGTCTAAGATGTCAAAGTTTTCCATAACATCTTCCTCATCCCCCTTAGTACCTGTTTAATTAATATTCCCAATCCCTGTTCCTAGCCAGGAGAAGCATGGGTATAAAAAAAAAATCTGATAAAAAGCTTCATTTGGTCATGGATCTGTCAACCTTCCATCTCTCAACATCAGACATACCAGCCTCCATCATCCACTGTCACAAAGTATATTCAGGGTATGTCCACAGACACAGTGAGAACTGGTTCAGGGCATGGTGTATGGAAAAGTTATTTTTCCCATGCCAAATGAAAACTATAAAGGAAACAGGAAAGTCAGGGTCATCTTTTCGGGTACATGCTAGTACATTTCAGTAGCACCACAATACAGGAATTTTTCTTTTCTCAAGCTGATCACTAAGGTTGGCAGTTCACATCCACTACAGATTAAAGGAGCATTGGCAAAAGAATACCTGCTTTACAAAGACTAGACACAGGAGATGTTTGAGGGCCTGAGTTTAGTTATCAATATTCAGCCCATTCCAAACCAGACCTCTGTGTGGTTAAGGCTGCAGTGGAACATTTACATAAATGTAAAAATCTCTTCCCATAACACGCAAACAGTAATCACAGACGATCCATTACCTAGAGAGCATCTCAAGGATGCAACTCAGATGAATCATGGACATATCAAACTTTGATGAGTAAAGTGCACCCCTGGCAAAAATGCATGTTCTGAAGAATGAAAAACCATTTCTCTACCACAGGCAAGCCACTTGCTTAGCAGGAGAATAAAACACCATTTTGACCCCTAGAATGAAGACTTTAGGTCTTTTCCTCCCCCACTAAGGACACAATTATATGCTAATCTCCATATTAATGACTGTCAAGTGATCACACTAGAATTGACAATCAAAACAAAGTCTCAGAGGAAGCCAAGGATCAATCTGGTGTGCAGTAAACCATCTGAATGTGTTCCAGATTCATACAGCATATTTTGTTATTATCCTTTGCCTCATCAATGACCAACAAAACCTTAACCCATGTAAAGTGCCTCCACAATGAGAAGCTTACAGAATTCTAAAACTATTAACAAAGTAGAAAATACATAAAGTAAATTCACATAAAGCATATAAAAGGCAGTGATAGGACAGCCTAGTTTCAATAAATTCTAAGGTCACTGCCATCCTGCATCAGCTGATGCCAGCAGTGTCTCCAGGGATACTATCCTCAAGAAAAAGCAAAGTACGTGCAATAAGTGTCTTGTAAACCATAAAAGGATGAAGAAAGATACCATTCTGTCATTCAGAAGAGCAGGAATTAGAGCAAAGAAACTGCAAGGCACAGGAAACCAGACTGCAATTCACTAGACCCAAGCATAAGAATGATGGGAATGGCTAAATACTAAATAGTTCAAGCCACTTACCTCCATCCTGCAATATCAGGTCAGGACAGGTTACTATAGTATTGTACATGTATGGTTGTTAAGTGTAAATGAATATTTGCCAGCCTCATATATACAGGTCAAATGAGGAGATCCTTATGAACATACCATATTTCTTTTAGGTAAAACATTATATTGAGTAAAACACCATACAGAGTGAAAGAAGAAAGTGTACTAAACCTTAGGTTATAGGGGAGAAAGACTGAAAGAGGCAAGATATTTTATCTATTTAGGAGCTGTCTTAGGCAAGTTTAGTGATATGGAAGGAGATATAAGGGAGACAGCAGTATAGGGTACAAGAGATAAGGAGTTCTTTAATAGAATACTGAAGGGTATAGGTGTAAATATGGAAGTGAAGAGAGGAGAAGGAACAGCATAGTCTTCCCAAACCTGACCTATGCAGTTGAAACATGGAAATGGAATGAGTCACAGAGGTCAAAAATCCAGGCTGTGGAAATGAGCTATTTGAGAGCATGCAGTATGACTATATGGAATGAAGAAAGGAATGAAGGGGTGTATGAGAGATGTGGTATGGCAGGGAATACAAAGGAAATGAATTGTGAAGTGGAGAGTGAGTGAAACGTAATCCTTTGCAGTGGTTTGGGCATGTGGAAAGAATGCAGGACAGGGAGTTTACAAGGAGAGTGTACAATAATACAATTAAAGGGGTTGGTGTGAGAGGAAGACCACTTGGACATGGGGAAACAGAGTGGCAGAATACTGGAGGGAGAGAAATGGATGTGAGGGAGTCATGTAAGGACATGGATAAGAGGAGACTCTTTTGCAGTGAACACCCTTTTGATGGGAGTTCCTGGAGGGAATATGCATCAGAGAGAAAAAAAGACAGAGAGCATTATTCAACCCCCAACAAGCAAGTGTTCTCTCCAAAGCTCATAGGGCTCTGTCTACAGGCAAAAAACACAAAGTAGCCTCCAGATGAGAGAATTTTCTTTTTTTTTTTCTTTCCTTTTTTTTTTGCTTTGTCGCTGTCTCCCGCGTTTGCGAGGTAGCGCAAGGAAACAGACGAAAGAAATGGCCCAACCCACCCCCATACACATGTATATACATACGTCCACACACGCAAATATACATACCTACACAGCTTTCCATGGTTTACCCCAGACGCTTCACATGCCGCGATTCAATCCACTGACAGCACGTCAACCCCGGTATACCACATCGCTCCAATTCACTCTATTCCTTGCCCTCCTTTCACCCTCCTGCATGTTCAGGCCCCGATCACACAAAATCTTTTTCACTCCATCTTTCCACCTCCAATTTGGTCTCCCTCTTCTCCTCGTTCCCTCCACCTCCGACACATATATCCTCTTGGTCAATCTTTCCTCACTCATTCTCTCCATGTGCCCAAACCATTTCAAAACACCCTCTTCTGCTCTCTCAACCACGCTCTTTTTATTTCCACACATCTCTCTTACCCTTACGTTACTCACTCGATCAAACCACCTCACACCACACATTGTCCTCAAACATCTCATTTCCAGCACATCCATCCTCCTGCGCACAACTCTATCCATAGCCCACGCCTCGCAACCATACAACATTGTTGGAACCACTATTCCTTCAAACATACCCATTTTTGCTTTCCGAGATAATGTTCTCGACTTCCACACATTCTTCAAGGCTCCCAGAATTTTCGCCCCCTCCCCCACCCTATGATCCACTTCCGCTTCCATGGTTACATCCGCTGCCAGATCCACTCCCAGATATCTAAAACACTTCACTTCCTCCAGTTTTTTCTCCATTCAAACTCACCTCCCAATTGACTTGACCCTCAACCCTACTGTACCTAATAACCTTGCTCTTATTCACATTTACTCTTAACTTTCTTCTTTCACACACTTTACCAAACTCAGTCACCAGCTTCTGCAGTTTCTCACATGAATGAGCCACCAGCGCTGTATCATCAGCGAACAACAACTGACTCACTTCCCAAGCTCTCTCATCCCCAACAGACTTCATACTTGCCCCTCTTTCCAAAACTCTTGCATTCACCTCCCTAACAACCCCATCCATAAACAAATTAAACAACCATGGAGACAGATGAGAGATACCAAACTTATTTCTTGTGTAAAATTATTAGTTAAACATGTGGTCTACTATAGGTTGAGTGTCCCTTACCCAAAATGCCTGGGACCAGAAGTGTTTTGGATTTTGGATTATTTTGGAATCTGGAATATTTGTATATAAATAATGAGATATCTTGGGGATGGGACCCAAGTTTAGACACAAAATCCGTTGATGTTTCATGCACACCTTATGCACACAGCCTGAAGGTAATCTATACAATATCTTTGATAATTTTGTGCATGAAACAAAGTTTGTGTACAATGAACCATCAGAAAGCTAAGGTGTCACAACCTCAGCCACTCATGTGGGCAATCTGTGGTTGTTTGGCATCATCTTCTTTCCTGACTTTGAATTTATATGCTGCTGATAAGCAGTACTGTTTTACACTTTTAATACAATGAAAAAATAATTTGTTTAGGTGTGGAATTTTCAAGTCATGTTGAAACTCAAAAAGTTTTGGATTTGGGAGCATTTTAGATTTCAGATTAGGGATGCTCAACCTGTAATACTAAACAGCATTTTAAATGTACACAAAAATTCTTCATATCATTCTATTACTTAAGCTATCATCACATGTATGATACTTATAGCATTTAAAATGCAGTATTTTTTCTGTAACCATAAGTAAACCAATATCTAATGTGCACCGTGTGATGTCCTTCTGACTCTGGAGTCATACTGCAACTTGATGATCTTCTTCAAGTATAATGCTATGCTTTTATACATTACTTTAAGCTATTTCAATTCCTCTATTATTGCACTGTCCACCTGTCCTTAAGAATTCAACAGTTTTAGTTCCACTGGAAATCTCTTCACTCTATTCATTTCAAAGATACCACTCACTACCAACTTTATAGCTGACTATGGAGGGAAAGAAACAGTTACATCTTTCATAAACAAAACCAAATATATTCTGTAACAAAAATAAATTTTTCGTGCATATTTGCCATTTCCCACAATAACATGGCATTGCTAAGAACAGATGAAGTATAGGCCTCTTTCACTCACATCCACTCACTTGCTGTCATATGTAATATATCATTCTCTATTAAGTTAATTCAACTGGACTATAAACATTTTTCAAAAAAGTCTCACCTTTTGTGAATTGCTATAATGTGCCATTTTGTAAATATCTGGTGTGTCAGGTATCAGAAAACCCAGAGGTGACTTTGGCAATGCAGGAAAAGGATATATTCTTCCACTTTGCATTTTAATCTTGGAAAGAATAAAATTCATCCTCTGAAAATGCATCTTCCTGAAAAAGGAAAATTTACAATTTGATTTCTTCTATATAATTCTTTTGATCATCACGTTTTGTGTGAAAAATCAAAAGCAATGGGGATAAAGTCTGTGGCATGGTTTTACTCATATATGACTGGAAGGAATCAGGTAGTTAAAATTGATGAATATTATTCCGAGCCTTGTAGTGGAGTTCCACAGGGAAGTATTTCATGTAAATGACATGAAAATTAGTGTATAATGCCAACTTCTTTATGCTGATGACAGTATTCTAATTGTATCGCACGAGGATGCTAAAATTATCTTAAATAGATTAGGAACAGGACTTGAATCATGTAATAACTGGATGATTAATAACAAACTGTCCCTTCACCTTGGAAAAACTTAAGTTATAATAGTAAGATCTGAGAGAAAACTAGAGAGGGTAAATAATTTTGCAATAAAATGTAATGGTCAGGTAACAAAAGGAATAAAGTCAGGGAAGTACTTAGGAGTTTATATGGACCAATGTGCCTCTGGGGAGTTAAACTGTCAGTTCATAAATTTTTATACAGACAAGCAAATGGCTTTAATCAGAAAATTAAGAAAACCTGATGTTCTACTTTAATTCAACCTCATTTTGATTATGCATGTTCTTGGTACTCTGGAGTACAAAGTAAATCCAGAAAGCAGCTACAAATTTGTCAAAACAGAATTATTTAATCTATTCTACAGGTAGACTCCAGAGCTCACGTTGGCCAAGCAGAGTGGGAGAAAGTAAACATGTTGAGCGTTGAGAATTGGGTTAAGCAATAAAACTGAATCGTGTTTTTAATATATACAACAACAGAGGGCCCACATACCTTACATAAAACTTTCATAGGGTAGTAAATATCCAATCAATCAGGACTAGACATAGTGAATTTAACTTCTGTGTAACAAGAGCCAAGGCAACTGCAGCTAATACCTTCTATCATACAACTATTAAAGAATGGAATTCATTACCAAATAATGCAAATGAGTGGGAGATGTATAAAAGAAAGAGGCAAGAGGTCATGATAAAGGTGCAAGAGGTGAAAAAGAGGGCAAATGAGAGTTGGTGTGAGAGAGTATCTTTAAATTTTAGGGAGAAAAAAAAGATGTCTTAGAAGGAGGTAAATAAAGTGCGTAAGACAAGGGAACAAATGGGAACTTCAGTGAAGGGGGCTAATGGGTAGGTGATAACGAGTGGTGGTGTTGTGAGAAGATGGAGTGAGAATTTTGAAGGTTTGTCGAATGTGTTTGATGATAGAGTGGCAGATATAGGGTGTTTTGGTCGAGGTGGTGTACAAAGTGAGAGGGTTAGGGAAAATGATTTGGTAAACAGAGAAGAGGTAGTAAAAGCTTTGCAGAAGATGAAAGCCGGCAAGGCAGTGGGTTTGAATGGTATTGCAGCGGAATTTATTAAAAAAGAGGATGACTGTATTGTTGACTGGTTGGTAAGGTTATTTAATGTATGTATGATTCATGGTGAGGTGCCCAAGGATTGGCAGAATGCTTGCACAGTGCCATTGTACAAAGGCAAAGGGGATAAGAGTGAGTGCTCAAATTACAGAGGTATAAGTTTGTTGAGTATTCCTGGTAAATTATATGGGAGGGTATTGATTGAGAGGGTGAAGGCATGTACAGAGCATCAGATTGGGGAAGAGCAGTGTGGTCTCAGAAGTGGCAGAGGATGTGTGGATCAGGTGTTTGCTTTGAAGAATGTATGTGAGAAATACTTAGAAAAGCAAATGGATTTGTATGTAGCATTTATGGATCTGGAGAAGGCATAAGATAGAGTTGACAGAGATGGTCTGTGGGAGGTATTAAGAATATATGGTGTGGGAGGCAAGTTGTTAGAAGCAGTGAAGAGTCTTTATCAAGGATGTAAGGCATGTGTACGTGTAGGAAGAGAGGAAAGTGATTGGTTCTCAGTGAATGTAGGTTTGCGGCAGGGGTGTGTGATGTCTCCATGGTTGTTTAATTTGTTTATGGATAGGGTTGTTAGGGAGGTGAATGCAAGAGTTTTGGAAAGAGGGGCAAGTATGCAGTCTGTTGTGGAGGAGAGAGCTTGGGAAGTGAGTCAGTTGTTGTTTGCTGATGATACAGCGCTGGTGGCTGATTCATGTGAGAAACTGCAGAAGCTGGTGACTGAGTTTGGTAAAGTGTGTAAAAGAAGAAAGTTAAGACTAAATGTGAATAAGAGCAAGGTTATTAGGTACAGTAGGGTTGAGGGTCAAGTCAATTGGGAGGTAAGTTTGAATGGAGAAAAACTGGAGGAAGTAAAGTGTTTTAGATATCTGGGAGTGGATCTGGCAGCAGATGGAACCATGGAAGCGGAAGTGAATCATAGGGTGGGGGAGGGGGCGAAAATCCTGGGAGCCTTGAAGAATGTGTGGAAGTCGAGAATATTACCTCAGAAAGCAAAAATGGGTATGTTTGAAGGAATAGTGGTTCCAACAATGTTGTATGGTTGCGAGGCGTGGGCTATGGATAGAGTAGTGCGCAGGAGGATGGATGTGCTGGAAATGAGATGTATGAGGACAATATGTGGTGTGAGGTGGTTTGATCGAGTAAGTAATATAAGGGTAAGAGAGATGTGTGGAAATAAGAAGAGCGTGGTTGAGAGAGCAGAAGAGAGTGTTTTGAAATGGTTTGGGCACATGGAGAGAATGAGTGAGGAAAGATTGACCAAGAAGATATATGTGTCGGAGGTGGAGGGAGCGAGAAGTGGGAGACCAAATTGGAGGTGGAAAGATGGAGTGAAAAAGATTTTGAGTGATCGGGGCCTGAACATGCAGGAGGGTGAAAGGCGTGCAAGGAATAGAGTGAATTGGATCAATGTGGTATATCGGGGTCGACATGCTGCCAATGGATTGAATCAGGGCATGTGAAGCATCTGGGGTAAACCATGGAAAGTTCTGTGGGGCCTGGATGTGGAGGGGGAGCTGTGGTTTCAGGCATTATTGCATGACAGCCAGAGACTGAGTGTGAACAAATTTTACTACCTCTTCTCTGTTTACCACATCATTTTCCCTAACCCTCTCACTTTGCACACCACCTTGACCAAAACACCCTATATCTGCCACTCTATCATCAAACACATTCAACAAACCTTCAAAATACTCACTCCATCTCCTTCTCACATCACCACTACTTGTTATCACCTCCCCATTAGTGCCCTTCACTGAAGTTCCCATTTGCTCCCTTGTCTTACGCACTTTATTTACCTCCTTCCAGAACATCTTTTTATTCTCCCTAAAATTTAATGATACTCTCTCACCCCAACTCTCATTTGCCCTCTTTTTCACCTCTTGCACCTTTCTCTTGACCTCCTGCCTCTTTCTTTTATAAATCTCCCACTCATTTGCATTTTTTCCCTGCAAAAATCGTCCAAATGCCTCTCTCTAATAATCTCTAATAATCTTACTTCTTCATCCCACCACTCACTACCCTTTCTAATCAACTCACCTCCCATGCTTCTCATGCCACAAGCATCTTTTGCACAAGCCATCACTGCTTCCCTAAATACATCCCATTCCTCCCCCACTCCCCGTACCTCCTTTGTTTTCACCTTTTTCCATTCTGTACTCAGTCTCTCCTGGTACTTTCTCAAACAAGTCTCCTTCCCAAGCTCACTTACTCTCACCACTCTCTTCACCCCAACATTATCTCTTCTTTCCTGAAAACCCCTACAAATCTTCACCTTTGCCTCCACAAGATAATGATCAGACACCCCTCCAGTTGCACCTCTCAGCACATTAACATCCAAAAGTCTCTCTTTCACGCGCCTATCAATTAACACATAATCCAATAACGCTCTCTGGCCATCTCTCCTATTTACATATTATATATTCATATATATTGATGTTTGAGGACAATTTGTGGTGTGAGGTGGTTTGATCGAGTGAGTAACGTAAGGGTAAGAGAGATGTGTAGAAATAAAAAGAGCGTGGTTGAGAGAGCAGAAGAGGGTGTTTTAAAGTGGTTTGGGCACATGGAGAGAATGAGTGAGGAAAGATTGACCAAGAGGATATATGTGTCGGAGGTGGAGGGAACGAGGAGAAGAGGGAGACCAAATTGCAGGTGGAAAGATGGAGTGAAAAAGATTTTGTGTGATCGGGGCCTGAACATGCAGGAGGGTGAAAGGAGGGCAAGGAATAGAGTGAATTGGAGCGATGTGGTATACCGGGGTTGACGTGCTGTCAGTGGATTGAATCAAGGCATGTGAAGCGTCTGGGGTAAACCATGGAAATTGTGTAGGTATGTATATTTGCGTGTGTGGACGTATGTATATACATGTGTATGGGGGGGGTTGGGCCATTTCTTTCGTCTGTTTCCTTGCGCTACCTCGCAAACGCGGGAGACAGCGACAAAGTATAAAAAAAAAAAAAAAAAATATTGAAAAGGATTACAATTTTGCACGTGATCAAGTATAATCATATGAGTCCGTGGGGAAAATGAAACATGATGAGTTCCCAAGTGCACTTTCATGTAATAATCACATCATCAGGGTAGATGCAAGAGAGAAATATAACCATCAGTTGATATACAATGAAGACGTAGCTAGGACATCATTTGGTAAACCTGTGATTGTCCAAGACAGACAATGAGCGTATCATAAACTTATGTGGACAAGGTGAATCGTTTACAAATTTCATCAATGATAAAGTTATCCAACTTGTATAGAACTTTACAAGTTTTAAGGTTATATTTCTTTGTGTATTTAATAATAGAAGATTCAATGATATTTCTCATGGTACTGGAGTTAGAGTTAATAACTCCTTTTATGTAAATGTAAATGTTGCCTTCAGCAGCAATAATACTATAAAGAATATCTTAATCAGGAGCTCACCAGAAAATTCTCCTGGATGCATCTATAAAGTGCCATGTAGAAATTGATAAGTTTTATGTTGCGCAGACTGGTAAGGATCTTTCTATTAGACTCAAGCAACATAAATGTAGGATAAGAAGATGACAAGCATCAAATGCCTTGTTTAATCATGTTAAAAACTATGATCATTGTACTGGCTGGAGTAATACCATCATCACATACGGCTGTAAACTAGAGGTGAATAAACTCAATGTATCATAGCTTTTTTTTTTTTTTTTTTACCAAAGTCGCATAGTATAAGGTATTATTTGGTGTATCAGGCAATTTCAAGAACTTTCTGGGTTTTTGCCCATCGCTAAGAGGAGAGGCGTAAAATAGCAATTTTGTTTTCCAAAATGTCATTTCCTCAAAAGAAAAAAAAAATACGGTCTCAGTACACCAATGGCCTAAAGATACTTCAAATAATATGAGTAAGTAAAGGAGGCTTTGGGGTACCAGGGTCTAAACATTCAACAGGGTGAGATTAGTGAAGAGGATATGATGATTATCACTGGATTACAAAGGGTGTTATGCTATTTCAAGGCAGAAGTAGAGCATGTGAAGCCGTCAAGGAAAACGATGGTGTACCTTACTGAGCTTGGGTGCGGTCAGTAGGATAAGAATAACCGCTAGAGCGTAAATGTGTACAAATGAAGCCATTTGATCGTTCGTTCCTGACACTACCTTATAGGGCAGAAGAAATAGCTAGGTTTGATAATAAAGAGTAATGACCGATCACATGAAGATTGTGCCCCGTCACTCCCATACGTTATATAGGCAGAGGCATTAGGCTAGCCTTATGCATGTTGAGGTTAAAAGTAGTATGATAATGAAAACAAAATGATACTAATTGACATTGTTATGGAGATTCAAGCAAGTACTACGACTGTATATTTTCTAACAACGCGGAGTCTAATCGATTTCAGAGGATAAATAATACCTCGCAAAATTGGTGGTGCGAGTGTGGTTGTGAGAGTGGCGACATCTGTTGAGGGAGGCAGGCAACACAACGTAAACAATACGACATGGTAGGTTGGCCGACACATTGAGGTTTTCTTCACCGCACCTTAGTTTTTCTGCATTACAATTTGGAACTGACTTTCCTTTAATTATAACGCAAGTCAAAATATGTATTGTCATGAATTAAGTCACATCAAATAATGGCATTTTAAAGTGTAGGTTTACCGGTAGATTCAGAGCCAACGCTTATGTTTCAAGCAGACCGTATCTCCCTGGAGGTTCTCGGTTTTTCTGCCTTTCTAGAAAGCATATTTCATGTGCTTACGGAAAGGGAAGAGATGAATATTCTTTTTCTAGGAAGCACAAAAATAAATCATTGAGTAGTAAACACATATTAATTGATTCATTACGTAGTAGTGAATTAGAGGAGCCTGATTTGCTGCATCATTTCTTATCCAGTGGTATTAATTATACAAGAGGGGAGGGTTACGATATGTGGAGGTAAAATTTTGACACACTTCTAAAAATTAATAAATCTGTGATAATTTTTAAACTTTCCTTTAGCATATGCCTTACGTTCCATTTAATTTAAAGAAAAATTTGGAAACATCTAATTCAGCCCTGCATCAAAACTGACTTTAGGAAATAGATATGCTTGGTTCAGGTAAATTATACCGTTTGTTTGTTTTGATTAAATATGCTTGTGTAGCATTATCTGAATATTTGAGCAGTATCTGGATTAATATATTTATAGAATGATAATATGTATATGTAGATATTATGGATGTCAAAATAATAAGAACCTGTGGAAATGTCACCTGTTAGCCAAAATGGTAAAAGAAACTTACAAACATTATATTTTTCTCTTGTGGGATATCGTATTGGGTTGCCTGACTCTTAACATCCTGTGCTATTTTAGTGTCAAATTTACTTGACTGTGAATAATATAGTTTGATTAGAATGTTCAATTGTTAAAACGTGATTGCTAGGAGGTTAGGTGAGTTTTACTTTCATTCTGTTGACTTTCTACTAGTGCTTTACTTACTTTTGCTTTAATTAACCAAAAATACCCCTGAATACCCTTTGACTAACTGAAAATACCCCTGAATACACTTGTAACTTTTTTGTTCTTATGTTAAATGAGATGGCACAGATAACTGAATTCTTTAATCATAGTTATTTAATACACATTTTTTTTTATTTCATTATACTTGATCGCCATTTCCCACATCAGTGAGGTAGTGCTAGGAAACAGACGAAGAAAGATCCTACACTTATACACACATATATACATACATGCTCATACACACTTGTATACATACATGCTGATATACATACACATATATTTTTTATTTATTTTGCTTTGTCACTGTCTCCCGCGTTAATGAGGTAGCGCAAGGAAACAGACGAAAGAATGGCCCAACCCACCCACATACACATGTATATACATACATGTCCACACACGCACATATACACACTTATACATCTCAATGCATACACACATATATATATATATATATATATATATATATATATATATATATATATATATATATATATATATACAAACATAGACATATACATATATACACATGTACATAATTCATACTGTCTGCCTTTATTCGTTCCCATCGCCACCCCGCCATACATGAAATAACAACCCCCTCCCCCCTCATGTACGCGAGTTAGTGCTAGGAAAAGGCAACAAAGGCCACATTCGTTCACACTCGGTCTCTAGCTGTCATGTAATAATGCACCGAAAGCACAGCTCCCTTTCCACATCCAGGCCCCACACAACTTTCCATGGTTTACCCCAGATGCTTCACATGCCCTGGTTCAACTCATTGACAGCACGTCGATCCCGGTATACCACATTGTTCCAATTCACTCTATTATTCCTTGCACGCCTTTCACCCTCCTGCATGTTCAGGTCCCGATCACTCAAAATCTTTTTTTACTCCATCTTTCCACCACCAATTTAGTCTCCCACTTCTCGTTCCCTTCACCTCTGACACATATATCCTCTTTGTCAATCTTTCCTCACTCATTCTCTCCATGTGACCAAACCATTTCAAAACACCCTCTTCTGCTCTCTCAACCACACTCTTTTTATTACCACACATCTCTCTTACCCTTTCATTACTTACTCGATCAAACCACCTCACACCACATATTGTCCTCAAATATCTCATTTCCAGCACATCCACCCTTCTCTGCACAACTCTATCTATAGCCTATGCCTTGCAACCATATTACATTGTTGGAACCAATATTCCTTCAAAGATACCCATTTTTGCTTTCCAAGATAACGTTCTTGACTTCCATACATTTTTTCAATGCTCCCAGAACTTTCGCTTCCCTTCCCCACCCTATGATTCACTTCCGCTTCCATGGTTCCATCCGCTGCCAAATCTAATCCCAGATATCTAAAACACTTCACTTCCTCCAGTTTTTCTCCATTCAAACTTACCTCCTAATTGACTTGTCCCTCAACCCTACTGTACCTAATAACCTTGCTCTTATTCACATTTACTCTCAGCTTTCTTCTTTCAGACACACTTTACCAAACTCAGTCACCAGCTTCTGCAGTTTCTCACACGAATCAGCCACCAGCACTGTATCATCAGCGAACAACAACTGACTAATTTCCCAAGCTCTCTCATCCACAACAGACTGCATACTTGCCCCTCTTTCCAAAACTCTTGCATTCACCTCCCTAACAACCCCATCCATAAACAAATTGAAGTTTTATGTATATATATTCCTGGTAAATTATATGGGAGGGTATTGATTGAGAGGGTGAAGGCATGTACAGAGCATCAGATTGGGGAAGAGCAGTGTGGTTTCAGAAGTGGTAGAGGATGTGTGGATCAGGTGTTTGCTTTGAAGAATGTATGTGAGAAATACTTAGAAAAGCAAATGGATTTGTATGTAGCATTTATGGATCTGGAGAAGGCATATGATAGAGTTGATAGAGATGCTCTGTGGAAGGTATTAAGAATATATGGTGTGGGAGGAAAGTTGTTAGAAGCAGTGAAAAGTTTTTATCGAGGATGTAAGGCATGTGTACGTGTAGGAAGAGAGGAAAGTGATTGGTTCTCAGTGAATGTAGGTTTGCGGCAGGGGTGTGTGATGTCTCCATGGTTGTTTAATTTGTTTATGGATGGGGTTGTTAGGGAGGTAAATGCAAGAGTTTTGGAAAGAGGGGCAAGTATGAAGTCTGTTGGGGATGAGAGAGCTTGGGAAGTGAGTCAGTTGTTGTTCGCTGATGATACAGCGCTGGTGGCGGATTCATGTGAGAAACTGCAGAAGCTGGTGACTGAGTTTGGTAAAGTGTGTGGAAGAAGAAAGTTAAGAGTAAATGTGAATAAGAGCAAGGTTATTAGGTACAGTAGGGTTGAGGGTCAAGTAAATTGGGAGGTGAGTTTGAATGGAGAAAAACTGGAGGAAGTGAAGTGTTTTAGATATCTGGGAGTGGATCTGGCAGCGGATGGAACCATGGAAGCGGAAGTGGATCATAGGGTGGGGGAGGGGGCGAAAATTCTGGGGGCCTTGAAGAATGTGTGGAAGTCGAGAACATTATCTCGGAAAGCAAAAATGGGTATGTTTGAAGGAATAGTGGTTCCAACAATGTTGTATGGTTGTGAGGCGTGGGCTATGGATAGAGTTGTGCGCAGGAGGATGGATGTGCTGGAAATGAGATGTTTGAGGACAATGTGTGGTGTGAGGTGGTTTGATCGAGTGAGTAATGTAAGGGTAAGAGAGATGTGTGGAAATAAAAAGAGCATGGTTGAGAGAGCCGAAGAGGGTGTTTTGAAGTGGTTTGGGCGCATGGAGAGAATGAGTGAGGAAAGATTGACCAAGAGGATATATGTGTCGGAGGTGGAGGGAACGAGGAGAAGAGGGAGACCAAGTTGGAGGTGGAAAGATGGAGTGAAAAAGATTTTGTGTGATCGGGGCCTGAACATGCAGGAGGGTGAAAGGAGGGCAAGGAATAGAGTGAATTGGAGCGATGTGGTATACCGGGGTTGACATGCTGTCAGTGGATTGAATCAAGGCATGTGAAGCGTCTGGGGTAAACCGTGGAAAGCTGTGTAGGTATGTATATTTGCGTGTGTGGACGTATGTATATACATGTGTATGGGGGGGGTTGGGCCATTTCTTTCGTCTGTTTCCTTGCGCTACCTCGCAAACGCGGGAGACAGCGACAAAGTATAATAAAGAAAATAAAAATATTTTTTTCATTTGTTTAGACAAATAGGCTTGCCATGATAATTATGTCATATGTATATAGAATTTTTTCCATTGGGTTAGACATACCAGCAAAATTGTCAAGTGATTTTATGGTCAGTCTTGATTTTTTTACTTGGATACTTGCGTATTACACAAATTTTTTCACATTTCAGTTTTCCCTGTTAACCAAGCGCGAAAATGCCCATTCGGAAGGCATCTGGGCATGTGCCTGGGGACATTTCATCCCAGAAGAAAAGAGTAAAGATACCTCAAATGGAGATAAAGAGAAAGAGAATGGTGAGGAGAATAAAGAAAATCAAGAAAACCGAAATAATGAGTGCAACTTGCCTGACACGTGAGTAGTACCACTAGTTCTTGCCATCTGTCTATATCTTTGATGCCTGTTCCCAGCTAGAACTCCCTCAAGGGGGTGGCCATGACAAGAGAGTCTTTGTATCTAGTGAACTCCAGAGATGCTTCTTAACCTTTAATGCCTCCCCCTTAACCGGCCACTGGTAGAGGGTAACTGTAGCGCAGTGTTAGCGTAGGTTCCTACCGAATGTTCCTACTGACATCATCTATCTAATGTCTCTACCTACTAATTCTACCTAATTTTCCTGTTACTATCTTGCTAGCATGGTAAATGGGAATGAAAAAAAATTATAATCCTGCAGTAGTAATTATAGATTTATATTCTTTATTTATAGATTTTATTATACTTGATCGCATTTCCCACATCTGTGAGGTATGCTGAACAGCGAAGAAAGATCCTACACGTATACAAGAAGATATATGGCCATCCACTCTGTATACAACATGCATATACATACAATATATTTTTTATTTATTTTGCTTTGTCACTGGTCTCCCGCGTTAATGAGGTAGCGCAAGGAAACAGACGAAAGAATGGCCCAACCCACCCCCATACACATGTATATACATACAGTCCACACAGCACATATACACACTTAATCACTTCTCAATGCATTTACACCATATATATATATATGCTGATTCAGTTCATGAATAGTAACCTACCGATATATACAATATCCAATGTACTCATTCATACTTGCCTGCCTTTATTCTGTTCCACGCCACCCCGACCAATACAATGATAATAACACCCCCTCCCCCTCCATTGGTCCGCGATTATGCTAGTAATCAGCACAAGGCCACATTCGTATCCACTCTGGTCTCAGCTTCCTAGTACATTAATTGCCCGAAAGACACCACTTTCAAACATCTCGCCCACCACACACTTTCATGTTTACCCAGATGCTTACTGCCCTGGTTACTCATTGACAGCAGTCAACCCCGTATACCACAATTGTTCACCATTCACACTATCATTCCTTGCCACCTTTCCATCCCTCCTGCATGTTCAGGTCCCGATCACTCAAAATCTTTTTTTACTCCATCTTTCCACCACCAATTTAGTCTCCCACTTCTCGTTCCCTTCACCTCTGACACATATATCCTCTTTGTCAATCTTTCCTCACTCATTCTCTCCATGTGACCAAACCATTTCAAAACACCCTCTTCTGCTCTCTCAACCACACTCTTTTTATTACCACACATCTCTCTTACCCTTTCATTACTTACTCGATCAAACCACCTCACACCACATATTGTCCTCAAATATCTCATTTCCAGCACATCCACCCTTCTCTGCACAACTCTATCTATAGCCTATGCCTTGCAACCATATTACATTGTTGGAACCAATATTCCTTCAAAGATACCCATTTTTGCTTTCCAAGATAACGTTCTTGACTTCCATACATTTTTTCAATGCTCCCAGAACTTTCGCTTCCCTTCCCCACCCTATGATTCACTTCCGCTTCCATGGTTCCATCCGCTGCCAAATCTAATCCCAGATATCTAAAACACTTCACTTCCTCCAGTTTTTCTCCATTCAAACTTACCTCCTAATTGACTTGTCCCTCAACCCTACTGTACCTAATAACCTTGCTCTTATTCACATTTACTCTCAGCTTTCTTCTTTCAGACACACTTTACCAAACTCAGTCACCAGCTTCTGCAGTTTCTCACACGAATCAGCCACCAGCACTGTATCATCAGCGAACAACAACTGACTAATTTCCCAAGCTCTCTCATCCACAACAGACTGCATACTTGCCCCTCTTTCCAAAACTCTTGCATTCACCTCCCTAACAACCCCATCCATAAACAAATTGAAGTTTTATGTATATATATTCCTGGTAAATTATATGGGAGGGTATTGATTGAGAGGGTGAAGGCATGTACAGAGCATCAGATTGGGGAAGAGCAGTGTGGTTTCAGAAGTGGTAGAGGATGTGTGGATCAGGTGTTTGCTTTGAAGAATGTATGTGAGAAATACTTAGAAAAGCAAATGGATTTGTATGTAGCATTTATGGATCTGGAGAAGGCATATGATAGAGTTGATAGAGATGCTCTGTGGAAGGTATTAAGAATATATGGTGTGGGAGGAAAGTTGTTAGAAGCAGTGAAAAGTTTTTATCGAGGATGTAAGGCATGTGTACGTGTAGGAAGAGAGGAAAGTGATTGGTTCTCAGTGAATGTAGGTTTGCGGCAGGGGTGTGTGATGTCTCCATGGTTGTTTAATTTGTTTATGGATGGGGTTGTTAGGGAGGTAAATGCAAGAGTTTTGGAAAGAGGGGCAAGTATGAAGTCTGTTGGGGATGAGAGAGCTTGGGAAGTGAGTCAGTTGTTGTTCGCTGATGATACAGCGCTGGTGGCGGATTCATGTGAGAAACTGCAGAAGCTGGTGACTGAGTTTGGTAAAGTGTGTGGAAGAAGAAAGTTAAGAGTAAATGTGAATAAGAGCAAGGTTATTAGGTACAGTAGGGTTGAGGGTCAAGTAAATTGGGAGGTGAGTTTGAATGGAGAAAAACTGGAGGAAGTGAAGTGTTTTAGATATCTGGGAGTGGATCTGGCAGCGGATGGAACCATGGAAGCGGAAGTGGATCATAGGGTGGGGGAGGGGGCGAAAATTCTGGGGGCCTTGAAGAATGTGTGGAAGTCGAGAACATTATCTCGGAAAGCAAAAATGGGTATGTTTGAAGGAATAGTGGTTCCAACAATGTTGTATGGTTGTGAGGCGTGGGCTATGGATAGAGTTGTGCGCAGGAGGATGGATGTGCTGGAAATGAGATGTTTGAGGACAATGTGTGGTGTGAGGTGGTTTGATCGAGTGAGTAATGTAAGGGTAAGAGAGATGTGTGGAAATAAAAAGAGCATGGTTGAGAGAGCCGAAGAGGGTGTTTTGAAGTGGTTTGGGCGCATGGAGAGAATGAGTGAGGAAAGATTGACCAAGAGGATATATGTGTCGGAGGTGGAGGGAACGAGGAGAAGAGGGAGACCAAGTTGGAGGTGGAAAGATGGAGTGAAAAAGATTTTGTGTGATCGGGGCCTGAACATGCAGGAGGGTGAAAGGAGGGCAAGGAATAGAGTGAATTGGAGCGATGTGGTATACCGGGGTTGACATGCTGTCAGTGGATTGAATCAAGGCATGTGAAGCGTCTGGGGTAAACCGTGGAAAGCTGTGTAGGTATGTATATTTGCGTGTGTGGACGTATGTATATACATGTGTATGGGGGGGGTTGGGCCATTTCTTTCGTCTGTTTCCTTGCGCTACCTCGCAAACGCGGGAGACAGCGACAAAGTATAATAAAGAAAATAAAAATATTTTTTTCATTTGTTTAGACAAATAGGCTTGCCATGATAATTATGTCATATGTATATAGAATTTTTTCCATTGGGTTAGACATACCAGCAAAATTGTCAAGTGATTTTATGGTCAGTCTTGATTTTTTTACTTGGATACTTGCGTATTACACAAATTTTTTCACATTTCAGTTTTCCCTGTTAACCAAGCGCGAAAATGCCCATTCGGAAGGCATCTGGGCATGTGCCTGGGGACATTTCATCCCAGAAGAAAAGAGTAAAGATACCTCAAATGGAGATAAAGAGAAAGAGAATGGTGAGGAGAATAAAGAAAATCAAGAAAACCGAAATAATGAGTGCAACTTGCCTGACACGTGAGTAGTACCACTAGTTCTTGCCATCTGTCTATATCTTTGATGCCTGTTCCCAGCTAGAACTCCCTCAAGGGGGTGGCCATGACAAGAGAGTCTTTGTATCTAGTGAACTCCAGAGATGCTTCTTAACCTTTAATGCCTCCCCCTTAACCGGCCACTGGTAGAGGGTAACTGTAGCGCAGTGTTAGCGTAGGTTCCTACCGAATGTTCCTACTGACATCATCTATCTAATGTCTCTACCTACTAATTCTACCTAATTTTCCTGTTACTATCTTGCTAGCATGGTAAATGGGAATGAAAAAAAATTATAATCCTGCAGTAGTAATTATAGATTTATATTCTTTATTTATAGATTTTATTATACTTGATCGCTGTTTCCCACGTCTGTGAGGTAGCGCCAGGAAACAGATGAAGAATGGCCCATCCACTCATATACACACATATATATATTTTTTTTTTTTTTTGCTTTGTCGGTCTCCCGCGTTTGCGAGGTAGCGCAAGGAAACAGACGAAAGAAATGGCCCAACCCACCCCCATACACATGTATATACATACACGTCCACACATGCAAATATACATACCTACACAGCTTTCCATGGTTTACCCCAGATGCTTCACATGCCCTGATTCAGTCCACTGACAGCACGTCAACCCCGGTATACCACATCGATCCAATTCACTCTATTCCTTGCCCTCCTTTCACCCTCCTGCATGTTCAGGCCCCGATCACACAAAATCTTTTTCACTCCATCTTTCCACCTCCAATTTGGTCTCCCACTTCTCCTCGTTCCCTCCACCTCCGACATATCTATCCTCTTGGTCAATCCTTCCTCACTCATTCTCTCCATGTGCCCAAACCATTTCAAAACACCCTCTTCTGCTCTCTCAACCACGCTCTTTTTATTTCCACACATCTCTCTTACCCCTACGTTACTTACTCGATCAAACCACCTCACACCACACATTGTCCTCAAACACCTCATTTCCAGCACATCCACCCTCCTGCGCACAACTTTATCCATAGCCCACGCCTTGCAACCATAAAACATTGTTGGAACCACTATTCCTTCAAACATACCCATTTTTGCTTTCCGAGATAATGTTCTCGACTTCCACACATTCGTCAAGGCTCCCAGGATTTTCGCCCCCTCCCCCACCCTATGATCCACTTCCGCTTCCATGGTTCCATCCGCTGCCAGATCCACTCCCAGATATCTAAAACACTTTACTTCCTCCAGTTTTTCTCCATTCAAACTTACCTCCCAATTGACTTGACCCTCAACCCTACTGTACCTAATAACCTTGCTCTTATTCACATTTACTCTTAACTTTCTTCTTTCACACACTTTACCAAACTCAGTCACCAGCTTCTGCAGTTTCTCACATGAATCAGCCACCAGCGCTGTATCATCAGCGAACAACAACTGGCTCACTTCCCAAGCTCTCTAATCCACAACAGACTTCATACTTGCCCCTCTTTCCAAAACTCTTGCATTCACCTCCCTAACAACCCCATCCATAAACAAATTAAACAACCATGGAGACATCACACACCCCTGCCGCAAACCTACATTCACAGAGAACCAATCACTTTCCTCTCTTCCTACACATAAACACATGCCTTACATCCTAGATAAAGATTTTCACTGCTTCTAATAACTTGCCTCCCACACCATATATTCTTAATATATATACCCCGGTATACCACATCGTTCCAATTCACTCTATTCCTTGCACGCCTTTCACCCTCCTGCATGTTCAGGCCCCGATCACTCAAAATCTTTTTCACTCCATCTTTCCACCTCCAGTTTGGTCTCCCACTTCTCCTAGTTCCCTCCACCTCTGACACATATACCCTCTTGGTCAATCTTTCCTCACTCATTCTCTACATGTGACCAAACCATTTCAAAACACCCTCTTCTGCTCTATCAACCACACTCTTTTTATTACCACACATCTCTCTTACCCTTGCATTACTTACTAGATCAAACCACCTCACACCACACATTGTCCTCAAACATCTCATTTCCAGCACACCCACCCTCCTGCGCACAACTCTATCCATAGCCCACGCCTCGCAACCATACAACATTGTTGGAAACACTATTCCTTCAAACATGCCATTTTTGCTTTCGGAGATAATGTTCTCGACTTCCACACATTCTTCAAGGCTCCCAGGATTTTTGCCCCCTCCCCCACCCTATGATTCACTTCCGCTTCCATGGTTCCATCCGCTGCCAAATCCTCTCCCAGATATCTAAAACACTTCACTTCCTCCAGTTTTTCTCCATTCAAATTTACCTCCCAGTTGACTTGACCCTCATCCCTACTGTACCTAATAACCTTGCTCTTATTCACATTTACTCTCAACTTTCTTCTTTCACACACTTTACCAAACTCAGTCACCAGCTTCTGCAGTTTCTCACATGAATCAGCCACTAGCGCTGTATCATCAGCGAACAACAACTGACTCACTTCCCAAGCTCTCTCATCCACAACAGACTTCATACTTGCCCCTCTTTCCAAGACTGCATACTTGCCCCTCTTTCCAAAACTCTTGCATTCACCTCCCTAACAACCCCATCCATAAACAAATTAGACAACCATGGAGACATCACACACCCCTGCCGCAAACCCACATTTACTGAGAACCAATCACTTTCCTCTCTTCCTACATGTACACATGCCTTACATCCTTGATAAAAACTTTTCACAGCTTCTAACAACTTTCCTCCCACACCATATATTCTTAATACCTTTCACAGAGCATCTCTGTCAACTCTTATCATAAGCCTTCTCCAAATCCATAAATGCTACATACAAATCCATTTGCTTTTTTAAGTATTTCTCACTGTATGTACATTCATCAAAGCAAACACCTGATCCACACATCCTCTACCACTTCTGAAACCACACTGCTCTTCCCCAATCTGATGCTCTGTACATGCCTTCACCCTCTCAATCAATACCCTCCCATATAATTTCCCAGGAATACTCAACAAACTTATACATCTGTAATTTGAGCACTCACTTTTATCCCCTTTGCCTTTGTACAATGGCACTATGCAAGCATTCTGCCAATCCTCAGGCACCTCATCATGAGTCATACATACATTAAATAACCTTACCAACCAGTCAACAATACAGTCACCCCCTTTTTTAATAAATTCCACTGCAATACCATCCAAACCCACCGCCTTGCCGGCTTCTGCAAAGCTTTAACTACCTCTTCTCTGTTTACCAAATCATTCTCCCTAACCCTCTTACTCTGCACACCACCTCGACCAAAACACCCTATATCTGCCACTCTATCATCAAACACATTCAACAAACCTTCAAAATACTCACTCCATCTCCTTCTCACATCACCACTACATGTTATCACCTCCCCATTAGCCCCCTTCACTGAAGGTCCCATTTGTTCCCTTGTCTAACGCACTTTATTTACCTCCTTCCAAAACATCTTTTTATTCACCCTAAAATTTAATGATACTCTCTCACCCCAACTCTCATTTGCCCTCTTTTTCACCTCTTGTACCTTTCTCTTGACCTCCTGCCTCTTTCTTTTATACATCTCCCACTCATTTGCATAATTTCACTGCAAAAATCGTCCAAATGCCTCTCTCTTCTCTTCCACTAATAATCTTACTTCTTCATCCCACCATTCACTACCCTTTCTAATCTGCCCACCTCCCATGCTTTTCATGCCAAAAGCATCTTTTGCACAAGCCATCACTGCTTCCCTAAATACATCCCATTCCTCCCCCACTCCCCTTACCTCCTTTGTTCTCACCTTTTTCCATTCTTTACTCAGTCTCGCCTGGTACTTCCTCACACACGTCTCCTTCTCAAGCTCACTTATCTTACCACTATCTTCGCCAAAACATTCTCTCTTCTTTTCTGAAAACCTCTACAAATCTTCTCCTTCGCCTCCACAAGATAATGATTAGACATCCCTCCAGTTGCACCTTTCTGCACATTAACATCCAAAAGTCTCTTTCGCGCACCTATCAATTAACATGTAATCCAATAATACTCTCTGGCCACCTCTCGTACTTACATATGTATACTTATGTATATCTCTCTTTTTAAACCAGGTATTCCCAATCACCAGTCCTTATTCAGCACATAAATCTACAAGCCCTTCATCATTTCCATTTACAACACTGAACACCCCATGTACACCAATTGTTCCCTCAAATGCCACATTACTCACCTTTGCATTCAAATCACCCATCACTATAACCCGGTCTCATGCATCAAAACCACTAACACACTCATTCAGCTGCTCCCAAAACACTTGCCTCTCATGATCTTTCTTCTCATGCCCAGGTGCATATGCACCAATAATCACCCATCTCTCTTCATCAACTTTCAGTTTTACCCATATCAATCTAGAGTTGACTTTCTTACACTCTATCACATACTCCCACCACTCCTGTTTTAGGAGTAGTGCTACTCCTTCCCTTGCTCTTGTCCTCTCACTAACCCCTGACTTTACTCCCAAGACATTCCCAAACCACTCTTCCCCTTTACCCTTGAGCTTTGTTTCGCTCAGAGCCAAAACATCCAGGTTCCTTTCCTCAAACATACTACCTATCTCTCCTTTTTTCTCATCTTGGTTACATCCACACACATTTAGACACCCCAATCTGAGCCTTCGAGGAGGATGAGCACTCCCCACGTGACTCCTTCTCCTGTTTCCCCTTCTAGAAAGTTAAAATACAAGGAGGGGGGTTCCCAGCCCCTGCTCCCATCCCCTTTAGTTGCCTTTATCCATGTATTGGTAAATTTTGGAATGAACTTTCAATTGGTAGTTGTATATAGATGAATATGTGGTTTATGTTCAGAGGAAAGTAAGATGTTTAGAATTCTACACAACTTGGTTTTTTTGGCACCATTCTCTCTAATTCTTTCTTAAGGAAAGTGGTCCAAGTAAAATCATATTTCATTCTTTCCTCAAAAAAGTGGTCCATGCACCATTATCTTTCTTTCTTTCTGTAAGAAAGTGGTCCAAGCAGCATTGTTTTTCATTTGCTCCCTAAGAAAATGGTCCGGGCAACTTTATCTTTAACCCTTTCATTAAGAAAGTGCTTCAGGCAACAACAATATGGACTCCTCTGGGTATGTATGAGGGCTTAACCATAAAACATAATGAAAATAGCCTGCTTTTTTGTGTTATAGCAAACTTTACATCTCAAATGCTGTATATCCATGTTTTAATAATATATACCTTCTGTAATACATGATCCTGCCTTTTCAGATGAATATTCTAAAATTTTGTCCTCTGATATTTGCATTAAGATGTGCCATAAATTTTTAGGGAACAGAAGTATGTCGTAAGTGGAGGACTAGATGATTTAGTAAGAATATGGCGCTGGTCTGGTGATGGGGTTGAAGGAGAGCTGTCTCCACTGCATACACTTGAAGGTCATTCACTTGGGGTTATATCTGTTGATGTTAATGCTGCTGGAACCACAGCTGCGTCTTCCTCTTTGGACTCTACTATTAGATTATGGAATCTCCATTCAGGTGAACAGGTAAGAATAACTTTAGAATTTTATTGCAAACAATGTTAAATACTATGTTATCATTTATCACAAAAATCAGAATTTCTGGGAACTTTCATCTCATGATGATATTTCAAAAACTTATTACAATTTATTTAGTCACTCCAACAAAGGAAGGCATTGTTTTAGTACAATTTTTCATACTTCTTTGTTTAATGCAATCATGACTGGGTTGTAACTTTTTTCACATATAAGCATGAGAATGTGAGTGGACTTGCTGAGAGGGTAGGGGAATTTCCCTGAGTGTTTACCCCCTTTTGACTATTATGAATCATAGGAAGCCAGCATATGCACATTGACAGAACTTGATGACCATCATTGAAACATCAGAGAAAAACTGGGAGAAAACTGCCCAGTCATATTGAAAAGATATTGCACAAAATTGCCAAGTTGAATAAGGAAATACAAAATATTAATGCTTTCACAAATACAGATAAATATTGCAAACTTTGCATTACTTGAGTAATCTTCATGAGGATCCTTATCAAAGGCATTTTAGCATCCAAAGATCACGCAGTCTACCCAACCCTTTCTTTGATCCGAGATGGAGCTCACCCTGTCATAGAAATCGAGAAGATTGGTTTTGTATATTGTCTCCTGGTTAGAAACTTTCTCCTGTGCAATTAGCCATTCATTTTATTTCAGGTTACCCTTTTCAATGTTTTACAAACTCTGAACATTCAGCATGTGTAAGGAGATTTCCTCAGGGCTTTATATGGATTAATATGTTTTGATAGCCAGATTATGTCATTTCTGTTGACATGAAAAAAAAAAACACATTAATGAGACTGGCCTGTTGTTCATTGCTGTTTCCTCATCCCCTTTCTTAAATATATGCACATTTGCTTTCTTCCACATCTTTGGAACTTCATGTTCCACTGGTGACTTCCTAAACATTTCTAGTGGTCTATCAAGTATCTCTGAACATTCTTTCAGCATGTATAAGGAGACTTCATCAGGGATTTATGTGGGTCAAGTTGTTTTGATAGCCTGATTATGTCATTTCTATTGATTATATTCCATTCCCTGGTGAATAATTGTCCTCCACAGTGACAACAATTTTGATTTTATCATTCAACTTCTTACATAGTTCCTGATCATCCTCAAAAATTCTTCCATGTAAGTCCCTTAGCCTAATTAGTTGTTTCACCATGATTTTGTTCCTGATGAACATATGTAAATGTTTTGGATCATCATTTGCATTTTCCACAGTGCTTTTTCAAAATCCCCAACCTCCATCCTCCTTTCTGTGCACTCTTATTCCTTTCCCTCTTGTATCTTTTATGGGGAAAGTCTTGTCTGTGTAAATGTTAAATATTATGATTTATATTATACTTTGTCGCTGTCTCCCGCGTTAGCGAGGTAGCGCAGGGAAACAGATGAAAGAATGGCCTAACCCACCCACATACACATGTATATACATACACGTCCACACACGCACCTATACATACCTATACATCCCAACATAGCCATATATATACACACACAGACATATACATATATACACATGTACATAATTCATACTGTCTGCCCTTATTCATTCCCACTGCCACCCCGCCACACATGAAATAACAACCCTCTCCCCCCGCATGTGTGCAAGGTAGCGCTAGGAAAAGACAACAAAGGCCACATTCGTTCACACTCAGTGTCTAGCTGTCACGTATAATGCACCGAAATCACAGCTCCCTTTCCACATCCAGGCTCCACAGAACTTTCCTTAGTTTACCCCAGATGCTTCACATGCCCTGGTTCAATCCATTGACAGCACGTCGACCCTGGTACACCACATCGCTCCAACTCACTCCACTCCCTGCACGCCCCTCGCCCTCCTGCATGTTCCGGCCCCGATCCCCAAAATCCTCCTCACTCCATCCTTCCACCTCCAATTCAGTCTCCCACCTCTCCTCATTCCCTCCACTTCCAACACATACATCCTCTTTGTCAACCCTTCCTCACTCATTCTCTCCATGTAACCAAACCACTTCAAAACACCTTCCTCTGCTCTCTCAACTACACTCTTTTTTATTACCGCACATCTCTCTTACCCTTTCATTACTTACTCGATCAAACCACCTAACACCACACACTGTCCTCAAACATCTCATTTCCAGCACATCCATCTTCCTCCGCACGACTCCATCTATAGCCCATGCCCCGCAACTATACATTGTTGGAACCACCATTCCTTCAAACATACCCATTTCCGCCCCCCAAGACAATGTTCTCGACTTCCACACATTCTTCAATGCTCCCAGAACTTTCGCCCCCTCCCCCACCCTATGAGTCACTTCCGCTTCTATGGTTCCATCTGCTGCGAAGTTCACTCCCAGATATCTAAAACACTTCACTTCCTCCAGTTTTTCTCCATTTAAACTTACCTCCCAATTTGACACTTCCTCCAGTTTTTCTCCATTTAAACTTACCTCCCAATTGACTTGTCCCTCAACCCTATTGTACCTAATAACCTTGCTTTTATTCACATTGACTCTCAGCTTTCTTTTTTCACACACTTTACCAAACTCAGTCACCAGCTTCTGCAATTTCTCACCTGAATCAGCCACCAGCGCTATATCACCAGCAAACAACTGACTCACTTCCCAAGCTCTCTCATCCACAACAGACTGCATATATGCCCCTCTCTCCAAAACTCTTGCATTCACCTCCCTAACAATCCCATCCATAAACAAATTAAACAACCATGGAGACATCATGCACCCCTGCCGCAAACCAACATTCAGAGAACCAATCACTTTCCTCTCTTCCTACACGTACACATGCCTTACATCCTCGATAAAAACTTTTCACTGCTTCTAACAACTTGCCTCCCACACCATATATTCTTAGTACCTTCCACAGAGCATCTCT
Source organism: Panulirus ornatus (assembly GCF_036320965.1). Lineage (NCBI taxonomy): Eukaryota > Metazoa > Arthropoda > Malacostraca > Decapoda > Palinuridae > Panulirus > Panulirus ornatus. Next base: position 22,532,907 of record NC_092251.1, on the reverse strand, counting down.
ATCAACTCTATCATATGCCTTCTCCAGATCCATAAATGCTACATACAAATCCATATGCTTTCCTAAGTATTTCTCTCATACATTCTTCAAATCAAACACCTGATCCACACATCCTCTACCACTTCTGAAACCACACTGCTCTTCCCCAATCTGATGCTCTGTACATGCTCTGTTCAATATTATTTGATATAATTATTTTCTGAGATTTTTTGATCACAGTATTTTGAAGCATATGATGCATTGTATTTCCGTAATATGGCTTCCAAAGTCCCTTGGATCTAATACTTTGGAGGTCAGGTCTACAGTGATGATAGCACTGGTGTTAGCCTGAAATTCAAGTGATATCACATTGCATACAGGATCTCACAACCTCTTCATTTAATTTTAATGTTAATAAATTGATGAAATTAATAATTAATACTTCCTACGAAATTCCTTTGCTGCAAAGCAATGTGATGATATTATTTACCTCTCTCTCCAGAAATGTTAATACAATGCCAATTTGGATATGTTTTATACTCTCCCACAGCCCATTTTTCTCACTAATAGAAGCATGACAAATTTAATGTGCATAAATCAATCACTTAAAAATACCCTCCCCATATAGTACAAATAGGTAATTACACCGACAGTATGTTTTGATTTACGATGCACAAAATGCCCTTGGCACTGCTGCTAATTTTTTTTTTAAATTATCATAAAGAAAATACGAAATTGTCACAAATCTATTCCACATGACTTTCATACCGTTGTGCAGTATATTATTATATTGATATTGATGTGCAGCACACACTTTTCTATACATCAAAGAGTTAAGAGATTAAGAAACAGGTACTTCCTATATTAAACATCCATTACAATGCTCAGCTTCTTGAATAACCTATGACTGCAAAAGGTGAGACATTTCCATATTGTTTGCCCATCCATGCATCCAGGTTTAGTAAAACATATAAATAACATTGGCACAGCATTCCTCCCATGCTCTCTTCCAATTTGGTCCGAGATATAATTTTAGGAAAGGTACAAGACAGATGGTGTTTATCAGAAGAGAGATTATTAGATTATGAAATGTTGGTATAGTGAATAGAAAAAGAGGCAGGTAACTTAGAGAGGGAAAGGTCATGGGAGGGGTTGACGCTACTACTGTTTGAGCCCTCCCTTTCATTGTCAGTAGAGTATATACTAGTGATGTCCCTTTTTTTTTTTTTTCCAGATAACCCCAGTCATCGGTCCTTTTTCAACATACAACTCCACAAACTGTTCATCATTTCCATTCTCCTTATTAAATACTCCTTGCTCCCCAATTATACCCTCACCTGCCATGTTAGTCACTTTCATGTTTATGTCACCCATCACTACTACCCGGCCTCATGCATCAAAACTGCTAACACTCACACTCAACTGCTCCCAAAATACACTCACCTCTTGTCATCTTTATTCTCAGGCCAGATGCAGAAACACTAATAATTGCCCATTGCTTGTAATCCATTTTTATTTAACCCAAATCAGTCTAGAACTCTCTTACACTCTCAAACATTCCTGCTTCATCAGAAGTGCTACCCCTTCCCTAGTTCACCCTCTCATGAACCCCTGACTTTACCCATAAGACATTCCCAAATCATTCTTTCCCCATACCCCTGAGCTGTTTCACTCAGACCTAGAACATCCTAGTTCCTTTCTTCATACATACATATCCCTCCATTCTTCTCATCTTGGTTACATCAACACACATTCATACACCACAGCCTGACCCTCTGAGGAATATGAGCAGACCTTGCTTTGCTCCTTCTTGTGTTCCACCAGTTAGCAACTGAAATGCAAGATGGAGGGTCTCCAGCTCCCTTCTCCTGCCCACTTAGTTGTCTTCTATGATTCACAGGGAATCCTTGGTAGAAATCGTTTCCCTTATCCTTGTATTGTGGATGGCAAAATTGGGCATGTTTTTGTCTATGCCATGTCACCTATTATGAAAAAAGAAAAATAATAATTGGTGTAGGATATAGGCGAACAAGAATGATTGGAATCTTAATTGAGATTCCATAACTTGATCTGAATTCCTTAACAGAAATCCCTATAGTAGATCATCAGAAAGGAAAGGGAAAACATAAGAAAACAGATTCTGGAGAGATAAGTGTTTATAGATCAAAACCGACACTTTACTTTTTCCTTTCATTTTTCATTGCTGTTTCCCATGTTAGCGATGTAGTGCCCCGATGAGATGAAGAAAGGTCACAACTGCTAACATCCATTCTCTAGCTGTCATGTGTACTGCACCAAAACCAGAGCTCCCTATCCACAACCAGGACCCACAGACCTTTCCAGTGTTTACCCCAGACACTTCAAATGCCTTGGTTAAGCCCAGTGATATAACGTCAACCCTAGTATACCACATCATTTCATTTCATTCTATCCTGTGCATACTTTTCACTATCCTACATGTTTACACCCCAGTTGCTCAAAATATTTTTCACTTCATCCTTCCATCTTCAATTTGGTCTTCCTGTTCTCCATGTTCCCTCCACTTCTAACAAATACATCTTTGCCAACCCTTCATCATTCATTCTATATGTCCAGACCATTTCAAGACACCCTCTTCAAAATTTTCAACCACACTTTTTATTACCACATGTCTCTCGCTTCCCTTACATTACTTGCATGATCAAATCACCTCACACCACATATTGTCCTCAAACACTTCATCTCAACACACCCAACCTCCTTTGCACAGTTTTATCTATATGCCCATGCCTCACATCTATGTAGTAATGCTAGGACTACTATATCTTCAAACATACCCATATTTGCCTTCCCATATTATGATCTGTCTTGCCATACATTCTACAGTGCTTCCAGAACCTTTATTCCCTCACTCACCTTATAACTCACTTCTGCCCCCTTGGTTCCATTTGCTGCCATGTCCACTCCTAGGTATTCAAAACATTCATTTCCACCCATTTTGTTCCATTCAGACTCATACATGATAAATGACTTTTTACTTCAGTTGCAGACAATTGACTGTGGCCCAGTTGAAGCTTGGTCTGTTGTGTTCTCTCCTGAAGGTAATCATGTAGCCTCAGGAAATCATGCTGGTAAGATAAACGTCTATGCAGTGGATGGTGGGCGTCATGTTACAACACTGGACACAAGAGGACGATTTACTTACTCAATTGCATATGTAAGTTAACACAGTAAATTATCCTATGACATTTAATACAGCAACCTATGTAATACTTGAAATGTATGTAACATAAAAGTAGGATGATTGACTGATAAAAGAGCTTGAACAAGCAAGTAGTTGGACCTGTCATGTCATATATCTGCAGGATCTGATAGATAATACAGTGGGCAGCAGTATTCCACCCACATACCACACAATGACAACCACAGTGTTGCCACGACTCACAAATCCTGTTGCCACACCTTAGGTTATATCACAGGACGTGATTATGAAAAGCTCATCTATAGCAAAGTGTATGCTTCTTCAAATAGCCGTTATTTGTGAGCATCCACTCCTTCAAGTAACCATCATTTAAGAGCATCTGTCTCCCCAAACAGACATCATTCATGAACCATCCAGTCATGGCCCTCAGAAACAAACATATTGGAAGTTGTCTAGGTATCCCAAGGGTGACATGTACAGCCTATGAATATTATTTGAAACAAGCTGATATCATGTAAACTTTAAAGCTCTTTTGTGAAAAGTTGATATACTCTATTTTTCTCTTCTCTGCAGTCTGTCTTACAAGCATGAAATATACAGCATAGTATCACTTGGGACTATTTATTATATTTGTTGTACTTGATCATTGTTTCCTGCTTTTGTGAGGTAGCTCCAGGAAACAGATGAATAAAAAAACCATTCTCTTGTATATGCATGTATACATACACGCACATACAAGTACATATGCATATCACCATATACATACATATACAAACACATACATATACATTTTCCTTTTCATACATATTTGCCATAAATACATACTTGCCTCCAGCCATTTCCAGCGCCACACTGCCCCATAGGAAACAGCACTGCCACCTTTCACATCAGCAGATAAGTGCCAGGAAAAGGCAAAAGAAGGTTGCATATGCTCACACTCATTCTCAAGCTGTCATGTGTAATGCACCATAACCACAGCTCCCTATCCATAGCCAGGCCCCACAACCTTCCCATGGTTTACCCCAGACACTGGTTCAATCTGTTGACAGCATATCGACCCCGGTATATCACATTGTTCCAAATCACTCTATTCCATGCATGCCTTTCATCCTCCTTCATATTCAGACCCCATTCACTCAAAATCTTTTTCACTCCATCCTTCTACCTCCAGTTTGGTATCCCATTCTCCTTGTTCCCTTCAACTGTGACACATATATCCTCTTTGTTAACCTTCCCTCACTCATTCTCTATATGTCCAAACCATTTCAACGCACCCTCTTCTGCTCTCTCAGTCACACTTTTTATTACCACAGATATCTGTTTCCCTTTCATTACTTACATGATCGAACCACCTCACACCACATATTGTCCTCAAACATTTCATTTCCATTACATCTACCCTCCTCTGTACAATCCTATCTACAGTTCATGCCTTGTAACCATGTAATATTGTTAGAACTACTAATCCTTCAAACATACTCTCTGAGATAATGTTCTCTCTTTCCACACATTCTTTGTCGCTCCCAGAACCTTCGCCCCCTCCTCCATCCTATGACTCACTTCTGCTTCCATGGTTCCATTCGCTTCTGAGTCCACTACCAGATATGGAAAACACTTCACTTCCTCCAATTTTTCTCCATTTAAAATTACATCCCAATTAACTTGTCCCTCAACCTAATAACCTTGCTCTTATTTACATTTACTCTCAACATTCTCCTTTTACACTTATTTCCAAACTCAGTCACCAACTTCTGCAATTTCTCACTCCAATCAGCCACCAGTGCTGTATCATTGGCGAACAACAATTGACTCATATCCCAGGCCCTCTCATCCCCAACAGACTGCATACTTGCCTATCTCTGCAAAACTCTTGGATTTACCTCCCTAACCACCCCATCCATAAACAAATTGAACAACCACTGTGACATCACACACCCCAACTGTAGACCAACCTTCAATGGGAACTAGTCACTCTCCTTTCTTCCTACTCGTACACATGCCTTACATCCTTGATAAAAGCTTTGCTTCTTGCAGCTTACCTCCCACACCATATATTCTTATGATCTTCCACTAACCATCTCTGTCAACCTTATCATATGCCTTCTCCAGATCCATTAATGCCACATACATATCCATCTGTTTTTCTAGGCTTTTCTCCTGTACATTCTTCAAAGTAAATACCTGATCCACTACAACCTCTGCCACTTCTGAAACCACACTGCATCTCCCCAATCTGACGCTCTGTACATGCCTTCACCTTCTCAATCAATACCCTCCCATACAATTTCCCTTTATCCCCTTTGCCTTTGTACAGTGGCACTATACATGCTTTCCACCATTCCTCATTGTTGAGGGACAAGTTAGTTGGGATCTAAGTTTGAATTGAGAAAAATTGGAGGAAGTGAAGTGCTTTAGATATCTGTCTGTGGACATGGCAGAGAATGGACCCATGGATGGGAAAGTGAGCGATAAGTTGGGAAGGGGCCATGGTTCTGTGTTGAAATAAAATGAGTGTGGTTGAGAGAGCAGGAGAGGTTGCATTGAAATGATTTGCACAAATGGAGAGAATGAGTGAGGAAATGTTGACAAAGAGGATATATGTTTCAGAAGTGGAGGGAACAAGGAGAAGAAAGAGATCAAATTGGAGATGGAAGAATGGAGTGAAACAGATATTGAGCAATCCAAGCCTGAATATGCTGGAGGTAATAGAGTGAATTTGAATGATGTGGTATACCAGTGTCGATGTGCTGTCATTGGAATAAACCAGGGCATGTGAAATATCTGGGGTAAACCATGGAAAAATCTGTGAGGCTTGGATGTGGATAGGGAGCTGTGGTGTTGGTGCATTACACATGACAGCTAGAGACTGAGTGTGAACAAATGTGGCCTTTTTTTTTTCTGTTTTCCTGGTGCTACCTCACTGAACCAGGGGGAAGTGATGCTGTTTCCTTTGGGTTGGGGTGGTGCCAGGAATGGATACAAGGCATGCAAGTGTGAATATCTACATGTGTATATGTTCATATGAGTCCATGGGGAAATGAAACACGATAAGTTCCAAGTGCACTTGTGTAATAATGACATCATCAGGGGAGATGCAAGAAAGAAATATGACAGTCAATTGATACACAACAAAGAGACGAAGCTAGGATGCCATTTGGTAAACAAGTGACTACCCAAATGGAGGTCAGGTGTGTCCAAGACTGACAACAAGCATATCATACACTTATTATGTGGACAAGAAGGGGAACTGTTTACAAATTTTATCAACAATAAAGCAATCCAATTTGTATAGACCTTCACTAATATTAAGGTTACAATTTTTTGTGTATTTGATAATAGAAGATTCAGTGATATTTCTTGTGGTCTTGGAGTTAGATCTAAGGTAATAACAAATGGCATTACTCCAGTCAATACAATGATCATAGTTTTTAACGGTATGAAACAAGGCATTTGATTCTTGTCCTGTTCTTATACTATATTTATGTTGCTCAAGTCTAACAGGAAGATCCTTACCACTCTGCCCAACATAAAACTTATCACAGTTTCTACATGGCACTTTATAGATGCATCCAGCAGAGCGTTCTGGTTAATTCCCGATTAAGATATTCTTTATAGTGCTATTGTTGCTGAAGGCAACATTTACATTAAAGGGTTTAAGCAACATGGGAAGTAAAGTAAAATCATTATCAAAAGGGAGAGCTAAAAAGTTCTTGGTGTCAAGGGGAGCTTTGGGTTCAACTCTATAAAATTATTTCTTTGCCAACTTGTGGATTTGACAATGAAATATCTAGGATACTTGGATCCCATAGAATATATCTTCTCAAACTCATCATCAATAAACTCTGGATTGCAAATATGTAATGCCCTAAGGAACATAGACTGGAATATATCCATTAATACTCAGCTCAACATGACAGTTAAATTTTCATCATTCCAGCAAATATGTAATGCCCTAAGGAACATAGACTGGAATATATCCATTATTACTCACCTTAACATGACAGTTAAATTTTCATCATTCCAGCCACATGAAATGGCACCCCTATCCAATAGAATATATCTTCTCAAACTCATCATCAATAAACTCTAGACTGCAAATATGTAATGCCCTAAGGGACATAGACTGGAATATATCCATTATTTCTCAGCTCAACATGACAGCTAAATTTTCATCATTCCAGCCACATGAAATGGCATCCCCATCCAATAGAATATATCTTCTCAAACTCATCATCAATAAACTCTGGACTGCAAATATGTAATGCCCTAAGGAACATAGACTGGAATATATCCATTATTACTCAGCTCGACATGACAGTTAAATTTTCATCATTCCAGCCTCATGAAATGGCACCCCCATCCAACAGAATATATCTTCTCAAACTCATCATCAATAAACTCTGGACTGCAAATATGTAATGCCCTAAGGAACATAGACTGGAATATATCCATTATTACTTAGCTCAACATGACAATTAAATTTTCATCATTCCAGCAAATATGTAATGCCTTAAGGAACATAGACTGGAATATATCCATTATTACTCAGCTCAACATGACAGTTAAATTTTCATCATTCCAGCCACATGAAATGGCACCCCCATCCAACAGAGTATATCTTCTCAAACTCATCATCAATAAACTCTGGACTGCAAATATGTAATGTCCTAAGGAACATAGACTGGAATATATCCATTATTACTCAGCTCAACATGACAGTTAAATATTCATCATTCCAGCCACATGAAATGGCACCCCTATCCAATAGAATATATCTTCTCAAACTCATCATCAATAAACTCTGGACTGCAAATATGTAATGTCCTAAGGAACATAGACTGGAATATATCCATTATTACTCACCTTAACATGACAGTTAAATTTTCATCATTCCAGCAAATATGTAATGCCTTAAGGAACATAGACTGGAATATATCCATTATTACTTAGCTCAACATGACAATTAAATTTTCATCATTCCAGCAAATATGTAATGCCTTAAGGAACATAGACTGGAATATATCCATTATTACTTAGCTCAACATGACAATTAAATTTTCATCATTCCAGCAAATATGTAATGCCTTAAGGAACATAGACTGGAATATATCCATTATTACTTAGCTCAACATGACAATTAAATTTTCATCATTCCAGCCACATGAAATGGCACCCCTATCCAATAGAATATATCTTCTCAAACTCATCATCAATAAACTCTGGACTGCAAATATGTAATGCCTTAAGGAACATAGACTGGAATATATCCATTATTACTTAGCTCAACATGACAATTAAATTTCCCCAAAAAACTTCCATGGTTTCCCCCGACATGGGTTCAATCTTTGACGCATGGAACCCCGGTATACACATTTTTCCAATCATTCATTCCTGAGCCTTTCACCCCCTATTTCGGGCCCCCCCCCAAATCTTTTTCACCCCATCCTTCACCCCCATTTGTTCCCATTTCCTTTTTCCCCTTTTAAATTGACACATATTCCTCTTTGTTAACCCCTTTCCCCTCATCATTCTCTTAAGGGCCAAACCATTTAAAACCCACCTTTTTCGCCTCTCACCACACTTTTTATTACCACAATCGTTTCCCTTTCATTATTCTGATAAAAACCCCTCACCCCACATATTTCCTCAAACATTCATTTCCAAATCTCCCCCCCGAAAACCTTTAATTTCCCATTGAACCCTTAAATTTTTTTGGAACATAACCCTTCAAACATACTTCTGAGATAATGTTCTCTCTTTCCCCCAATTTCTTTGTGCTCCCAGCCTTCCCCCCCTCCCCCTCCTATGACTCACTTCTGCTTCCCGGTTTCCCTTCGTTTTGAGTCCACTCCAGATTGGGAAAAAACTTCACTTCCCCCAATTTTTCTCCCTTTAAAATTACATCCCAATTAAATTTCCCTCAACCTAATAACCTTGCTCTTATTTTCATTTACTTCAACATTCTCCTTTTACCTTATTTCCAAATCAGTCACCAACTTTGCAATTTCTCATCCAAAAAGCCCCCAGTGCTGTATCATTGGCGAACAAAAATTGACTCAATCCCGGCCCTTCTCCCCAACAGACTGCTCTTGCCTATCTCTGCAAAACCTTGGATTTACCTCCTAACCACCCCCTCCCAAAAAAAATTTAACAACCATGTGACTCACACACCCAACTGAGACCAACCCTTTAATGGGAATAGTCACTCTCCTTTCTTCCTACCGTACACATGCCTTAACCTTGATAAAAGCTTTGCTTTTTGCGTTACCCCCCACACCATATATTCTTATGATCTTCCACTAACCACTCTGTCAAATTATCAATGCCCTTTTCCCGATCCATTAATGCCACATACATATCCCTGTTTTTTAGGCTTTTCTCCCGTACTTCTTCAAAGTAAATACCCGATCCCTACAACCTCTGCCATTCTGAAAAACCCCACTGATCTCCCCCCAAACTGACGCTTGTACATGCCTTCCCCTTTCAATCAATACCCTCCCCTACAATTTCCCCTTTTTCCCCCTTTTCCTTTGTAAGTGGCACTATACATGTTTCCCCCATTCCCCATTTTTGAGGGACAAGTTAGTTGGGATCTAAGTTTGAATTGAGAAAAAAGGAGGAAGTAAGTGGGTTTGATATCTGTCGTGGACATGGCAGAGAAGGACCCATGGATGGGAAAGGAGGATAAGTTGGGAAGGGGCCATGGTTCTGTGTTGAAAAAAAATGAGTGTGGTTGAGGGCAGGAGAGGTTGCATTGAAATGATTTGCCCAAATGGAGAGAATGAGTGAGGAAATGTTGACAAAAAGGATAATGTTTCAGAAGTGGAGGGAAAAAGGAGAAGAAAGAGTCAAATTGGAGAGGAAAAATGGGTGAAACGATTTGAGCAATCCAAGCCTGAAATGCTGGAGGTAATAGAGTGAAATTTTAAAGATGTGGTATACCAGTGGATGTGCTGTCATTGGAATAAACCAGGGCATGGAAATATTGGGGTAAACCCTGGAAAATCTGTGAGGCTTGGATGTGGATGGGAGCTGTGGTGTTGGTGATTACCTGACGCTAAGACTGAGTGTGAAAAATGTGGCCCCTTTTTTTTTTTTGTTTTCCTGGTGCTACCCCACTGAACCAGGGGGAAATGATGCTGTTTCCTTTTGGGGGGGGTGGTGCCCGGAATGGATACAAGGCATGCAAGTGTGAATACTACATGTGTATATGTTCATATGAGTCCTGGGGAAATGAAAACGATAAGTTCCCAAGTGCACTTGTGTAATAATGACTCATCGGGGGAGATGCAAGAAAGAAATATGACGTAAATTGATACACAACAAAGAGACGAAGCTAGGATCCATTTGGTAAACAAGTGACTCCCCAAAGGGGTCGGTGTGTCCAAGACTGAAAACAAGCATATCTACACTTATTATGTGGACAAGAAGGGGAACTGTTTACAAATTTTATAACAATAAAGCAATCCAATTTGTATAGACCTTCAAAATATTAAGGTTAAAATTTTTTGTGTATTTGAAAATAGAAGATTCGTGATTTTTCTTGTGGTCTTGGAGTTAGATCTAAGGTAATAAAAAGGCATTACTCCAGTAAATAAAATGATCATATTTTTTTAACGGTATAAAACAAGGCATTTGATTCTTGCCCTGTTCTTATACTATATTTATTTTGCTCAGTCAAACGGGAAGATCCTTTACCACTTCCCCAACATAAAACTTATCACAGTTTCCAGGACTTTTAGAGAACCCAGCAGAGGTTTGGTTAACCCCGTTTAAAGATATTCTTTATGGGGTTTATTGTTGCTGAAGGCAACTTTCTTTAAAAGGGTTTTAACAACAGGGGAAGAAAAAGAAAAAACATTATCAAAAGGGAGGCTAAAAAAGTTCTTTGGGGTCAAGGGGGCTTTGGGTTAACCTATAAAAAATTTTTTCTTTGCCAACTTGTGGATTTGACAATGAAATATTAGGATTAAATTTGGATCCCTAGAATATATTTCTCAAACTCTCTCAATAAACTTGGATTGCAAATATGTAAGCCCCAAGGAAAAAAAAGACTGGAATTATCCATTAATACCAGCTCAAAATGACAGTTAAATTTTCATCATTCCAGCAAAAATGTAATGCCCCCAAGGAAAATAGCTGGAATTATCCATTTTTCCCCCACCCTTAAAATGACAGTTAAATTTTCCTCATTCCCCCCATGAAATGGCCCCCCTATCCAATAGAATTATCTTCCAAATCATCATCAAAAACTTAGATGCAAATATGTAATGCCCAAAGGGAATAGACGGGGAAAATATTTCCCTTTTTTCTCAGTCAACATGACAGCTAAATTTTTCATTCCAGCCCCATGAATGGCACCCCCCTCCCAAAAAATATATTTTCTAAACTCATCATCAATAAACTGGGCTGCAATTTTAATGCCCCAAGGAACATAGACGGGGAAAATTCCATTATTTCTCACTCGACAGACAGTTAAATTTTTATCATTTCCGCCTATGAAATGGCACCCCCCCTCCAAAAGAATAATCTTCTCAAATCATCTAATAAATCTGGATGAAATATGTAAGCCCTAAGGAAACAAGACTGGAATTATCCCTTATTACTTAGCTCAACATGACAATTAATTTTTATCTTCCGCAAATATGTAATGCCTTTAAAGGGAAAATAGACTGGAAAATATCCTTATTACTCGCTAACATGCAGTTAAATTTTATTTCCAGCCCCATGAAAAGGACCCCCATCCAACAGAGTATATCTTCTCAAACTCTCATCAATAAACTCTGGACGCAAAAATGTAGTTAAGGACATAGACTGGAAAATATCCATTATTATCGCCAACTGACGTTAAAATTATATTCCGCCCCTGTCTGCACAAGCAGGTAGCACAAGGAAAAACAACGAAGGCCCCATTCGTTCGCACTCAACTCTAGCTGTCATGCATAATGCACCAAAACCACAGCTTCCTTTTCTTTGGCCCCAAAAAACTTTCCATGGGTTTTCCCCAGACACTTCACATGCCCTGGGTTCCCAATCATTGAAGCATGTCCCCCTATACCACATCGTTTTCCCAATTTTATTTATTCCCCTTGTACGCCTTGCACCCCTTTATGTTCAGGCCCCCAATCACTACAAATCTTTTTCACCCCTCCTTCCCCCCAATTTTTGTCTCCTTTTTTCCTTGTTCCCTCCACCTCTGACACATATATCCTCTTTGTCAATCTTTCCTCACTCATTCTCTCCATGTGACCAAATCATTTAAATACAACCTTCTCCGCTCTCTCAACCACACTGTTTTTATTACCACACATCGCTCTTACCCTTTCATTATGTACTCGATCAAACGACTTCACACCACATATTGTCCTCAAACATCTCATTTCCAACACATCCTCCCTCCGCACACCCCTGTCTATGGCCCATGCCTCGCAACCGTATAACATTGTTGGAACCACTATTCCTTCAAACATACCCACTTTTGCTCTCTGAGATAATGTTCTTGCCTTCCACACATTCTTCAACGCTCCCAGAACCTTCGCCCCTTCCCCAACCTGTGACTCACTTCCACTTCCATGGTTCCATCCACTGCCAAATCCACTCCCTGATATCTAATACACTTCTTTTCCTCCAGTTTTTCTACATTCAAACTTACCTCCCAATTTACTTGTCCTTCAACCCTACTAAACCTAATAACCATGCTTATATTCACATTTACTCTCAACTTTCTTCTTTCTCACACTTTATCAAACTCAGTCACCAACTTCTGCAGTTTCTCACCCAAATCAGCCACCAGCTGTGTATCATCAGCAAACAATCACCTCCCTAATAAGCCCATATATAAACAAATTAAACAACCATGGAGAAATCACACACCCCTGCCGCAAATAGACATTCACTGGGAACCAATCACTTTCCTCTCTTCCTACTTTACAATGCCTTACATCCCGTAAAAACTTTTCATGCTTCTAGCAAATCCTCCCACACCTTATACTCTTATAACTTCACAGGTCTTATCAACTGATCATATGTTTTCTCAAGATCCCCTAAATGCTACATACAAATCCATCTGTTTTTTTAAAGTATTTCTTGCAAAATTCTTCCTGGAGGAAGTGAAGGTTTTGATATCTGGGAGTGGATCTGTCAGCGGATGGAACCATGGAAGCGGAAGTGGTATAGGGTGGGGGAGGGGGGGGAAAAATTTTGGGGAGCCTTAAAAAAATTGGGGGAAGTCGAGAAATTATTCGGAAAGCAAAAAGGGGTTGTTTGAAGGAATAGGGGTTCCAACAATGTTGAAGGTTGCGGGGTGGGCTATGGATAGAGATGTGCGCGGGGGATGGAAATGTCGGAAATGAGATGTTTGGGGGACATGTGTGGTGTGAGGGGTTTGATGGTAAGTACGTAAGGGTAAGAGAAATGTTGGAAAATAAAAAGAGCGGGGTTTGAGGAGCAGAAGAGGGTGTTTTAAAGGGTTTTGGGGCACTGGAGAAAATGGTGGGGAAAAGTTGCCCAAGGGATATATGTGTCGGGGTGGAGGGAACGAGGAGAAGAGGGAGACCAAATTGGAGGTGGAAAGATGGAGTAAAAAAGATTTTGTGTGGGGGGCCCCTTTGAACATGCAGGAGGGTGAAAGGAGGGAAGGAAATGAGTAAATTTGGGACCCCATGGGGTTTACAGGGGTTGACGTGCTTTCAGGGGGTTTGAACAGGTGTGAAGCGTTGGGGTAAACCATGGAAAAGCTGTGTAGGTATGTATATTTGCGTTGTGGACGTGTGTATGTACTGTGAGGGGGGGGGGTTTGGGCCATTTCTTTCTCTGTTTTTTTTTTTTTTTGGCTACCTCGCAAAAACGCGGGGGGACAGCAACAAAGTATAAAAAAAAAAAAAAAAAAAAAAAATTCTTCAAAAAAAAGTTGATCCACACATCCTCTATCACTTCTGAAACCCCCACTGCTCTTCCCCAATCGGGATGCTCTGTACTCCTTCACCCCTCAATAAATTTTTCCCTTTTATAATTTCCAGGAATACTCAACAATTTTATCCCCAAAATTTTAAATACTCACCTTTACCCCCTTTGCCTTTGTAAAGGGGGCATATGAGCATTCCACAATCCTCAGGCACTTACCCAAAACCCTCATACATTTAATTTCATTCAAAACCTCAACAACACGTCCCTCCCCTTTTTTAGTAAAACTCAGCCGCAATACCATCCCCAACCCACCGCCTTGTGGGCTTTATCTTCCCAAAACTTTCCTAACCCCTTCTCTGTTTACCAAACCATTCTCCCCGACCCTCAAAATTCGCCACCCCCCCGACCAAAACACCCTTTCTGCCACTCTTTCATCAAAACATTCAGCAAAAACCCTTCGAAATGTACTCCATCTCCTTCTCACTTACCCATTGTTTTTTACCTTGATTAGCCCTTTTACCCATGTTTTTTGTTTCTCTTTTCTTACGCACTTTTTTACCTCCTTCCAAAAAAATTTTTTTTAATCTCCCCAAAAATTTTTTGTTTTCTCCCCCAACGGCATTTGCCCTCTTTTTCACCTTTGCACCCCTCTCTTGACCCCTTACCTTTTCTTTTATACATCTCCCCCTCATTTGCACTATTTCCCCGCAAAAATGTCCAAAGGGCCCCTCTCTTTTCTTTCATTAACAACTTTCTTTTCTCCCCACTCATTTCCCTTTCCTAAATTTCCCCCCTTCACCTTTCTCATTCACGGCATCTTTTGCGAAAACCATCATGCTTCCCCCAAATAGTCCCATTCCTCCCCCCCTGTCCCTTTTGTCATTTGTATTTCCCTTTTTCCCCTTTTTTGCACTTAATCTCTCCGGTACTTCCTCCTCACACAAGCCTCCTTTCCAAGTCACTTCTCTCACCCCTTTTCACCTCAAAACCCCCAAAGGATATTGAATATGTCTGTGTTGTTTATTTGTATATGTTGAAAAGTACGGTATGTATAGTGCATGTTTGGGCATTTTTGTATATGCTTGTTTTTGTGGGGGATTGGGCCATTCTTCTGTCTGTTTTCCTTTCACTCCCTCACCCAAGAGGAGACAGTAAAAAAAGTATAAAAAAAAATAAAATAATATATATTATCCCTGGGATAGGGGAGAAAGAAACTTTCCCAGTATTTTCCCTTTCATGTCATAGAAAGGGAACTAAAGGGGGGGGAGCAGGGGGGTGGAATTTCCCCCTCATTTTTAATTTTCCAAAAGAGGGAAAAAGGATTGGGCCCCAAATGAGGATTTCATTAAAGGCCAGTCCTCTGTTGTCAGGTACCTCCTAAAATGGGAAATGGGATGTAAAATATTATTTTTTTTTTATATTTTGCTTTGTTGCTTTACAAGTAGTGTTTAGGAAAAGCCCAAAAGGGGCACAACCCACCCACATACACAGTATATACTAACGTCCACACATGCAAATATAAACCATAATCTCAACATATCCCTTTATTTTACCCAAGCATATACATATTAACATGTACATAGTTCATCTGTTATTTTATTCATTCCATGCCCCCCTCCCCCAACATGAAAAAACAACCCCTCCCCCTTATGTGCCGAGGTAGCACTGGGAAAAAGACAAAAAGGCCAATTTTCATTCACCTCAGTCTCTAGCTGTCATGTAATGAGCCCCGAAACCCACGCTCCCTTTTCACACCGGGCCCCACAGAATTTCCGGGTTTACCCCGACCTTCAATACCGGGTTCAGCCTTGAAGCAAGTGCCCCCGGGTTTCCCCAATCTTTCCCCGTTCTCTTTTCCTTGCACGCCTTTCCCCCTCCTGCACTTTTCAGGCCCCGATCACTCAAAATTTTTTTACTCCACCCCTCCACCCCAAATTTGGGTTCCCATCTCCCTTTCCCCTCCCCTCTGCACTATATCCTTTTGGTCAATCTTTCTTACTCATTCTTCCATGTGAAAAACCATTTAAAAACCCTCTTCTGCTCTTAACCACACTTTTTTTCCCATACATCTCCCTTACCCTATTATCATTTTTGATCAAACCCCCTCACCCCCACATTTGTCCTCAAACATTCATTTCCAGCACACCACCTCCTGTGAAAAACTCTATCCATACCCCATGTCGCCCCCAAATACTTTTTGGGAAACTATTCCTTAAAACATACCCTTTTTGTTTTCCCGAGAAAATTTTCTCGACTTCCACCATTCTTATCGCTCCCAAAAATTTTACCCCCCCCCCCCCTATGATTCACTTCCGCTTCCAGGTTCCACCCGCTCCCAATCAACTCCCTTATCAAAAACACTACACTTTCTCCGTTTTTCTCCATTCAACTTCCCTCCCGGGGGACTTGTCCCTAAACCCTACTGTACTAAACCTTACTCTTATTCACATTTACTGTCAGCTTTCTTTTTCACCACTTTACCAAACAAAGTCCCCAGCTTTTGCAGTTTCTCAATAAAAACAGCGCCAGTGCTGATCATCAGCGAACAACAATGACTGCATAATTTATTGTGGGGGGGGGGGGCTGGAAATCCTCCCCTCTCATTTTTTTTTTTTTTCCCAAAAAGAAGGAACGGAGGGGGGGCGGTGGGATAATTTCCTAAAAGGCCCGTCCTCTTTCTTAACCTACTCGCTAATGGGGGGGAAATTGGCGAATAGTAGGGAAATGGATATATTGGTGGTTTGTGTATATATATATGTTATTACCCGGGGATGGGGTTTTAAAGAATATTCCCACGATTCTCGAGTGTTAGAAAGGGATAGAGGGGCGGGAGCGGGGGGCCAGAAATCCCCCCTCCTTGTATTTTTTTTTAAATTTCTAAAAAGGGAAAAAAGAAAGAAGGGGTCCGCGGGGAGGCTCTCCTCCCGAAAGGTCAGTTGGGGGTGCCTAAAATGTGTGTGGATTAACAAAAAATGTGAAAAAAGGGAGTGGTAGTTTGTTTGAGGGAAAAGGAAAATGGAGTTTTGGCTTGGTGAAAAAGAAAGCTCAAGGGTAAAAGGGGGGGAGTGGGTTTTGGGAAAGTCTTGGGGTTTGTCAGGGGGTTGTGAGGGACAAAAGGGAAGGGAAGGAGTAGCGTACTCCCGAAACAGGAGTTGTGGGGGTAGTGATGAATGTAAGAAAATAATTTTCCGTTAATTGGGTAAAAATGAAAGTTTAGGGAGAGATGGGGGATTATTTGGGGTATGCCCTGGGGTGAGAAGAAAGTTGAGAGGCAAGTGTTTTTGGGGGCAGCTGAATGAGGTGTTAGTGGGTTTTTATTTCACGAAAAAAGGGTTTTTGTTGGGGGGTTTTTGAATGCAAAGGTGGTAAAAGTGGCAGTTTTAGGGGAAAAATTGGTTTACATGGGGGGGTTCGTGTTGTAAAGGGGAAAAGGTGAAGAGCTTGTAGATTTATGGTGAAAAAGGACTGATGATTGGGAAAACTGGTTTAAAAAAGGGGGGATATACTAAGTATACTTATGTAAATGGGAGATGGCCAGAGGGTTATTGGATTACGTGTTAATGCAGGGGCGAAAGAGAACTTTTGGTGTTTTAAAGTGCTGAGAGGTGCGACTGGGGGGATGTTGATCATTATCTTGTGGAGGCTAAGGTGAAAGATTTGTATGAGTTTTTAGAAAAAAGAGGTGAATGTTGGGGGGAAAAGGGGGGGTGAGAGTAAATGGCTTTGGGGAAGGAGATTGTTGGGAAAATACCCGGAGAGACGGTTTCAGAAGGAAAAAAATTTTGAGAACAATGGAAGTAAGGGGGTGGGGGGGGGAATGGGATGTATTTAAGGAATCAGTGATGGGTTGCGCAAAAAATGCTTGTGGTTAGAAGAGTGGGGAGGTGGGGTTTATTAGAAAGGGTTATTTTAGTGGTGGGGTGAAGAAGTAAGAGTATTTTTTTTGAAAGAGAAGAGAGAGGCATTTTGGCGATTTTGCAGGGGAAAAAAAAGAAATTGGGGGGAGGGTATAAAAAAAAGGAAAACGAGGTCAAGAGAAAAGGGCAAGAGGTGAAAAAAAAAAGGGGAAATGAGAGTTTGGGGTGGAGAGTACATTAAATTTTAGGGAGAAAAAAGATGTTCTGAAAGGGGGTAAAAAAGTGCGTAAAAGAAGGGGGGGGAAATTTGGGGAAAATTAGTGAAGGGCGCAAATTTGGGGAGGGGATAACAAGGTAAGAAGGAGTGGAGTGAGTATTTGAAAGGTTTTTCGAATGTGTTTTATGATGAGTGGCGAAAAGGGGTTTTGGTGAGGTGGTGTGCAAAGGGGGTTAGGGAAAATGATTTGGAAAAAGAGAAAGGGTAGTAAAAACTTTGCGGAAAAATGAAAGCCGCAGGCCGGGGAGGTTTGGTGGTATTGCCGTGGAATTTATTAAAAAAGGGGGGGGGGACTGTATTGTTGATGGTTGGTTAAGGTTTTTTAATGTATGTATGACTCATGGGAGGTGCCCCGGGATTGGCGGAATGCGTTTCATAGTTTTCCATTGTACAAAGGCAAAGGGGATACTGGAGGAAGTGAAGTGTTTTAGATATCTGGGAGTGGATCTGTCAGCGGATGGAACCATGGAAGCGGAAGTGGATCATAGGGTGGGGGAGGGGGCGAAAATTTTGGGAGCCTTGAAAAATGTGTGGAAGTCGAGAACATTATCTCGGAAAGCAAAAATGGGTATGTTTGAAGGAATAGTGGTTCCAACAATGTTGTATGGTTGCGAGGCGTGGGCTATGGATAGAGATGTGCGCAGGAGGATGGATGTGCTGGAAATGAGATGTTTGAGGACAATGTGTGGTGTGAGGTGGTTTGATCGAGTAAGTAACGTAAGGGTAAGAGAAATGTGTGGAAATAAAAAGAGCGTGGTTGAGAGAGCAGAAGAGGGTGTTTTGAAATGGTTTGGGCACATGGAGAGAATGAGTGAGGAAAGATTGACCAAGAGGATATATGTGTCGGAGGTGGAGGGAACGAGGAGAAGAGGGAGACCAAATTGGAGGTGGAAAGATGGAGTGAAAAAGATTTTGTGTGATCGGGGCCTGAACATGCAGGAGGGTGAAAGGAGGGCAAGGAATAGAGTGAATTGGAGCCATGTGGTATACAGGGGTTGACGTGCTGTCAGTGGATTGAATCAAGGCATGTGAAGCGTCTGGGGTAAACCATGGAAAGCTGTGTAGGTATGTATATTTGCGTGTGTGGACGTGTGTATGTACATGTGTATGGGGGGGGGGTTGGGCCATTTCTTTCGTCTGTTTCCTTGCGCTACCTCGCAAACGCGGGAGACAGCAACAAAGTATAAAAAAAAAAAAAAAAAAAAAATTCTTCAAAGCAAACGCTTGATCCACACATCCTCTATCACTTCTGAAACCACACTGCTCTTCCCCAATCTGATGCTCTGTACATGCCTTCACCCTCTCAATCAATACCTTCCTGTATAATTTACCAGGAATACTCAACACTTATACCTCCATAATTTAAATACTCACCTTTATCCCCTTTGCCTTTGTACAGTGGCACTATGCATGCATTCCACCAATCCTCAGGCACTTCACCAAGACCCATACATACATTGAATATCTTCATCAACCAGTCAACAACACAGTCCCCCCTTTTTTAGTAAACTCAGCCGCAATACCATCCAAACCCACCGCCTTGTGGGCTTTCATCTTCCACAAAGCTTTCACTACCTCTTCTCTGTTTACCAAACCATTCTCCCTGACCCTCTAACTTCGCACACCACCTCGACCAAAACACCCTATATCTGCCACTCTATCATCAAACACATTCAGCAAACCTTCGAAATGCTCACTCCATCTCCTTCTCACTTCACCACTACTTGTTATTACCTCTGCATTAGCCCCCTTCACCGATGTTTTCATGTGTTCTCTTGTCTTACGCACTTTATTTACCTCCTTCCAAAACATTTTTTTAATCTCCCTAAAATTTAGTGATATTCTCTCACCCCAACTGGCATTTGCCCTCTTTTTCACCTCTTGCACCTCTCTCTTGACCCCTTACCTTTTCTTTTATACATCTCCCAGTCATTTGCACTATTTCCCTGCAAAAATCGTCCAAATGCCTCTCTCTTCTCTTTCATTAACAATCTTACTTTTCATCCCACCACTCATTACCCTTCCTAATCTGCCCACCTCTCACCTTTCTCATGTCACAGGCATCTTTTGCGCAAGCCATCACTGCTTCCCCAAATACGTCCCATTCCTCCCCCACTGTCCTTATGTCATTTGCTATTGCCTTTTTCCATTCTGCACTTAATCTCTCCTGGTACTTCCTCCTCACACAAGCCTCCTTTCCAAGCTCACTTACTCTCACCACTCTCTTCACCTCAACACACATGTGTATATATGAATATGTCTGTGTATGTTTATGTATGTATATGTTGAAATGTACAGGTATGTATATGTGCATGTTTGGGCATTTATGTATATGCATGTGTATGTGGGGGATTGGGCCATTCTTCTGTCTGTTTCCTTGCACTCCCTCACCAATGCAGGAGACAGTAACAAAGTATAAAAAATAAATAAAATAATATATATATTATCCCTGGGGATAGGGGAGAAAGAATACTTCCCATGTATTCCTTGCATGTCATAGAAGGCAACTAAAGGGGGAGGGAGCAGGGGGGTGGAAATCTTCCCCCCTCATTTTTAATTTTCCAAAAGAGGAACAGAGGATTGGGCCAAGTGAGGATTTCATTCAAAGGCTCAGTCCTCTGTTGTCAGTGCTACCTCACTAACATGGGAAATGGCGAATAGTATAAATATATATTTTTTTTATATATTTTGCTTTGTTGCATTTACAAGATAGTGTAAGGAAACAGACAAAAGAGTGGCACAACCCACCCACATACACATGTATATACATACACGTCCACACATGCAAATATACATACCTATACATCTCAACATATACATATATATACACACACAGACATATACATATATACACATGTACATAGTTCATACTGTCTACTTTTATTCATTCCCATCGCCACCCTGCCACACATGAAATAACAACCCCCTCCCCCCTTATGTGACCGAGGTAGCACTAGGAAAAGACAACAAAGGCCATATTCATTCACACTCAGTCTCTAGCTGTCATGTAATGATGCACCGAAACCACAGCTCCCTTTTCACATCCGGGCCCCACAGAACTTTCCATGGTTTACCCCAGACACTTCACATACCCTGGTTCAGTCCATTGACAGCAAGTCGACCCCGGTATACCACATCATTCCAGTTCTCTCTATTCCTTGCACGCCTTTCACCCTCCTGCACGTTCAGGCCCCGATCACTCAAAATCTTTTTCACTCCATCCCTCCACCTCCAATTTGGTCTCCCACGTCTCCTCGTTCCCTCCACCTCTGACACATATATCCTCTTGGTCAATCTTTCCTTACTCATTCTCTCCATGTGACCAAACCATTTCAAAACACCCTCTTCTGCTCTCTCAACCACACTTTTTATTACCATACATCTCCCTTACCCTATTATCACTTACTTGATCAAACCACCTCACACCACATATTGTCCTCAAACATCTCATTTCCAGCACATCCACCCTCCTGTGCACAACTCTATCCATAGCCCATGCCTCGCAACCATATAACATTGTTGGAACCACTATTCCTTCAAACATACCCATTTTGCTTTCCGAGATAATGTTCTCGACTTCCACACATTCTTCATCGCTCCCAGAACTTTTACCCCCTCCCCCACCCTATGATTCACTTCCGCTTCCATGGTTCCATCCGCTGCCAAATCCACTCCCATATATCTAAAACACTACACTTTCTCCAGTTTTTCTCCATTCAAACTTACCTCCCAGTTGACTTGTCCCTCAACCCTACTGTACCTAATAACCTTACTCTTATTCACATTTACTGTCAGCTTTCTTCTTTCACACACTTTACCAAACTAAGTCACCAGCTTTTGCAGTTTCTCACATGAATCAGCCGCCAGTGCTGTATCATCAGCGAACAACAACTGACTGCATATATATATATATGTGTGGGAGCGGGGGGCTGGAAATCCTCCCCTCTCATTTTTTTTTAATTTTCCAAAAGAAGGAACAGAGATGGGGGCCAGGTGAGGATATTTCCTCAAAGGCCCAGTCCTCTGTTCTTAACGCTACCTCGCTAATGCGGGAAATGGCGAATAGTATGGGAAATGGATATATATGTGTGTGTATGTGTATATATATATGTATATTATCCCTGGGGATAGGGGTGAAAGAATACTTCCCACGCATTCCTCGCGTGTCGTAGAAAGCGACTAGAGGGGACGGGAGCGGGGGGCCAGAAATCCTCCCCTCCTTGTATTTTTTTTAACTTTCTAAAATGGGAAACAGAAGAAGGAGTCACGCGGGGAGTGCTCATCCTCCTCGAAGGCTCAGATTGGGGTGCCTAAATGTGTGTGGATGTAACCAAGATGTGAAAAAAGGAGAGATAGGTAGTATGTTTGAGGAAAGGAACCTGGATGTTTTGGCTCTGAGTGAAACGAAGCTCAAGGGTAAAGGGGAAGAGTGGTTTGGGAATGTCTTGGGAGTAAAGTCAGGGGTTAGTGAGAGGACAAGAGCAAGGGAAGGAGTAGCAGTACTCCTGAAACAGGAGTTGTGGGAGTATGTGATAGAATGTAAGAAAGTAAATTCTCGATTAATATGGGTAAAACTGAAAGTTGATGGAGAGAGATGGGTGATTATTGGTGCATATGCACCTGGGCATGAGAAGAAAGATCATGAGAGGCAAGTGTTTTGGGAGCAGCTGAATGAGTGTGTTAGTGGTTTTGATGCACGAAACCGGGTTATAGTGTTGGGTGATTTGAATGCAAAGGTGAGTAATGTGGCAGTTGAGGGAATAATTGGTATACATGGGGTGTTCAGTGTTGTAAATGGAAATGGTGAAGAGCTTGTAGATTTATGTGCTGAAAAAGGACTGATGATTGGGAATACCTGGTTTAAAAAGCGAGATATACATAAGTATACTTATGTAAGTAGGAGAGATGGCCAGAGAGCGTTATTGGATTACGTGTTAATTGACAGGCGCGCGAAAGAGAGACTTTTGGATGTTAATGTGCTGAGAGGTGCGACTGGAGGGATGTCTGATCATTATCTTGTGGAGGCTAAGGTGAAGATTTGTATGAGTTTCCAGAAAAGAAGAGTGAATGTTGGGGTGAAGAGGGTGGTGAGAGTAAGTGAGCTTGGGAAGGAGACTTGTGTGAGGAAGTACCAGGAGAGACTGAGTACAGAATGGAAAAAGGTGAGAACAATGGAAGTAAGGGGAGTGGGGGAGGAATGGGATGTATTTAAGGAATCAGTGATGGATTGCGCAAAAGATGCTTGTGGCTTGAGAAGAGTGGGAGGTGGGTTGATTAGAAAGGGTAGTGAGTGGTGGGATGAAGAAGTAAGAGTATTAGTGAAAGAGAAGAGAGAGGCATTTGGACGATTTTTGCAGGGAAAAAATGAAATTGAGTGGGAGACGTATAAAAGAAAGAGACACGAGGTCAAGAGAAAGGTGCAAGAGGTGAAAAAAAAAGGGCAAATGAGAGTTGGGGTGAGAGAGTATCATTAAATTTTAGGGAGAATAAAAAGATGTTCTGGAAGGAGGTAAATAAAGTGCGTAAGAGAAGGAAGCAAATGGGAACTTCAGTGAAGGGCGCAAATGGGGAGGTGATAACAAGGATAAGAAGGAGATGGAGTGAGTATTTTGAAGGTTTGTCGAATGTGTTTGATGATAGAGTGGCAGATATAGGGTGTTTTGGTCGAGGTGGTGTGCAAAGTGAGAGGGTTAGGGAAAATGATTTGGTAAACAGAGAAGAGGTAGTAAAAGCTTTGCGGAAGATGAAAGCCGGCAAGGCAGCAGGTTTGGATGGTATTGCAGTGGAATTTATTAAAAAAGGGGGTGACTGTATTGTTGACTGGTTGGTAAGGTTATTTAATGTATGTATGACTCATGGAGAGGTGCCTGAGGATTGGCGGAATGCGTGCATAGTGCCATTGTACAAAGGCAAAGGGGATAAGAGTGAGTGCTCAAATTACAGAGGTATAAGTTTGTTGAGTATTCCTGGCAAATTGTATGGGAGGGTATTGATTGAGAGGGTGAAGGCATGTACAGAGCATCAGATTGGGGAAGAGCAGTGTGGTTTCAGAAGTGGTAGAGGATGTGTGGATCAGGTGTTTGCTTTGAAGAATGTATGTGAGAAATACTTAGAAAAGCAAATGGATTTGTATGTAGCATTTATGGATCTGGAGAAGGCATATGATAGATTTGATAGAGATGCTCTGTGGAAGGTATTAAGAATATATGGTGTGGGAGGCAAGTTGTTAGAAGCAGTGAAAAGTTTTCATCGGGGATGTAAGGCATGTGTACGTGTAGGAAGAGAGGAAAGTGATTGGTTCTCAGTGAATGTAGGTTTGCGGCAGGGGTGTGTGATGTCTCCATGGTTGTTTAATTTGTTTATGGATGGGGTTGTTAGGGAGGTGAATGCAAGAGTTTTGGAAAGAGGGGCAAGGATGAAGTCTGTTGGGGATGAGAGAGCTTGGGAAGTGAGTCAGTTGTTGTTCGCTGATGATACAGCGCTGGTGGCTGATTCATGTGAGAAACTGCAGAAGCTGGTGACTGAGTTTGGTAAAGTGTGTGAAAGAAGAAAGTTAAGAGTAAATGTGAATAAGAGCAAGGTTATTAGGTACAGTAGGGTTGAGGGTCAAGTCAACTGGGAGGTGAGTTTGAATGGAGAAAAACTGGAGGAAGTGAAGTGTTTTAGATATCTGGGAGTGGATCTGGCAGCGGATGGAAACATGGAAGCGGAAGTGGATCATAGGGTGGGGGAGGGGGCGAAAATTCTGGGAGCCTTGAAGAATGTGTGGAAGTCGAGAACATTATCTCGGAAAGCAAAAATGGGTATGTTTGAAGGAATAGTGGTTCCAACAATGTTGTATGGTTGCGAGGCGTGGACTATGGATAGAGTTGTGCGCAGGAGGATGGATGTGCTGGAAATGAGATGTTTGAGGACAATGTGTGGTGTGAGGTGGTTTGATCGAGTAAGTAACGTAAGGGTAAGAGAGATGGTTGGAAATAAAAAGAGCGTGGTTGAGAGAGCATAAGAGGGTGTTTTGAAATGGTTTGGTCACATGGAGAGAATGAGTGAGGAAAAATTGACCAAGAGGATATATGTGTCGGAGGCGGAGGGAACGAGGAGAAGAGGGAGATCAAATTGGAGGTGGAAAGATGGAGTGAAAAAGATTTTGTGTGATCGGGGCCTGAACATGCAGGAGGGTGAAAGGAGGGCAAGGAATAGAGTGAATTGGAGCGATGTGGTATACCGGGGTTGACGTGCTGTCAGTGGATTGAATCAAGGCATGTGAAGCGTCTGGGGTAAACCATGGAAAGCTGTGTAGGTATGTATATTTGCGTGTGTGGACGTATGTATATACATGTGTATGGGGGTGGGTTGGGCCATTTCTTTCGTCTGTTTCCTTGCGCTACCTCGCAAACGCGGGAGACAGCGACAAAGCAAAAAAAAAAATATATATATACATATATATACATATATATATATATATATACATATATATATATATATATATATATATTTTTTTTTTTTGCTTTGTTGCTGTCTCCCGCGTTTGCGAGGTAACGCAAGGAAACAGACAAAAGAAATGGCCCAACCCACCCTCATACACATGTATATACATACGTCCACACACGCAAATATACATACCTACACAGCTTTCCATGGTTTACCCCAGACACTTCACATGCCCTGATTCAATCCACTGACAGCACGTCAACCCCGGTATACCACATCGATCCAATTCACTCTATTCCTTGCCCTCCTTTCACCCTCCCGTATGTTCAGGCCCCGATCACACAAAATCTTTTTCACTCCATCTTTCCACCTCCAATTTGGTCTCCCACTTCTCGTTCCCTCCACCTCCGACACATATCCTCTTGGTCAATCTTTCCTCACTCATTCTCTCCATGTGCCCAAACCATTTCAAAACACCCTCTTCTGCTCTCTCAACCACACTCTTTTTATTTCCACACATCTCTCTTACCCATACGTTACTTACTCGATCAAACCACCTCACACCACACATTGTCCTCAAACATCTCATTTCCAGCACATCCATCCTCCTGCGCACAACACTATCCATAGCCCACGCCTCACAACCATACAACATTGTTGGAACCACTATTCCTTCAAACATACCCAGTGTGGTTTCAGAAGTGGTAGAGGGTGTGTGGATCAGGTGTTTGCTTTGAAGAATGTATGTGAGAAATACTTAGAAAAGCAAATGGATTTGTATGTAGCATTTATGGATCTGGAGAAGGCATATGATAGAGTTGATAGAGATGCTCTGTGGAAGGTATTAAGAATATATGGTGTGGGAGGCAAGTTGTTAGAAGCAGTGAAAAGTTTTTATCGAGGATGTAAGGCATGTGTACGTGTAGGAAGAGAGGAAAGTGATTGGTTCTCAGTGAATGTAGGTTTGTGGCAGGGGTGTGTGATGTCCCCATGGTTGTTTAATTTGTTTATGGATGGGGTTGTTACGGAGGTGAATGCAAGAGTTTTGGAAAGAGGGGCAAGTATGAAGTCTGTTGTGGATGAGAGAGCTTGGGAAGTGAGTCAGTTGTTGTTCGCTGATGATACAGCGCTGGTGGCTGATTCATGTGAGAAACTGCAGAAGCTGGTGACTGAGTTTGGTAAAGTGTGTGAAAGAAGAAAGTTAAGAGTAAATGTGAATAAGAGCAAGGTTATTAGGTACAGTAGGGTTGAGGGTCAAGTCAATTGGGAGGTGAGTTTGAATGGAGAAAAACTGGAGGAAGTGAAGTGTTTTAGATATCTGGGAGTGGATCTGGCAGCGGATGGAACCATGGGAGCGGAAGTGGATCATAGGGTGGGGGAGGGGGCGAAAATTCTGCGAGCCTTGAAGAATGTGTGGAAGTCGAGATCATTATCTCGGAAAGCAAAAATGGCTATGTTTGAAGGAATAGTGGTTCCAACAATGTTGTATGGTTGCGAGGCATGGGCTATGGATAGAGTTGTGTGCAGGAGGATAGATGTGCTGGAAATGAGATGTTTGAGGACAATGTGTGGTGTGAGGTGGTTTGATCGAGTAAGTAACGTAAGGGTAAGAGAGATGTGTGGAAATAAAAAGAGCGTGGTTGAGAGAGCAGAAGAGGGTATTTTGAAATGGTTTGGGCACATGGAGAGAATGAGTGAGGAAAGATTGACCAAGAGGATATATGTGTCGGAGGTGAAGGGAACGAGGAGAAGAGGGAGACCAAATTGGAGGTGGAAAGACGGAGTGAAAAAGATTTTGTGTGATCGGGGCCTGAACATGCAGGAGGGTGAAAGGAGGGCAAGGAATAGAGTGAATTGGAGCGATGTGGTATACCGGGGTTGACGTGCTGTCAGTGGATTGAATCAAGGCATGTGAAGCGTCTGGGGTAAACCATGGAAAGCTGTGTAGGTATTTATATTTGCGTGTGTGGACGTATGTATATACATGTGTATGGGGGTGGGTTGGGCCATTTCTTTCGTCTGTTTCCTTGCGCTACCTTGCAAACGCGGGAGACAGCGACAAAAATATATATATATATATATATATATATATATATATATATATATATATATATATATATATATATTTTTTTGCTTTTTTTTGCGACAAAAATATATATATATATATATATATATATATATATATATATATATATATATATATATATTTTTGCTTTGTCGCTGTCTCCCGCGTTTGCGAGGTAGCGCAAGGAAACAGACGAAAGAAATGGCCCAATCCACCCCCATACACATGTATATACATACGTCCACACACGCAAATATACATACCTACACAGCTTTCCATGGTTTACCCCAGACGCTTCACATGCCCTGATTCAATCCACTGACAGCACGTCAACCCCCGTATACCACATCGCTCCAATTCACTCTATTCCTTGCCCTCCTTTCACCCTCCTGCATGTTCAGGCCCCAATCACACAAATCTTTTTCACTCCATCTTTCTACCTCCAATTTGGTCTCCCACTTCTCGTTCCCTCCACCTCCGACACATATATCCTCTTGGTCAATCTTTCCTCACTCATTCTCTCAATGTGCCCAAACCGTTTCAAAACACCCTCTTCTACTCTCTCAACCACGCTCTTTTTATTTCCACACATTTCTCTTACCTTACGTTACTTACTCGATCAAACCACCTCACACCACACATTGTCCTCAAACATCTCATTTGCAGCACATCCATCCTCCTGCGCACAACTCTATCCATAGCCCACGCCTCGCAACCATACAACATTGTTGGAACCACTATTCCTTCAAACATAGCCATTTTTGCTTTCCGAGATAATGTTCTCGACTTCCACACATTCTTCGAGGCTCCCAGGATTTTCGCCCCCTCCCCCACCCTATGATCCACTTCCGTTTCCATCCGCTGCCGGATCCACTCCCAGATATCTAAAACACTTTACTTCCTCCAGTTTTTCTCCATTCAAACTTACTTCCCAATTGACTTGACCCTCAACCCCACTGTACCTAAATACCTTGCTCTTATTCACATTTACTCTTAACTTTCTTCTTTCCCACACTTTACCAAACTCAGTCACCAGCTTCTGCAGTTTCTCACATGAATCAGCCACCAGCGCTGTATCATCAGCGAACAACAACTGACTCACTTCCCAAGCTCTCTCATCCACACCAGACTTCATACTTGCCCCTCTTTCCAAAACTCTTGCATTCACCTCCTTAAGAACCCCATCCATAAACAAATTAAACAACCATGGAGACATCACACACCCCTGCCGCAAACCTACATTCATTGAGAGCCAATCACTTTCCTCTCTTCCTACACGTACACATGCCTTACATCCTCGATAAAAATTTTCACTGCTTCTAACAACTTGCCTCCCACACCATATATTCTTAATACCTTCCACAGAGCATCTCTATCAACTCTTATCATATGCCTTCTCCAGATCCATAAATGCTACATACAAATCCATTTGCTTTTCTAAGTATTTCTCACATACATTCTTCAAAGCAAACACCTGATCTACACATCCTCTACCACTTCTGAAACCACACTGCTCTTCCCCAATCTGATGCTCTGTACATGCCTTCACCCTCTCAATCAATACCCTCCCATATAATTTACCAGGAATACTCAACAAACTTATACCTCTGAAATTTGAGTATTCACTCTTATCCCCTTTGCCTTTGTACAATGGCACTATGCACGCATTTCGCCAATCCTCAGGCACCTCACCGTGAGTCATACATACATTAAATAACCTTACCAACCAGTCAATAATACAGTCACCCCCTTTTTTAATAAATTCCACTGCAATACCATCCAAACCTGCTGCCTTGCCGGCTTTCATCTTCCGCAAAGCTTTTACTACCTCTTCTCTGTTTACCAAATCATTTTCCCTAACCCTCTCACTTTGCACACCACCTCGACCAGAACACCCTATATCTGCCACTCTATCATCAAACACATTCAACAAACCTTCAAAATACTCACTCCTTCTCCACTCACATCATCACTACTTGTTATCATCTCCCCATTTGCGCCCTTCACTGAAGTTCCCATTTGCTCCCTTGTCTTACGCACTTTATTTACCTCCTTCCAGAACATCTTTTTATTCCCCCTAAAATTTAATGATACTCTCTCACCCCAACTCTCATTTGCCCTCTTTTTCACCTCTTGCACCTTTCTCTTGACCTCCTGTCTCTTTCTTTTATACATCTCCCACTCAATTGCATTTTTTCCCTTTAAAAATCGTGCAAATGCCTCTCTCTTCTCTTTCACTAATAATCTTACTTCTTCATCCCACCACTCACTACCCTTTCTAATCAACCCACCTCCCACTCTTCTCATGCCACAAGCATCTTTTGCGCAATCCATCACTGATTCCTTAAATACATCCCATTCCTCCTTCACTCCCCTTACTTCCATTGTTCTCACCTTTTTCCATTCTGTACTCAGTCTCTCCTGGTACTCCCTCACACAAGTCTCCTTCCCAAGCTCACTTACTCTCACCACCCTCTTCACCCCAACATTCACTCTTCTGAAAACCCAAACAAATCTTCACCTTAGCCTCCACAAGATAATGATCAGACATCCCTCCAGTTGCACCTCTCAGCACATTAACATCCAAAAGTCTCTCTTTCGCGCGGCTGTCAATTAACACGTAATCCAATAACGCTCTCTGGCCATCTCTCCTACTTACATACGTATACTTATGTATATCTCGCTTTTTAAACCAGGTATTCCCAATCACCAGTCCTTTTTCAGCACATAAATCTACAAGCTCTTCACCATTTCCATTTACAACACTGAACACCCCATGTATATAAATTATTCCCTCAACTGCCACATTACTCACCTTTGCATTCAAATCACCCATCACTATAACCCGGTCTCGTGCATCAAAACCACTAACACACTCATTCAGCTACTCCCAAAACACTTGCCTCTCATGATCTTTCTTCTCATGCCCAGGTGCATATGCACCAATAATCACCCCTCTCTCTCCATCAACTTTCAGTTTTACCCATATTAATCGAGAATTTACTTTCTTACATTCTATCACATGCTCCCACAACTCCTGTTTCAGGAGTACTGCTACTCCTTTCCTTGCTCTTGTCCTCTCTCTAACCCTTGACTTTACTCCCAAGACATTCCCAAACCACCCTTCCCCTTTACCCTTGAGCTTCGTTTCACTCAGAGCCAAAACATCCAGGTTCCTTTCCTCAAACATACTACCTATCTCTCCTTTTTTCACATCTTGGTTACATCTACACACATTTAGACACCCCAGTCTGAGCCTTCGAGGAGGATGAGCACTCCCCGCGTGACTCCTTCTGTTTCCCATTTTAGAAAGTTAAAAAAAATACAAGGAAGGGAGGATTTCTGGCCCCCCGCTCCCGTCCCCTCTAGTCGCCTATATATATATATATATATATATATATATATATATATATATATATATATATATATATATATATATCTGTTGCATGGTCTTCTGAAGAGGATCCCATCACTGTTTTCTCTGACCATTATTAGCCCTATTTTTGATGTCTTCTATTTGTGTTCTTTTTCTTTAGGCACTTTCAACTGTTGATCATATTCTTAAACTTTAATGCTTTAGATTTTAATTTTTGATCCATAAGTAACTTTTGATCATGTTTATCTGTTACTGCCAGAAGATATTTGTATGATAAAAGACATAGGTAGAACATTTAAATCATTGTTCATTATTAAAAACAAAGTAATTTTGGGGTTCTAGATGTGAAAGTTCTTTCCTTGAAATGTATAAGAGAAAATCTCTTAGAATGAAAGGATTAGATTTTATCATATATGGCATTAAATAAGTCTCTTGGAAAAAGTATTGATACTGAATATTCTACCAATGCCCTTTTTTCACTTTTAGAGTCAAGATGGCAAGTATGTAGCAAGTGGTGCAATTGATGGTTTCATCAATGTTTTTGATGTTGAGAGTGGTAAACTGGTGCACACTTTGGAAGGTCATGCAATGACAATCCGTTCTATCACCTTCTCACCTGACTCTCAGCTTCTGCTCACAGCAGCAGATGATGGACACATGAAGATGTATGATGTGTAAGTATAGGAAAATGCATGATTTTGATAAGCATTTTAAAGTCCAAAATTATTATTTCAATTGTGCAGAAAGTTTAAGAAAAATACATATTTTATGACTAGATGGGTGATTGTGTTTCATTGTGTGAGTGATCAAATTGTTTATGCACTGATTTATTATGATTGAAGTTTTCATCTATGTGTCTGTCCTGTTGTCTGCCTATGCAGATTTCTGTTAGAGGAGCCTGTTTTTGTAATTCATTTTCTATAAGGGGAAACAGAAGAAGGAGTCAAGTGGAGAGTGTATATCCTCCTCGAAGGCTCACATGGGATGTCTGAATGTGTGTGGATGTAACCAAGATTAGAAGAAAGGAGGGATAGGTAGTATGTTTGAGGAAAGAAACCTGGCTCTGAGTGAAACGAAGCTCAAGGGTAAAGGGGAAGAGTGGTTTGGGAAAGTCTTGGGAGTAAAGTCAGGGGTTGACTGAGAGGACAGGAGCTAAGGAAGGAGTCGCACTACTGAAGCAGGAGTTGTGGGAGTATGTGATAGAATGTAAGAAAGTAAATTCTAGATTGATGTGGGTAAATGAAAGTGGATAGAGAGAGAGGGGTGATTATTGATGCCTGTGCATCTGGTCAAGAGAAGAAAGATCATGAGAGGCTAGTGTTGTGGGAGAAGTTAAGTGAGTGTATTAGCAGCTTTGATGCACAAGACTAGGTTACAGTGATGGGTGATTTAAATGCAAAGGTGAGTAATGTGGCAGTTGAGGGTATAATTGGTGTACATGAGGTATTCAGTGTTGTGAATGGAAATGATGAAGAGCTTGTGGATTTTTGTGTGGAAAAAAGACTAGTGATTGGGAATACCTGGTTTAAAAAGAGAGATATACATAATTATATGGATATGAGTAGGAGAGATGGTCAAAGGGCATTATTAGATTACATGTTAATTGATAGATGTGTAAAAGAGAGACTTTTGGATGTTAATGTTCTGAGAGGGACAGCTGGTGGGATGTCTGATTACTGTCTTGTGGAAGCGAAGGTGAAGACTTGTAGAGGTTTTCAAAAACGAAAAGAGATTGTTGGATAGAAGAGAGTGGTGAGAGTAAGTGAGCTTGGAAAAGATACTTGTGTGAGGAAGTACCAGGAGAGATTGAGCGTATGGTGGCAAAAGGTAAGAGCAAATGATGTGAGGGGGGGTGGGTGAGGAATGGGAGGTATTTAGGGAAGCAGTGATGGCAAAAGATGCATGTGGCATGAGAAAGGTGGGAGGTGGGCAGATGAGAAAGGGTAGTGAGTGGTGGGATGAAGAAGTAAAGTTGTTAGTGAAAGAGAAAACGGGTTTTTGGATGATATATAAGGAAGGAGTGCAAATGACTGGGAGATGTATAAAAGAAAGCAGCAGGGGGTCAAGAGGAAGGTGCAAGGGTTGATAAAGAGGGCAAATGAGAGTTAGGGTGAGAGAGTATCATTAAACTTTAGGGAGAGTGAAAAGATGTTTTTGAAGGAGGTAAATAATGTGCATATGACAAGGGAGCAAATGGGAGCATCGGTGAAGGGGGCAAGGGGGGGAAGTGATAACAGGTAGTGATGAAGTGAGAAGGAGATGGAGTGAGAATTTTGAAGGTTTGTTGAATGTGTTTGTTGATAGATGGCAGATGTAGGGTGTTTTGGTCTGGATGGTTTGCAGAGTGAGAGGGTTAGTGAGAATGTTTTGCTTTAGAGAGAAGAATTCGTGAAAGCTTTGTGGAAGATGAAGTCCAGCAAGGCAGCAGGTTGGGATGGTATTGCAGTGGAATTTATTAAGAAAGGGGGTGACTGTGTTGTTGACTGGTTGGTAAGGATATTCATTATATGTATGGATCATTGTGGAGTGCCTGAGGATTGGTGGAATGCATGCATAGTGCCATTGTACATAGTGCCATTGGGATAAAGTCGAGTGTTCAAACTATAGAGGCATAAGTTTGTTGAGTATTCCTGGGAAATTGTATGGGAGGGTATTGATTGATAGGATGAAGGCATGTACAGAGCATCACATTGGGGAGGAGCATTGTGGTTTCAGAAGTGGTAGAGGATGTGTGGATCAGGTGTTTGCTTTGAAGAATGTGTGAGAGAAGTACTTGGAAAAACAGATGGATTTGTTTGTAGCATTTATGGATAGAGTTGATAGAGATGCTTTGTGGAAGGTGTTAAGAGTTTATGGTGTAGGAGGTAAGCTGCTAGAAGCAATGAAAAGTTTTTATCAAGAATGTAAGGCATGTGTATTAGGAAGAGGGGAGAGTGATTGGTTCACAGTGAAGGTCGGTCTATGGTAGGGGTGTGTGATGTCCCCATGGTTGTTTACTTTGTTTATGGATGGGATGTTAGGGAGGTAAATGCAAGAGTTTTGGAGAGAGAGATGAGTATGCAGTCTGTTGGGAATGAATAGGCCTGGGAACTGAGTCAGTAGTCGTTCGCCAATGATACAGCACTGGTGGCTGATACGAGTGAGAAACTGCAGAAGTTGGTGACTGTTTGTAAAAGTGTGTGAAAGGAGAAAGTTGAGAGTAAATGTGAATAAGAGCCATGTTTTTAGGTTCACTAGGGTTGAGGGACAAGTTAGTTGAGATGTAATTTTGAATGGAGAAAACTTGGAGGAGGTGAAGTGTTTTAGATATCTGGGAGTGGATTTGGCAGCGAATGGAACCATGGAAGCGGAGGTGAGTCATTGGTAGGGGATGGGGTGAAGGTTCTGGGAGTGAAGAATGTGTGGAAGGAGGGAACATTATCTCGGAGAGCTAAAATGGGTATGTTTGAAGAAATAGCAGTTCCAACAATATTGTATGGTTGCAAGGCATGGGCTATAGATTGGGTTGTATGGAGGAGGGTGGATGTGTTGGAGATGAAATGTTTGAGGACAATATGTGGTGTGAGGTGGTTTGATCAAATAAGCAGTGAAAGGGTAAGAGAGATGTGTGGAAATAAAAAGAGAGTGTGTTGAAATGGTTTGGACATATGGTTAGAATGAGTGAGGAAAGGTTGCCAAAGTGGATATATGTGTTAGAGGTGGAGGGAACAAGAAGTGGGAGACCAGATTGGAGGTAGAAGGATGGTGTGAAAAAGATTTTGAGCGATTGGAGCCTGAACGGACAGGAGGATGAGAGGTGTGTAAGGAGTGAATTGGAACAATGTGGTATACTGGGGTCAATGTGCTGTCAATGGATTGAACCAGGGCATGTGAAATGTCTGCGGTAACCCATGGAAAGGTCTGTAGAGCCTAGATGTGGATAGGGAGCTGTGATTCGGTGCATTACTCATGACAGCTAGAGACTGAGTGTGAATGAATGTGGCCTTTTTTGGTTGTTTTTGTGGCACTTCCTTGCTGAAGCAGGGAGTAGCAATGCTGTTTCCTGTGGGGTGGGGTATTGCCAGGAATGGATGAAGGCAAGGATGAATATGCACATGTGCATACATGTATATGTCTGTGTATATGTATATATGTTGATATGTATGCAGAACCTTCATTTCACCATGAAGAGAGATATGTGATAATCACCATTGGAAAGAGAAAATAAAAGTGGTGAGTACTTTCGTTTATTACTCTATTTGACAATGTAATTAACGAAAGTACTAACCATTTACATTTTTCCATTGGTGATTGTTGCATGTATATGTATGTATATATGCATGTATGGGATTTTATGTATTTTATGAGTGGATGGGCCATTCTTTTGTTTCAGTTTGTGGGAAACAGCAATCAAATATAATATTAAATTATTATTATTACACATAATCACTGTTTCCTGCATCAACGAAGTAGTGCCTGGACACATACGAAGAATGGCCCATCCACTCATATACACATATATGTACATAAACACCCATATACACACATAAACATACATATACATATCGACATATATGTACACACACACACATACATATACATATTACATAAACCCCATATACACACATACATACATATACATTATTTATTTATTCTATTTATTATACTTTGTCGCTGTCTCTCACGTTAGTGAGGTAGCGCAAGGAAACAGATGAAAGAATGGCCCAACCCGCCCACATACACATGTATATACATACACGTCCACACACGCACATATACATACCTATACATCTCAACGTATATATATATATGGGAGGTGAGTTTGAATGGAGAAAAACTGGAGGAAGTGAAGTGTTTTAGATATCTGGGAGTGGATCTGGCAGTGGATGGAACCATGGAAGCGGAAGTGGATCATAGGGTGGGGGAGGGGGCGAAAATTCAGGGAGCCTTGAAGAATGTGTGGAAGTCGAGAACATTATCTCGGAAAGCAAAAATGGCTATGTTTGAAGGAATAGTGGTTCCAACAATGTTGTATAGTTGCGAGGCATGGGCTATGGATAGAGTTGTGCGCAGGAGGATGGATGTGCTGGAAATGAGATGTTTGAGGACAATGTGTGGTGTGAGGTGGTATGATAGAGTAAGTAACGTAAGGGTAAGAGAGATGTGTGGAAATAAAAAGAGCATGGTTGAGAGAGGAGATGAGGGTGTTTTGAAATGGTTTGGGCACATGGAGAGAATGAGTGAGGAAAGATTGACCAAACGCGGGAGACAACAACAAAGCAAAAAAAAAATATATATATATATATATATATATATATATATATATATATATATATATATATATATATATATATATATATATATAATTTTTTTTTTTCATACTATTCGCCATTTCCCGCGATAGCGATGGTAGCGTTTAGAACAGAGGACTGGGCCTTTAAGGGAATATCCTCACTTGGCCCTCCTCTCTGTTCCTTCTTTTGGAAAATTAAAAAAAAAAAAAAAAAAACGAGAGGGGAGGATTTCCAGCCCCCCGCTCCCTTCCCTTTTAGTCACCTTCTACGACACGCAGGGAATACGTGGGAAGTATTCTTTCTCCCCTATTCGCCATTTCCCGCATTAGCAAGGTAGCGTTAAGGACAGAGGACTGGGCCTCTGAGAGAATATCCTCACCTGGCCCTTTCTCTGTTCCTTCTTTTGGAAAATTAAGAAAAAAAACAAGAGGGGAGGATTTCCAGCCCCCCGCTATCTCCCCTTTTAGTCGCCTTCTACAACACGCAGGGAATATGTGGGAGGTATTCTTTCTCCCCTATCCCAGGGATATATATATATATATATATATATATATATATATATATATATATCGTCCAAATGCCTCTCTCTTCTCTTTCACTAATAATCTTACTTCTTCATCCCACCACTCACTACCCTTTCTAATCAACCCACCTCCCACTCTTCTCATGCCACAAGCATCTTTTGCACAATCCATCACTGATTCCCTAAATACATCCCACTCCTCCCCCACTCCCCTTACTTCCATTGTTCGATGGACGATTTTTGCAGGGAAAAAATGCAACTGAGTGGGAGATGTATAAAAGAAAGAGACAGGAGGTCAAGAGAAAGGTGCAAGAGGTGAAAAAGAGGGCAAATGAGAGTTGGGGTGGAGAGAGTATCATTAAATTTTAGGGAGAATAAAAAGATGTTCTGGAAGGAGGTAAATAAAGTGCGTAAGACAAGGGAGCAAAATGGGAACTTCAGTGAAGGTGCAAATGGGGAGGTGATAACAAGTAGTGGTGATGTGAGAAGGAGATGGAGTGAGTATTTTGAAGGTTTGTTGAATGTGTTTGATGATAGAGTGGCAGCTATAGGGTGTTTTGGTCGAGGTGGTGTGCAAAGTGAGAGGGTTAGTGAGAATGTTTTGCTTTAGAGAGAAGAATTCGTGAAAGCTTTGTGGAAGATGAAGTCCAGCAAGGCAGCAGGTTGGGATGGTATTGCAGTGGAATTTATTAAGAAAGGGGGTGACTGTGTTGTTGACTGGTTGGTAAGGATATTCATTATATGTATGGATCATTGTGGAGTGCCTGAGGATTGGTGGAATGCATGCATAGTGCCATTGTACATAGTGCCATTGGGATAAAGTCGAGTGTTCAAACTATAGAGGCATAAGTTTGTTGAGTATTCCTGGGAAATTGTATGGGAGGGTATTGATTGATAGGATGAAGGCATGTACAGAGCATCACATTGGGGAGGAGCATTGTGGTTTCAGAAGTGGTAGAGGATGTGTGGATCAGGTGTTTGCTTTGAAGAATGTGTGAGAGAAGTACTTGGAAAAACAGATGGATTTGTTTGTAGCATTTATGGATAGAGTTGATAGAGATGCTTTGTGGAAGGTGTTAAGAGTTTATGGTGTAGGAGGTAAGCTGCTAGAAGCAATGAAAAGTTTTTATCAAGAATGTAAGGCATGTGTATTAGGAAGAGGGGAGAGTGATTGGTTCACAGTGAAGGTCGGTCTATGGTAGGGGTGTGTGATGTCCCCATGGTTGTTTACTTTGTTTATGGATGGGATGTTAGGGAGGTAAATGCAAGAGTTTTGGAGAGAGAGATGAGTATGCAGTCTGTTGGGAATGAATAGGCCTGGGAACTGAGTCAGTAGTCGTTCGCCAATGATACAGCACTGGTGGCTGATACGAGTGAGAAACTGCAGAAGTTGGTGACTGTTTGTAAAAGTGTGTGAAAGGAGAAAGTTGAGAGTAAATGTGAATAAGAGCCATGTTTTTAGGTTCACTAGGGTTGAGGGACAAGTTAGTTGAGATGTAATTTTGAATGGAGAAAACTTGGAGGAGGTGAAGTGTTTTAGATATCTGGGAGTGGATTTGGCAGCGAATGGAACCATGGAAGCGGAGGTGAGTCATTGGTAGGGGATGGGGTGAAGGTTCTGGGAGTGAAGAATGTGTGGAAGGAGGGAACATTATCTCGGAGAGCTAAAATGGGTATGTTTGAAGAAATAGCAGTTCCAACAATATTGTATGGTTGCAAGGCATGGGCTATAGATTGGGTTGTATGGAGGAGGGTGGATGTGTTGGAGATGAAATGTTTGAGGACAATATGTGGTGTGAGGTGGTTTGATCAAATAAGCAGTGAAAGGGTAAGAGAGATGTGTGGAAATAAAAAGAGAGTGTGTTGAAATGGTTTGGACATATGGTTAGAATGAGTGAGGAAAGGTTGCCAAAGTGGATATATGTGTTAGAGGTGGAGGGAACAAGAAGTGGGAGACCAGATTGGAGGTAGAAGGATGGTGTGAAAAAGATTTTGAGCGATTGGAGCCTGAACGGACAGGAGGATGAGAGGTGTGTAAGGAGTGAATTGGAACAATGTGGTATACTGGGGTCAATGTGCTGTCAATGGATTGAACCAGGGCATGTGAAATGTCTGCGGTAACCCATGGAAAGGTCTGTAGAGCCTAGATGTGGATAGGGAGCTGTGATTCGGTGCATTACTCATGACAGCTAGAGACTGAGTGTGAATGAATGTGGCCTTTTTTGGTTGTTTTTGTGGCACTTCCTTGCTGAAGCAGGGAGTAGCAATGCTGTTTCCTGTGGGGTGGGGTATTGCCAGGAATGGATGAAGGCAAGGATGAATATGCACATGTGCATACATGTATATGTCTGTGTATATGTATATATGTTGATATGTATGCAGAACCTTCATTTCACCATGAAGAGAGATATGTGATAATCACCATTGGAAAGAGAAAATAAAAGTGGTGAGTACTTTCGTTTATTACTCTATTTGACAATGTAATTAACGAAAGTACTAACCATTTACATTTTTCCATTGGTGATTGTTGCATGTATATGTATGTATATATGCATGTATGGGATTTTATGTATTTTATGAGTGGATGGGCCATTCTTTTGTTTCAGTTTGTGGGAAACAGCAATCAAATATAATATTAAATTATTATTATTACACATAATCACTGTTTCCTGCATCAACGAAGTAGTGCCTGGACACATACGAAGAATGGCCCATCCACTCATATACACATATATGTACATAAACACCCATATACACACATAAACATACATATACATATCGACATATATGTACACACACACACATACATATACATATTACATAAACCCCATATACACACATACATACATATACATTATTTATTTATTCTATTTATTATACTTTGTCGCTGTCTCTCACGTTAGTGAGGTAGCGCAAGGAAACAGATGAAAGAATGGCCCAACCCGCCCACATACACATGTATATACATACACGTCCACACACGCACATATACATACCTATACATCTCAACGTATATATATATATGGGAGGTGAGTTTGAATGGAGAAAAACTGGAGGAAGTGAAGTGTTTTAGATATCTGGGAGTGGATCTGGCAGTGGATGGAACCATGGAAGCGGAAGTGGATCATAGGGTGGGGGAGGGGGCGAAAATTCAGGGAGCCTTGAAGAATGTGTGGAAGTCGAGAACATTATCTCGGAAAGCAAAAATGGCTATGTTTGAAGGAATAGTGGTTCCAACAATGTTGTATAGTTGCGAGGCATGGGCTATGGATAGAGTTGTGCGCAGGAGGATGGATGTGCTGGAAATGAGATGTTTGAGGACAATGTGTGGTGTGAGGTGGTATGATAGAGTAAGTAACGTAAGGGTAAGAGAGATGTGTGGAAATAAAAAGAGCATGGTTGAGAGAGGAGATGAGGGTGTTTTGAAATGGTTTGGGCACATGGAGAGAATGAGTGAGGAAAGATTGACCAAACGCGGGAGACAACAACAAAGCAAAAAAAAATATATATATATATATATATATATATATATATATATATATATATATATATATATATATATATATATATATATATATATAATTTTTTTTTTTCATACTATTCGCCATTTCCCGCGATAGCGAGGTAGCGTTTAGAACAGAGGACTGGGCCTTTAAGGGAATATCCTCACTTGGCCCTCCTCTCTGTTCCTTCTTTTGGAAAATTAAAAAAAAAAAAAAAAAAACGAGAGGGGAGGATTTCCAGCCCCCCGCTCCCTTCCCTTTTAGTCACCTTCTACGACACGCAGGGAATACGTGGGAAGTATTCTTTCTCCCCTATTCGCCATTTCCCGCATTAGCAAGGTAGCGTTAAGGACAGAGGACTGGGCCTCTGAGAGAATATCCTCACCTGGCCCCTTTCTCTGTTCCTTCTTTTGGAAAATTAAGAAAAAAACAAGAGGGGAGGATTTCCAGCCCCCCGCTATCTCCCCTTTTAGTCGCCTTCTACAACACGCAGGGAATATGTGGGAGGTATTCTTTCTCCCCTATCCCCAGGGATATATATATATATATATATATATATATATATATATATATATATATCGTCCAAATGCCTCTCTCTTCTCTTTCACTAATAATCTTACTTCTTCATCCCACCACTCACTACCCTTTCTAATCAACCCACCTCCCACTCTTCTCATGCCACAAGCATCTTTTGCACAATCCATCACTGATTCCCTAAATACATCCCACTCCTCCCCCACTCCCCTTACTTCCATTGTTCGATGGACGATTTTTGCAGGGAAAAAATGCAACTGAGTGGGAGATGTATAAAAGAAAGAGACAGGAGGTCAAGAGAAAGGTGCAAGAGGTGAAAAAGAGGGCAAATGAGAGTTGGGGTGAGAGAGTATCATTAAATTTTAGGGAGAATAAAAAGATGTTCTGGAAGGAGGTAAATAAAGTGCGTAAGACAAGGGAGCAAATGGGAACTTCAGTGAAGGGTGCAAATGGGGAGGTGATAACAAGTAGTGGTGATGTGAGAAGGAGATGGAGTGAGTATTTTGAAGGTTTGTTGAATGTGTTTGATGATAGAGTGGCAGCTATAGGGTGTTTTGGTCGAGGTGGTGTGCAAAGTGAGAGGGTTAGGGAAAATGATTTGGTAAACAGAGAAGAGGTAGTAAAAGCTTTGCGGAAGATGAAAGCCGGCAAGGCAGCAGGTTTGGATGGTATTGCAGTGGAATTTATTAAAAAAGGGGGTGACTGTATTATTGACTGGTTGGTAAGGTTATTTAATGTATGTATGACTCATGGTGAGGTGCCTGAGGATTGGCGGAATGCGTGCATAGTGCCATTGTACAAAAGCAAAGGGGATAAGAGTGAGTGCTCAAATTACAGAGGTATAAGTTTGTTGAGTATTCCTGGTAAATTATATGGGAGGGTATTGATTGAGAGGGTGAAGACATGTACAGAGCATCAGATTGGGGAAGAGCAGTGTGGTTTCAGAAGTGGTAGAGGATGTGTGGATCAGGTGTTTGCTTTGAAGAATGTATGTGAGAAATACTTAGAAAAGCAAATGGATTTGTATGTAGCATTTATGGATCTGGAGAAGGCATATGATAGAGTTGATAGAGATGCTCTGTGGAAGGTATTAAGAATATATGGTGTGGGAGGCAAGTTGTTAGAAGCAGTGAAAAGTTTTTATCGAGGATGTAAGGCATGTGTACGTGTAGGAAGAGAGGAAAGTGATTGGTTCTCAGTGAATGTAGGTTCGCGGCAGGGGTGTGTGATGTCTCCATGGTTGTTTAATTTGTTTATGGATGGGGTTGTTAGGGAGGTGAATGCAAGAGTTTTGGAAAGGGGCAAGTATGAAGTCTGTTGTGGATGAGAGAGCTTGGGAAGTGAGTCAGTTGTTGTTCGCTGATGATACAGCGCTGGTGGCTGATTCATGTGAGAAACTGCAGAAGCTGGTGACTGAGTTTGGTAAAGTGTGTGAAAGAAGAAAGTTAAGAGTAAATGTGAATAAGAGCAAGTTTATTAGGTACAGTAGGGTTGAGGGTCAAGTCAATTGGGAGGTAAGTTTGAATGGAGAAAAACTGGAGGAAGTAAAGTGTTTTAGATATCTGGGAGTGGATCTGGCAGCGAATGGAACCATGGAAGCGGAAGTGGATCATAGGGTGGGGGAGGGGGCAAAAATTCTGGGAGCCTTGAATATGTGGAAGTCGAGAACATTATCTCGGAAAGCAAAAATGGGTATGTTTGAAGGAATAGTAGTTCCAACAATGTTGTATGGTTGCGAGGCGTGGGCTATGGATAGAGTTGTGCGCAGGAGGATGGATGTGCTGGAAATGAGATGTTTGAGGACAATGTGTGGTGTGAGGTGGTATGATCGAGTAAGTAACGTAAGGGTAAGAGAGATGTGTGGAAATAAAAAGAGCGTGGTTGAGAGAGCAGAAGAGGGTGTTTTGAAATGGTTTGGGCACATGGAGAGAATGAGTGAGGAAAGATTGATCAAGAGGATATATGTGTCGGAGGTGGAGGGAACGAGGAGAAGTGGGCAACCAAATTGGAGGTGGAAAGATGGAGTGAAAAAGATTTTGTGTGATCGGGGCCTGAACATGCAGGAGGGTGAAAGGAGGGCAAGGAATAGAGTGAATTGGATCGATGTGGTATACCGGGGTTGATGTGCTGTCAGTGGATTGAATCAGGGCATGTGAAGCGTCTGGGGTAAACCATGGAAAGCTGTGTAGGTATGTATATTTGCGTGTGTGGACGTATGTATATACATGTGTATGGGGGTGGGTTGGGCTATTTCTTTCGTCTTTTCCTTGCGCTACCTCGCAAACGCGGGAGACAGCGACAAAGCAAAATGGGGAGGTGATAACAAGTAGTGGTGATGTGAGAAGGAGATGGAGTGAGTATTTTGAAGGTTTGTTGAATGTGTTTGATGATAGAGTGGCAGATATAGGGTGTTTTGGTCGAGGTGGTGTGCAAAGTGAG
Source organism: Panulirus ornatus (assembly GCF_036320965.1). NCBI lineage: Eukaryota > Metazoa > Arthropoda > Malacostraca > Decapoda > Palinuridae > Panulirus > Panulirus ornatus. The sequence continues at coordinate 22,489,564 of NC_092251.1, read as the reverse complement.
AGGGTTAGGGAAAATGATTTGGTAAACAGAGAAGAGGTAGTAAAAGCTTTGCGGAAGATGAAAGCCGGCAAGGCAGCAGGTTTGGATGGTATTGCAGTGGAATTTATTAAAAAAGGGGGTGACTGTATTGTTGACTGTTGGTAAGGTTATTTAATGTATGTATGACTCATGGTGAGGTGCCTGAGGATTGGCGAAATGCGTGCATAGTGCCATTGTACAAAGGCAAAGGGGATAAGAGTGAGTGCTCAAATTACAGAGGTATAAGTTTGTTGAGTATTCCTGGTAAATTATATGGGAGGGTATTGATTGAGAGGGTGAAGGCATGTACAGAGCATCAGATTGGGGAAGAGCAGTGTGGTTTCAGAAGTGGTAGAGGATGTGTGGATCAGGTGTTTGCTTTGAAGAATGTATGTGAGAAATACTTAGAAAAGCAAATGGATTTGTATGTAGCATTTATGGATCTGGAGAAGGCATATGATAGAGTTGATAGAGATGCTCTGTGGAAGGTATTAAGAATATATGGTGTGGGAGGCAAGTTGTTAGAAGCAGTGAAAAGTTTTTATCGAGGATGTAAGGCATGTGTACATGTAGGAAGAGAGGAAAGTGATTGGTTCTTAGTGAATGTAGGTTTGCGGCAGGGGTGTGTGATGTCTCCATGGTTGTTTAATTTGTTTATGGATGGGGTTGTTAGGGAGGTGAATGCAAGAGTTTTGGAAAGAGGGGCAAGTATGAAGTCTGTTGGGGATGAGAGAGCTTGGGAAGTGAGTCAGTTGTTGTTCGCTGATGATACAGCGCTGGTGGCTGATTCATGTGAGAAACTGCAGAAGCTGGTGACTGAGTTTGGTAAAGTGTGTGAAAGAAGAAAGTTAAGAGTAAATGCGAATAAGAGCAAGGTTATTAGGTACAGTAGGGTTGAGGGTCAAGTCAATTGGGAGGTGAGTTTGAATGGAGAAAAACTGGAGGAAGTGAAGTGTTTTAGATATCTGGGAGTGGATCTGGCAGCGGATGGAACCATGGAAGCGGAAGTGGATCATAGGGTGGGGGAGGGGGCGAAAATTCTGGGAGCCTTGAAGAATGTGTGGAAGTCGAGAACATTATCTCGGAAAGCAAAAATGGCTATGTTTGAAGGAATAGTGGTTCCAACAATGTTGTATGGTTGCGAGGCGTGGGCTATGGATAGAGTTGTGCGCAGGAGGATGGACGTGCTGGAAATGAGATGTTTGAGGACAATGTGTGGTGTGAGGTGGTTTGATCGAGTAAGTAACGTAAGGGTAAGAGAGATGTGTGGAAATAAAAAGAGCGTGGTTGAGAGAGCAGAAGAGGGTGTTTTGAAATGGTTTGGGCACATGGAGAGAATGAGTGAGGAAAGATTGACCAAGAGGATATATGTGTCGGAGGTGGAGGGATCGAGGAGAAGAGGGAGACCAAATTGGAGGTGGAAAGATGGAGTGAAAAAGATTTTGTGTGATCGGGGCCTGAACATGCAGGAGGGTGAAAGGATGGCAAGGAATAGAGTGAATTGGAGCGATGTGGTATACCGGGGTTGACGTGCTGTCAGTGGATTGAATCAGGGCATGTGAAGCGTCTGGGGTAAACCATGGAAAGCTGTGTAGGTATGTATATTTGCGTGTGTGGATGTATGTATATACATGTGTATGGGGGTGGGTTGGGCCATTTCTTTCGTCTGTTTCCTTGCGCTACCTCGCAAACGCGGGAGACAGAAAATTTTTTTTTTTTTTTTTATACTTTGTCGCTGTCTCCCGCGTTTGCGAGGTAGCGCAAGGAAACAGACGAAAGAAATGGCCCAACCCCCCCCATACACATGTATATACATACGTCCACACACGCAAATATACATACCTACACAGCTTTCCATGGTTTACCCCAGACGCTTCACATGCTTTGATTCAATCCACTGACAGCACGTCAACCCCTGTATACCACATCGCTCCAATTCACTCTATTCCTTGCCCTCCTTTCACCCTCCTGCATGTTCAGGCCCCGATCACACAAAATCTTTTTCACTCCATCTTTCCACCTCCAATTTGGTCTCCCTCTTCTCCTCGTTCCCTCCACCTCCGACACATATATCCTCTTGGTCAATCTTTCCTCACTCATTCTCTCCATGTGCCCAAACCACTTCAAAACACCCTCTTCTGCTCTCTCAACCACACTCTTTTTATTTCCACACATCTCTCTTACCCTTACGTTACTCACTCGATCAAACCAACTCACACCACACATTGTCCTCAAACATCTCATTTCCAGCACATCCATCCTCCTGCGCACAACTCTATCCATAGCCCACGCCTCGCAACCATACAACATTGTTGGAACCACTATTCCTTCAAACATACCCATTTTTGCTTTCCGAGATAATGTTCTCAACTTCCACACATTCTTCAAGGCCCCCAGAATTTTCGCCCCCTCCCCCACCCTATGATCCACTTCCGCTTCCATGGTTCCATCCGCTGCCAGATCCACTCCCAGATATCTAAAACACTTCACTTCCTCCAGTTTTTCTCCATTCAAACTCACCTCCCAATTGACTTGACCCTCAACCCTACTATACCTAATAACCTTGCTCTTATTCACATTTACTCTTAACTTTCTTCTTCCACACACTTTACCAAACTCAGTCACCAGCTTCTGCAGTTTCTCACACGAATCAGCCACCAGCGCTGTATCATCAGCGAACAACAACTGACTCACTTCCCAAGCTCTCTCATCCCCAACAGACTTCATACTTGCCCCTCTTTCCAAAACTCTTGCATTTACCTCCCTAACAACCCCATCCATAAACAAATTAAACAACCATGGAGACATCACACACCCCTGCCGCAAACCTACATTCACTGAGAACCAATCACTTTCCTCTCTTCCTACACGTACACATGCCTTACATCCTCGATAAAAACTTTTCACTGCTTCTAACAACTTTCCTCCCACACCATATATTCTTAATACCTTCCACAGAGCATCTCTATCAACTCTATCATATGCCTTCTCCAGATCCATAAATGCTACATACAAATCCATTTGCTTTTCTAAGTATTTCTCACATACATTCTTCAAAGCAAACACCTGATCCACACATCCTCTACCACTTCTGAAACCACACTGCTCTTCCCCAATCTGATGCTCTGTACATGCCTTCACCCTCTCAATCAATACCCTCCCATATAATTTACCAGGAATACTCAACAAACTTATACCTCTGTAATTTGAGCATTCACTGTTATCCCCTTTGCCTTTGTACAATGGCACTATGCACGCATTCCGCCAATCCTCAGGCACCTCACCATGAGTCATACATACATTAAATAACCTTACCAACCAGTCAACAATACAGTCACCCCCTTTTTTAATAAATTCCACTGCAATACCATCCAAACCTGCTGCCTTGCCGGCTTTCATCTTCCGCAAAGCTTTCACTACCTCTTCTCTGTTTACCAAATCATTTTCCCTAACCCTCTCACTTTGCACACCACCTCGACCAAAACACCCTATATCTGCCACTCTATCATCAAACACATTCAACAAACCTTCAAAATACTCACTCCATCTCCTTCTCACATCACCACTACTTGTTATCACCTCCCCATTTGCGCCCTTCACTGAAGTTCCCATTTGCTCCCTTGTCTTACGCACTTTATTTACCTCCTTCCAGAACATCTTTTTATTCTCCCTAAAATTTAATGATACTCTCTCACCCCAACTCTCATTTGCCCTTTTTTTCACCTCTTGCACCTTTCTCTTGACCTCCTGTCTCTTTCTTTTATACATCTCCCACTCAATTGCATTTTTTCCCTGCAAAAATCGTCCAAATGCCTCTCTCTTCTCTTTCACTAATACTCTTACTTCTTCATCCCACCACTCACTACCCTTTTTAATCAACCCACCTCCCACTCTTCTCATGCCACAAGCATCTTTTGCACAATCCATCACTGATTCCCTAAATACATCCCATTCCTCCCCCACTCCCCTTGCTTCCATTGTTCTCACCTTTTTCCATTCTGTACTCAGTCTCTCCTGGTACTTCCTCACACAGGTCTCCTTCTCAAGCTCACTTACTCTCAAAAATATATATATATATATATATATATATATATATATATATATATATATATATATATATATATCCCTGGGGATAGGGGAGAAAGAATACTTCCCACGTATTCCCTGTGTGTTGTAGAAGGCGACTAAAAGGGGAGGGAGCGGGGGGCTGGAAATCCTCCCCTCTCTCTCTTTTTTTTTTTTTTTCCCCCCAAAAGAAGGAACAGAGAAGAGGGCTAGGTGAGGATATTCCCTCAAAGGCCCAGTCCTCTGTTCTTAACACTACCTCGCTAACGCGGGAAATGGCGAATAGTTTGAAAGAAAAAGAAAAGATATATATATATATATACACACAGACATATACATACATACACATGTACATAATTCATACTGTCTGCCCTTATTGACCCGTCGCCACCCCCCAACACATGAAATAACAACTCCTTCCCCCCGCATGTGCGCAAGGTAGCACTAGGAAAAGACAACAAAGGCCACATTTGTTCACACTCAGTCTCTGGCTGTCATGTATAATGCACTGAAACCACAGCTCCCTTTCCTTGTCCAGGTCCCACAGAACTTTCCATGGTTTACCCAAGACGCTTCACATGCCCTGGTTCAATCCAATGACAGCACGTCGACCCCGGTATACCACATCATTCCAATTCACTCTGTTCCTTGCATGCCTTTCACCCTCCTGCATGTCCAGGCCCTGATCACTCAAAATCTTTTTCACTCCATCTTTCCACCTCAAATTTGGTCTCCCGCTTCTCGTTCCCTCCACCTCTGACACATATATCCTCTTTGTCAATCTTTCCTCACTCATTCTCTCTATGTGACCAAACCATTTCAAAACACCCTCTTCTGCTTTCTCAACCACACTCTTTTTATTACCACACATCTCTCTTACCCTTTCATTACTTACTCGATCAAACCACCTCACACCACATATTGTTCTCAAACATCTCATTTCCAGCACATCCATCCTCCTCCGCACAACTTTATCTATAGCCCACGCCTTGCACCCATATAACATTGTTGGAACCACTATTCCTTCAAACATACCCATTTTTGCTTTCCGAGATAATGTTCTCGACTTCCACACATTCATCAACACTCCCACAACTTTTGCCCCCTCCCCCACCCTATGATTCACTTCCGCTTCCATGGTTCCATCCGCTGCCAAATCCACTCCCATATATCTGAAACGCAAAGCTTTTACTACCTCTTCTCTGTTTACCAAATCATTCTCCCTAACCCTCTCACTTTGCAAACCACCTCGACCAAGACACCCTATGTCTGCCACTCTATCATCAAACACATTCAACAAACCTTCAAAATACTCACTCCATCTCCTCACATCACCACTACTTATCACCTCCCCATTACCCCCCTTCACTTATGTTCCCATTTGTTCCCTTGTCTTACGCACTTTATTTACCATCTTCCAAAACATCTTTTTATTTTCCCTAAAATTTAATGATACTCTTTCACCCCAACTCTCGTTTGCCCTCTTTTTCACTTCTTGCAACTTTCTCTTGACCTCCTCCCTTTTTCTTTTATACATCTCCCAGTCATTTGCATTATTTCCCTGCAAAAAATTGTCTAAATGCCTCTCTCTTCTCTTACTTCTTCATCCCACCTCTTACTATGCTTTCTAATCTGCCCACCTCCCACGCTTCTCATGCCACAAGCATCTTTTGCACAAGCCATCACTGCTTCCCTAAATACATCCCATTCCTCCCCTACTCCCCTTACATCCTTTGTTCTCACCTTCCTCCATTCTTTACTCAGTCTCTCCTGGTACTTCCTCACACAAGTCTCCTTCCCAAGCTCACTCTCACCACTCTCTTCACCCCAACATTCTCTCTTGATTTCTGAAAACCTCTACAAATCTTCACTTTTGCCTCCACAAGATAATGATCAGACATCCCTCCAGTTGCACCTCTCAGCACATTAACATCGAAAAGTCTCTCTTGCGTGCCTATCAATTAACACGTAATCCAATAGCGCTCTCTGGCCATCTCTCCTACTTACATACGTATACTTAGGTATATCTCTCTTTTCAAACCAGGTATTCCCAATCACTAGTCCTTTTTCAGCACATAAATTTCCATTTACAACACTGAACACCCCATGTACACCAATTATTCCCTCAACTGCCACATTACTCACCTTTACATTCAAATCACCCATCAATATATCCCGGTCTCGTGCATCAAAACTACTAACACACTTGCTCAGCTGCTCCCAAAACCCTTGCCTCTCATGATCTTTCTTCTCATGTCCAGGTGCATATGCACCAGTAATCACCCATCTCTCTCCATCCACTTTCTGTTTTACCCATATCAGTCTAGAGTTTACTTTCTTACACTCTATCACATACTCCCATCACTCTTGTTTCAGGAGTAGTGCTACTTCTTCCCTTGCTCTTGTCCTCTCACTAACCCCTGACTTAACTCCCAAGACATTCCCACACCACTCTTCCCCTTTACCCTTGAGCTTCGTTTCACTCAGAGCCAAAACATCCACATTCCTTTCCTCAAACATACTACCTGTCTCTCCTTTTTTCTCATCTTGGTCAAACCCACACACATTTAGACACCCCAATCTGAGCCTTCAAGGAGGATGAGCACTTCCTGCGTGACTCCTTCTTCTGTTTCCCCTTTTAGAAAGTTAAAATAGTCAAACATGTTTTGACTATTATTGTCACTTTAGCATAATATTGATACTCTAATTTTGTGATACCAGGAAGAGCAGCAACTTGGCTTGTACACTCTCAGGTCATGGATCTTGGGTGTTGAGTGTAGATTTTGCTCCTGATCAGCTGCACTTTGTATCCTCATCTTCCGACCATACTGTCAAGGTTTGGGACTTTGCTCAACGCAGCTGTGTACATACCTTTAAAGATCACCATGATCAGGTTAGTCTTTACATGTCTAGTTTCATGTTACCATCAGTAATAATTATAACTTCAAAGTTTATCTGTCTGTCCTTCATCATTAACTAATTTGCCAACATCATTTGGTCAGTCAGGTACATACAGCCTGTATCCTCTCAGTTTACCCATACATATCCTCAGTCATATATATTAGTTATGAAGAACATTGATATGAAAACTATTTCTCTATACTACAAGCCTGTGATTAGTAATGGCTCTTATTGTGATGTCTTGCACCTGCAACAGTTGAGAATTCAGGCATAAGCTCAGACAATGATATTTAAGAGCTTATAATTGTGAGAGATGTGAAAAATATAAAGTAATTTTGGGCCAGCTTGTAGTCACTTCTGAACTTCTTCCAATATTCAAGCTCACCAAAGTTTGTCTGTGCTTTTACCAGTAACCTTTCCCTCCAGGTAAGTAGAGCCATATCACTATGTCTACAAAAAAAAATTGGGTTACTTAGGGGATTAAAACATGAAATGCTATCACTTTAGATGTGAAAGTATAAGTACCTAGGTTCAATACTAGCCAGAAACACATGGCTGTTGCCAAGTCCACTACCACTTTAAGCCCCCATAACATTTTCTAGTAAGTTTAACAAAATATTGTTTAAACTAATTGATTTGAGTCTTTGGTAAGTAGTTTTTTTGCTTACTTGTTGCATATATAGAGGTATTCTTGGTTTTGGCACCTTATGCTTCCTCCTCCTAAACTCAGCATCTAGTTGCAGGTGTCATTTATGATGGGTTTGTTTGGAAATTAAGTGTAGAAGGGAGGATATTGAGTGTATCTGTTCACATCTCTCGACTATCACTGCGTAATATATTTTTCCTTTTTTCTGGGTAATAAGTGTTGTTTTCTAATTATGTCTAAAAAGTATAGAAAATAGCTATTATTCCCATGAAACTTTGCTTTTTTTGACCAGGACAGTCATATTTTGAAATTTACCTGTTTTTTTTTTCAGAACATTCCAAATAGATGCAATGCTGAGTAGCTACTATAGAACTTTATAGAAGTTTCCAGTAATATAGATAGCAGTAAAATATAAAGATTCATTGCTAAGTAGCTGATATAGAACTTTCTAGAAGTTCCCAGTAATATAAATAGTAGGATCAATATAGGGGCCTTAAGCCAATCAGTTCAGTTTAGATCTAGCTGCCTAAGTGGATACATATACATACGTTTTTCCGAGATGGTACCTAGAGGCTGCAAGCATCTGGCAGATGCCAATTTTTCAAAACAAGAGTGAAAAAAGTATTCCATGGCAGCATCAGCTGTGCGAGGACTACAAGGGATATTTCAGCATGCTTCTCAGGGATCAAGACAAATTCTGGGCTCTTCATTTTACTTGTGAGCACTGCAAAAAACTGTGGAAGGTAAGATAGATAATTGTTGCTTGTTTGGATGGCAAAATTTTATAAACTTAAAGAAAATTATAGAATTAGATTTTTATTTTTTTTTTTTTAATTTTCAGTGTTACTGAGAAAAAAAAAATATGGAATATGTTGAGAGAATCTCCTACACATTAGTCATGGGTGAAATAAATTTATAAACAAATTTATAAATTTTCATACCCACAATTTTATAATGTTCTTTTGCAGGATGGTACAAAGGGAAAAAGAGAGACATGAAGTTTCCTGACCACTTAAGCAATTGCTGCTTCTGTTATGATGGGCCCTTCCAAACGTCGTACTGGCAAGACTGCACCTGCTATTACGTATTCAGACTTTCCATCATTCATTGCCCCGGTGCCATGTGGCCTTGAGCTCCCTGTACCCACTCTTCTGGAGAGAGAGCAGCCATTGTCAGAACAGACTAGCAAGTCAGAGGGGGAGGATATTGTAGATCCAGATTACAGTTTCAGAGTTGCAGCTGAGGAGAGAAATCCACACCATCCTAATCAAAAAGACCTCAAAGGCTTGATCAGAGATCTTGGTCTCACAAAGTCCAGTGCCGAGCTTTTGACACTTAGGCTAAAGCAGTGGAACTTGTTGGATGAAAGTGTACAAATTACAGATTAAAGGGAGTGTCACTTAGATTTTCCAGCTTCTTCACCTGACAAGATGGGCTCTGCTTCTACCACAATGTAACCAGTCTGTTTGAGGTAATTGGAAGTGCCTGTAACCCGAATGAGAGGTGCCTTTTTATTGACAGCTCCTACAGGAGCCTCAAAGACGTTCTGCTCCATAATGGAAACAAGTACCCGTCTCTTCCCCTGGCTCACTTGGTGCACCTCAAAGAAGAATACATTAGTGTCAAGACCTTGCCAGACACCTTGAAGTATGATCAGTACAGCTGGGAGGTCATCAGAGACTTCAAAAAGGTGGCATTCCTGATGGGTCACAAAGTTGGTTTTACCAAGTGTCCCTGCCTTTGGGACAGCAGGGACACCACAGCATACTACCTCAGGCAGGACTGGCCACAGCAGACCAAATTCTCTATGGGGATGAACAACATCAATGGGAGCCACTGGTGGACCCCCAGAAGGTGTTGATGCCCACTGTACATAAAATTAGGCCTTATGAAACAATTTGTCACAGCTCTAGATAAGGAATATGCAGCCTTCAAGTACCTTCAAGACTTCTTCCCGAAGCTGTCTGAAGCAAAGGTCAAAGCCGGTGTTTTCGTCAGACCACAGATAGAGAAGATCCTGGAGTGCAAGGAATACTCCTAGAAGCTCACTAGGAAGGAGAAAGCAGCTTGATACAGCTTTGTCGCAGTGGTTCGGGGCTTCCTGGGTAATCACAAGGCCGAAAACTATGAGGAACTTGTTGAGACTACAGTTAAGAACTATGTAAAAATGGGCTCCAGGATGTCCCTCAAAGTCCATATCCTTGACACTCATCTTGATAAATTCAAGGAGAACATCGGAGCTTATTCAGAGTAGCAAGGCCATCACTTCCATCAGGATATACTGGACTTTGAATGCCACTACCAAGGAACAGATAATGAGAACATGATGGAAGATTATATTTGGGATCTGACTCATTAAAGTGATTTACATTACAGTTGTAAATCTCAAAAAACTATATATTTATTTATCCATTATACTTAATTGCTGTTTCCCATATCAGCGAGGTAGTGCCAGGAAACAGTTGAAGAATAGCCCATCCTCTTGTATATTGAATTCATTATTATTATACTTCGTTGCTGTCTCCCACGTCAGCGAGGTAGTGCAAGGAAACAGACAAAAGAATGGCCCAACCCACCCACATACACATGTATATACATACACGCCCACACACGCACAGAAACATACCTATACATTTCAAGACGGCAGGTTTGGATGGTATTGCAGTGGAATTTATTAAAATAAGGGGGTGACTGTGTTGTTGACTGGTTGGTAAGGATATTCAATGTATGTATGGCTCGTGGTGAAGTGTCTGAGGATTGGCGGAATGCATGCATAGTGCCATTGTACAAAGGCAAAGGGGATAGGGGTGAGTGTTCAAATTACAGAGGTATAGGTTTGTTGAGTATTCCTGGGAAATTATACAGGAGGGTATTAATTGAGAGGGTGAAGGTATGTACAGAGCATCAGATTGGAAAAGAGCAGTGTGGTTTCAGAAGTGGTAGATGTGTGGATCAGGTGTATGCTTTGAAGAATGTATGAGAAATACTTAGAAAAACAATTGGATTTGTATGTAGCATTTATGGATCTGGAGAAGGCATATGATAAAGAGTTGATAGAGATGCTCTGCAGAAGGTGTTAAGAGTATATGGTGTAGGAGGCAAATTGCTAGAAGCAGTGAAAATTTTTCATCAAGGATGTAAGGCATGTGTACGAGTAGGAAGAGAGGAAAGTGATTGGTTCTTAGTGAATGTCAGTTTGCGGCACGGGTGCGTGATGTCTCCATGGTAGTTTAATTTAATTTGTTTATGAATGGGGTTGTTAGGGATGTGAATGTAAGAGTTTTGGAGAGAGGGGCAAGTATGCAGTTTGAGAGGGCTTGGGAAGTGAGTCAGTTGTTGTTCACTGATGATACAGCACTGATGGATGATTCAGGTGAGAAACTGCAGAAGCTGGTGACTGAGTTTGGTAAAGTGTGTGAAAGAAGAAAGCTGAGAGTAAATGTGAATAAGAGCAAGGTTATTAGGTACAGTACAGTTGAGGGACAAGTGAATTGGGAGGTAAGTTTGAATGGAGAAAAACAGCTGGAAGTGAAGTGTTTTAGATATCTGGGAGTAGATTTGGCAGCAGAAGGAACCATGGAAGTGAGTCACGGGGCAAATTTCTGGAAGCGTTGAAAAATGTGTGGAAGGCGAAAACATTATCTCGGAAAGCAAATATGGGTATGTTTGAAGGAACAGTGGTTCCAACAATGTTATATGGTTGTGAGGTGTGGGCTATAGACAGGGTTGTGTGGAGGGTGGATGTGTTGGAAATGAGATGTTTGAGGACAATATGTGGTGTGAGGTGGTTTGATCGAATAAGTAATGAAAGGGTAATAGAGAGATGTGTGGTAATTAAAAGAGTGTGGTTGAGAGAGCAGAAGAGGGTGTATTGAAATGGTTTGGTCACATGGAGAGAATGAATGAGGAAAGATTGACAGAGGGGATATATGTGTCAGAGGAGGAGGGAACGAGAAGTGGGAAACCAAAATGGAGGGGGAAGGATGGAGTGAAAAAGATTTTGAGCAATTGGGGCCTGAACATGCAAGAGGGTGAAAGGCTTGCAAGGAATAGAGTGAATTGGAACGATGTGGTATTCTAGGGTTGATGTGCTGTCACTGGATTGAACCAGGGCATGTGAAGCATCTGGGGTCAACCATGGAAATTTTTGTGGGGCCTGGATGTGGAAAGGGAGCTGTGGTTTCGGTGCATTATACATGACAGCTAGAGACTGAGTGTGAACGAATGTGGCCTTTGTTGTCTTTTCCTGGTGCTACCTTGTGCATGTGCGGGGGCAGGGGGTTGTCATTTTATGTGTGGCGGGGTGGCGATGGGAATGAAAAAAGGCAGTAAGTATGAATTATATACATGTGTATATATGAATATGTCTGTGTATGTATATATATGTATACATTGAAATGTATAGCTATGTATATGTGCGTGTGTGGACATGTATGTGGGTGGTTTGGGCCATTCTTTCTTCTGTTTCCTTACGCTACCTTGCTTACGCGGGTGACAATGACAAAGTATAATAGAAAATATTTATAAAAATAACATTTCAATGTATACATACATGTACATACACAAACAAATACATATATACACATGTACATATTCATACTCACTGCCCTCAACCATTTCCATTACCACCCCGCCACACATTAAATGGCATCCCCCTCCCCCTGCACATGTGCGAGCCAGCAATAGAAAAAGAACAAAGGCCATGTTCGTTCACACTCAGTCGCTAGCTGTCATGTGTAATGCACCGAAACCACAGCTCCCTTTCCACATCCAGGCCCCACAAAACTTTCCATGGTTTACCCCAGACACTTCACATGCCTTGGTTCAATCCACTGACAGCATGTCGACCCCAGTATACCACATCATTCCAATTCCCTCTATTCCTTGCACGCATTTCACCCTCCTGTATATTCAGGCCCCAATCACTCAAAATCTTTTTCACTCCATCTTTCCACCTCCAATTTGGTCTTCCAGTCTTCCACTTCTCGTTCCCTCCACCTCTGACACGTATATCCTCTTTGTCAATCTTTCCCCACTCATTCTTTCCATGTGACTGAACCATTTCAAAACACCCTCTTCTGCTCTCTCAACCACACTCTTTTTATTACCACACATCTCTCTTATCCTTTCATTACTTATTTGATCAAACCACCTCACACCACATATTGTCCTTAAACATCTCATTTCCAATACATCCACCCTCCTGTGCACAACCCTATCTATAGCCCATGCATCGCAACCATATAACATTGTTGGAACCATTGTTCCTTCAAACATACCGATTTTTGCTTTCTGGGATAATGTTCTCGCCTTCCACACATTCTTTAAAGATCCCAGAACCTTTGCCTCCCTCCCCAACCCTGTCGCTCACTTCCATGGTTCCATCCACTGTTAAAACCACTCCCAGATATCTAAAACACTACACTTCCTCCAGTTTTTCTCCATTCAAACTTACCTCCCAACTGACTTGTCCCTCAACCCTACTGAACCTATTAACCTTGCTCTTATTCACATTTACTCTCAGCTTTCTTCTTTCACACACTTTACCAAACTCAGTCACCAGCTTCTGCAGTTTCTCACCCAAATCAGCCACCAGCGCTGTATCATCAGTGAACAACAACTGTCTTTCCACATCCAGGCCCCACAAAACTTTCCATGGTTTACCCCAGACGCTTCACATGCCCTGGTTCAATCCATTGACAACACGTCGACCCCAGTATACCACATCGTTCCAATTCACTCTTATTTCTTGCACGCCTTTCACCCTCCTCCATGTTCAGCCCTGATCACTCAAAATCTTTTTCACTCCATCTTTCCACCTTCAATTTGGTCTCCCACTTCTCCTCATTCCCTCCACCTCTGACACATATATCCTCTTGGTCAATCTTTCCTCACTCATTCTCTCCATGTGACCAAACCATTTCAAAACACCCTCTTCTGCTCTCTCAACCACACTCTTTTTATTACCACACATCTCTCTTACCCTTTCATTACTTACTCGATCAAACCACCTCACGCCCTATATCGTCCTCAAACATCTCATTTCCAGCACATGCACCCTCCTCCACACTCTATCTATCGCCCACGCCTCGCAACTATTTAACATTTTTGGAACCACTATTCCTTCAAACATACTCATTTTTGCTTTCCAAAATAATGTTCTCGACTTCCACACATTTTTCAATGCTCCCAGAACTTTCTCCTACTCCCCCACCCTATGATTCACTTCCACTTCCATCCGCTGTCAAATCCACTCCCAGATATCTAAAACACATCACTTCCTCCAGTTTTTTCCCATTCAAACTTACCTCCAAATTGACTTGTCCCTCAACCCTACCATACCTAATAACCTTGCTCTTATTCACATTTACTCTCAGCTTTCTTCTTTCACACGCTTTACCAAACTCAGTCACCAGCTTCTGCAGTTTCTCACATGAATCAGCCACCAGCGCTGTATCATCAGTGAACAACTACTGACTCTCTTCCCAAGCTCTCTCATCCACAACAGACTGCATACTTGCCCCTCTTTCCAAAACTCTTGCATTCACCTCCCTAACAACCCCATCCATAAACAAATTAAACAATCATGGAAACATCTTACACCCCTGCTGCAAACCTACATTCACTGAGAACCAATCACTTTCCTATCTTCCTACATGTACACATGCCTTACATCCTTGATAAAAACATTTCACTGCTTCTAACAACTTGCCTCCCACACCATATATTCTTAATACCTTCCACAGAGCATCTCTATCATATGCCTTCTCCAGATCCACAAATGCTACATACAAATCCATTTGCTTTTCTAAGTATTTCTCGCATCTTTTTATGGGGACATCAGTGAAGGGGCTAATGGGGAGGTGATAACAAGTAGTGATGTGAGGAGATGGAGTGAGTATTTTGAAGGTTTGTTGAAAGTGTTTGATGATATAGAGTGGCAGATATAGGGTGTTTTGGTCAAGGTGGTGTGCAAAGTGAGAGGGTTAGGCAGAATGATTTGGTAAACAGAGAAGAGGTAGTAAAAGCTTTACAGAAGATGAAAGCCGGCAAGGCAGCGGGTCTGGATGGTAATGCAGTGGAATTTATTAAAAAAGGGGGTTGCTGTATTGTTGACTGGTTGGTAAGGTTATTTAATATATGTATGACTCATGGTAAGGTGCCTGAGGACTGGCGGAATGCTTGCATAGTGCCATTTTACAAAGGCAAAGGGGATAAAAGTGAGTGCTCAAATTACAGAGGTATAAGTTTGTTGAGTATTCCTGGTAAATTATATGGGAGGGTATTGATTGAGAGGGTGAAGGCATGTACAGAGCATCAGATTGGGGAAGAGCAGTGTGGTTTCAGAAGTGGTAGAGGATGTGTGGATCAGGTGTCTGCTTTGAAAAATGTATGTGAGAAATACTTAGAAAAACAAATGGATTTGTATGTAGCATTTATGGATCTGGAGAAGGCATATGATACAGTTGATAGAGATGCTCTGTGGAAGGTATTAAGAATATATGGTGTGGGAGGTAAGTTGTTAGAAGCAGTGAAAAGTTTTTATCAAGGATGTAAGGAATGCGTACGTGCAGGAAGAGAGGAAAGTGATTGGTTCTCAGTGAATGTAGGTTTGCGGCATGGGTGCGTGATGTCTCCATGGTTGTTTAATTTGTTTATGGATGGGGTAGTTAGGGAGGTAAATGCAAGAGTTTTGGAAAGAGGGACAAGTATCCAGTCTGTTGTGGATGAGAGAGCTTGGGAAGTGAGTCAGTTGTTGTTCGCTGATGATACAGCGCTGGTGGCTGATTCATGTGAGAAACTGCAGAAGCTGGTGACTGAGTTTGGTAAAGTGTGTGAAAGAAGAAAGCTGAGAGTAAATGTGAATAAGAGCAACGTTATTAGGTACAGCAGAGTTGAGGGACAAGTCAGTTGGGAAGAAAGTTTGAATGGAGAAAAACTGGAGGAAGTAAAGTGTTTTAGATATCTGGGAGTGGATTTGGCAGCGAATGGAACCATGGAAGCGGAAGTGAATCATAGGGTGGGGGAGGGGGCAAAAGTTCTGGGAGCATTATAGAATGTGTGGAAGTCGAGAACAATATCTCGGAAAGCAGAATGGGGTATGTTTGAAGGAATGTTATATGGTTGCGAGGCGTGGGCTATATATAGAGTTGTGCAGAGGAGGGTGGATGTGCTGGAAATGAGATGTTTGAACACAATATGTGGTGTGAGGTGGTTTGATCGAGTAAGTAATAATAGGCTTAGAGAGATGTGTGGTAATAAAAAGAGTGTGGTTGAGAGAGCATAAGAGGGTGTTTTGAAATGGTTTTGTCACATGGAGAGAATGAGTGAGGAAAGATTGACCAAGAGGATATATGTGTCAGAGGTGGAGGGAACGAGAGAAGTGGGAGATCAAATTGCAGGTGGAAAGATGGAGTGAAAAAGATTTTGAGTGATCGGGGCCTGAACATGCAGGAGGGTGAAAGGCGTGCAAGGAATAGAGTGAATTGGAACGATGTGGTATACTGCAGTCGACGTGCTGTCAATGGATTGAACCAGGGCATGTGAAGCATCTAGGGTAAACCATGGAAAGTTGTGTGGGGCCTGGATGTGGAAAGGGAGCTGTGGTTTCGGTGCATTATTACATGACAGCTAGAGACTGAGTGTGAACGAATGGGGCCTTTGTTGTCTTTTCCTAGCGCTACCTCGGACACATGAGGGGGGAGGGGGTTGTTATTTCATGTGTGGTGGGGTGGCGATGGGAATGAATAAAGGCAGACAGTATGAATTATGTACATGTGTATATATGTATATGTCTGTGTGTGTATATATATGTGTACATAGAGATGTATAGGTATGTATATTTGCGTGTGTGGACGTGTATGTATATACATGTGTATGTGGGTGGGTTGGGCCATTCTTTTGTCTGTTTCCTTGTGCTACCTCGCTAACACGGGAGACAGCGACAAAATATATATATATATATATATATATACAGCGCTGGTGGCTGATTCATGTGAGAAACTGCAGAAGCTAGTGACTGAGTTTGGTAAAGTGTGTGAAAGAAGAAAGTTAAGAGTTAATGTGAATAAGAGCAAGGTTATTAGGTACAGTAGGGTTGAGGGTCAAGTCATTTGGGAGGTGAGTTTGAATGGAGAAAAACTGGAGGAAGTGAAGTGTTTTAGGTATCTAGGAGTGGATCTGGCAGCGGATGGAAGCGGAAGTGGATCATAGGGTGGGGGAGGGGGCGAAAATTCTGGGAGCCTTGAAGAATGTGTGGAAGTCGAGAACATTATCTCGGAAAGCAAAAATGGGTATGTTTGAAGGAATAGTGGTTCCAACAATGTTGTATGGTTGCGAGGCGTGGGCTATGGATAGAGTTGTGCGCAGGAGGATGGATGTGCTGGAAATGAGATGTTTGAGGACAATGTGTGGTGTGAGGTGGTTTGATCGAGTAAGTAACGTAAGGGTAAGAGAGATGTGTGGAAATAAAAAGAGCGTGGTTGAGAGAGCAGAAGAGGGTGTTTTGAAATGGTTTGGGCACATGGAGAGAATGAGTGAGGAAAGATTGACCAAGAGGATATATGTGTCGGAGGTGGAGGGAACGAGGAGAAGTGGGAGACCAAATTGGAGGTAGAAAAATGGAGTGAAAAAGATTTTGTGTGATCGGGGTCTGAACATGCAGGAGGGTGAAAGGAGGGCAAGGAATAGAGTGAATTGGAGCGATGTGGTATACCGGGGTTGACGTGCTGTCAGTGGATTGAATCAGGGCATGTGAAGCGTCTGGGGTAAATCATGGAAAGCTGTGTAGGTATGTATATTTGCGTGTGTGGACGTATGTATATACATGTGTATGGGGGTGGGTTGGGCCATTTCTTTCGTCTGTTTCCTTGCACTACCTCGCAAACGCGGGAGACAGCGACAAAGCAAAAAAAAAAAAAAAAAAATATATATGTTTGTATGTGTGTGGATGTGCCATCCTTCGTCTGACGCAGGAAATGGCGATCAAATATAATAAAAGGTAAACGTGCTGTCAACATAAATATAACATTTTGCTTTTGCTTTGCTTTGATAGAAATGACCTCCTCTATATATTTTACTTGGCAAGTATTAGGGAAATATACTGGCCTCAATTTAAAATGTAATTCTTTGAAATCACCATGATGTGTAAAGATATCATGATACATTTACCAGATGAACGTTGTACATTTTCTTACCAAAACCTATTCAGAAAGAGAGCAAAAACAAAACATTCCAATACTTGTTTTATATTTGTATACAAGTACTTTCTATTAATTTCTGTTATCTCTTACATGTTTCTTGGTCTCCAAGAAATTATGCTTATAGTAAAGATACCTACTGTCAATTTCTTCAGTCAAATAAAAAAAAATCACATTTTAACATATGACTCAGATTTTTTAAAAGAATATAATGTACCTTGGATAATTATTGGGAAAGAGGGGATAAGATTAACACCTCACACCACATATTACTTTCATACATTTCATTTCCAACACAATCTATCCTCTGCACATTCTCATCTTTAGCTCATGCCTCAAATCCATACAACAATGGGATTACTATACCTTCAAACATACCCATATTTGCTCTCCCAGAAAACGATCTCATGTTTCATACATTCCTCAATGCTCCCAGAACCTTTACTGCCCCAACCACTATATGACTCCCTATGCCATGTCCACTCTCACGTATCATACTTGTTTGATGTTTTCTATATTAGGAAAGTAGGGGTAGAAACAGATGAAGAAAAGTGTTCATTCAATCACATCCATTCTTATCTGTTATGAGTAATGCACTGAAACTTTAGCCCCCATCCATATCCAGGTCCCAAAGACCTTTCTATGGTTCCCTGGCTGCTCTATATCCCCTGGTTCAATTCATAGACATCACATCGCCCCTATATACCACAACCTTCCATTATACTATCCCATGCATGCCTTTCATCCTCCTGCACTCTCCATCCTTCTATCTCCAATTTGGTCTACCCCTTCTTGGCCCCTTTGCTTCTGACACATGTAACCTTTTTGTCAATCTCTCCTCACTCGTTCTCTCCATATGTCCAAAGCATTTAGCACACCCTCTTCAGCTCTCCCAATCAATATCTTCTCATTACCACACCTCTCTTACCTTTTCATTTGTTAAACTACCTCACACCACATATTGCCCTCAAACATTTAATTTCCAAAACCACCCATCCTTGCACATTCTAATATATAGCTCATGTCTTGTATCCATACAGCGCTGGGACTGCCTTCAAATACCTCTTTTGCCCTCTTGGATAATGACCTTGCTTTCCACACATTCCTCAGTGCTCCCAGACCCTCATAACTTACTTCCACTTCCCTGGTTCTATTCCCTGCTATTTCCTCTTCCAGATATCTAAAATACTGCACTTTCTTCATATTTTCTCCATTCAAACTCACACCCCAACTAACCTGACCCTCTGGCCTGTGAAACCTAATAACCTTGCTTTAGTTCACATTTATTCTCAATTTCCTCCTTTCACTCACTCTCCCAAACTCAGACTCCAGCTTCTGGTTTCTCATTCGAATCAACCACCAGTGTTGTGTCATCAGTAAACAACAACTGACTCACTTGCCATGCCCTCTCGTACAGACTGCATACTTACCCCACTCTAACCTCCCTCACCACCCCATCCATAAATCCCACACCCCTGCTGCTGACCCACCTTCACATGGAATCACTCACCCTCCTATATCAGTACTTGCACACACACACCCTACTTGATAAAAACTTCTCATTGCCTCTGTTAGCCTTCTTCCCACACCATATATTTTTAAGACTTTCAAACCCTTAAGTGCCATGTACAAAGCTTTATGTTTCTATTTGTACTTCTCTCACACATTCTTTAAAGCAAACACCTTATCCACTCATCCTTTACCACTCCTGAAATCAAACTGTTCCTTTCTAAGCTGAACCTCTGTACATGTCTTAATCCTCTCGATCACCGCTCTTCCATACAATGTACCAGATACCCTCAAGAAATATATACATCTGTAGCTCAAATACTCGTATGCATATTCAGAATAATAGGAGAAATAAATGGAAGTCTTACTGAGCATTAGCTATCTTTGTTGAAGTTTTCCAACACAAGACAAAATTATACAGTAAATTGTACTGTTCATATATATATTTTCTACACATTTCTGTTGGTTCTTCTAAATATTCAGAAAAATGTAGAATAATAATAGATAAGATAAAAGAAAGTCTTACCAAGCACTAGCATCATTAGTTCAAAACATTTAACATATAATTGATAAAATTATACGGTAAATTATACTTTTCAGATATAGTTTTAAACATTTTTCTTTAGTAAGTTCTTATCTAATACATAAAATAATAACCACATGCATAATGTATTCAAAAGTTTAGTTGAAATAACTGAGATTTATCTGGCCTTAGCTTTTATATAGTGTGCTTGCCTGGTTGGTTCTGCAAATTGAGTTTTTTGTGTTTGAAATATTAAATAATGAGTGTACTTCTATCTATGATTCTCTTATGAACAACTTTTTCTCTCTTTTCAGGTGTGGTGTGCCAAGTACAGTCAAGACAGTAGTAAGATTGTAAGCGTCTCAGAAGATAGGAGTGTTATCGTTTTTAATTCTCCTGTGTGAAGGATTGAAAATGTGTTGTGCCTATTATTATATTTTGAACATCAAAAAGTTAAGGATTATGATGAACTGGAAAGGAAAGTTAGATTAAAATGCATGCCAAAGTCTTTATCCTCTGTAAAAACCTACATATACTTGCAAAGATTCATATTATAGCTGATATAAAGGAATCATGAGTTTTGCTTGCAATATTAACGGCTGTACCTTTAACCTTTTACTGCAGCTGTCATAATTTCTGAACTGTGTTGGGGATATTCTCAGATATTTTAAAGAAATATTTTGAAAGTTTCTTACAATGATTAACGAGAACATAATTTTCTAAATCTTGATGTAAACAATATGGTGACACATTGGTTGCTTGTGCCATGTGTCCTTTAATTTGGGGTGCACCACTGTCAAGTATATCAGGTACTTCAGTAGTACTGTCATGCAGAGATGTGTAATAGTAATGGGTGTAATTTTTGTTAAAAATATGATTTAGTACTTAATGTTTTCATCACTGACATCTAATGTCTTTTAAAGATGTCAAAGCTTCACACATTATTACATAATGTGAGTGTGGAGATCTTTACAGACCTTGCCATCTCCACATAAACTGACCATTGTATGGAAAATTTGGATGGAGTGTCCAGTAATAATGTATGTGATGCCATTTTGAACATTATTGCTTTTATGTTTTTGCCTAGAGGTAGAAGCAGGTGATTTAAGAATTTTGACCATATACACACCCAGCTGCAGTGAACTGAAAAAAATACAGGGGCATATATGACAGGGGTGTATGATGTCACCATGATTGTTTAATTTGTTTATGGATGAAGAGACAGGTCTCAGAGAGAAGGACAGGTATGCAGCCTGTAGTGGTGGAAGAGGCCTGGGAAGTGAGTCACATTGTTTGGTAATGACTTGGTGCTGGTGGTAGATTTGAGTGTGAAACTGAGAAGTTTGTGTCTGAGTATGGGGAAAGGTGTGAAAGGAGAAAGTTCAGAGTAAATAAAAAGAGAAGCTAATTAGGGTGTGAGTTTAGATGGAGAAAACTTGGAGGAAGTGAATTTTTAGATACCTGGAAGAGGACATTGCAGTGTATGGAACTATGAAAGCAGAAGCGAGTCATAGGGTGGATGAGATGTGGAAGCATAGAGGAATGTCTGGAAAGTGAGGTCACTATTTGAAAATATGAAAATGGGTATGTTTGATGGTATTATAATCCTAATGATGTATGGATGTATGGACATGAAGCATGGGCTATAGATGAGATTTTATGTAAGAGGGTGAATGTGTTGGAAATGAACATTCGAGGACAATAAGTGGTGTGAGAAGGATTGATCAAGTAAGTACAAACAGGATAAGAAAGACATATGGTTATAAGAAGAGCATGGTTAAGAGCTGAAGAGGGTGTACTGAAATGGTTTAAGACATATGGAGAGTTTGAGTGAGGAGGTTTGCTAAGAGGGTGTGTGTGTGTCAGGAGTGTAGGGGTCATTGAGAAGGGAACACTAAATTGTTGATAGAAAGAAAAAGATTTTGAGTGCTTGGAGTCAGAACATGCAGGAGGATGACAGGTGTGTGGGGGATATAGACCTGGAGTGGTGAGGTTCTGTATATAAGGGGTGAGTGCTGTTAGTGGACTGAACCAGGGTATGTGAAGCAGCTGCAAGAAACCATGGAAATATCTGAGGGGCCTTGTTGTGGATAGGGGGTTCAGTTTGAGTGCTTTACAAATGACAGAATGGATGCAAGCCAATGAGGCCTTTTTTTTTTGTTCCCAGCATACCTTGCTAGCACAGCAAATGGTGTTGGAGAATTATTTTGCATTTTCCTGTCTACAGCAGGGGTGTGTGATGTCCCCATGGTTGTTTAATTTGTCTATGGATAGGGTGGTTAGGGAAGTAAATGCAAGAGTTTTGGAGAAAGGGGCGAGTATGCAGTCTGTTAGGGATGAGAGGGCCTGGGAAGCGAGTCAGTTGTTGTTCACTGATGATACAGCCCTGGTAGCTGATTTGAGTGAGAAACTGCAAAGTTGCTGGGGATGTCTGTGAAAGGAGAAAGTTGAGAGTAAATGTGAATAATAGCAAGGTTATTAGGTTCGGTAGGGTTGAGGGAGAAGAAAATTTGTATGCAAGTTTGAATGGAGAAAAATTGGAGGAAGTGAAATGTTTTAGATATCTGTGAGTGGACTTAGCAGCAAATGGAACCATGGAAGTGAGTCACTGGGTGGGGAGGGGGGAAAGGATCTGGGAGCAATGAAGAATGTGTGGAAGAAGAGAACATTATTTCGGAGAGCAAAAATGGGGATGTTTGAAGGAATAGTAGTTCCAATAATATTATCTGGTTGCAAGGCATGGGCTATAGATAGGGTTGTACAGAGGAGGGTGGATGTGTTAAAATGAAATGTTTAAGGACAGTATGTGGTGTGAGGTGGTTTGATCAAAGTAAGTAATGAAAGGGTAAGAGAGATGTGTGGAAATAAAAAGAGTGCAGTTGAGAGAGCAGAAGAGGGTGTGTTGAAATTGTTTGAGCATATGGAGAGAATGAGTGAGGAAAGATTGACAAAGAGGATATATGTGTCAGAGGTGGAGGGAACAAGGATAAGCATGAAACTAAACTGGGGATGGAAGGAAGAAGTGAAAAAGATTTTGAGCAATCAGGGCCTAAACATACAGGAGGGTGAGAGGCCTGTAAGGAATAGAGTGAATTGGAACGATGTGGTATACCAGAGTCGACGTGCTGTCAGTGGACAGAACCAGGGCATGCGAAATGTCTGGGGTAAACCATTGAAAGGTCTCTGGGGCCTGGATGCAGATAGAGAGCTGAAGTTTTGGTGCATTACACATGACAGCTAGAGACTGAGTGTGAACAAATGTGGCCTTTTTTGTCCATTTTCCTGGCTCTACCTTGCTGAAACAGGGGTAGCAATGCTGTTCCTTGTGGGGTGAGGTGGTGCCAGGAATGGATGAAGGCAAGCAAGCATGAATATGTACATGTGTATATATGTTTATGTTTGTTTATATATCCATATTTATATGTATGTGTGCGTGTATGAGCGTTTATGTGCCATTCTTTGTCAGTTTCCTGGTGCTACCTCACTGACGTGGGAAACAGCGATCAAGTATAATGTATGTATATGTGAATAATATATATTTTATTTATCATACTTAATTGCTCTCTCCCGCATTAGCGAGGTAGCGCAAGGAAACAGACGAGGAATGGCCCAACCCACCCACATACACATATATACATAGATGCCCACACACGCACATATACATACATATACAATTCATCATATATATATATATATATATATATATATATATATATATATATATATATATATATATATATACATATGTATATATTCATACTTGTTGCCTTCATCCATTCCTGTTGCCATCCCGCCACACATGAAACAGCAACCTCCCCTCCAGCGAGGTAGCGCCATGGAATAAAAAAAAGAGAAAAAAAGGGCTAGGTTTGTTCACACACAGTCTCTAGCTGTCATGTGTAATTCACTGAAACCACAGCTCCCTTTCCACATCCAGGCCCCACAGATCTTTCCACAGTTTACCCCAGATGCTTCACATACCCTGGTTCAGTCCACTGACAGCACGTCGACCCTGGTATACCACATTGTTCTAATTCACTCTATTCCTTGCATGCCCTTCACCCTCCTGTATGTTCAGGCCCCAATCACTCAAAATCTTTTTCACTCCATCCTTCTTCCCTCCACCTCTGACACATATATCCTCTTTGTCAATCTTTCCTCGCTCATTCTCTCCATGTGTCCAAACCAGTTCAACACACCCTATTCTGCTCTCTCAACCACACATCTCTCTTATCCTTTCATTACTTACTTGATCAAACCACCTCACACCACATATAGGCCTCAAACATTTAATTTCCAACACATTCACCCTCCTCCACACAACCCTACCCATAGCCCATGCCTTGCAACCATATAACATTGTTGGAACCACTATTCTTTCAAACATACCCATTTGTGCTCTCCAAGATAACGTTCTTGCCTTCCATACATTCTTCAACGCTCCCAGAGCCTTTGCTCCCTCACCCACCCAGTGACTTGCTTCCGCTTCCATGGTTCCATCCACTGCTAAGTCCACTCCCAGATATCTAAAACACTTCACTTCCTCCAGTTTTTCTCCATTGAAACTTACCTCCCAATTAACTTGTCCCTCAACCCTACTGAACCTGATAATCTTGCTCTTATCCACATTTACTTTCAACTTTCTTCTTTCACACACTTTACCAAACTCAGTCACCAACTTCTGAAGTTTCTCACCTGAATAAGCCACCAGCACTACCATCACTTTCCAAGCCCTCTTGTCCACAACAGACTGCATACTTGCTCCTCTCTCCAAATCTCTGGCATTCACCTCCCTAACCACCCCATCCATAAACAAATTAAACAACCATGAAGATGTCAGCACCCCTGCCGCAATCGACTTTCACTGGGAACCAATCACTTTCCTCTCTTCCTACTTGTACACATGCCTTACATCCTTGGTAAAAATAATATTGTTACTTATTTCCAGTTCATGCAGCTTTTGTTATTAAAGGATGGCCTCTTTGAATTTCTTTACTTCGCAGCATTGTTTTTCTGGGTAGACATTTATAGGTAATTTCCAGGAATCTTGGCTACACTAGACTTTTTATTATCTTGATCCAAGTTCAAAAAAAAGAACATGATGACTAAGCCATACATTTTGCATGATGGGTTAGGAATGGAAGGTATTTAGGGAAGCAGTGTTGGCATGCGAGAGAGAGAGAGGTGCATTTAGCATGGGAACGGTAGGGGTGTACAGATTAGAAAGGATAGAGAGTGAAGAAGTTGCTAGTAATAGAGAAAAGGGAGGCCTCTGGGCAATATTTTTACAGGGAAGGAGCTCATATTGGGGTATGTATAAGAGAAAATGTCAGGTCGAGAGGAAGGTGCAGGAGTTAAAAGAAAAAAAGAAAAGGGCAAATGAGAGTTGCAGCTGGTGGGTAAAAGGAGAAAAAGATGATTTGGAAGGAGGATGATCATGTACCAAAAACAAGATAACAAATAGGAACATCGGTGCGGTGATGAGGTCAAGAGGGGAAGTGGTAAAAGGAAGCGAGGAGGAGATGGAGTGAGTTATTTATGGACCATGTCAAGTTGCCTAAGGATTGTGGAATGCATATATAGTGACACTGTGTAAAGGCAAGGATAAAAATGAGTGCTCAGAAGTATAAGATTAGTGTGTTTCCTGTTAAGCTGTATGGGAAGGTAGTGAAGGCATGTACAGAGCATCAGATGTGGGAGGAGTGTGGTAAGAGATGTGTATATGAGGCATTTGATTTGAAGAATGTGTGAGAAATAATTAAAAGAACAAATGGATTTGCATGTGCCATTTCAAGGCTATGGAGAAAGCCTATTGTCGGGTTGATAGAGATGCTTTGTGGAAGGTCTTAAGAGAGTATATGGTGTGGGAGGAAAGCTGCAAGAAGCAGCAAGAAGTTTTTATCAAGGGTTTAAGGCATGTGTAAGGCTTTACACAGTGGCATTGTTCTATCCAGTGATGTTAGGTGGTGCTGCCACAATGAAGAGAGAAAAATCTCAAATTTGGGGAAAGTTGTCATGTTCCAGTACCTCTGGGGAATACTATAGAATCCCTAGAGTATCCGAGTCTTGCCCCCTTCTCATGGTGACCTCTGGAAACACTGTGCTGGAGTTGTTCTGTGCCTGGTACCTGTTAAGTACCTGTCAAGGGTGAGGCACAAAAGGCTAAGAATCAGCAGAGTAAAAGAAAGATGAGTGATCAAGGGTGATGGTGCTAATATGTGTGGGATAGCTCATGAGAGTAAAGGAGGAAGCTTGTGGAGAAGTTTAAAAGTTGTAGCTTGTATGTGCTGGGGATTGGGGAAACCCATATTCTTGGATAGGGTTTGTGGAGTGAAAATGGAAGTTATGGGAGGGTGTGAAAGGAGAAGTGGTATGGATGGAAACCAGTGAAAAGTATAAGGGAAGAAGGAAAGAAGGATGTACAATCCTGATATCACCAAGAGTGTGGCAGAGTGTTAGAGAGCATGAATGGAATGGATCAAGAATAGTGTGGGTGAAAGGAAAGATTAGGATTGTGAAGTATACATGTATGTGATCCAGTGATTATTAAGACTAAGAGGTAAGGATGAAATGAAGTTTTTCTGAAGAAAGTTGAATGCCTGTACAACAATTTTGAGAGAGAAATGTGGTCGATATGAATGTGAAAGTGGGACGTGATAAAATTAATAAGAGTTGGGAAATGAGGATTCCCTGGAGTAATGACAATGGAAGTCATCTTGTGGATATTTGTGCCACGAGGGGTATATTCTTTGCAAACACCTTTTTGCAGCATTAGATCATCCTCAGATATACATGGAGTGATGGAAGAGAAGAGCAAAAGGCTTTGATTGACTACAAGGCAGTTGATGAAAGATTTGGAAAGGTTGTGCTAGATGCTAGAGTTGTGAAATGATTCTTTAGAGACTTGGACCATTTCGCAATTCTTGTGGGGATGAGGATCAGGCAGAAGTGGAGCTATAGTGTAAGGAAGAATAGATGGATAAAAGTGTTGACAAGCAAGATGTGTCTGAAAAAATGTATGCTAGAGTTTGAAGCATAGGTAACTAAAAGCTTAGATGGAGGTGCAGTAAATGTAATGATGCAGGTGTGTGTGAATGAGGTGTTAAAAATATTTTGAGAAATACTATTAAAGGTGTTGATTGAGAGGGTGAAGGTATGTACAGAGAGCATCAGCTTAGGTAAGACAAGTGTGGTTTCAGAAGTGGTAGAGGATGTGTGGATCAGGTGTTCGCTTTGAAGAATGTATGCGAGAAATACATAGAAAAACAGAAGGATTTGTATGTAGTATTTATGGATCTGAGGAAGGCATATGATAGGATTGATAGAGATGCTTTGTGGAAGGCTTTAAGAGTATATGGTAAGTTGCTAGAAGCAGCGAAAAGTTTTTACCAAGGATGTAAGGCATGTGTACAAGTAGGGTGTGTGATGTCCCCATTGTTGTTTAATTTGTTTATGGATGGGGTGGTTCGGGAAGTAAATGCAAGAGTTTTGGAGAGGAGCAAGTATACAGTCTGTTTTGGATGAGAGGGACTGGGAAGCGAGTCAGTTGTTGTTCACCGATGGTACAGCTCTAGTGGCTGATTCAGATGAGAAGCTGCAGAGGTTGATGGCAGAGTTTAGAAAAGTGTGTGAAAGGAGAGAA
The DNA here is from genome assembly GCF_036320965.1 of Panulirus ornatus. NCBI lineage: Eukaryota > Metazoa > Arthropoda > Malacostraca > Decapoda > Palinuridae > Panulirus > Panulirus ornatus. The sequence goes on along the minus strand of NC_092251.1, from coordinate 22,462,061 downwards.
TAAATGTGAATAAGAGCAAGGTTATTAAGTAGTAGGGTTGAGGGACAAGTTAATTGGGATGTAAGTTTGAATGAAGGAAAATTGGAGAAAGTGAAGTGTTTAAGATACCTAGGAGTGGACTTTGCAGAGGATGGAACCGCAGAAGTGAGGCACAGGGTGGGGAGGGGGTGACTAAGGGTTAATTGGACCAATGTGGTATACCGGGGTCGACTTGCTGTCAATGGAATGAAAAAGGGCATGTGAAGTGTCTGAGGTAAACCATGGAGAGGTCTGTGGAGCCTGGATGTGGATAGGGAGCTGTGGTTTCATTGCATTACACATGACAGCTAGAGAATGAATGTGGCCTTATCTTGTCTGTTTTCCTTGTGCTACCTCGATGAAGCAGGGGATAGCAATACTTTTTCCTGTGTGGCACGGTAGCAACAGGAATGGATGAAGGCAAGCAAGTATGAATATGTACATGTTGATATGTATGTATGTGTGTATGGGCATTTTTGTGTATAGAGTGGATGGGCCGTTCTTCGTCTGTTTCCTGACACTACCTCACTGACATGTGAAACAGCAGTTAAGTATAATAATGGAAAAAGGTGAGAGCAAAGGACATAAGGGGAGTGGGGAGGAAATGGGATGTATTTAGGGAAGCACTGATGATATGAGAAGCATGAGAGGTGGGCAGATTAGAATGGGTAGTGAGTGGTAGGATGAAGAAGTAAGATTATTAGTGAAAGAGAAGAGAGAGGCATTTGGACGATTTTTGCAGGGAATAGTGCAAATGACTGGAAGATATATAAAAGAAAGAGGCAGGAGGCCAAGAGAAAGGTGCAAGAGGTGAAAAAGTGGGCAAATGAGAGAAGGAGTGAGAGTATCATTAAATTTTAGGGAGAATAAAAAGATGTTTTGGAAGGAGGTAAATAAAGTGCGTAAGACAAGACAACAAATGGGAACATCAGTGAAGGTGGCTAATGGAGAGGTAATAACAAGTAGTGGTGATGTGAGAAGGAGATGGCATGAGTATTTTGAAATGTTGAATGTGTTAGATGATAGAGTGGCAGATATAGGGTGTTTTGGTCGAGGTGGTGTGTGAATTGAGAGGGTTAGGGAGAATGATTTGGTAAACAGAGAGGAGGTAGTGAAAGCTTTGTGGAAGATGAAAGCTGGCAAGGCGGCAGGCTTGGATGGTATTGCAGTGGAATTTATTAAAAAAGGGGATGACTGTATTGTTGACTGGTTGCTGAGGATATTTAAAGTATATATGGCTCATGGTGAAGTGCCTGAGTATTGGTGAAATGCATGCATAGTGCTATTGTACAAAGGCAAAGGGGTGAAAGGTGAGTATTCAAATTACAGAGGTATAAGTTTGTTGAGTATTCCTGGGAAATTATATGGGAGGGTATTGATTGAGAGGGTGAAGGCATGTACAGAGCATCAGATTGCAGAAGAGCAGTGTGGTTTCAGAAGTGGTAGAGGATATGTGGATCAGGTGTTTGTTTTGAAGAATGTATGTGAGAAATACTTAGAAAAACAAATGGATTTGTATGTAGCATTTATGGATCTGGAGAAGGCATATGATAGAGATGCTCTGTAGAAGGTATTAAGAGTGTATGGTGTGGGAGGTAAGTTGCCAGAAGCAATGAAATTTTTTTATCAAGGATGTTAGGCATGTGTACGAGTAGGAAGAGAGGAAAGTGACTGGTTCTCAGTGAATGTCAGGTTGCAGCAGGGGTGCGTGATGTCTCCATGGTTGTTTAATTTGCTTATGGATGGAGTTGTTAGGGAGGTGAATGCAAGAATTTTTGAGAGAGGGGCAAGTATGCGGTCTGTTGTGGATGAAATGGCTTGGGAAGTGAGTCAGTTGTTGTTTGCTGATGATGCAGCGCTGGTGGCTGATTCGGGTGAGAAGCTGCAGAAGCTGGTGACTGAGTTTGATAAAGTGTGTGAAAGAAGAAAGCTGAGAGTATGTGTGAATAAGAGCAAGGTAATTAGGTACACTAGGGTTGAGGGACAAGTGAATTGGGAGGTAACTTTGAATGGAGAAATACTGGAGGAAGTGAAGTGTTTTAGACATCTGGGAGTGGATTTGGCAGTGGATGGAACCATGAAAGAGGAAGTGAGTCACACGGTGGGGGAGGGGGCGAAAATTCTGGGAGCGTTGAAAAATTTGTGGAAGGCGAGAACATTATATTGAAATGCAAAAATGGGTATGTTTGAAGGAATAGTGGTTCCAACAATGTTATATGGTTGCGTGGCATGGGCTATAGATAAGGTTGTGCAGAGAAGGATGGATGTGTTGGAAATGAGGTGTTTGAGGACTGTATATTGTTTGAGGTGGTTTGATCGAGTAAGTAATGAAAGGGTAAGAGAGATGTGTGGTAATAAAAAGAGTGTGGTTGAGAGAGCAGAAGAGGGTGTATTGAAATGGTTTGGTCACATGGAGAGAATGAGAGAGAAAAGATTGGCAAAGAGGATATATGTGTCAGAGGTGGAGGGAATGAGAAGTAGGAGACCATTATTGGAGGTGGAAGGAAGGAGTGAAAAAAATTTTGAGCGATCGGGGCCTGAACATGCAGGAGGGTGAAAGGCATGCATGGAATAGAGTGAACTGGAACGATGTGGTATACCAGGGTCGATGGATTGAACCAGGGCATGTGAGGCGTCTGGGGTAAACCATGGAAAGTTTTGTAGGGCCTGGATGTGTAAAGGGAGCTGTGGTTTCGGTGCATTATACATGACAGCTAAAGACTGAGTGTGAATGAATGTGGCCTTTTGTCTTTTCCTAGTGCTACCTCACGTGCGTGTGGGGGAGGGGGTTGTCATTGCACGTGTGGTGGGGTGGCGAGAGGAATGAATAAAGGCAGCAAGTATGAATTACGTACATGTGTATATATGTATATGTCTGTGTATGTATATACATGTATACGTTGAAATGTATAGGTATGTATTTGTGTGTGTGGACGTGTATGTGGGTGGGTTAGGCCATTCTTTCATCTGTTCCTTGCGCTACCTCGCTAATGCGGGAGACAGCGACAAAGTATGATAAATAAATAAATAAATAAATAAATAATAATACTATTAAAGGTGTAGAATTAGCAGTTTAATAAAAGGTAGTGAGATATAGGAATAAAAATGGACAATGCATAGTGGATGGAAAAGATCAGAAATGCTGTGGAACAAAAGAAAAAGGCATACGGCAGATTGCTCAGTAGGAATGTACCAGTTGAACTTCAGTGAAGGAAGAGGGAAGAATATAAAATATGTAAGCAGAATGTTAAGAAACTGATAGAGGAGAGAAGATTTTGGAAGAAAGTGAAAAGGTTTGGTATGATAAGAAACTATACTTGAAGGTGAAAATGAAAAGAGGTGGATGTAAGACTGGAAATGTTGATGCGAAAAGTAGGGAAGGGGAGTTGCTGAATCAAAAGGAGGAAGTGAAAGGGTGATGGAAAGAGTATTTTGAGAAACTAATAAATGTGGAAGAAGGGGAGGCAGCAGTTGTTACATGCATGGGTATGGAGGATGGAAGAGGATACAAATGCAAGGGCCTATAGAAAAAAGGGAGATAAGAAGGGCAATAAAGAGGTTGAAAGTAGGAAATGCACTTGGACTGCATGGGATTATGATTAAAATATTGAAGTATGGAGGAGAAAGTGCAATAGAGTGGATGCATCTGACATAATTTAGCATGGAAACAAAAGTTTGTGCCTGAGGATTGAGTGAAAGTTATTATTGTCCCTTTATTCAAAGGAAAAGGTGCTAAGGACATATATAGCAATTATAGAGGAATAAGTTCAAGTATACCAGGAAAGGTGTATGCAAGAATGTTGATCAATAGAGATGGAAGTGAGTGAATGCAGAATAAGTGAAGAGCAAGAGGGTTTTAGGAAAGGTAGGGGATATGCAGATCAGATTTTTGTGGTAAGTATGACCATGGAGAAGTATTTAGCAAAAGGTAAGAAGTTGTATGCAGCTTTTATAGACCTGGAGAGAGCATATGATGAGTTAAGTGGAATGCTTTATGGAATTTATCAAGGATATATAGGGTAAGGAGTACAACTGTTGGCGTGAAAGCATTCCATAGAGAAACAAATGCATGTGCAGGAGTGAATGGAGAGTTAAGCAAAAGTTTTGGCAAATATAGGTATGAAGCAGGGCTTTGTGATGTCACCGTGGCTTTTTGATACTTGTATGGATGGCATGATGAGGAAAAGAGATGCAGAGATGGAGTGTGGTGGCTAGTGGCAAGCCCTGTTTGCTGAGGGTGAAGATTTGCAGAAGGTTGTAAGTGTGCATATTTTATGATGTGTGTAAGCATTGGTGATTGAAGATAAATGCAAGTAAAATTAAAGTACTGGTGTTTGAAAGGAAACTGTGAAAGTAGAGAATTTGTAGAACCACATGGAGTGAAAGAAGAAAGCGTACTAAATTGTGCTTTGGGTATGGGGACAGACACAAAGATGTATGAGAATTGAAGTGTTTAGGAGCTGTCTTTGGTAAGTTTGGTGATATGAAAAGAGAGAAGTGAGAGAGCAGTTCAGGGTAGCTGAGTCATTGGGTCCGTAAATAGAATAATGAAGGGTAGAGGTGTAAGTATGGAAGTGAAGAGAGGATTAAGGGACAGCATAGTCCTCTTAACCTGACCTTTGCAGCTGAAACTTGGACATGGAATGAGTCGCAGAGGTCAAGCATCAAGGCTGTAGAAATGAAGGTGTGTATGAGAGAAGTGGTATGGCAGGGAATGCATAGAGAGTGAACTTTGGAGTGAGAGTGGGTGAAACATAATACTTTGAGGTGCTTTGGGCATGTGGAAAGAATGCAAGAATGGGAGTTTACAAGGAGTGTATGATAGTACAATTACAGGGGTTGGTGGGAGAGGAAGACCATCTATGCCATGGGCAAATAGGGTGGTAGAATATTGAAGGGACAGAAATGATGGAAGAATGGGAGAGGAAGACCATCTGTGCCATGGGCAAATAGGGTGGTAGAATATTGAAGGGACAGAAATGATGGAAGAATGGGAGAGGAAGACCATCTGTGCCATGGGCAAATAGGGTGGTAGAATATTGAAGGGACAGAAATGATGGAAGAATGCATGGAATGGTGTGTGCAAGAAGGGCATGTAAGAGACAGAGATAAGAGACTGTGGGAGTTCCCAGAGTGAACGGGCATCAGAGAAATAGATAGACAGAGGGTATGTGTACGAGTAGGAAGAGAGGAGAGTGTCTTTCCAATTGAAGGTCAGTCTGCAACACAGGTGTGTGATATCACCATGGTTGTTTAATTTGTTTGTGGATCAAGTGGATAAGGATATAAACAAGTATTGGAGAGAGGGCATGTATGCGGTCTGTCTGGGATAATAGAGCCTGGGAAGAGAGTCGTTTCCTGATGATACATCACTAATGGCAGATTTGAGTACGAAACTGCATTAGTTGGCGAATGAATTTGGAAGAATGCGTGAAAGGAGGAAACGGGGAGAATATGAATAACAGCAAAGGTTATTAGGTTTGGCAGAGGTGAGGGACAGGTTAGTAAGGGTGCGAGTTAGAATAGAAAAAAACTGAAGTGAAAGGAAGTGTTTTAGATACTTGGCAGTGAATGCAAATATGGAAGTGGAAGTGAATCATGGGGTGGGTGAGGAAGCGAAAGTTCTAGGAGTGCTGATGAATGTGTAGGAAGACAATGTTACCTGGGAGAGCAAAAATGGGTATGTTTGAAAGTACAGTGGTCCCAACAACTTTATAAGGATGCGAGGCATGGGCAATGGTTAGGCTGTGTTTAAGGATAATGTGTGGTGGTAGATGGTTTGATCAAATATATAATGAAAGGGTGAGACAAAGGTCTGGTAATGTAATGTCAAGTGAGCCGAAGAAGGGGTGCTAAAATGGTTCTGACATTTGGTAGGAAAGAGTGAGGAAAGGTTGACAAAACAGAGGATGTATGTAACAAAAGTCAAGGGAACAAGGAGAATGGGGAAAACAAATTGGAGTTAGAAGGATGGAATTGTAAAGATTTTCAGCAATTTGGGCCGGAACATGGAGACAAAGGTGAGCATGGGATTGAGTGAATTAAAACAATGTGGTGTACTTGGGTCAACGTGCTGTCAGTAGACAGAACCAGGGCATGTGAAGCATTGGGTAACCCATGGAAAGTCTTTGGGGCCTCATTGTGGATCTGTAGCTGTGGTTTCGGTGCATTACTCAAGACAACTAAAGACTAGACATGAGCAGATGCAACCTTTCTTTGTCTGTTCCTGGCACTACCTCGCAAACAAGGAAAACGGTGAGCAAGTAAGAAAAATACATATTTATATCCCTGGGTAGAGGCAAGGAGAATAAAGGGGATTACACTCCCCTTTATTTTTCATAAACCTTCAACTCACAAAAAGAACAAAAACCAAGAAATCACAGGAAAAGGATTAATTTTTAGCTAAAACTTATTTTACCTATTGGTATTTTCATAAAGATTTCTTTCAAAATTACATGTATTACACATTCAAACACAGATGTGCATGATTATATATGAGTATTCATTTATAAGCAAATATAAATTATGCATGTATACACTGATGTTTCACATTTAGCCAAGTGTTTACTATGGAATTTTATCATAAAGAAATATAATCAAACTATTGAATGAAATACTGGCAAAGCCATATTTTTCCTTCAAAAGCAAGGAAACATCATTTGCACTCTTTCATTTCTAAGAGTGATTGCATTAGAAGGGTAAATAAAATTGGACAGGATAAAGTGGGATAAACTCCAGTTCTTAGTATAATTTTTTAATTCAATATATGCTGCACATATACCTTTAAATAAATAAGGCAAATACAGGATCTATCTTCTATATCTCTGATACCTGTTCCCAACTGGCCATGGCAACAGAGTCTCAGTAACTAATAAACTCCAGTGCTGCTTCTAAGCATTTAGTGCTTTACCCTAAACTGGCTACTAGCAGAGGGCAACTCTAGTGCAGTATTTGCAGTATTAGGCTCCTACCTAATGTTCCTACATATAGCTATATTACTACCTAATGCTCCTGCCTAAATGTTCCTACAAATCACTATATATTGCTCCTACCACTTTACCAAAAGGCAGTGCTTACCGCAGGAAAATGAGAGTAACAAAGAATGAGTTGTGCAAGTTAGTATTGCCATATTATTTATGACAAGGAGAGATTGTATGTTTATTGACAAAATGCATGTATTCCACATCTGGGTGAGGCAAAAAGAAAAGACAGCTACCTGGGTCAGAAGAGTGCAACTTGACAACCACTGATGTGCTGGCTCAGTAAGCAGCCAACACTAAACCTCCCACATACCCAGGCAGATAGTACTGGTAATATAAATCCTTGGTCACTGACTGCCGACCAACTACTACCTACTATATAACAGAAAAAAAATTCCATTTAAAAAGAAAAATCTGCATACAAAGCACATTCACAAATTCATAAGCAAAAGCACCAAGCAAAACAAAAATCATCCATGCAAGATGTCAACATACACATAATCCACATATTTACACAAGCAATCCTAATATACATTAATGCAAAGTAAAACAGAATTCAAAAAATTATGTAAAACTTCAAGGATAAAAGATGTGGAAAAATGAAATAGCACCCAACTGGGAAAAATAAATATCCGAATATGTAAACAAAAACATACATGAGAATGACTCACATCTAAATAAATTAATGACAGCATATCTAACTTGGGAACACCAGTGAAGGGGGCTACTGGGGAGGTGAAACAAGTAGTGGTGATGTGAGAAGGAGAGAGTATTTTAAAGGTTTGTTGAATGTGTTTGATGATAAGAGTGGCAGATATAGGGTGTTTTGGTCGAGGTGGTGTGCAAAGTGAGAGGGTTAGGGAAAATGATTTGGTAAACAGAGAAGAGGTAGTAAAAGTTTTGCGGAAGATGAAAGCTGGCAAGGCGGCGGGTTTGGATGGTACTGCAGTGGAATTTATTAAAAAGGGGGTGACTGTATTGTTGACTGGTTGGCAAGGTTATTTAATGTATGTATGACTCATGGTGAGGTGCCTGAGGATTGGCGGAATGCTTGCATAGTGCCATTGTACAAAGGCAAAGGGGATAAAAGTGAGTGCTCAAATTAGAGGTATAAGTTTGTTGAGGATTCCTGGGAAATTATACGGGAGGGTATTGATTGAGAGGGTGAAGGCATGTACAGAGCATCAGACTGGGGAAGAGTGGTGTGGTTTCAGAAGTGGTAGAGGATGTGTGGATCAGGTGTTTGCTTTGAAGAATGTTTGTGAGAAATACTTAGAAAAGCAAATGGATTTGTTTGTAGCATTTATGGATCTGGAGAAGGCATATGATAGAGTTGATAGAGATGCTCTGTGGAAGGTATTAAGAATACACGTTTTGGGAGGCAAGTTGTTAGAAGCAGTGAAAAGTTTTTATCGAGGATGTAAGGCATGTGTACGCATAGCAAGAGAGGAAAGTGATTGGTTCTCAGTGAATGTTGGTTTGCGGCAGGGGTGTGTGATGTCTCCATGGTTGTTTAATTTGTCTATGGATGGGGTTGTTAGGGAGGTGAATGAAAGAGTCTTGGAAAGAGGGGCAAGTACGCAGTTTGTTGTGGATGAGAGAGCTTGGGAAGTGAATCAGTTGTTGTTCGCTGATGATACAGCGCTTGTAGCTGATTCATGTGAGAAACTGCAGAAGCTGGTGACTGAGTTTGGTAAAGTGTGTGAAAGAAGAAAGCTGAGAGTAAATGTGAATAAGAGCAAGGTTATTAGGTACGGTAGGGTTGAGGGACAAGTCAATTGGGAGGTATGTCTGAATGGAGAAAAAATGGAGGAAGTAAAGTGTTTTAGATATCTGTAGGTGGATTTGGCAGCAGATGGAAGTGGAAGTGAATTATTGGGTGGGAGAGGGGGCAAAAGTTCTGGGAGTGTTGAAACGTGTGGAAGTCGAGAACGTTATCTTGGAAAGCAAAAATGGGTATGTTTGAAGGAACAGTCATTCCAACAATGTTATATGGTTGCGAGGCGTGGGCTATAGATAGAGTTGTGCGGAGGAGGGTGGATGTGCTGGAAATGAGATGTTTGAGGACAATATGTGGTGTCAGGTGGTTTGATCAAGTAAGTAATGAAAGGGTAAGAGATTTGTGGTAATAAAAAGAGTGTGGTTGAGAGAGCAGAAGAGGGTGTTTTGAAATGGTTTGGTCACATGGAGAGGATGAGTGAGGAAAGATTGACAAAGAGGATATATGTGTCAGAGGTGGAGGGAACGAGGAGAAGTGGGAGACCAAACTGGAGGTGGAAAGATGGAGTGAAAAAGATTTAGAGTGATCAGGGCCTGAACAAGCAGGAGGGTGAAAGGCGTGCAAGGAATAGAGTGAATTGGAACGATGTGGTATACCGGAGTCGACATGCTGTCAATGGATTGAACCAGGGCATGTGAAGCGTCTGGGGTAAACCATGGAAAGTTTTGTGGGGCCTGGATGTGGAAAGGGAGCCTTGCTTTCGGTGCATTATACATGACAGCTAGAGACTGAGTGTGAACGAATGTGGCCTTTGTAGTCTTTTCCTAGCACTACTTCGCGCACATGCAGGGGGAGGGAGCTGTCATTTCATGTGTGGTGGGGTGGTGATGGGAATGAATAAGGGCAGACAGTATAAATTATGTACACGTGTATATATGTATATGTCTGAGTGTGTATATATATGTATACGTTGAGATGTATAGGTATGTATGTGTGGATGTGTATGTATAAACATGTGTATGTTGGTGGGTTGGGCCATTCTTTCGTCTGTTTCCTTGCGCTAACTCACTATCGCGGGAGACAGCGACAAAGTATAATAAATAAATATCCAAAATACAAGCAAATAACATGCAAAAACAAATGTTATAGAAATGTGGAGGCAAAGGTGAAGATTTGCAGAGGTTTTCAGAAAAGAAGAGAGAATGTTGAGGTGAAGAGAGTGGTGAGAGTAAGTGAGCTTGGGAAGGAGACTTGTGTGAGGAAGTACCCGGAGAGACTGAGTGCAGAATCGAAAAAGATGAAAGCAAAGGACATAGGGGAGTGGGGGAGGAATGGGATGTATTTGGGGAAGCAGTGATGGCTTGTGCAAAAGATGCTTGTGGCATGAGAAAAGTGAGAGGTGGGCAGATTAGAAAGGGTAGCGAGTGGTGCGATGAAAATGTAAGATTATGAGTGAAAGAGAAGAGCGAGGCATTTGGACGATTTTTGCAGGGAAAAAATGCAAATGAGTGGGAGATTTATAAAAGAAAAAGGCAGGAGGTCAAGAGAAAGGTGCAGGAGGTGAAAAAGAGGGCAAATGAGAGTATCATTAAAATTTTAGGGAGAATAAAAAGATGTTTTGGAAGGAGGTATATAAAGTGCGTAAGAGAACAAGTAGGAACATTGGTGAAGGGGACTAATGGGCAGGAAATAACAAGTAGTGGTGATGTGAGAAGGATATGGAGTGAATATTTTGAATTTGTTAAATGTGTTAGATGATAAGAGTGGCAGATATCGGGCGTTTTGGTCGAGGTGGTGTACGAAGTGAGAGGGTTAGGGAGAATGATTTGGTAGACAGAGAAGAGGTAGTAAAAGCCTTGCGGAAGATGAAAACTGGCAAGGCAGCAGGTTTGGATGGTATTGCAGTGGAATTTTTAAAAAAGGGGTGACTGTGTTGTTGACTGGTTGGTAAGGATAATTAATGTATGTATGACTCATGGTCTCGGTGCATTATACATGACAGCTAGAGACTGAGTGTAAACGAATGTGGCCTTTGTTGGCTTTTCCAAGCGCTACCTCGCGTGCATGTGGGGGGGAGGGGTTGTCATTTCATGTGTGGAGGGGTGGCGACAGGAATGAATAAATGCAGCAAGTATGAAATATCTACATGTGTATATATGTATATGACTGTGTATGTTTATTTTGCTTTGTCGCTGTCTCCGGCGTTAACGAGGTAGCGCAAGGAAACAGACGAAAGAATGGCCCAACCCACACACATACACATGTATATACATACACGTCCACACATGCAAATATACATACCTATACATCTCAATGTACACATATATATAAACACACAGACATATACATTTATACACGTACATAATTCATACTGTCTGCCTTTATTTATTCCCATCGCCACCTCGCCACGCATGGAATAACAACCCCCTCCCCCCTCATGTGTGCGAGGTAGCGCTAGGAAAAGACAACAAAGGCCCCATTCGTTCACACTCAGTCTCCAGCTGTCATGTAATAATGCACCGAAACCACAGCTTCCTTTCCACATCCAGGCCCCACACAACTTTCCATGGTTTACCCCAGATGCTTCACATGCTCTGGTTCAATCTATTGACAGCACGTCGACCCCGGTATACCACATTGTTCCAATTCACTCTATTCCTTGCAATCCTTTCACCCTCCTGCATGTTCAGGCCCCGATCACTCAAAATCTTTTTCACTCCATCTTTCCACCTCCAATTTGGTCTCCCACTTCTCCTCGTTCCCTCCACCTCTGACTCATATATCCTCTTTGTTAATCATTCCTCACTCATTCTCTCCATGTGACCAAACCATTTCAAAACACCCTCTTCTGCTCTCTCAACCACACTCTTTTTATTTCCACACATCTCTCTTACCCTTACATTACTTACTCGATCAAAGCACCTCACACCACATATTGTCCTCAAACATCTCATTTCCAGAACATCCACCCTCCTGCACACAATTCCTTCAAACATACCCATTTTTGCTTTCCGAGATAATGTTCTCGACTTCCAAACATTCTTCAAGGCTCCCAGAATTTTCGCCCCCTCCCCCACCCTATGATTCACTTCCGCTTCCATGGTTCCATCCGCTGCCAGATCCACTCCCAGATATCTAAAACACTTTACTTCCTCCAGTTTTCTCCATTCAAACTTACCTCCCAATTGACTTGACCCTCAACCCTACTGTACCTAATAACCTTGCTCTTATTCACATTTACTCTTAACTTTCTTCTTTCACACACTTTACCAAACTCAGTCACCAGCTTCTGCAGTTTCTCACATGAATCAGCCACCAGCGCTGTATCATCAGCGAACAACAACTGACTCACTTCCCAAGCTCTCTCATCCACAACAGACTGCATACTTGCCCCTCTTTCCAAAACTCTTGCATTCACATCCCTAACAACCCCATCCATAAACAAATCAAACAACCATGGAGACATCACACACCCCTGCCGCAAACCTACATTCACTGAGAACCAATCACTTTCCTCTCTTCCTACACGTACACATGCCTTACATCCTCGATAAAAACTTTTCACAGCTTCTAACAACTTGCCTCCCACACCATATATTCTTGATACCTTCCACAGAGCATCTCTATCAACTCTATCATATGCCTTCTCCACATTCATAAATGCTACATACAAATCCATTTGGTTTTCGAAGTATTTCCCACATACATTCTTCAAAGCAAACACCTGATCCACACATCCTCCACCACTTTTAAAAACCACACTGCTCTTCCCCAATCTGATGCTCTGTACATGCTTTCACCCACTCAATCGATACCCTCCCATATAGTTTCCCAGGAATACTTAACAAACTTATACCTCAGTAATCTGAGCACTCACCTTTATCCCGTCTGCCTTTGTGCAATGGCACTGTGCATTGGCATGGGAGGCAAGTTGCTAGAAGCAGTGAAAATTTTTATCGAGGATGTAAGGCATGTGTACAAGTAGGAAGAGAGGAAAGTGATTGGTTCTCAGTAAATGTGGGTTTGCGGCAGGGGTGTGTGATGTCTCCATGGTTGTTTAATGTGTTTATGGATGGGGTTGTTAGGGAGGTGAATGCAAGACTTTTGGAGAGAGAGGCAAGTATGCTGTCTGTTGTGGATGAGAGGGCTTGGAAAGTGAGTCAGTTGTTGTTCGCTGATGATACAGCGCTGGTGGCTGATTCGGGTGAGAAACTGTAGAAGCTGGTGACAGAGTTTGGTAAAATGTGTGAAAGAAGAAAGCTGAGAGTAAATGTGAATAACAGCAAGGTTATTAGGTACAGTAAGGTTGAGGACAAGTCAATTGGGAGGTAAGTATGAATGGAGAAAAACTGGAGATACTGAAGTGTTTTAGATATCTGGGAGTGGATTTGGCAGTGGATGGAACCACGGGAGCAGAAGTGAGTCACAGGGTGTGGGAGGAACGAAAGTTCTAGGAGCACTGAAAAATGTGTGGAAGGCGAAAACATTATCTTGGAAAGCAAAAATGGGTATGTTTGAAGGAATAGTGGTTCCAACAATGTTATATGGTTGCGAGGCATGTTTGGAGAAGGGTGGATGTGTTGGAAATGAGATGTTTGAGGACAATATGTGGAGTGAGGTGGTTTGATTGAGTAAGTAATGAAAGGGTAAGAGAGATGCGCAGTAATAAAAAGAGTGTGGTTGAGAGAGCAGAAGAGGGTGTTTTAAAATGGTTTGGTCACATGGAGAGAATGAGAGAAGCAAGACTGACAAAGAAGATATATGTGTCAGAGGTGGAGGGAACGAGAAGTGGGAGACCAAATTGGAGGTGGAAAGATGGAGTGAAAAAGATTTTGAGTGATCGGGGCCTGAACATGCAGGAGGGTGAAAGGCGTGCAAGGAATAGAGTGAATTGGAATGATGTGGTATACTGGGATCGACGTGCTGTCAATGGACTGAACCAGGGCATGTGAAGTGTGTGGGGTAAACCATGGAAAGGTTTATGGGGCCTGGATGTGGATAGGGAGCTGTGGTTTTGGTGTATTACTCATGACAGATAGAGACTGAGTGTGAACGAATGTAGCCTTTATGTCTGTTTTCCTAGTGCTACTTCACTGAAGCAGGGGACAGTGATGCTATTTCCTGAGTGTCAGGGTAGTGCAAGGAATGAATGAAGGCAAGCAAGTATGAATATGTACAAGTGTATGTGCATGTATAGGTGTTTATTCATAGGAATAGATGGGCCATTCTTTGTCAGTTTCCTAGCGCAACCTCACTGAAGCAGAAAACAGAGATTAAGTATAATGAAATAGTATAATATTTCCATGAAAAAACATTTTATTTATTATGTTTTGATGCCATATCTTCTAAACTGTTATGAAGACTTTTGAATATGAGGAATCAAAATGGTCCTGCTCGTTAACATGCTCATACCTATCTTATTAAAAGCTAATCTATGAACTGAATCCAGATCATGTACAGTAAATTTGACAAAATCCAGTTTCTTGTAATTTACCAAGACTATAGTTTCAAACATAGTCTTTAAAAGTTCATTATTCGCAGCTACCTCATAAAAGAATACCAATACTTGTTTCTACACACTAATTAGTCTAACCATGAATACCAATGCATCGTTTGTCCCCTTGTCTGATCTTCCAAATTCTCCAAAATCCTCTCTCCCAATGACAATCTGTTGCCTCTTAAAAAATTCACCTTGCATGAGATGCCTGCCATCAAAAATAATGCTACAAAATTTTCCGATCTTCATTTTCCCAGCTTTTTCAACATTTTAGTGTGTGAGTATTCAAACCTACATTCATACTAATTTTGCATAAACCATCTGTGTGATGTACTTACAAAACCCAAAGCAAAAATTAAAAAAATCTAGGTTTTAGGACTCAGAGGTATGTAGTCAATCCAAACCTTTTTTCTTTGTTGTTATATAGTTTTTTAACTCTTTACCCAAACCCTAAAAAAGCAAAACGTCATGGTTAAGGTACCTTAAAGCATTTTCTTTCAGCTTTTCAGAGGTGTTGCAATATTCAGATGAATTAATCTGCATGTTTTTTCATTCTCTATATTCTTCAGCATTTCTTTTACAGCTTTGTTGTTCATTACATTTTTTGCTCTGCTTCTGAAATAATTGTATTAGATATTTTGGAAACAGCATGAAAACTACAACTGACTCTGGATAAACCATATTCAGTCTTGAATTTTAGATTTGGCAAATTAATGTATAATACATTACCCTCACTCTGCAACAGAAATAAGAACAGGCGAATTAAATTATGGAAAGACTATATGAACAAAGACTATGAAATTTCAAAAGTACCAATATGGTGACAATAAATCTAATAATTTTCATAGGTAATGCATCAATTCAAAACAGTAAATGAAAACAAATCCTTTTGCAGGCCACAGTTGAAATCCTTTTATAGTCCAGCCATAAAAACATTCTTAATTAGTAGTGACATATTTCTATAATGTGCAGTACACTAAACATTGATGAAAAATTATTAGAAACCAAGATCCATTCTATTTATCAAATTTCTATTATAACAGAAAAATATTGGTATAAAAATACATGACAAGATCCTTGTGAGAATATGATAAAAAAAATCCATTGCAAGACTACATATTCTATTATTAATACCTGCACAAAGAACTAGGACAGTTATATTTAAGGGAACTGTGGCTTGGAGATCAGTTGCAGGAGCAGTCACCTTCAACGTTTACATACACAAAAAAGTTTACAATAGTGATGCTAATATCTTTGAGTAACACGAACACGTGTGAACTATTGTTCTTAAAAGCATTTTCTTTGTAGAATAAAACATACAAAATCCAAAGATAAATTAATCAATTTCCACTACGTTTTTGCCATTATCTTATTTGCAGAAACAAGTACAATTTTATTCGAGTAAATCATTTGTGGGTATTGTGGTGCCCCTTATGATGAAAAAGCTATACCACAGTCTGTAACACACCACTTCCTATTTGATTTTGTATCTGATATATTCTCCCATTTGTATATTACTGTTTACTTAATAAACTAACTTGTCATTCATGTCAACAAATGAAATCAATGATGTAGAAACAGCTTTTCTCAATTTAGGACTCTGAACTGATATGGTTTTCATGTAAAGGATTTGCAACTAACTTTTTGTTTCAAGTTATGTAAATACTATCAATTTAAAAACTAGTTGAAACTTCTCACAATCACACTCACCAAAATACCTCAAGTGCTCATGCTTTAGAGTAACAACAACTGCCAGTGCTAATATGCTGACCAAACAGAATTCAACATTATAGTCTGGAAAGAGGGGCAAGTATGCAGTCTGTTGTGGATGAGAGAGCTTTGGAAATGAGTCAGTTGTTGTTCGCTGATGATACAGCACTGGTGGCTGATTCGCGTAAGAAACTGCAGAAGCTGGTGACTGAGTTTGGTAAAGTGTGTGAAAGAAGAAAGCTGAGAGTAAATGTGAATTAGAGCAAGGTTATTAGGTACAGTAGGGTTGAGGGACAAGTCAATCGGGAGGTAAGTTTGAATGGAGAAAAACTGGAGGAAGTGGTATTTTAGATATCTGGGAGTGGATTTGGCAGCGGATGGAACCATGGAAGTGGAAGTGAGTCATAGGGTGGGGGAAGGGGCGAAAGTTCTGGGAGCTTTGAAGAATGTGTGGAAGTCGAGAACATTATCTCGGAAAGCAAAAATGGGTATGTTTGAAGGAATAGGGGGTTCCAACAATGTTATATGGTTGCGAGGCATGGGCTTTAGATAGAGTTATGCGGAGGAGGGTGGATGTGCTGGAAATGAGATGTTTGAGGACAATATGTGGTGTAAGGTGGTTTGATCGAGTAAGTAATAATAAGGTAAGAGAGATTAATAGGTAAGAGAGATGTGTGGTAATAAAAAGTATGGTTGAGAGAGCAGAAGAGGGTGTTTTGAAATGGTTTGGTCACATGGAGAGAATGAGTGAGGAAAGATTGACAAAGAGGATATGTGTGTCAGAGGTGGAGGGAACGAGGAGAAGTGGGAGACCAAACTGGAGGTGGAAAGACGGAGTGAAAAAGATTTTGAGTGATCGGGGCCTGAACATGCAAGAGGGTGAAAGGCGTGCAAGGAAATGGAATGATGTGGTATACCTGGGTCGAAGTGCTGTCAATGGATTGAACCAGGGCATATGAAGCGTCTGGGGTAAACCATGGAAAGTCTCTGTGGGGCCTGGATGTGTAAAGGGAGCTGTGGTTTCCGTGCATTATACATGACAGCTAGAGACTGAGTACGAATGAAAGTGGCCTTTGTTGTCTTTTCCTAGCGCTACCTCGCGCACATGCAGGGGGAGGGGGTTGTTATTTCATGTGTGGCGAGGTGGCGATGGGAATGAATAAAGGCAGACAGTATGAATTATGTACATGTGTATATATGTCTGTGAGTATATATATGTATATGTTGAGATGTATAGGTATGTATATTTGCGTGTGTGGACGTGTATGTATATGTGTATGAGGGTGGGTTGGGCCATTCTTTCGTCTGTTTCCTTGCGCTACCTCGCTAACACAGGAGACAGTGACAAAGCAAAATAAATAAATAAATAGTTTGATTCAAGCTTACTTTGATAAAATGTAAAAAACTGTTAACGAACCTGGCATGTCTGTGTTTATTCCAAGTGGCTCCTTCGGTTCCCCTAGTTGGTGGGATATCTGGTCGGTATCCTCCTTGATATCTGTGAAATCAAGACTACTCATGTAACTGTGATAAATCATAAACAACGAATAACAGGTTTAGTCTAATGTCACTGATGTTCTCATTATATTTTATCATTTCTTATTTTACATCTTATTATACCTATTCCCTGTCTCCAGCGTTTGTGAGGTAAAGCAAGGAACAGACAAAAAATGGCCCAACCCACCCACATGCACATGTATATACATAAACGCCCACACACGAACATATACATACCTATATATTTCAACGACACCTCCCTCCGCCCACGCGCACGAGGTAGTGCCAGGAAAAGACAACACCAAATTCGTTCACACTCAGTCTCGAGCTGTCATGTGTAATGCACTGAAACCACAGCTCCCTTTCCACATCCAGGCCCCACAAAACTTTCCATGGCTTACTCCAGATGCTTCACATGCTCTGGTTCAATCCACTGACAGCACATCGACCCCAGTATATCACATCATTCCACTTCACTCTATTCCTTGCATGCCTTTCACTCTCCTGTATGTTCAGGCCCCGATCGCTCAAAATCTTTTTCACTCCATCCTTCCACCTCCAATTTGGTCTCCTACTTGTCATTCCCTCCACCTACGACACCTATCCTCTTTGTCAATCTTCCCTCACTCATTCTCTCCAAGTGGTCAAACCATTTCAATACACCCTCTTCTGCTCTCTCAACCACACCCTATTTATTACATCTCTCTTACCCTTTCATTACTTACTCTATCAAACCACCTCACACCACATATTTTCCTCAAATGTTGAATGTGTTTGATGATAGAGTGGCAGATATAGGGTGTTTTGGTCGAGGTGGTGTGCAAAGTGAGAGGGTTAGGGAAAATGATTTGGTAAACAGAGAAGAGGTAGTGAAAGCTTTGCGGAAGATGAAAGCCGGCAAGGCAGCAGGTTTGGATGGTATTGCAGTGGAATTTATTAAAAAAGGGGGTGACTGTATTGTTGACTGGTTGGTAAGGTTATTTAATGTATGTATGACTGATGGTGAGGTGCCTGAGGATTGGCGGAATGCGTGCATAGTGCCATTGTACAAAGGCAAAGGGGATAAGAGTGAGTGCTCAAATTACAGAGGTATAAGTTTGTTGAGTATTCCTGGTAAATTATATGGGAGGGTATTGATTGAGAGGGTGAAGGCATGTACAGAGCATCAGATTGGGGAAGAGCAGTGTGGTTTCAGAAGTGGTAGAGGATGTGTGGATCAGGTGTTTGCTTTGAAGAATGTATGTGAGAAATACTTAGAAAAGCAAATGGATTTGTATGTAGCATTTATGGATCTGGAGAAGGCATATGATAGAGTTGATAGAGATGCTCTGTGGAAGGTATTAAGAATATATGGTGTGGGTTGTTAGAAGCAGTGAAAAGTTTTTATCGAGGATGTAAGGCATGTGTACGTGTAGGAAGAGAGGAAAGTGATTGGTTCTCAGTGAATGTAGGTTTGCGGCAGGGGTGTGTGATGACTCCATGGTTGTTTAATTTGTTTATGGATGGGGTTGTTAGGGAGGTAAATGCAAGAGTTTTGGAAAGAGGGGCAAGTATGAAGTCTGTTGGGGATGAGAGAGCTTGGGAAGTGAGTCAGTTGTTGTTCGCTGATGATACAGCGCTGGTGGCTGATTCATGTGAGAAACTGCAGAAGCTGGTGACTGAGTTTGGTAAAGTGTGTGGAAGAAGAAAGTTAAGAGTAAATGTGAATAAGAGCAAGGTTATTAGGTACAGTAGGGTTGAGGGTCAAGTCAATTGGGAGGTGAGTTTGAATGGAGAAAAACTGGAGGAAGTGAAGTGTTTTAGATATCTGGGAGTGGATCTGGCAGCGGATGGAACCATGGAAGCGGAAGTGGATCATAGGGTGGGGGAGGGGGCGAAAATTCTGGGGGCCTTGAAGAATGTGTGGAAGTCGAGAACATTATCTCGGAAAGCAAAAATGGGTATGTTTGAAGGAATAGTGGTTCCAACAATGTTGTATGGTTGTGAGGCGTGGGCTATGGATAGAGTTGTGCGCAGGATGGATGTGCTGGAAATGAGATGTTTGAGGACAATGTGTGGTGTGAGGTGGTTTGATCGAGTGAGTAACGTAAGGGTAAGAGAGATGTGTGGAAATAAAAAGAGCGTGGTTGAGAGAGCAGAAGAGGGTGTTTTGAAGTGGTTTGGGCACATGGAGAGGATGAGTGAGGAAAGATTGACCAAGAGGATATATGTGTCGGAGGTGGAGGGAGCAAGAAGAAGAGGGAGGCCAAATTGGAGGTGGAAAGATGGAGTGAAAAAGATTTTGTGTGATCGGGGCCTGAACATGCAGGAGGGTGAAAGGAGGGCAAGGAATAGAGTGAATTGGAGCGATGTGGTATACCGGGGTTGACGTGCTGTCAGTGGATTGAATCAAGGCATGTGAAGCGTCTGGGGTAAACCATGGAAAGCTGTGTAGGTATGTATATTTGCGTGTGTGGACGTGTGTATATACATGTGTATGGGGGGGTTGGGCCATTTCTTTCGTCTGTTTCCTTGCGCTACCTCGCAAACGCGGGAGACAGCGAAAAAGTATAAAAAAAAAAAAAAAAAAAAAAAAAAAAAAAAAAAAAATCATTTGCAACACATCCACCCTCCTCTGCACAACCCTACCTATAGCCCACGCCTCGCAACCATATATCATTGTTGGAACCGCTATTCCTTCAAACGTACCCATTTTTACTCTCGGAGATGACGTTCCACACATTCTTCAATGCTCTCAGTACTTTTGCCCCCTCCCTGTGACTCACTTCCACTTCCATGCCTGCTAAATCCACTCCTAGATATCTAAAACACTTCACTTCCTCCAGTTTTTCTCCATTCAAACTTACCTCCCAATTAACTTGTCCCTCAACCCTACTGTACCTAATAACCTTGCTCTTATTCACATTTATCTCAGCTTTCTTCTTTCACACTCTTTACCAAACTCAGTCACCAACTTCTGCAGTTTCTCACCAGAATCAGCCACCAGTGCTGTATCATTAGTGAACAACTGACTCACTTCCCAAGCCCTCTCATCCACAACAGACTGCATACTTGCCCCTCTGTCTAACACTCTTGCATTCAACTCCCTAACAACCCCATCCATAAACAAATCAAACAACCATGGGGAACATCATGCACCCCTACCGCAAACCAAAATTCACTAGGAACCAATCACTTTCCTCTCTTCCTACTCGTACACATGCCTTACATCCTCGATAAAAACTTTTCACTGCTTCTAACAACTTGCCTCCCACACCATATACTCTTAATACCTTCCACATAGCATCTCTATCAATCTTATCATATGCCTTCTCCAAATCCATAAATGCTACATACAAATCCATCTGTTTTTCTAAGTATTTCTCACATAAATTCTTCAAAGCAAACACCTGATCCACACATCCTCTACCACTTCTGAAACCTCACTGCTCTTCCCCAATCTGATGCTCTGTATATACCTTTACCCTCTCAATCAATAACCTCCCACATAATTTCCCAGGAATACTCAACAAACATACCTCTGCAAGTTGAACACTCACCTTTATGCCCTTTGCCTTTGTACAATGGCACTATGCATGCATTCTACCAATCCTCCGGTACTTCACCATGAACCATACATACACTGAATATCCTTACCAACCAGTCAACAACACAGTCACCACCTTTTTTTTAATAAATTCCACTGCAGTACCATCCAATCCTGCCACCTTGCTGGCTTTCATCTTCCGCAAAGCTTTCACTACCTCTTCTCTGTTTACCAAACCATTCTCCCTTACCCTCTCACTTTGCACACCACCTACACCAAAGCACCCTAAATCTGCCACTCTATCATCAAACACATTTAACAACCCTTCAAAATAATCACTCCATCTCCTCACTTCACCACTACTTGTTATTACCTCCCCATTAGCCCCCTTCACCATTGTTCCCATTTGTTCTCTCGTCTTACACACTTTATATACTTCCTTTCAAAACATCTTTTTATTTTCCCTACAATCTAATGATACTCTCTCACCCCAAATCTCATCTGCCCTCTTTTTCACATCTTTCACCTTTCTCTTGACCTCCTGCCTTTTTTTTATACATCTCTCAATCATTCACACCAATACTATTATCACTGTTATTATACTTAACTGCCATCTCCGGCATTAGCGAGGTAGTGCAAGGAAACAGACAAGGAATGGACCAACCCACCAACATACACATGTATTACATAAACACGCACACATGCACATATACATACATATACATTCCAACTTATACATACATATACACAAGCAAACATATACATATATATACACATGTACATATCCATACTTGCTGCCTTCATCCATTCCTGTGGCCACCCCACCACACACAAAACAGTATCCCTCCGCCCCAGTAAGGCAGCGCCAGGAACAGACAAAAAAAAAAGCCACAATCGTTCACACTCAGACTATCTGTCATGTGTAATGCACCGAAATCACAGCTCCCTTTCCACATCCAGGCCCCACAAAACTTTCCATGGTTTACCCAATACGCTTCACATGCTCCGGTTCAATCCATTGACAGCATGTCAACCCCAGTATACCACACTGTTCTAATTCACTTTATTCCTTGCACACCTATCACCTCTCCTGTTTGTTCAGGCCCAGATCACTCAAAAATCTTTTTCACTTCATCCTTCCACCTCCAATTTCGTTGCTCGCTTCTCTTCATTCCATCCACCTCTGACACATATATCCTCTTAGTCAATCTTTCCTCACTCATTCTCTCCATATGTCCAAACCATTTCAACACACCCTCTTCTGCTCTCTCAATCATACTCTTTTTACTGCCGTAAATCTCTCACTACTTACTCTATCAAAGCACCTCACACCACATATTGTCCTCAAACATTTCATTTCCAATACATCCACCCTCCTCCATACAACCTTATCTACAGCCCATGCCTTGCAACCATTGTTGGAACCACTATTCCTTCAAACATACCCATTTTTGCTCTCTGAGATAATGTTCTCGCCTTCCACACATTCTTCAATGTTCCCAAAACCAAAGACCCTCCCAACCCTGTGACTCACTTCTGCTTCAACGGTTCCATCCACTGCTAAGTCCACTCCCAGATATCTAAAACACTTTCTCCAGTTTTTCTCCATTCAAACTTACCTTCCAATTAACTTGTCCATCAACCCTAATGAACCTAATAACCTTGCTCTTATTCACATTTACTCTCAACTTCTTTCGCATACTTTAGAAAACTGTCATCAACTTCTACAGTTTCTCACCCAAAACTTCCACCAGTGCTATATCATCAGTGAACAACAACTCACTTCCCAAGCCCTCTCATCCACAACAGACTGCACACTTGCCCCACACTCCAAAACTCTTGCATTCACCTCCCTAACAACCCCATCCATAAAAAATTAAACAATCACGGAGTCATCACGCACCCCTGCCACAAACCGACATTCACTAGGAACCAATCACTTTCCTCGCTTCCTACTCGTACACATGCCTTACATCCTTGGTAAAAACTTTTACTGCTTCTGGCAACTTACCTCCCACACTATATACTCTTAAACCCTTCCACAAAGCATCTCTATCCACCCTATCATATGCCTTCTCCAGATCCATAAATGCAAAATACAAATCCATCCGTTTTTCTAAGTATTTCTCACATACATTCTTCAAAGCAAACTCCTGATCCAAACATCCTCTACCACTTTTGAAACCACACTGCTCTTCCCCAGTCTGATGCTCTGTACATGCCTTCACCCTCTCAGTCAATACCCTCCCATATAATTTCCCAGGAATACTCAACAAACTTATGCCTCTGTAATTTGAACACTCACCTTTATCCCCTTACCTTTGCACAATGGCACTATGCATGCATTCTGCCATCCTCAGCCACTTCACCATGATCCATACATACATTAATATCCTTACCAACCAATGAACACCATAGTTACCCCTTTTTTATACATTCCACTGCAATACCATCCAAACCCACTGCCTTGCCAGCTTTCATCTTCCGCAAAGCGTTCACTACTTTTTCTCTTCACCAAACCATTCTCCTTGACCCTTTCGCTTTGCACACCACCTTGACTAAAACACCCTATGTCTACCACTCTATCAACAAACACATTCAACAAACCTTGAAAATATTCACTCCATCTCCTTCTCACTTCATCACTACTTGTTATTACCTCCCCATTAGCCCCTTTTACCGATGTTCCCATTTGTTCTCTTGTCTTACACACTTCATTTACCTCCTTCCAAAACATCTTTTTATTCTCCCTAAAATTCAATGATACTCTCTCACACTTTATTTACCTCCTTCCAAAACATCTTTTTATTCTCCCTAAAGTTTAATGATACTCTCTCACCCCAACTCTCATTTGCCCTCTTTTTCACCTCTTGCACCTTTCTCTTGACCTCCTGCCTCTTTCTTTTATACATTTCTCAGTCATTTGCACTACTTCCTTGCAAAAATAATCCAAATGCCTCCCTCTCTTCTCTTTCATTAATAATCTTACTTCTTCATCCCACTATTCACTACCCTTTCTAATCAGCCCAAATCCAACCTTTCTCATGGCATAAGCATCTTTTGTGCAAGCCATCACTGCTTCCCTACATACATCCCATCCCTCCCCCACTCCCCTTATGTCATTTGCTCTCACCTTTTGCCATTCTGCACTCAATCTCTCCTGGTACTTCCTCACACAAGTCTCCTTTCCAAGCTCACTTACTCGCACCACTCTCTTCTCCCGAACATTCTCTCTTTTCAGAAAACCTCTACAACTCTTCACCTTCACCTCCACAAGATAGTGATCAGACATCCCTCCAGCTGCCCCTCTCAGCACATTAACATCCAAAAGTCTCTCTTTACATGCCTATCAATCAACATGTAATCCAATAACGCCCTCTGGCCATCTCTCCTACTCATATACGTATACTTATTTTAATCTCTCTTTTTAAACCAGGTATTCCCATTCGCCTGTCCTTTTTTAGGACAGAAATTCAGAAGCTCTTCACCATTTCCATTTACAACACTGAATACCCCATGTACACCAATTATACCATCAACTGCCACATTACTCACCTTTCATTCAAATCACCCATCCCATGTTCATTCAAATATGTTGACGCATTACCATAAAATCCAGACTTCCATCATGTCTAAGTCTAAGGAACACCAGAAAATGTACACGATTTACATTATGCTTAATGCACTGGGGATATGCATTAATGGCAATTTTTTCTATGAATAAGGGATCAGCACTTGAATGGCATAAATATCAACATGTAAGCCTACATAAGTAAAAAAATTAGCAACTTAAACCATACCTTTTTATTCTATAAAAAAAAACCTGGTAATGACTCCAAAAAGGAAGTGGGCAATCTACCTATCTATAGATCTGATGCCCTTTTCCTCTGGGAACTCCCATCAAGAAGTGGCCACAGCAAAAGTGTCTCCACTTGTCCCTTTCATTACATCCCTCCCTTGCATACACAATTCTACGCATTCTTCCACTACTTCTCTCCTTCCAGTATTCGTCCACCCTATTTGCCCATGTCACAGGTGGTCTTCCTCTCACACCATCCCCTTTAATTGTATTATCATAAACATTCCCTGTAATCTACCAGTCTTGCATTCTTTCCACATGCCCAAACCACCTAAAACTATTTTCACCCATTCTACCACTTCTAACATACCACATCTCTCATATACCCTTTTATTTATTTCTTCATTCCATCGTCACATCACATGCTCTTTTCAAATAACTCATTTCCACAGCCTGGATTCTTGACCTCTGCGACTCATTCCATGTCTATGTTTCGGCTGCATAGGTCTGGGTTGGGAGGACCATGCTGTCCCTTAATCCTTGCATATTTACACCTTTACCCTTCATTATTCTATTAAGGGCCCCAATGACTTCTACCCTGTACTGTTCTCTACCTTATCTCTCCTATATCACCACACTTACCAAAGACATCTCTCATATACTTGAATTCCCTCACTTCCAGTCTTTTTCCTTCCATACTCACAGCCCAATTTAGTACACTTTCTTCTTTCACTCTATATGGTTTTACAAACTCTACACTTTCTGCAACTCCTCTTCACTCTCAGCAAACAACACAGTATCATCTGCAAACAGCTTGTCACTAGCCACCACATCTCATTGCCACACTCCATCTCTGCACCTTCCTTCTCTAGTTTTGCTTCCATCTCTCTTATCAATCCACCCATATAAAGTGATTGGTTCTCTGTGAATGTCGGTTTACAGCAAAGGTGCGTGATATCTCCATGGCTGTTTAATTTGTTTATGGATGGGGTTGTTAGGGAGGTGAATGCAAGAGTTTTGGAGAGAGGGGCAAGTATGCAGTCTGTTGTGGATGAGAGGGCTTAGGAAGCGAGTTGGCTGATGTTCACTGATGATAGTGCTGGTGGCTGATTCGGGTGAGAAATTGCAGATGGTGGTGACTGAGTTCAGTAAAGTGTGAGAAAGAAGAAAGTTGAGAGTAAATGTAAATAAGAGCAAGGTTGTTAGGTTCAGTAGGGTTGAGGGACAAGTTAACTCAAAGGTAAGTTTGAATAGAGAAAACCTGGAAGAAGTGAAGTGTTTTTCATATCTGGGAGCAGATTTGGCACCGGATGGAACCATGGAAGTGGAAGAGAGTCACACGGTTGGGGAGGAAGTGAAGGCTCTGGGAGCATTGAAGAACGTGTGGAAGGCGAGGACATTATCTTGGAGAGCAAAAATGGTTATGTTTGAAGGAATAGAGGTTATAACAATGTTATATGGTTGCGAGGCATGGGCTATAGATAGGGTTGTGTGGAGGACAGTGGATGTGTTGGAAATGAAAAGTCTGAGGATAATATGTGGTTTAAGGTGGTTTGATTAAGTAATGACAGGGTAAGAGAGATGTGTGGTAATAAAAAGAGCATGGTTGAGAGAGCAGAAGAGGGTGTGTTGAAATGGTTTGGTCACATGGAAAAAACGAGTGAGGAAAGATTGACAAAGAGGATATATGTGTCAGAGGTGAAAGGAACTAGAAGTGGGAGACCTAATTGGAGGTGGAAGGATGGAGTGAAAAAGATTTTGAGCGATCAAGGCCTGAACATACAGGAGGGAGAAAGGCGTGCAAGGAATAGAGTGAATGGGAACGATGTGGTATACCAGGGTCAACGTCCTGCCAATGGATTGAACCAGAGCATGTGAAGCGTCTGGGGTAAACCATGGAAAGTTTTGTGGGGCCTGGATGCGGAAAGGGAGCTGTGCTTTCGGTGCATCACACATAACAGCTAGCAATCAAGTGTGAACAAATGTGGCCTTTGTTGTCTTTTCCTAGCACTAACTCCCGTGTGCACGGGGGGAGGGGGTGCCATTTCATGTAAGGCAGGGTGGTGACTGGGAATAGATGAAGGCAGCAAGAATGGATATGCACATGTATATATGTATATGTCTATGTATATGTATGTATACATTGAAATGTATAGGTATGTATAGGTGCATGTGTGGGCGTTTATGTATATACATGTGTAAGTGGGTGGGTTGGGCCATTACTTTCATTTGTTTCCTTGCACTACCTCGCAATAATAATTATTTATATTTATTTTGCTTTGTCGCTGTCTCCCGCGTTAGTGAGGTAGCGCAAGGAAACAGACGAAAGAATGGCCCAACCCACCCACATACACATGTATGTACATACACGTCCACACACACAAATACATCTCAATGTACACATATATATACACACACAGACATATACATAATTCATACTGTCTGCCTTTATTTGTTCCCATCGCCACCTCGCCACACATGGAATAACAACCCCCTCCCCCCTCATGAGTGCGAGGTAGCACTAGGAAAAGACACCAAAGGCCCCATTCGTTCACACTCAGTCTCTAGCTGTCATGTAATAATGCACCGAAACCACAGTTCCCTTTCCACATCCAGGCCCCACACAACTTTCCATGGTTTACCCCAGACACTTCACATGCCCTGGTTCAATCCATTGATAGCACATCAACCCCGGTATACCACATCGTTCCATTTCACTCTATCCCTTGCACACCTTTCACCCTCCTGCATGTTCAGGCCCCGATTACTCAAAATCTTTTTCACTCCATCTTTCCACCTCCAATTTGGTCTCCCACTTCTCCTCGTTCCCTCCACCTCTGACACATATATCCTCTTGGTCAATCTTTCCACACTCATTCTCTCCATGTGACCAAACCATTTCAAAACACCCTCTTCTGCTCTCGCAACCACACTCTTTTTATTTCCACACATCTCTCTTACCCTTACATTACTTACTCGATCAAACCACCTCACACCACATATTGTCCTCAAACATCTCATTTCCAGCACATCCATCCTCCTGTGCACAACTCTATCCATAGCCCACGCCTCGCAACCATACAACATTATTGGAACCACTATTCCTTCAAACATACCCATTTTTGCTTTCCGTTATAATGTTCTCGACTTCCAAACATTCTTCAAGGCTCCCAGAATTTTCGCCCCCTCCCCCACCCTATGATTCACTTCCGCTTCTATGATTCCATCCGCTGCCAGATCCACTCCCAGATATCTAAAATACTTTACTTCCTCCAGTTTTTCTCCATTCAAACTTACCTCCCAATTGACTTGACCCTCAACCCAACTGAACCTAACAACCTTGCTCTTATTCACATTTACTCTTAACTTTCTTCTTTCACACACTTTACCAAACTCAGTCACCAGCTTCTGCAGTTTCTTACATGAATCAGCCACCAGCGCTGTATCATCAGCGAACAACAACTGACTCACTTCCCAAGCTCTCTCATCCACAACAGACTGCATACTTGCCCCTCTTCCCAAAACTCTTGCATTCACCTCCCTAATAACCCCATCCATAAACAAATTAAACAACCATGGAGACATCACACACCCCTGCCACAAACCTACATTCACTGAGAACCAATCACTTTCCTCTCTTCCTACACGTACACATGCCTTACATCCTCTCCCACTCATTTGCATTTTTTCCCTGCAAAAATCGTCCAAATGCCTCTCTCTTCTCTTTCACTAATAATCTTACTTCTTCATCCCACCACTCACTACCTTTTCTAATCAACCCACCTCCCACGCTTCTCATGCCACAAGCATCTTTTGCGCAAGCCATCACTGCTTCCCTAAATACATCCCATTCCTCCCCGACTCCCCTTACCTCCTTTGTTCTCACCTTTTTCCATTCTGTAGTCAGTCTCTCCTGGTACTTCCTCACACAAGTCTCCTTCCCAAGCTCACTTACTCTCCCCACTCTCTTCACCCCAACATTCTCTCTTCTTTTCTGGAAACCCCCACAAATTTTCACCTTCGCCTCCACAAGATAATGATCAGACATCCCTCCAGTTGCACCTCTCAGCACATTAACATCCAAAAGTCTCTCTTTCGTGCGTCTATCAATTAACACGTAATCCAATAACGCTCTCTGGCCATCTCTCCTACTTACATACGTATACTTATGTATATCTCGCTTTTTAAACCAGGTATTCCCAATCACCAGTCCTTTTTCAGCAAATAAATCTACAAGCTCTTCACCATTTCCATTTACAACACTGAACACTCCATGTATGCCAATTATTCCCTCAACTGCCACATTACTCACCTTTGCATTCAAATCACCCATCACTATAACCCGGTCTTGTGCATCAAAACCACTAACACACTCATTCAGCTGCTCCCAAAACACTTGCCTCTCATGATCTTTCTTCTCATACCCAGGTGCATATGCACCAATAATCACCCATCTCTCTCTGTCAACTTTCAGTTTTACCCATATCAATCTAGAATTTACTTTCTTACACTCTATCACATACTCCCACAACTCCTGATTCAGGAGTAGTGCTACTCCTTCCCTTGCTCTTGTCCTCTCACTAACCCCTGACTTTACTCCCAAGGCATTCCCAAACCACTCTTCCCCTTTACACTTTAGCTTCGTTTCCCTCAGAGCCAAAACATCCAGGTTCCTTTCCTCAAACATACTACCTATCTCTCCTTTTTTCTCATCTTGGTTACATCCACACACATTTAGACACCCCAATCTGAGCCTTCGAGGAGGATGAGCAATCCTCGTGTGACTCCTTCTTCTGT
Organism: Panulirus ornatus; assembly: GCF_036320965.1. Taxonomy (NCBI): domain Eukaryota; kingdom Metazoa; phylum Arthropoda; class Malacostraca; order Decapoda; family Palinuridae; genus Panulirus; species Panulirus ornatus. The sequence continues at coordinate 22,432,517 of NC_092251.1, read as the reverse complement.
TGCCCCTTTTAGAAGGTTAAAATACAAGGAGGGGAGGGTTTCTGACCCCCGCTCCCGTCCCCTTTAGTCGCCTTCTACGACACGTGAGGAATGCGTGGGAAGTATTCTTTCTCCCCTATCCCCAGGGATAATAATAATAATAATAATATATAATAATAATAATAATATATAAAAATAATAATAATAATAATAATATATCCCTGGGGATAGGGGAGAAAGAATACTTCCCACGTATTCCCTGCGTGTCGTAGAAGGCGACTAAAAGGGGAGGGAGCGGGGGGCTGGAAATCCTCCCCTCTTTTTTTTTTTTTTTTTTTTTTAACTTTCCAAGAGAAGGAACAGAGAAGGGGGCCAGGTGATGATATTCCCTCAGAGGCCCAGTCCTCTGTTCTTAACGCTACCTTGCTAATGCGGGAAATGGCGGATAGTTTGAAAGAAAAAAAAAAATATAATAATGTATAATAATTTTTTTTTTTTTTTTTTTGCTTTGTCGCTGTCTCCCGCGTTTGCGAGGTAGCACAAGGAAACAGACGAAAGAAATGGCCCAACCCACCCCCATACACATGTATATACATACGTCCACACACGCCAAATATACATACCTACACAGCTTTCCATGGTTTACCCCAGACGCTTCACATGCCCCGATTTAATCCACTGACAGCACGTCAACCCCGGTATACCACATCGCTCCAATTCACTCTATTCCTTGCCCTCCTTTCACCCTCCTGCATGTTCAGGCCCTGATAACACAAAATCTTTTTCACTCCATCTTTCCACCTCCAATTTGGTCTCCCTCTTCTCCTTGTTCCCTCCACCTCCGACACATATATCCTCTTGGTCAATCTTTCCTCACTCATTCTCTCCATGTGCCCAAACCATTTCAAAACACCCTCTTCTGCTCTCTCAACCACACTCTTTTTATTTCCACACATCTCTCTTACCCATACGTTACTTACTCAATCAAACCACCTCACACCACACATTGTCCTCAAACATCTCATTTCCAGCACATCTATCCTCCTGCGCACAACTCTATCCATAGCCCACGCCTCGCAACCATACAACATTGTTGGAACCACTATTCCTTCAAACATACTCATTTTTGCTTTCCGAGATAATGTTCTCGACTTCCACACATTCTTCAAGGCTCCCAGAATTTTCGCCCCCTCCCCCACCCTATGATCCACTTCCGCTTCCATGGTTCCATCCGCTGCCAGATCCACTCCCAGATATCTAAAACACTTCACTTCCTCCAGTTTTTCTCCATTCAAACTCACCTCCCAATTGGCTTGACCCTCAACCCTACTGTACCTAATAACCTTGCTCTTATTCACATTTACTCTTAACTTTCTTCTTTCACACACTTTACCAAACTCAGTCACCAGCTTCTGCAGTTTCTCACATGAATCAGCCACCAGCGCTGTATCATCAGCGAACAACAACTGACTCACTTCCCAAGTTCTCTCATCCCCAACAGACTTCATACTTGCCCCTCTTTCCAAAACTCTTGCATTCACCTCCTTAACAACCCCATCCATAAACAAATTAAACAACCATGGAGACATCACACACCCCTGCCGCAAACCTACATTCACTGAGAACCAATCACTTTCCTCTCTTCCTACACGTACACATGCCTTACATCCTCGATAAAAACTTTTCACTGCTTCTAACAACTTGCCTCCCACACCATATATTCTTAATACCTTCCACAGAGCATCTCTATCAACTCTATCATATGCCTTCTCCAGATCCATAAATGCTACATACAAATCCATTTGCTTTTCTAAGTATTTCTCACATACATTCTTCAAAGCAAACACCTGATCCACACATCCTCTACCACTTCTGAAACCACACTGCTCTTCCCCAATCTGATGCTCTGTACATGCTTTCACCCTCTCAATCAATACCCTCCCATATAATTTACCAGGAATACTCAACAAACTTATACCTCTGTAATTTGAGCACTCACTCTTATTCCCTTTGCCTTTGTACAGTGGCACTATGCACGCATTCCGCCAATCCTCAGGCACCTCACCATGAGTCATACATACATTAAATAACCTTACCAACCAGTCAACAATACAGTCACCCCCTTTTTTAATAAATTCCATTGCAATACCATCCAAACCTGCTGCCTTGCCGGCTTTCATCTTCCGCAAAGCTTTTACTACCTCTTCTCTGTTTACCAAATCATTTTCCCTAACCCTCTCACTTTGCACACCACCTCGACCAAAACACCCTATATCTGCCACTCTATCATCAAACACATTCAACAAACCTTCAAAATACTCACTCCATCTCCTTCTCACATCACCACTACTTGTTATCACCTCCCCATTTGCGCCCTTCACTGAAGTTCCCATTTGCTCCCTTGTCTTACGCACTTTATTTACCTCCTTCCAGAACATCTTTTTATTCTCCCTAAAATTTAATGATACTATCTCACCCCAACTCTCATTTGCCCTGGGGATTGGAAGAAAAATTACTTCCCACTCATTCCTCACGTGTCGTAGAAGGCGACTAAAGGGGACGGGAGCAGGGGCCTAGAAACCCTCCCCTCCTTGTATTTTAACTTTCTGAAAGGGGAAACAGAAGAAGGAGCCACGCAGGGAGTGCTCATCCTCCTCGAAGGCTCAGATTGGGGTGTCTAAATGTGTGTGGATGTAACCAAGATGAGAAAAAAAGGAGAGATAGGTAGTATGTTTGAGGAAAGGAACCTGGATGTTTTGGCTCTGAGTGAAATTATGCTCAAGGGTAAAGGGGAAGAGTGGTTTGGGAATGTCTTGGGAGTAAAGTCAGGGGTTAGTGAGAGGACAAGAGCAAGGGAAGGAATAGCACTACTCCTGAAACTGGAGTTGTGGGAGTATGTGATAGAGTGTAAGAAAGTAAACTCTAGATTGATATGGGTAAAACTAAAAGTTGATGGAGAGAGAGTGGTGATTATTGGTGCATATGCACCTGGGCATGAGAAGAAAGATCATGAGAGGCAAGTGTTTTGGGAGCAACTAAATGAGTGTGTTAGTGGTTTTGATGCAAGAGACCAGGTTATAGTGATGGGTGATTTGAATGCAAAGGTGAGTCATGTGGCAGTTGAGGGAATAATTGGTATACATGGGGTGTTCAGTGTTGTAAATGGAAATGGTGAAGAACTTGTAGATTTATGTGCTGAAAAAGGACTGGTGATTGGGAATACCTGGTTTAAAAAGCGAGATATACATAAGTATACATATGTAAGTAGGAGAGATGGCCAGAGAGCGTTACTGGATTACGTGTTAATCGATAGGCGCGAAAAAGAGAGACTTTTGGATGTTAATGTGCTGAGAGGTGCAACTGGAGGGATGTCTGATCATTATCTTGAGGAGGTGAAGGTGAGGATTTGTAGAGGTTTCCAGAAAATAAGAGAGAATGTTGGGGTGGAGAGAGTGGTGAGTGTAAGTGAGCTTGGGAAGGAGACTTGTGTGAGGGAGTATCAGGAGACTGAGTACAGAATGGAAAAAGATGAGAACAAAGGAGGTAAGGGGAGTGGGGGAGGAATGGGATGTATTTAGGGAAGCTGTGATGGCTTGCGCAAAAGATGCTTGTGGCGTGAGAAGCATGGGAGGTGGGCAGATTAGAAAGGGTAGTGAGTGGTGGGATGAAGAAGTAAGATTATTAGTGAAAGAGAGAGGCATTTGGACGATTTTTGCAGGGAAATAATGCAAATGAGCAGGAGATGTGTAAAAGAAAGAGGCAGCAGGTCAAGAGAAAGGTGCAAGAGGTGAAAAAGAAGGCCAATGAGAGTTGGGGTGAGAGAGTATCATTAAATTTTAGGGAGAATAAAAAGATGTTTTGGAAGGAGGTAAATAAAGTGCATAAGACAAGGGAACAAATGGGAACTTCAGTGAAGGGTGCTAATGGGGAGGTGATAACAAGTAGTGGTGATGTGAGAAGGAGATGGAGGAAGTATTTTGAAGGTTTGTTGAATGTGTTTGATGATAGAGTGGCAGATATAGGGTGTTTTGGTCAAGGTGGTGTGCAAAGTGAGAGGGTAAAGGAGGATGATTTGGTAAACAGAGAAGAGGTAGTAAAAGCTTTGCGGAAGATGAAAGCCGGCAAGGCAGCGGGTATGGATGGCATTGCAGAGGAATCTATTAAAAAAGGGGGTGACTGTGTTGCTGTCTGGTTGGTAAGGTTATTTAATGTATGTATGATTCATGGTGAGGCGCCTGAGGATTGGCAGAATGCTTGCATAGTGCCATTGTACAAAGGCAAAGAGGACAAAGGTGAGTGCTCAAATTACAGAAGTATAAGTTTCTTGAGTATTCCTGGTAAATTATATGGGAGGGTATTGATTGAGACAGTGAAAGCATGTACAGAGCATAAGATTGGGGAAGAGCAGTGTGGTTTCAGAAGTGGTAGAGGATGTGTGGATCAAGTGTTTGCTTTGAAGAATGTATGTGAGAAATACTTAGAAAAGCAAATGGATTTGTATGTAGCATTTATGGATCTGGAGAAAGTATATAATAGAGTTGATAGAGATGCTCTGTGGAGGGTATTAAGAATATATGGTGTGGGAGGCAAGTTGTTAGAAGCAGTGAAAAGTTTTTATCGAGGATGTAGGGCATGTGTACGTGAAGGAAGAGAGGAAAGTGATTGGTTCTCAGTGAATGTAGGTTTGTGGCAGGGGTGTGTGATGTCTCCATGGTTGTTTAATTTGTTTATGGATGGGGTTGTTAGGGAGGAGAATGCAAGAGTTCTGGAAAGAGGGGCAAGTATGCAGTCTGTTGTGGATGAGAGCTTGGGAAGTGAGTCAGTTGTTGTTTGCTGATGATACAGCGCTGGTGACTGACTCATGTGAGAAACTGCAGAAGCTGGTGACTGAGTTTGATAAAGTGTGTGAAAGAAGAAAGTTGAGAGTGAATGTGAATAAGAGCAAGGTTATTAGGTACAGTAGGGTTGACGGTCAAGTCAATTGGGAGATAAATTTGAATGGAGAAAAACTGGAGGAACTGAAGTGTTTTAGATATCTGGGAGTGGATTTGGCAGCGGATGGTACCATGGAAGCGAAAGTGAATCATAGGGTGGGGGAGGGGGCGAAAATTCTGGGAGCCTTGAAGAATGTGTGGAAGTCAAGAACATTATCTCGGAAAGCAAAAATGGGTATGTTTGAAGGAATAGTGGTTCCAACAATGTTGTATGGTTGCGAGGCGTGGGCTTTGGACAGAGTTGTGCGGAGGAGGGTGGATGTGCTGGAAATGAGATGTTTGAGGACAATATGTGGTGTGAGGTGGTTTGATCGAGTAAGTAATAATAGGGTAAGAGAGGTGTGTGGTAATAAAAAGAGTGTGGTTGAGAGAGCAGAAGAGGGTGTTTTGAAATGGTTTGGTCGCATGGAGAGAATGAGTGAGGAAAGATTGACAAAAAGGATATATGTGTCAGAGGTGGAGGGAACGAGGAGAAGTGGGAGACCTAATTGGAGGTGGAAAGATGGGAGTGAAAAAGATTTTGAGTGATCGGGGCCTGAGCATACAGGAGGGTGAAAGGCGTGCAAGGAATATAGTACATTGGAACGATGTGGTATACCGGGGTCGACATGCTGTCAGTGGATTGAACCAGGGCATGTGAAGCATCTGGGGTAAACCATGGAAAGTTCTGTGGGGCCTGGGTGTGGAAAGGGAGCTGTGGTTTCGGTGCATTATTACATGGCAGCGAGAGACTGAGTGTGAATGAATGGGGCCTTTGTAGTCTTCCTAGCGCTACCTCGCGCACATGAAGGGGGAGGGGGTTGTTATTTCATGTGTGGCACGGTGGCAATGGGAATGAATAAAGGCAAACAGTATGAATTATGTACATGTGTATACATGTATATGTTCCTATGAGTCCACGGGGGAAATGAAACACGAAAAGTTCCCAAGTGCACTTTCGTGTAATAATCACATCATCAGGGGAGACACAAGTGAGGAATATAACAGTCAGTTGATATACATCGACAATCACATGTTTACCAAATGGCGTCCTAGCTTTGTCTCTTCGATGTATATCAACTGACTGTTATATTGCTCACTTGTGTCTCCCCTGATGATGTGATTATTACATGAAAGTGCACTTGGGAACTTTTCGTGTTTCATTTTCCCCGTGGACTCATAGGAATATCTTGATCACGCGCAAAATTGTGATCCTTTCCAACATGTATATGTCTGTATGTGTATATATATGTATACGTTGAGATGTATAGGTATGTATATTTGCGTGTGTGGACGTGTATGTATATACATGTGTATGTGGGTGGGTTGGGCCATTCTTTCGTCTCTTTCCTTGCGCTACCTCGCTACCACAGGAGACAGCGACAAAGCAAATAATAATAATAATAGAAATATATTTCTTTCATACTATTCGCTATCTCCTGCGTTAGCAAGATAGCGTTAAAAACAGAGGACTGGACCTTCGAAGGAATATCCTCACCTGGCCCCCTTCTCTGTTCCTTCTTTTGGGGGAAAAAAAAAAAAAAATGAGGGGAGGATCTCCAGCCCCCGCTCCCTTCCCTTTTAGTCACCTTCTACAACAAGCAGGGAATACATGGGAAGTATTCTCTCTCCCCTATCCCCTGGGATATATATATATATATATTTTTTTTTTTTTTTTTATACTTTGTCGCTGTCTCCCGCGTCTGCGAGGTAGCGCAAGGAAACAGACGAAAGAAATGGCCCAACCCCCCCCATACACATGTACATACACACGTCCACACACGCAAATAAACATACCTACACAGCTTTCCATGGTTTACCCCGGACGCTTCACATGCCTTGGTTCAATCCACTGACAGCACGTCAACCCCTGTATACCACATCACTCCAATTCGCTCTATTTCTTGCCCTCCTTTCACCCTCCTGCATGTTCAGGCCCCGATCACACAAAATCCTTTTCACTCCATCCTTCCACCTCCAATTTGGTCTCCCTCTTCTCCTCGTTCCCTCCACCTCCGACACATATATCCCCTTGGTCAATCTTTCCTCACTCATTCTCTCCATGTGCCCAAACCACTTCAAAACACCCTCTTCTGCTCTCTCAACCACGCTCTTCTTACTTCCACACATCTCTCTTACCCTTACGTTACTTACTCGATCAAACCACCTCACACCACACATTGTCCTCAAACATCTCATTTCCAGCACATCCATCCTCCTGCGCACAACTCCATCCATAGCCCACGCCTCGCAACCATACAACATTGTTGGAACCACTATTCCTTCAAACATACCCATTTTTGCTTTCCGGGATAATGTTCTCGACTTCCACACATTTTTCAAGGCTCCCAAAATTTTTGCCCCCTCCCCCACCCTATGATCCACTTCCGCTTCCATGGTACCATCCGCTGCCAGATCCACTCCCAGATATCTAAAACACTTCACTTCCTCCAGTTTTTCTCCATTCAAACTCACCTCCCAATTGACTTGACCCTCAACCCTACTGTAACCTAATAACCCTGCTCTTATTCACATCCACTCTTAACTTTCTTCTTCCACACACTTTACCAAACTCCGTCACCAGCTTCTGCAGTTTCTCACATGAACCCGCCACCAGCGCTGTATCATCAGCGAACAACAACTGACTCACTTCCCAAGCTCTCTCATCCCCAACAGACTTCATACTTGCCCCTCTCTCCAAAACTCTTGCATTCACCTCCCTAACAACCCCATCCATAAACAAATTAAACAACCATGGAGACATCACACACCCCTGCCGCAAACCTACATTCACTGAGAACCAATCACTTTCCTCTCTTCCTACACGTACACATGCCTTACATCCTCGATAAAAACTTTTCACTGCTTCTAACAACTTGCCTCCCACACCATATATTCTTAATACCTTCCACAGAGCATCTCTATCAACTCTATCATATGCCTTCTCCAGATCCATAAATGCTACATACAAATCCATTTGCTTTTCTAAGTATTTCTCACATACATTCTTCAAAGCAAACACCTGATCCACACATCCTCTACCACTTCTGAAACCACACTGCTCTTCCCCAATCTGATGCTCTGTACATGCCTTCACCCTCTCAATCAGTACCCTCCCATATAATTTACCAGGAATACTCAACAAACTCATACCTCTGTAATTTGAGCACTCACTCTTATCCCCTTTGCCTCTGTACAATGGCACCATGCATGCATTCCGCCAATCCTCAGGCACCTCACCATGAGTCACACACACATTAAATAACCTTACCAACCAGTCAACAATACAGTCACCCCCTTTTTTAATAAATTCCACTGCAATACCATCCAAACCCGCTGCCTTGCCGGCTTTCATCTTCCGCAAAGCTTCTACTACCTCTTCTCTGTTTACCAAATCATTTTCCCTAACCCTCTCACTTTGCACACCACCTCGACCCAAACACCCTATATCTGCCACTCTGTCATCAGACACATTCAACAAACCTTCAAAATACTCATTCCATCTCCTTCTCACATCACCACTACTTGTTATCACCTCCCCACTTACGCCCTTCACTGAAGTTCCCATTTGCTCCCTTGTCTTACGCACCCTATTTACCTCCTTCCAGAACATCTTTTTATTCTCCCTAAAATTTACTGATAGTCTCTCACCCCAACTCTCATTTGCCCTTTTTTTCACCTCTTGCACCTTTCTCTTGACCTCCTGTCTCTTTCTTTTATACTTCTCCCACTCAATTGCATTTTTTCCCTGCAAAAATCGTCCAAATGCCTCTCTCTTCTCTTTCACTAATACTCTTACTTCTTCATCCCACCACTCACTACCCTTTCTAAACAGCCCACCTCCCACTCTTCTCATGCCACAAGCATCTTTTGCGCAATCCATCACTGATTCCCTAAATACATCCCATTCCTCCCCCACTCCCCTTACTTCCATTGTTCTCACCTTTTTCCCATTCTGTACACAGTCTCTCCAGATACTTCTTCACACAGGTCTCCTTCCCAAGCTCACTTACTCTCACCACCTTCTTCACCCCAACATTCACTCTTCTTTTCTGAAAACCCATACTAATCTTCACCTTAGCCTCCACAAGATAATGATCAGACATCCCTCCAGTTGCACCTCTCAGCACATTGACATCCAAAAGTCTCTCTTTCGCACGCCTGTCAATTAACACGTAATCCAATAACGCTCTCTGGCCATCTCTCCTACTTACATAAGTATACTTATGTATATCTCGCTTTTTAAACCAGGTATTCCCAATCATCAGTCCTTTTTCAGCACATAAATCTACAAGCTCTTCACCATTTCCATTTACAACACTGAACACCCCATGCATACCAATTATTCCCTCGACTGCCACATTACTCACCTTTGCATTCAAATCACCCATCACTATAACCCGGTCTCGTGCATCAAAACCGCTAACACACTCATTTAGCTGCTCCCAAAACACTTGCCTCTCATGATCTTTCTTCTCATGCCCAGGTGCATATGCACCAATAATCACCCACCTCTCTCCATCAACTTTCAATTTTACCCATATTAATCGAGAATTTACTTTCTTACATTCTATCACATACTCCCACAACTCCTGTTTCAGGAGTATTGCTACTCCTTCCCTTGCTCTTGTCCTCTCACTAACCCCTGACTTTACTCCCCAGACATTTCCAAACCACTCTTCCCCTTTACCCTTGAGCTTCGTTTCACTCAGAGCCAAAACATCCAGGTTCCTTTCCTCAAACATACTACCTATCTCTCCTTTTTTCACATCTTGGTTACATCCACACACATTTAGGCACCCCACTCTGAGCCTTCGAGGAGGATGAGCACTCCCCGCATGACTCCTTCTTCTGTTTCCCATTTTAGAAAGTTAATACAAGGAGGGGAGGATTTCCGGCCCCCCCGCTCCCGTCCCCTCTAGTCGCTTTCTACGACACGCGAGGAATACGTGGGAAGTATTCTTTCACCCCTATCCCCAGGGATAATATACATATATGTACACACACACACACACACACACGCACACACACACATATATATACATATGAAAAATGTAAGAAACAATTTAGAAAACAAACTTTTAGCTTGAAATGAATGAAAAAATGAGCGTCACATAATGGTTCAACCTCTGGCTATGGAAAAGGAAAATGTACAATTTATTCACACAAACGTCAATAGCAGTTCTCATCAATATCACCACTGAATCAGTAAGCTTCAATGTCTAAGCTACATTTTTCTCCATATATATATATATATATATATATATATATATATATATATATATATATATATATATTTTTTTTTGTCGCTGTCTCCCGCGCTCGCGAGGTAGCGCAAGGAAACAGACGAAAGAAATGGCCCAACCCACCCCCATACACATGTATATACATACGTCCACACACGCAAATATACATACCTACACAGTTTTCCATGGTTTATCCCAGACGCTTCACATGCCCTGATTCAATCCACTGACAGCACATCAACCCCGGTATACCACATCGCTCCATTTCACTCTATCCCTTGCACACCTTTCACCCTCCTGCATGTTCAGGCCCCGATTACTCAAAATCTTTTTCACTCCATCTTTCCACCTCCAATTTGGTCTCCCACTTCTCCTCGTTCCCTCCACCTCTGACACATATATCCTCTTGGTCAATCTTTCCACACTCATTCTCTCCATGTGCCCAAACCATTTCAAAACACCCTCTTCTGCTCTCGCAACCACACTCTTTTTATTTCCACACATCTCTCTTACCCTTACATTACTTACTCGATCAAACCACCTCACACCACATATTGTCCTCAAACATCTCATTTCCAGCACATCCATCCTCCTGTGCACAACTCTATCCATAGCCCACGCCTCGCAACCATACAACATTATTGGAACCACTATTCCTTCAAACATACCCATTTTTGCTTTCCGTTATAATGTTCTCGACTTCCAAACATTCTTCAAGGCTCCCAGAATTTTCGCCCCCTCCCCCACCCTATGATTCACTTCCGCTTCTATGATTCCATCCGCTGCCAGATCCACTCCCAGATATCTAAAATACTTTACTTCCTCCAGTTTTTCTCCATTCAAACTTACCTCCCAATTGACTTGACCCTCAACCCAACTGAACCTAACAACCTTGCTCTTATTCACATTTACTCTTAACTTTCTTCTTTCACACACTTTACCAAACTCAGTCACCAGCTTCTGCAGTTTCTTACATGAATCAGCCACCAGCGCTGTATCATCAGCGAACAACAACTGACTCACTTCCCAAGCTCTCTCATCCACAACAGACTGCATACTTGCCCCTCTTCCCAAAACTCTTGCATTCACCTCCCTAATAACCCCATCCATAAACAAATTAAACAACCATGGAGACATCACACACCCCTGCCACAAACCTACATTCACTGAGAACCAATCACTTTCCTCTCTTCCTACACGTACACATGCCTTACATCCTCTCCCACTCATTTGCATTTTTTCCCTGCAAAAATCGTCCAAATGCCTCTCTCTTCTCTTTCACTAATAATCTTACTTCTTCATCCCACCACTCACTACCTTTTCTAATCAACCCACCTCCCACGCTTCTCATGCCACAAGCATCTTTTGCGCAAGCCATCACTGCTTCCCTAAATACATCCCATTCCTCCCCGACTCCCCTTACCTCCTTTGTTCTCACCTTTTTCCATTCTGTAGTCAGTCTCTCCTGGTACTTCCTCACACAAGTCTCCTTCCCAAGCTCACTTACTCTCCCCACTCTCTTCACCCCAACATTCTCTCTTCTTTTCTGGAAACCCCCACAAATTTTCACCTTCGCCTCCACAAGATAATGATCAGACATCCCTCCAGTTGCACCTCTCAGCACATTAACATCCAAAAGTCTCTCTTTCGTGCGTCTATCAATTAACACGTAATCCAATAACGCTCTCTGGCCATCTCTCCTACTTACATACGTATACTTATGTATATCTCGCTTTTTAAACCAGGTATTCCCAATCACCAGTCCTTTTTCAGCAAATAAATCTACAAGCTCTTCACCATTTCCATTTACAACACTGAACACTCCATGTATGCCAATTATTCCCTCAACTGCCACATTACTCACCTTTGCATTCAAATCACCCATCACTATAACCCGGTCTTGTGCATCAAAACCACTAACACACTCATTCAGCTGCTCCCAAAACACTTGCCTCTCATGATCTTTCTTCTCATACCCAGGTGCATATGCACCAATAATCACCCATCTCTCTCTGTCAACTTTCAGTTTTACCCATATCAATCTAGAATTTACTTTCTTACACTCTATCACATACTCCCACAACTCCTGATTCAGGAGTAGTGCTACTCCTTCCCTTGCTCTTGTCCTCTCACTAACCCCTGACTTTACTCCCAAGGCATTCCCAAACCACTCTTCCCCTTTACACTTTAGCTTCGTTTCCCTCAGAGCCAAAACATCCAGGTTCCTTTCCTCAAACATACTACCTATCTCTCCTTTTTTCTCATCTTGGTTACATCCACACACATTTAGACACCCCAATCTGAGCCTTCGAGGAGGATGAGCAATCCTCGTGTGACTCCTTCTTCTGTTGCCCCTTTTAGAAGGTTAAAATACAAGGAGGGGAGGGTTTCTGACCCCCGCTCCCGTCCCCTTTAGTCGCCTTCTACGACACGTGAGGAATGCGTGGGAAGTATTCTTTCTCCCCTATCCCCAGGGATAATAATAATAATAATAATATATAATAATAATAATAATATATAAAAATAATAATAATAATAATAATATATCCCTGGGGATAGGGGAGAAAGAATACTTCCCACGTATTCCCTGCGTGTCGTAGAAGGCGACTAAAAGGGGAGGGAGCGGGGGGCTGGAAATCCTCCCCTCTTTTTTTTTTTTTTTTTTTTTTAACTTTCCAAGAGAAGGAACAGAGAAGGGGGCCAGGTGATGATATTCCCTCAGAGGCCCAGTCCTCTGTTCTTAACGCTACCTTGCTAATGCGGGAAATGGCGGATAGTTTGAAAGAAAAAAAAAAATATAATAATGTATAATAATTTTTTTTTTTTTTTTTTTGCTTTGTCGCTGTCTCCCGCGTTTGCGAGGTAGCACAAGGAAACAGACGAAAGAAATGGCCCAACCCACCCCCATACACATGTATATACATACGTCCACACACGCCAAATATACATACCTACACAGCTTTCCATGGTTTACCCCAGACGCTTCACATGCCCCGATTTAATCCACTGACAGCACGTCAACCCCGGTATACCACATCGCTCCAATTCACTCTATTCCTTGCCCTCCTTTCACCCTCCTGCATGTTCAGGCCCTGATAACACAAAATCTTTTTCACTCCATCTTTCCACCTCCAATTTGGTCTCCCTCTTCTCCTTGTTCCCTCCACCTCCGACACATATATCCTCTTGGTCAATCTTTCCTCACTCATTCTCTCCATGTGCCCAAACCATTTCAAAACACCCTCTTCTGCTCTCTCAACCACACTCTTTTTATTTCCACACATCTCTCTTACCCATACGTTACTTACTCAATCAAACCACCTCACACCACACATTGTCCTCAAACATCTCATTTCCAGCACATCTATCCTCCTGCGCACAACTCTATCCATAGCCCACGCCTCGCAACCATACAACATTGTTGGAACCACTATTCCTTCAAACATACTCATTTTTGCTTTCCGAGATAATGTTCTCGACTTCCACACATTCTTCAAGGCTCCCAGAATTTTCGCCCCCTCCCCCACCCTATGATCCACTTCCGCTTCCATGGTTCCATCCGCTGCCAGATCCACTCCCAGATATCTAAAACACTTCACTTCCTCCAGTTTTTCTCCATTCAAACTCACCTCCCAATTGGCTTGACCCTCAACCCTACTGTACCTAATAACCTTGCTCTTATTCACATTTACTCTTAACTTTCTTCTTTCACACACTTTACCAAACTCAGTCACCAGCTTCTGCAGTTTCTCACATGAATCAGCCACCAGCGCTGTATCATCAGCGAACAACAACTGACTCACTTCCCAAGTTCTCTCATCCCCAACAGACTTCATACTTGCCCCTCTTTCCAAAACTCTTGCATTCACCTCCTTAACAACCCCATCCATAAACAAATTAAACAACCATGGAGACATCACACACCCCTGCCGCAAACCTACATTCACTGAGAACCAATCACTTTCCTCTCTTCCTACACGTACACATGCCTTACATCCTCGATAAAAACTTTTCACTGCTTCTAACAACTTGCCTCCCACACCATATATTCTTAATACCTTCCACAGAGCATCTCTATCAACTCTATCATATGCCTTCTCCAGATCCATAAATGCTACATACAAATCCATTTGCTTTTCTAAGTATTTCTCACATACATTCTTCAAAGCAAACACCTGATCCACACATCCTCTACCACTTCTGAAACCACACTGCTCTTCCCCAATCTGATGCTCTGTACATGCTTTCACCCTCTCAATCAATACCCTCCCATATAATTTACCAGGAATACTCAACAAACTTATACCTCTGTAATTTGAGCACTCACTCTTATTCCCTTTGCCTTTGTACAGTGGCACTATGCACGCATTCCGCCAATCCTCAGGCACCTCACCATGAGTCATACATACATTAAATAACCTTACCAACCAGTCAACAATACAGTCACCCCCTTTTTTAATAAATTCCATTGCAATACCATCCAAACCTGCTGCCTTGCCGGCTTTCATCTTCCGCAAAGCTTTTACTACCTCTTCTCTGTTTACCAAATCATTTTCCCTAACCCTCTCACTTTGCACACCACCTCGACCAAAACACCCTATATCTGCCACTCTATCATCAAACACATTCAACAAACCTTCAAAATACTCACTCCATCTCCTTCTCACATCACCACTACTTGTTATCACCTCCCCATTTGCGCCCTTCACTGAAGTTCCCATTTGCTCCCTTGTCTTACGCACTTTATTTACCTCCTTCCAGAACATCTTTTTATTCTCCCTAAAATTTAATGATACTATCTCACCCCAACTCTCATTTGCCCTGGGGATTGGAAGAAAAATTACTTCCCACTCATTCCTCACGTGTCGTAGAAGGCGACTAAAGGGGACGGGAGCAGGGGCCTAGAAACCCTCCCCTCCTTGTATTTTAACTTTCTGAAAGGGGAAACAGAAGAAGGAGCCACGCAGGGAGTGCTCATCCTCCTCGAAGGCTCAGATTGGGGTGTCTAAATGTGTGTGGATGTAACCAAGATGAGAAAAAAAGGAGAGATAGGTAGTATGTTTGAGGAAAGGAACCTGGATGTTTTGGCTCTGAGTGAAATTATGCTCAAGGGTAAAGGGGAAGAGTGGTTTGGGAATGTCTTGGGAGTAAAGTCAGGGGTTAGTGAGAGGACAAGAGCAAGGGAAGGAATAGCACTACTCCTGAAACTGGAGTTGTGGGAGTATGTGATAGAGTGTAAGAAAGTAAACTCTAGATTGATATGGGTAAAACTAAAAGTTGATGGAGAGAGAGTGGTGATTATTGGTGCATATGCACCTGGGCATGAGAAGAAAGATCATGAGAGGCAAGTGTTTTGGGAGCAACTAAATGAGTGTGTTAGTGGTTTTGATGCAAGAGACCAGGTTATAGTGATGGGTGATTTGAATGCAAAGGTGAGTCATGTGGCAGTTGAGGGAATAATTGGTATACATGGGGTGTTCAGTGTTGTAAATGGAAATGGTGAAGAACTTGTAGATTTATGTGCTGAAAAAGGACTGGTGATTGGGAATACCTGGTTTAAAAAGCGAGATATACATAAGTATACATATGTAAGTAGGAGAGATGGCCAGAGAGCGTTACTGGATTACGTGTTAATCGATAGGCGCGAAAAAGAGAGACTTTTGGATGTTAATGTGCTGAGAGGTGCAACTGGAGGGATGTCTGATCATTATCTTGAGGAGGTGAAGGTGAGGATTTGTAGAGGTTTCCAGAAAATAAGAGAGAATGTTGGGGTGGAGAGAGTGGTGAGTGTAAGTGAGCTTGGGAAGGAGACTTGTGTGAGGGAGTATCAGGAGACTGAGTACAGAATGGAAAAAGATGAGAACAAAGGAGGTAAGGGGAGTGGGGGAGGAATGGGATGTATTTAGGGAAGCTGTGATGGCTTGCGCAAAAGATGCTTGTGGCGTGAGAAGCATGGGAGGTGGGCAGATTAGAAAGGGTAGTGAGTGGTGGGATGAAGAAGTAAGATTATTAGTGAAAGAGAGAGGCATTTGGACGATTTTTGCAGGGAAATAATGCAAATGAGCAGGAGATGTGTAAAAGAAAGAGGCAGCAGGTCAAGAGAAAGGTGCAAGAGGTGAAAAAGAAGGCCAATGAGAGTTGGGGTGAGAGAGTATCATTAAATTTTAGGGAGAATAAAAAGATGTTTTGGAAGGAGGTAAATAAAGTGCATAAGACAAGGGAACAAATGGGAACTTCAGTGAAGGGTGCTAATGGGGAGGTGATAACAAGTAGTGGTGATGTGAGAAGGAGATGGAGTGAGTATTTTGAAGGTTTGTTGAATGTGTTTGATGATAGAGTGGCAGATATAGGGTGTTTTGGTCAAGGTGGTGTGCAAAGTGAGAGGGTAAAGGAGGATGATTTGGTAAACAGAGAAGAGGTAGTAAAAGCTTTGCGGAAGATGAAAGCCGGCAAGGCAGCGGGTATGGATGGCATTGCAGAGGAATCTATTAAAAAAGGGGGTGACTGTGTTGCTGTCTGGTTGGTAAGGTTATTTAATGTATGTATGATTCATGGTGAGGCGCCTGAGGATTGGCAGAATGCTTGCATAGTGCCATTGTACAAAGGCAAAGAGGACAAAGGTGAGTGCTCAAATTACAGAAGTATAAGTTTCTTGAGTATTCCTGGTAAATTATATGGGAGGGTATTGATTGAGACGGTGAAAGCATGTACAGAGCATAAGATTGGGGAAGAGCAGTGTGGTTTCAGAAGTGGTAGAGGATGTGTGGATCAAGTGTTTGCTTTGAAGAATGTATGTGAGAAATACTTAGAAAAGCAAATGGATTTGTATGTAGCATTTATGGATCTGGAGAAAGTATATAATAGAGTTGATAGAGATGCTCTGTGGAGGGTATTAAGAATATATGGTGTGGGAGGCAAGTTGTTAGAAGCAGTGAAAAGTTTTTATCGAGGATGTAGGGCATGTGTACGTGAAGGAAGAGAGGAAAGTGATTGGTTCTCAGTGAATGTAGGTTTGTGGCAGGGGTGTGTGATGTCTCCATGGTTGTTTAATTTGTTTATGGATGGGGTTGTTAGGGAGGAGAATGCAAGAGTTCTGGAAAGAGGGGCAAGTATGCAGTCTGTTGTGGATGAGAGCTTGGGAAGTGAGTCAGTTGTTGTTTGCTGATGATACAGCGCTGGTGACTGACTCATGTGAGAAACTGCAGAAGCTGGTGACTGAGTTTGATAAAGTGTGTGAAAGAAGAAAGTTGAGAGTGAATGTGAATAAGAGCAAGGTTATTAGGTACAGTAGGGTTGACGGTCAAGTCAATTGGGAGATAAATTTGAATGGAGAAAAACTGGAGGAACTGAAGTGTTTTAGATATCTGGGAGTGGATTTGGCAGCGGATGGTACCATGGAAGCGAAAGTGAATCATAGGGTGGGGGAGGGGGCGAAAATTCTGGGAGCCTTGAAGAATGTGTGGAAGTCAAGAACATTATCTCGGAAAGCAAAAATGGGTATGTTTGAAGGAATAGTGGTTCCAACAATGTTGTATGGTTGCGAGGCGTGGGCTTTGGACAGAGTTGTGCGGAGGAGGGTGGATGTGCTGGAAATGAGATGTTTGAGGACAATATGTGGTGTGAGGTGGTTTGATCGAGTAAGTAATAATAGGGTAAGAGAGGTGTGTGGTAATAAAAAGAGTGTGGTTGAGAGAGCAGAAGAGGGTGTTTTGAAATGGTTTGGTCGCATGGAGAGAATGAGTGAGGAAAGATTGACAAAAAGGATATATGTGTCAGAGGTGGAGGGAACGAGGAGAAGTGGGAGACCTAATTGGAGGTGGAAAGATGGGAGTGAAAAAGATTTTGAGTGATCGGGGCCTGAGCATACAGGAGGGTGAAAGGCGTGCAAGGAATATAGTACATTGGAACGATGTGGTATACCGGGGTCGACATGCTGTCAGTGGATTGAACCAGGGCATGTGAAGCATCTGGGGTAAACCATGGAAAGTTCTGTGGGGCCTGGGTGTGGAAAGGGAGCTGTGGTTTCGGTGCATTATTACATGGCAGCGAGAGACTGAGTGTGAATGAATGGGGCCTTTGTAGTCTTCCTAGCGCTACCTCGCGCACATGAAGGGGGAGGGGGTTGTTATTTCATGTGTGGCACGGTGGCAATGGGAATGAATAAAGGCAAACAGTATGAATTATGTACATGTGTATACATGTATATGTTCCTATGAGTCCACGGGGGAAATGAAACACGAAAAGTTCCCAAGTGCACTTTCGTGTAATAATCACATCATCAGGGGAGACACAAGTGAGGAATATAACAGTCAGTTGATATACATCGACAATCACATGTTTACCAAATGGCGTCCTAGCTTTGTCTCTTCGATGTATATCAACTGACTGTTATATTGCTCACTTGTGTCTCCCCTGATGATGTGATTATTACATGAAAGTGCACTTGGGAACTTTTCGTGTTTCATTTTCCCCGTGGACTCATAGGAATATCTTGATCACGCGCAAAATTGTGATCCTTTCCAACATGTATATGTCTGTATGTGTATATATATGTATACGTTGAGATGTATAGGTATGTATATTTGCGTGTGTGGACGTGTATGTATATACATGTGTATGTGGGTGGGTTGGGCCATTCTTTCGTCTCTTTCCTTGCGCTACCTCGCTACCACAGGAGACAGCGACAAAGCAAATAATAATAATAATAGAAATATATTTCTTTCATACTATTCGCTATCTCCTGCGTTAGCAAGATAGCGTTAAAAACAGAGGACTGGACCTTCGAAGGAATATCCTCACCTGGCCCCCTTCTCTGTTCCTTCTTTTGGGGGAAAAAAAAAAAAAATGAGGGGAGGATCTCCAGCCCCCGCTCCCTTCCCTTTTAGTCACCTTCTACAACAAGCAGGGAATACGTGGGAAGTATTCTCTCTCCCCTATCCCCTGGGATATATATATATATATATTTTTTTTTTTTTTTTTATACTTTGTCGCTGTCTCCCGCGTCTGCGAGGTAGCGCAAGGAAACAGACGAAAGAAATGGCCCAACCCCCCCCATACACATGTACATACACACGTCCACACACGCAAATAAACATACCTACACAGCTTTCCATGGTTTACCCCGGACGCTTCACATGCCTTGGTTCAATCCACTGACAGCACGTCAACCCCTGTATACCACATCACTCCAATTCGCTCTATTTCTTGCCCTCCTTTCACCCTCCTGCATGTTCAGGCCCCGATCACACAAAATCCTTTTCACTCCATCCTTCCACCTCCAATTTGGTCTCCCTCTTCTCCTCGTTCCCTCCACCTCCGACACATATATCCCCTTGGTCAATCTTTCCTCACTCATTCTCTCCATGTGCCCAAACCACTTCAAAACACCCTCTTCTGCTCTCTCAACCACGCTCTTCTTACTTCCACACATCTCTCTTACCCTTACGTTACTTACTCGATCAAACCACCTCACACCACACATTGTCCTCAAACATCTCATTTCCAGCACATCCATCCTCCTGCGCACAACTCCATCCATAGCCCACGCCTCGCAACCATACAACATTGTTGGAACCACTATTCCTTCAAACATACCCATTTTTGCTTTCCGGGATAATGTTCTCGACTTCCACACATTTTTCAAGGCTCCCAAAATTTTTGCCCCCTCCCCCACCCTATGATCCACTTCCGCTTCCATGGTACCATCCGCTGCCAGATCCACTCCCAGATATCTAAAACACTTCACTTCCTCCAGTTTTTCTCCATTCAAACTCACCTCCCAATTGACTTGACCCTCAACCCTACTGTACCTAATAACCCTGCTCTTATTCACATCCACTCTTAACTTTCTTCTTCCACACACTTTACCAAACTCCGTCACCAGCTTCTGCAGTTTCTCACATGAACCCGCCACCAGCGCTGTATCATCAGCGAACAACAACTGACTCACTTCCCAAGCTCTCTCATCCCCAACAGACTTCATACTTGCCCCTCTCTCCAAAACTCTTGCATTCACCTCCCTAACAACCCCATCCATAAACAAATTAAACAACCATGGAGACATCACACACCCCTGCCGCAAACCTACATTCACTGAGAACCAATCACTTTCCTCTCTTCCTACACGTACACATGCCTTACATCCTCGATAAAAACTTTTCACTGCTTCTAACAACTTGCCTCCCACACCATATATTCTTAATACCTTCCACAGAGCATCTCTATCAACTCTATCATATGCCTTCTCCAGATCCATAAATGCTACATACAAATCCATTTGCTTTTCTAAGTATTTCTCACATACATTCTTCAAAGCAAACACCTGATCCACACATCCTCTACCACTTCTGAAACCACACTGCTCTTCCCCAATCTGATGCTCTGTACATGCCTTCACCCTCTCAATCAGTACCCTCCCATATAATTTACCAGGAATACTCAACAAACTCATACCTCTGTAATTTGAGCACTCACTCTTATCCCCTTTGCCTCTGTACAATGGCACCATGCATGCATTCCGCCAATCCTCAGGCACCTCACCATGAGTCACACACACATTAAATAACCTTACCAACCAGTCAACAATACAGTCACCCCCTTTTTTAATAAATTCCACTGCAATACCATCCAAACCCGCTGCCTTGCCGGCTTTCATCTTCCGCAAAGCTTCTACTACCTCTTCTCTGTTTACCAAATCATTTTCCCTAACCCTCTCACTTTGCACACCACCTCGACCCAAACACCCTATATCTGCCACTCTGTCATCAGACACATTCAACAAACCTTCAAAATACTCATTCCATCTCCTTCTCACATCACCACTACTTGTTATCACCTCCCCACTTACGCCCTTCACTGAAGTTCCCATTTGCTCCCTTGTCTTACGCACCCTATTTACCTCCTTCCAGAACATCTTTTTATTCTCCCTAAAATTTACTGATAGTCTCTCACCCCAACTCTCATTTGCCCTTTTTTTCACCTCTTGCACCTTTCTCTTGACCTCCTGTCTCTTTCTTTTATACTTCTCCCACTCAATTGCATTTTTTCCCTGCAAAAATCGTCCAAATGCCTCTCTCTTCTCTTTCACTAATACTCTTACTTCTTCATCCCACCACTCACTACCCTTTCTAAACAGCCCACCTCCCACTCTTCTCATGCCACAAGCATCTTTTGCGCAATCCATCACTGATTCCCTAAATACATCCCATTCCTCCCCTACTCCCCTTACTTCCATTGTTCTCACCTTTTTCCATTCTGTACACAGTCTCTCCAGATACTTCTTCACACAGGTCTCCTTCCCAAGCTCACTTACTCTCACCACCTTCTTCACCCCAACATTCACTCTTCTTTTCTGAAAACCCATACTAATCTTCACCTTAGCCTCCACAAGATAATGATCAGACATCCCTCCAGTTGCACCTCTCAGCACATTGACATCCAAAAGTCTCTCTTTCGCACGCCTGTCAATTAACACGTAATCCAATAACGCTCTCTGGCCATCTCTCCTACTTACATAAGTATACTTATGTATATCTCGCTTTTTAAACCAGGTATTCCCAATCATCAGTCCTTTTTCAGCACATAAATCTACAAGCTCTTCACCATTTCCATTTACAACACTGAACACCCCATGCATACCAATTATTCCCTCGACTGCCACATTACTCACCTTTGCATTCAAATCACCCATCACTATAACCCGGTCTCGTGCATCAAAACCGCTAACACACTCATTTAGCTGCTCCCAAAACACTTGCCTCTCATGATCTTTCTTCTCATGCCCAGGTGCATATGCACCAATAATCACCCACCTCTCTCCATCAACTTTCAATTTTACCCATATTAATCGAGAATTTACTTTCTTACATTCTATCACATACTCCCACAACTCCTGTTTCAGGAGTATTGCTACTCCTTCCCTTGCTCTTGTCCTCTCACTAACCCCTGACTTTACTCCCCAGACATTTCCAAACCACTCTTCCCCTTTACCCTTGAGCTTCGTTTCACTCAGAGCCAAAACATCCAGGTTCCTTTCCTCAAACATACTACCTATCTCTCCTTTTTTCACATCTTGGTTACATCCACACACATTTAGGCACCCCACTCTGAGCCTTCGAGGAGGATGAGCACTCCCCGCATGACTCCTTCTTCTGTTTCCCATTTTAGAAAGTTAATACAAGGAGGGGAGGATTTCCGGCCCCCCGCTCCCGTCCCCTCTAGTCGCTTTCTACGACACGCGAGGAATACGTGGGAAGTATTCTTTCACCCCTATCCCCAGGGATAATATACATATATGTACACACACACACACACACACACGCACACACACACACACACACATATATATACATATGAAAAATGTAAGAAACAATTTAGAAAACAAACTTTTAGCTTGAAATGAATGAAAAAATGAGCGTCACATAATGGTTCAACCTCTGGCTATGGAAAAGGAAAATGTACAATTTATTCACACAAACGTCAATAGCAGTTCTCATCAATATCACCACTGAATCAGTAAGCTTCAATGTCTAAGCTACATTTTTCTCCATATATATATATATATATATATATATATATATATATATATATATATATATATATTTTTTTTTGTCGCTGTCTCCCGCGCTCGCGAGGTAGCGCAAGGAAACAGACGAAAGAAATGGCCCAACCCACCCCCATACACATGTATATACATACGTCCACACACGCAAATATACATACCTACACAGTTTTCCATGGTTTATCCCAGACGCTTCACATGCCCTGATTCAATCCACTGACAGCACGTCAACCCCGGTATACCACATCGCTCCAATTCACTCTATTCCTTGCCCTCCTTTCACCCTCCTGCATGTTCAGGCCCCGATCACACAAAATCTTTTTCACTCCATCTTTCCACCTCCAATTTGGTCTCCCTCTTCTCCTCATTCCCTCCACCTCCGACACATATATCCTCTTGGTCAATCTTTCCTCACTCATTCTCTCCATGTGCCCAAACCATTTCAAAACACCCTCTTCTGCTCTCTCAACCACGCTCTTTTTATTTCCACACATCTCTCTTACCCTTACGTTACTTACTCGATCAAACCACCTCACACCACACATTGTCCTCAAACATCTCATTTCCAGCACATCCATCCTCCTGCGCACCACTCCATCCATAGCCCACGCCTCGCAACCATACAACATTGTTGGAACCACTATTCCTTCAAACATACCCATTTTTGCTTTCCGAGATAATGTTCTCGACTTCCACACATTCTTCAAGGCTCCCAGAATTTTCGCCCCCTCCCCCATCCTATGATCCACTTCCGCTTCCATGGTTCCATCCGCTGCCAGATCCACTCCCAGATATCTAAAACACTTTACTTCCTCCAGTTTTTCTCTATTCAAACTCACCTCCCAACTGACTTGACCCTCAACCCTACTGTACCTAATAACCTTGCTCTTATTCACATTTACTCTTAACTTTCTTCTTTCACACACTTTACCAAACTCAGTCACCAGCTTCTGCAGTTTCTCACATGAATCAGCCACCAGCACTGTATCATCAGCAAACAACAACTGACTCACTTCCCAAGCTCTCTCATCCCCAACAGACTTCATACTTGCCCCTCTTTCCAAAACTCTTGCATTCACCTCCCTAACAACCCCATCCATAAACAAATTAAACAACCATGGAGACATCACACACCCCTGCCGCAAACCTACATTCACTGAGAACCAATCACTTTCCTCTCTTCCTACACGTACACATGCCTTACATCCTCGATAAAAACTTTTCACTGCTTCTAACAACTTGCCTCCCACACCATATATTCTTAATACCTTCCACAGAGCATCTCTATCAACTCTATCATATGCCTTCTCCAGATCCATAAATGCTACATACAAATCCATTTGCTTTTCTAAGTATTTCTCACATACATTCTTCAAAGCAAACACCTGATCCACACATCCTCTACCACTTCTGAAACCACATATATATATTTATTCATATTTATTTATTTTGCTTTGTTGCTGTCTCCCGCATTATAGAGAGGTAGCGCAAGGAAACAGACAAAAGAATGGCCCAACCCACCCACATACACACGTATATACATACACGTACACACATGCAGATATACATACCTATACATCTCAATGTACACATATATATACACACACAGACATATACATATATACACATGTACATAATTCATACTGTCTGCCTTTAGTTATTCCCATCGCCACCTCGCCACACATGGAATAACATCCCCCTCCCCCCTCATGTGTGCAAGGTAGCGCTAGGAAACAGCAACAAAGGCCCCATTCGTTCACACTCAGTCTCTAGCTGTCATGTTATAATGCACCGAAACCACAGCTCCCTTTCCACATCCAGGCCCCACAGAACTTTCCATGGTTTACCCCAGACGCTTCACATGCCCTGATTCAATCCATTGACAGCACGTCGACCCCGGTATACCACATCGTTCCACTTCACTCTATTCCTGGCACGCCTTTCACCCTCCTGCATGTTCAGGCCCCGATCACTCAAAATCTTTTTCACTCCATCTTTCCACCTCCAATTTGGTCTCCCATATACATATATATATATGCTTTGCTTTGTCACTGTCTCCCGCGTTAGTGAGGTAGTGCAAGGAAACAGATGAAAGAATGGCCCAACCCACCCATATATACATGTATATACATACACGTCCACACATGCGAATATACATACTTATACATCTCAACGTATACATATATATACACACACAGACATATACATATATACACATGTACATAATTCATAGTCTGCCTTTATTCATTCCCATCGCCACCCCGCCCACACAAGAAATAACAACACCCTCCCCCCGCATGTGCGCGAGGTAGCGCTAGGAAAACACAACACAGGCCACATTCATTCACACTCAGTCTCTAGCTGTCACGTATAATGCACTGAAACCATGGCTTACCCCAGACGCTTCACAAGCCCTGATTCAATCCATTGACAGCATGTCGACCCCGGTATACCACATCAATCCAATTCACTCTATTCCTTGCACGCCTTTCACCCTGCTGCATGTTCAGGCCTCAATCACTCAAAATCTTTTTCACTCCATCTTTCCACCTTCAATTTGGTCTCCCACTTCTCCTCGTTCCCTCCACCTCTGACACATATATCCTCTTGGTCAATCTTTCCTCACTCATTCTCTCCATGTGACCAAACTATTTCAAAACACCCTCTTCTGCTCTCTCAACCACACTTTTTATTACCACACATCTCTCTTACCCTATTATTACTTACTCGATCAAACCACCTCACACCACATATTGTCCTCAAACATCTCATTTCCAGCACATCCACCCTCCTCCACACAACTCTGTCTATAGCCCATGCCTCGCAACCATATAGCATTGTTGGAACCACTATTCCTTCAAACATACCCATTTTTGCTTTCCGAGATAATGTTCTCGACTTCCACACATTCTTCAACGCTCCCAGAATTTTCGCCCACTCCCCCACTCTATGATTCACTTCCGCTTCCATGGTTCCATCCGCTGCCAAATCCACTCCCAGATATCTAAAACACTTCACTTCCTCCAGTTTTTCTCCATTCAAACTTACCTCCCAACTGACTTGTCCCTCAACCCTACTGTATCTAATAACCTTGCTCTTATTCACATTTACTCTCAGCTTTCTTCTTTCACACACTTTACCAAACTCAGTCACCAGCTTCAGCAGTTTTTCACGAATCAGCCACAAGCGCTGTATCATCAGTGAACAACTGACTCACTTCCCAAGCTCTCTCATCCACAACAGACTGCATACTTGCCCCTCTTTCCAAAACTCTTGCATTCACCTCCTTAACAACCCCATCCATAAACAAATTAAACAACCATGGAGACATCACACACCCCTGCCACAAACCTAAATTCACTGAGAACCAATCACTTTCCTCTCTTTCTACACATACACATGCCTTACATCCTCGATAAAAACTTTTCACTGCTTCTAACAACTTGCTCCCCACACCATATATTCTTAATACCTTCCACAGAACATCTCTATCAACTCTATCATATGCCTTCTCCAGATCCATAAATGCTACGTACAAATCCATTTGCTTTTCTAAGTATTTCTCGCATACATTCTTCAAAGCAAACACCCGATCCACACATACTCTACCACTTCTGAAACCACACTGCTCTTCCCCAATCTGATGCCCTGTACATGCCTTCACCCTCTCAATCAATACCCTCCCATATAATTTCCCAGGAATATTCAACAAACTTATACCTCTGTAATTTGAGCACTCACTTTCATCCCCTTTGCCTTTGTACAATGACACTATGCAAGCACTCCGCCAATCCTCAGGCACCTCATCATGAGTCATACATACATTAAATAACCTTAACAACCAGTCAACAATACAGTCATCCCCTTTTTTAATAAATTCTACTGCAATACCATCCAAACCCAATGCCTTGCCGGCTTTCATTTTCCACAAAGCTTTTACTACCTCTTCTCTGTTTACCAAATCATTCTCCCTAACCCTCTCACTTTGCACACCACCTCGACCAAAACACCCTATATCTGCCACATTATCATCAAATACATTGAACAAACCTTCAAAATACTAACTCCATGGCCTTCTCACATCACCACTACTTGTTATCACCTCCCCATTAGCCCCCTTCACTGAAGTTCCCATTAACCTTAACAACCAGTCAACAATACAGTCATCCCCTTTTTTAATAAATTCTACTGCAATACCATCCAAACCCAATGCCTTGCCGGCTTTCATTTTCCACAAAGCTTTTACTACCTCTTCTCTGTTTACCAAATCATTCTCCCTAACCCTCTCACTTTGCACACCACCTCGACCAAAACACCCTATATCTGCCACATTATCATCAAATACATTGAACAAACCTTCAAAATACTAACTCCATGGCCTTCTCACATCACCACTACTTGTTATCACCTCCCCATTAGCCCCCTTCACTGAAGTTCCCATTTGTTCGTTTGT
This sequence comes from Panulirus ornatus, assembly GCF_036320965.1. Classification (NCBI taxonomy): domain Eukaryota; kingdom Metazoa; phylum Arthropoda; class Malacostraca; order Decapoda; family Palinuridae; genus Panulirus; species Panulirus ornatus. The sequence continues at coordinate 22,405,307 of NC_092251.1, read as the reverse complement.
CTTATGCACTTTATTTACCTCCTTCCAAAACATCTTTTTGTTCTCCCTAAAACTTAATGATACTCTCTCATTCCAACTCTCATTTGCCCTCTTTTTCACCTCTTGCACCTTTCTCTTGACCTCCTGCCTCTTTCTTTTATACATCTCCCACTCATTTGCATCATTTCACTGCAAAAATCATCCAAATGCCTCTCTCTTCTCTTTCACTAATAATCTTACTTCTTCATCCCACCATTCACTACCCTTTCTAATCTGCCCACCTCCCTTGCTTCTCATGCCACAGGCATCTTTTGCACAAGCCATTACTGCTTCCCTAAATACATCCCATTCCTCCCCCACTCCCCTTACCTCCTTTGTTCTCACCTTTTTCTATTCTGTACACAGTCTCTCCTGGTACTTCCTCACACAAGTCTCCTTCCTAAGCTCACTTACTCTCACCACTCTCTTCACCCCAACTTTCTCTCTTCTTTTCTGAAAACCTCTACAAATCTTCACCTTTGCCTCCACAAGATAATGATCAGACATCCCTCCAGTTGCACCTCTCAGCACATTAACATCCAAAAGTCTCTCTTTCTCGCGCCTATAGGGGAGAAAGAATACTTTCCACGCATTCCCAGCGTGTCGTAGAAGGCGACTAAAGGGGATGGGAGTGGGGGGCTAGAAACCCTCCCCTCCTTGAAGTTTAACTTTCTAAAAGGGGAAACAGAAGAAGGAGTCACGCGGAGAGTGCTCATCCTCCTCGATGGCTCAGATTGGGGTGTCTAAATGTAAGTGGACGTAACCAAGATGAGAAAAAAGGAGAGACAAGTAGTATGTTTGAGGAAAGGAACGTGGATGTTTTGGCTCCGAGTGAAACGAAACTCAAGGGTAAAGGGGAAGAGTGGTTTGGGAATGTTTTAGAAGTATAGTCAGGGGTCGGTGAGAGGGCAAGAACAAAGGAAGGAGCAGCACTACTCCTGAAACAGGAGAAGAAAGATCATGAGAGGCAAGTGTTTTGGGAGCAGCTGAGTGAGTGTGTTAGGAGTTTTGATGAACGAGACCGGGTTATAGTGATGGGTGATTTGAATGCCAAGGTGAGTAATGTGGCAGTTGAGGGAATAATTGGTGACCTTGGGGTGCTCAGTGTTGTAAATGGAAATGGTGAAGTTGTAGATTTGTGTGCTGGAAAAGGACTGGTGATTGGGAATACCTGGTTTAAAAAAAGAGATATACATAAGAATATGTATGTAAGTAGGAGAGATGGCAAGAGAGCATTATTGGATTACCTGTTAATTGATAGGCACGTGAAAGAGAGACTTTTGGATGTTAATGTGCTGAGAGGTGAAACTGGAGGGAAGTCTGATCATTATCTTGTGGAGGCGACGGTGAAGATTTGTAGAGGTTTTCAGAAAAGAAGAATGTTGGGGTGAAGAGAGTGGTAAGAGTATGTGAGCTTGGTAAGAAGACTTGTGCGAGGAAATACCAGGAAAGACTGAGTGCAAAGGACGTAAGGGGAGTGAGGGAGGAATGGGATGTATTTAGGGAAGCAGTGGGCAGATTAGAAAAGGTAGTGAGTGGTGGGATGAAGAAGTAAGATTACTAGTGAAAGAGAGAGGCATTTGGACGATTTTTGCAGGGAAATAGTGCAAATGACTAGATGTATAAAAGAAAGAGGGAGGAGGTCAAGAGAAAGATGCAAGAGGTGAAACAGGGGGCAAATGAGAGTTGGGGTGAGAGAGTATCATTAAATTTTAGGGAGAATAAAAAGATATTCTGGAAGGTGGTAAATAAAGTGGCTAAGACATGAGAACAAATGGGAACATCGGTTATAGGGGCTAATTGGGAGGTAATAACAAGTAGTGGTGATGTGAGAAGAGATGAAGTGAGTATTTTGAAGATATGTTGAATGTGTTAGATGATAAGAGCAGTTGATATAGGCTGATTTGGTTGAGTTGGTGTGCGAAGTGAGAATGGTCTGGTAAAGAGCAGGGTTCCCACTCTTTTACTGACATAAGATTCAAGGCTTTTGCCAGGATATTTCCAGGATCTGTAAATGTTTTCCAGGATATTTTCTACAGGGTTTGCAGCCCACTTAATCTTAAATGGACTTCAATGGACAAACCATCTGGATAACACTGATCATTGGTTTGTATTTGTTCTATTGAACACATTTATAACATTTATAAAAAAAAGACTTTAACCCAATCTGAGTCAATAAGAGTTGACTTGGCATATGCGAAGCACGTTTTTTCAAAAAATTGGCCATCACGATCGTTATTAACCATTGCTTTCATTACTCCATAACAGATGTGAGCAAGTGCTATCAAGACCGCGATTTCAGTTCAATTCGTACCATACAACTCGCCCCACAAAAACGCCGCAATGTAGCAATAAAGTATATTCAGGGTACGAAAGTGTGGGACGAATGAGGCCCAAGGGAAGTAACCTTTTCCTAACTTCTGTTTCAAGGGGTTTTCCTGGACATTTTCAATTTTACGCGTTTTCCAGGCCTTTTCCTAGCCGGGAGCACCTCAAATAAAATTCCTGGGTTTTTCCCATTTTTCCCGGTGGCATGGGAACCCTGAAAGAGACAAGAGGCAGTGAAAGCTTTGCGGAAGATGAAAGCCGGCAAGGGGGCGGGTTTGGATGGTATTGCAGTGGAATTTATTAAAAAGGGGGATGATTGTGTTGTTGCCTGGTTGGTGAGGATATTCAATGTATGTATGGCTCATCGTGAAGTGCCTGAGGACTGGTGGAATGCATGCATAATGCCATTGTGCAAAGGCAAAGGGGATAAAGGTGACTGTCCAAACTACAAAGGTATAAGTTTGTTGAGTATTCCTTGGAAATTATATGGGAGGGTATTGATTGAGAGGGTGAAGGCACGTACAGAGCATCAGATTGGGAGAGAGCACTGTGGTTTCAGAAGTGGTAGAGGATGTGTGGATCAGGTGTTTGCTTTGAGGAATGTATATGAGAAATACTTAGAAAACAAATGGATTTGTATGTAGCATTTATGGATTTGGAGAAGGCATAAGATAGAGTTGATAGAGATACTCTCCAGAAGGTATTAAGAGTATGTGGTGTGTGAGGCAAATTGCTAGAAGCGGTGAAGTCTTTATTGAGGATGTAAGGTATATGTACGAGTAGGAAGAGAGGAAAGTGATTGGACCCAGCGAATATTAGTTTGCGGCAGGGGTGCATGATGTCTCTACGTTTGTTTAATATGTTCATGGATGGGGTTGTTAGGGAGGTGAATGCAAGAGTTTTGGAGAGAGGGGCAAGTATGCAGTCTGTTGTGGATGACAGAGCTTGGGAAGTGAGTCAGCTGCTGTTTGCTGATGATGCAGTGCTGGTGGCTGATTCAAGTGAGAAACTGCAGAAGCTGGTGACTGAGTTTGGTAAAGTATGTGAAAGAAGAAAGCTGAGAGTAAATGTGAATAAGAGCAAGGTTATTAGGTACAGTAGGGTTGAGGGACAAGTCAATTGGGAGATAAGTTTGAAAGGAGAAAAACATGAAGTGAAGTTTTTAGATATCTGAGAGTGGATTTGGCAGCGGATGGAACCATGGAAGGGTAAGTGAGTCACAGTGTGGGGGAGGAGGTGAAGGTTCTGGAAGCGTTGAAGAATGTGTGGAAGGCGAGAACATCATCTCTTCAAGCAAAAATGGGTGTGTTTGAAGGAATAGTGGTGAAAGGCATGCAAGGAATAGATTGAATTAGAATGATATGGTATAACGGGGTCAACATACTATCAATGGATTGAATCAGGGCATATGAAGCATCTGGGATAAACCATGGAAAGTTTTGTGGGGCCTGGATGTGGAAAGGGAGCTGTGGTTTCGTTGTATTATACATGACAGCTAGAGACTGAGTGTCAACGAATGTGGCCTTTGTTGTCTTTTCCTAGCACTACCCGCAAGCGTGCGAGGGCAGAGGGGTGTCATTTCATGTGTGGCGGGGTGGCAACAGAAATGAATAAAGGCAGCAAGTATGAATTATGTACATGTGTATATATGTATATGTCTGTGTACATATATGTATATGTTGAAATGTATAGGCATGTATATTTGCGTGTGTGGACATGTATGTATATACATGTGTATGTGGGTGGGGTGGGCCATTCTTTCGTCTGCTTCATTATGCTACCTCACTATCACAGAAGACAGCGACAAAGTATAATAAAAAAAATAAACATAATATATATAAATATGTTTTGGAAGGAGGTAAATAAAGTGCGTAAGACAAGTGAACTAATGGGACCTTCAGTGAAGGGGGCTAATGGGGAGGTGATAAGTAGTGGTGGTGTGAGAAGGAGATGGAGTGAGTATTTTGAAGGTTTGTTGAGTGTGTTTGATGATAGAGTTGCAGATATAAGGTGTTTTGGTCAAGGTGGTGTGCAAAGTGAGAGGGTTAGGAAGAATGATTTGGTAAACAGAGAAGAGGTAGTAAAAGCTACGCGGAAAATGAATGCCAGCAAAGCAGCGGGTTTGGATGGTATTGCAGAGGAATTTATTAAAAAAGGGGGTGACTGTATTGTTGACTGGTTGGTAAGGTTATTTAGTGTATGTGTATGTGAGAAATACTTAGAAAAGCAAATGGATTTGTATGTAGCATTTATGGATCTGGAGAAGGCTTATGATAGAGATGCTCTGTGGAAGGTACTAAGAATATATAGTGTGGGAGGCAAGTTGTTAGAAGCAGTGAAAAGTTTTTATTGAGGATGTAAGGCATGTGTACATGTAGGAAGAGAGGAAAGTGACTGGTTCTCAGTGAACGTAGGTTTGCAGCAGGGGTGTGTGATGTCTCCATGGTTGTTTAATTTGTTTATGGATGGGGTTGTTAGGGAGGTGAATGCAAGAGTTTTGGAAAGAGGGGCAAGTATGAAGTCTGTTGTGGATGAGAGAGCTTGGGAAGTGAGTCAGTTGTTGTTCGCTGATGATACAGCGCTGGTGGCTGATTCATGTGAGAAACTGCAGAAGCTGGTGACTGAGTTTGGTAAAGTGTGTGAAAGAAGAAAGTTTAAGAGTAAATGTGAATAAGAGCAAGGTTATTAGGTACAGTAGGGTTGAGGGTCAAGTCAATTGGGAGGTAAGTTTGAATGGAGAAAAACTGGAGGAAGTAAAGTGTTTTAGATATCTGGGAGTGGATCTGGCAGCAGATGGAACCATGGAAGCGGAAGTGAATCATAGGGTAGGGAAGGGGGCGAAAATCCTGGGAGCCTTGAAGAATGTGTGGAAGTCGAGAACATTATCTCGGAAAGCAAAAATGGGTATGTTTGAAGGAATAGTGGTTCCAACAATGTTGTATGGTTCCGAGGCGTGGACTATGGATAGAGTTGTGCGCAGGAGGGTGGATGTGCTGGAAATGAGATGTTTGAGGACAATGTGTGGTGTGAGGTGGTTTGATCGAGTAAGTAATGTAAGGGTAAGAGAGATGTGTGGAAATAAAAAGAGCGTGGTTGAGAGAGCAGAAGAGGGTGTTTTGAAATGGTTTGGGCACATGGAGAGAATGAGTGAGGAAAGATTGACAAAGAGGATATATGTGTCGGAGGTGGAGGGAACGAGAAGTGGGAGACCAAATTGGAGGTGGAAAGATGGAGTGAAAAAGATTTTGAGTGATCGGGGCCTGAACATGCAGGAGGGAGAAAGGCGGGCAAGGAATAGAGTGAATTGGATCAATGTGGTATACCGGGGTTGACGTGCTGTCAGTGGATTGAATCAGGGCATGTGAAGCGTCTGGGGTAAACCATGGAAAGTTGTGTGGGGCCTGGATGTGGAAAGGGAGCTGTGGTTTCGGGCATTATTGCATGACAGCTAGAGACTGAGCGTGAACGAATGGGGCCTTTGTTGTCTTTTCCTAGCGCTACCTCGCACATGAGGGGGGAGGGGGATGGTATTCCATGTGTGGCGAGGTGGCGATGGGAATGAATAAAGGCAGTGTGAATTGTGTGCATGGGTATATATGTATGTGTCTGTGTGTATATATATATGTGTACATTGAAATGTATAGGTATGTATATTTGCGTGTGTGGACGTGTATGTATATACGTGTGTATGGGGGTGGGTTTGGCCATTTCTTTCGTCTGTTTCCTTGCGCTACCTCGCAAACGCGGGAGACAGCGACAAAGCAAAATAAAAATAAAATAAATGACTCATGGTGAGGTGCCTGAGGATTGGTGGAATGCTTGCATAGTGCCACTGTACAAAGGCAAAGGGGACAAAAGTGAGTGCTCAAATTACGGAGGATGTTTGTTGAGTATTCCTGGTAAATTATATGGGAGGGTATTGATTGAGAGGGTGAAGGCATGTACAGAGCATCAGATTGGGGAAGAGCAGTGTGGTTTCAGAAGTGGTAGAGGATGTGTGGATCAGGTGTTTGCTTTGAAGAATGTGTGAGAAATACTTAGAAAAGCAAATGGATTTGTATGTAGCATTTATGGATCTGGAGAAGGCATATGATAGAGTTGATAGAGATGCTCTGTGGAAGGTATTAAGAATATAAGGTGTGGGGCCAAATTGTTAGAAGCAGTGAAAAGTTTTTATCGAGGATGTAAGGCATGTGTACGTATAAGAAGAGAGGAAAGTGATTGGTTCTCTATGAATGGTGGTTTGCAGCAGGGGTGTGTGATGTCTCCATGGTTGTTTAATTTGTTTATGGATAGGGTTGTTAGGGAGGTGAATCCAAGAGTTTTGGAAAGAGGGGCAAGTATGCAGTCTGTTGTGGATGAGAGAGCTTGGGAAGTGAGTCAGTTGTTGTTCGCTGATGATACAGCGCTGGTGGCTGATTCGGGTGAGAAACTGCAGAAGCTGGTGACTGAGTTTGGTAAAGTATGTGAAAGAAGAAAGCTGAGAGTAAATGTGAAGATTATTAGGTACAGTAGGGTAGAGGGACAAGTCAATTGGGAGGTAAGTTTGAATGGAGAAAAACTGGAGGAAGTGAAGTGTTTTAGATATCTGGGAGTTGATTTGGCAGCCGATGGAACCATGAAAGCGGAAGTGAATCATACGGTGGGGGAGTAGGTGAAGGTTCTGGGAGCATTGAAGAATGTGTGGAAGTCGAGAACATTATCTCGCAAAGCAAAAATGGGTATGTTTGAAGGAATAGTGGTTCCAACAATGTTATATGGTTGCGAGGTGTGAACTATAGATAGAGTTGTGTGGAGGAGGGTGGATGTACTGGAAATGAGATGTTTGAGGACAATATGTGGTGTGAGATGGTTTGATCGAGTAAGTAATAATAGGGTAAGAGAGATGTGTGGTAATAAAAAGAGTGTGGTTGAGAGAGCAGAAGAGGGTGTTTTGAAATGGTTTGGTCACATGGAGAGAATGAGTGAGGAAAGATTGACAAAGAGGACATATGCGTCAGAGGTGGAGGGAACGAGGAGACGTGGGAGACCAGATTGGAGGTGGAAAGATGGAGTGAAAAAGATTTTGAGTGATTGGGGCCTGAACATGTAGGAGGGTGAAAGGTGTGCAAGGAATAGAGTGAATTGGAACGATGTGGTATACCGGGGTTGACGTGCTGTCAATGGATTGAACCAGAGCGTATGAGGCGTCTGGGGTAAACCATGGAAAGTTTTGTGGGGCCTGGATGTGGAAAGGGAGCTGTGGTTTCGGTGCATTATACATGACAGCTAGAGACTGAGTGTGAATGAATGTGGCCTTTGTTGTCTTTTCCTATCGCTACCTCGCGCACATGCGGGGGGAAGGGGTTTTTATTTCATGTGTGGCAGGGTGGCGATGGAAATGAATAAAGGCAGACAGTATGAATTATGCACATGTGTATATATGTATATGTCTGTGTGTGTATGTGGAGGAACAGAGGGGGGCCAGGTGAGGATATTCCACAAAGGCCCAGTCCTCTGTTCTTAACGCTACCTCACTAACGCAGGAAATGGCGAATAGTTTAAAAGAAAAAAGTCTGTGTGTGTATATATATGTATACATTGAGATGTATAGGTATGTATATTTGCATGTATGGACATGTATGTATACACATGTGTATGTGGGTGGGTTGAGCCATTCTTTCGTTTGTTTCCTTGCGCTACCTCGCTAACGCGGGAGATAGCGACAAAGTAAAATAAATAAATGTAGAATAAAATTATCTATAATTATTATCCCTGGGGATAGGGGAGAAAGAATCGTATTCCCTGCGTGTTGGAGAAGGCAACTAAAAGGGAAGGGAGTGGGGGGCTGGAAATCCTCCCCTCTCGTTTTTAATTTTCCAAAAGAAGGAACAGAGCAGGGGGCCAAGTGAGGATATTCCCTCAATGGCTCAGGCCTCTGTTCTTAATGCTACCTCGCTAACACAGGAAATGGTGTATAGTATGAAAAAAAACAATCTATACCATATTATAATTAACCGTCATCTCCCTCATTAGCAAGGTAGGGCAAGGAAACTGATGAGGAATGGCCTGACCCGCTCATATACACACGTATATACATAAACGCCCAAACACGCGCATATGCATATATACATAATTTCAATGTATATACACAAACATATACACATATACATATCCATACTTCCTGCCATCTTCCTTTCCTGTCGCCACCCCACCAAACAGAAAATAGCATCCCCCCCTCCACCCCCCCCTTCCAGGAAAAGACAAAAAAGGCCACATTCATTCACACTCAGTCTCTACATGCCATGTGTAATGCAATTAAACCATAGCTCCCTTTCCACATCCAGGCCCTACAGACCTTTCCATTGTTTACCCAAGATGGCTTCACATGCCCTGGTTCAATCTACTGACAGCACATCGATCCCGGTATACCACATCGTTCCAATCTACTCTATTCCTTGCACACTTTTCACCATCCTTTATGTATAGCCCCCAATCACTCAAAATCTGTTTCACTCCACCGTTCCACCTCCAATTTGGTCTCCAGCTTCTCATTCTTCCCTCCACCTCTGACACATATATCCCCTTTGTCAATCTTTCCTCACTCAGTGTCATCATTAACACATCATTATCATTATACTGAACCGGTCTCCTGCATTTGCAAGGTAGCGCAAGGAAACAGACGAAAGAATGGCCCAACAACCCCACACAGACATGTACATACATAAACGCCCACACCCACATATACATATACATTTCAATATATACATATATAGACATGTACATATCCATACTTGCTGCCTTCATCCATTTCCATTGCCAGCCCCACCACACACGAAATAGTATTCGCCCCCCTCCCACAAGGCAGCACCAGGAACAAACAAAAAAAGGTCATTCATTCACACTCAGTCTCAAGCTGTCATGTGTAAAGCACCAAAACCACAGCTCCCTTTCCACATCCATGCCCCACAGACTTTTCCATGGTTTACCCTAGACACTTCACATCCCCTGGTTCAATCCATTGACAGCATGTTAACCCTGGTATACCACATCGTTCCAATTCACTCTATTCCTTGCACGCCTTTCACCCTCCTGTATGTTCAGGCCCCGATCGCTAAAAATCTTTTTCACTCCATCCTTCCACCTCCAATTTGGTCTCCTGCTTCTCCTTCTTCCCTCCACCTCTGACACATATATCCTCTTTGTCATAATCTTTCCTCATTCATTCCCTCCATGTGTCCAAACCATTACAACACACCCTCTTCTGCTCTCTCAACTACACTCTTTATTACCACACAACTCTCTTACCCTTTCATTATTTAATCAAACCACCTCACATCACATATTGTCCTCAAACATTTCATTTCCAACACATCCACCCCCCTCCACACAACCCTATCTACAGCCCATGCCTCACAACCATATAATATTGTTGGAACCACTACTCCTTCAAACATACCTATCTTTGCTTTTCGAGAGAATGTTCTTGCCTTCCACACCTTCTTCAATGCTCCCAGAACCTTTGCTTCCATGGTTCCATCCACTGCTAAGTCCACTCCAAGATATCTAAAACACTTTACTTCCTCCAGTTTTTATCCATTCAAACTTACCTCCCAATTAACTTGTCACTCAATCCTACTGAACCTAATAACCTTGCTCTTATTCACATTTACTCTCAACTTTCTTCTTTCACACACTTTACCAAACTTAGTCACCAACATCTGCAATTTCTCACCCAAATCAGCCACCAGTGCTGTACCATCAGCAAACAACAATTGACACTTCCTAAGCCCTCTCATCCATAACAGACTGCATACTTGCCCCTTTCTCCAAAACTCTGGCATTCACCTCCCTAACCACCACATCCATAAACAAACACCATGGAGACATCACACACCCCTGCAACAAATCGACATTTACTGGGACCCAATCACTTTCCTTTCTTTCTACTCGCACACGTACCTTACAACCTTGGTAGTAACTTTTCACTACTTCTTGCAACTTACCTCCCACATCATATACTCTTAAAACCTTCCACAAAGCATGTCTATCCACCCTATCATATGCCTTCTCCAGATCCATAAAAGCTACATACAAATCCATCTGATTTTCTGAGTATTTCTCACACACTTTCTTCAAAACAAACTCCTGATCCACACATCCTCTACCACTTCTGAAACCACACTGCTCTTCCCAATCTGCTCTGTACATATATTATCCCTAAGGATAGGTGAGAAAGAATCCTTCTCACGCATTCCCTGCATTTTGTAAAAGGTGACTAAAAGGGGAGGGAGTGGGGGGCTGAAAATCCTCCCCTCCCATTTTTTTTCCAAAAGAAGGAACAGAGAAGGGGGCCAATTGAAAATATTCCCTCAAAGGCTCAGTTCTGTTCTTAATGCTACTTCACTAATGTGGGAAATGGAGAATATGTATGGAAATATATAAATAAAAAAGCTAAAGTGACATCACACAGCCCTGCCTCACATCTACATGTATCCCAAAACTTTCAGCTCTCCATCCACTCTCACATCAGCATTTGCTCCTCTGTAGAAGGCTTTCAGACCATCCAATAGTTGTCCTCCTATACCAAGTATCCTTAACACATCCCACAAAGCATTCCACTTGACTCCATCATATGTTTTCTCCAGATCAACAAAAGCTGCATACAACTTTTTACCTTTCGCAAAATACATTTCCACGATCATCTTTACCACAAAAGTCTGATTCACACATGCCCAACCTTTCCTAAAACCCCCTTGATCTTCACTTATTCTGCATTCAGTCACTGTCATCACTCTATCAATTAATATTCTTGCATACACTTTTCCTGATATACTTAACAGACTTATTCCCCTGTAAATGCTACATACATCCTTAACACATTTTCCTTTGAATAAAAGAACAAAACAACTTTCACCCAATCCTCAGGAACAACCTTCTGTTTCAATGATAAGTTACATACAAGATGCACCTATCACTTATTCCATACTTCTCCATTTCAGCCATAAACCCATCCACTCCAGATACCTTTCCTACCTTCAGCCTCATTAATGCCTTTCTTACCTCCCTTTTTGCTATAGACCCTTGTGCTTATAAACTCTTCCATCCTCCATACCCATGATGTAACAACCGCTGCCTCTCCTTCTCCCAAACTCTTCACTTCAAAATACTCTTTCCATCTTCCTTTCACTTCTTTTGATTCAGCCATTCCCATTCCTTACTTCTCACATAACATTTCCACCCTTACATCCACCTCTTTCCCTTTTCACCCTTTTCCAGTATAGTTTCTTATAACACCAAAACTTTTCACTTAACTTTCTTCCAAAATGTTCATCTTCTCTTTCTTTGCTTTCATGTATCAGCTTCTTAACACTCCGCTTACATATTTTGTATTCTTCCCTTCTCTTTTGCTGAACTTCCATTAGTACATTCCTTTTGAGCAATCTACCATATAACCTTTTCTTCCACAGCGTTTCTAATCTGTCTACCAGGGATTGCCCTTTTTATTCCTGTATCTCACAACTTTGTATCCAACTACTGGTTTGAAATGATAATGCATTTGACACTCTAAAACTGTATTTACTTAGTTTAAATACGAAAACTGACAAAAAGTATACTCACATTTTGAGATCAGTAACAGGGCAATGCTGACATGCTGTACCACGTACTGGAGCTGCTGGTTGCAAGCTTCAATGGCTTCTTAGTAATCATTACAGTTTTCTGAAATAGTTTCATATAACTAATGACCGTTTATATAAAGTCTACCAGACCTAATATGTAACTAATAATTCTGATATTGAATTGTGTAACTTTTAGTCTTACCCATAATAAATTTACTTTCAATCATACTGACAGTAAATTTAAAACTGAACCAGTGAATTAAGTCCTAAAATAATGAATACTATCATTTTTCTATTGTTGGGGTTTGAAGTTCATGTAGACGAATTGTTCATAATTTAAGTAACAACTGCAAATGAAGTACTTTCCTTTGGATTAAAATAAGGAATTATGGTATTCCCTTAATCAATAAACTACATATTCTACTAAAAACTTCTCTATGGACAGCAGTTAAGTTTCCAAATCATGAAGTGACCCTGCTCGAACGTTTCAAAACATTTAACCGAATGAAACTTTAAACTTCCAACTATTCAGGTATACCAACCAACAACATGTCATTAGTCGAGTCAATGTTTCGATAGGTTTAGTAACTAATCATCGGACAAAACAGGGAAGATAGTTGTCTTAAGCTGTGCACATAACAGGTTTGCACCTCACCGCTGAAGCGTGGGATTCACTGGGCTTTGGAGTCTGGTGAGATACAACTCTCTTCCTGGCTTCACTGTACGAGATGCAGTTCAGTGCCTCGACCGAACAGACCTCAAACCTGAACCTGGGACACTCCCGGTCCCACCTTGGATGGCTGCCTGGGCAGTTGACGCACAACGACTGTTCTGCTGGGCAACTGTCCGCAAGTGTGATCACGGCCGGCACATTTTTCCACAAATTGCCGAGGGTAAGGTTTCTCGGGGTGACCATATTGCTGGCACTAGTAATATCTCAAGGGGTTCGAGATGTAGGGTCGAACCTGACATCTCATATATCCAACTGTAATATTTCAGGCAATTTCAATTTTCCAAACAGATTAAAGGGGTACAGAGTCGTTCGCCATTGACAAATTTGGTTATGAAAGGGGCGGCGTCCGATAATTCCTTTATGATGTCCTCCCCCGTCATAGTCATGAAGTCAGGACAGAAGATAACTCCCTTGAACGAGTTCATAGATAATGAAATCGAGGTAACATCATAAGTATGGAACTTCCTCAGCTTTAGAAGGTCCGCCAACCGATTCGTCGATCTGACCTTTACGAGGTTACCATCTGCCAGTTTCCTAGGAAATCTCAACGGCTCCCGCCTGACCATTAATAATTTTCCTTATCAGAAAGGGATCGAGAGAGGCCAAAGTAGTCGATCCAGTTGCATAAATTTATACGCGCGCTGTTCTTAATTTATGTTACGGTCATCACCACCGTTAACCCCTGCAGGGGACTCAGTGGATGGCTTCCCAGTAACCATCCTAGTGGGGTTACACCCCATGATCTGGGATGGCGTACTACCCCAGACAGTGAATTTTGACAAAAAAATGTGACTTTCTTAAAAGGTACAGACAAACAACTTACAAGTGCCTCACAGACCGAATTGGATTCTCCTGCGGTCGGTCACCCTTCAGCAAGACCAACAATCCTGTGTGAACTGTCTGGAATGATCAGATGTACCAACACCAAAAAAAAAAAAAAAAAAAAAAGAAAATGGGTGGGGTTACAGCTTCCGAGCTAAGATAATCGTCACGACCAGCAAGGACAACTGGTGAAATATTTCAGCTCGCCAGGACCGTCTCTGATATACTATCAGTAGCGTTCCCTAAGCCGACTAAACACATACCCTCTTCTTCACCGGCAATTTGCCCACTACAGTTACCATGTCATTAAATTCTTAGACACCATGATAAATATAACTACAATTGCACATATAGATTACACAAGACCATATCAACGTAAAATACAGATTACGAAAGGTTTACATAAGGTATAAAAACCGTGCATTCATACGTAATTAGTTGATATACAGGATCTAAACAAGCGAAGGTATTGACGATAGTGTTTCTTAGAACACTTAACACACACACACACACACACACACACACACATATATATATATATATATATATATATATATATATATATATATATATATATATATATATATATATATATATATATATATATATATATATGGGAATAGGAGAGAGAGAGAGAAATTACTTCCCACGTATTTCCTGCCTGTTGTAAAAGGCGACTAAAAGGGGAGGGAAAAGACATGTGGGGGGGGGGGGGTCTGGAAACCCTCCCCTCCCGTTTTTCACTATTCTCAAAGAAAGGAACAAGGAAAGGGGCCAAGTGAAGAGATTCCCTCTAAGATACAGTCTTCTGTTCTTAACGTTACCTCGCTAACGCAGGAAATGGCGAATATGCATGAGAAAGAATATCTGTTTATTTACTATCCATTATACTTAATCGCCGTCTCCCGCGTCAGCGAGGAAGCGCAAGGAAACAGACAAGGAATGGTCCAACCCACCCACATATACGTGTATATACATGAACGCCCATACACGTGTATATACATGAACGCCCATACACGAGCATATACATACATATACATTTCAACGTACACATATATATACATATAGACATATACATATATACACACGCACATATTCATATTTGCTGCTTTCATCCATTCTCGTCGCCACCCCGCCACACATGAAATAGCATCCTCCCCACCAAGCGAGGTAGCGCCAGGAAAAGACAAAACAGGCCACATTCGTTCACACTTAGTCTCTAGCTGTCATGTGTAATGCGCCGAAACCACAGCTCCCTTTCCACATCCAGGCCTCACAAAACTTTCCATGGTTTACCCCAGACGCTTCACATACCCTGGTTCAATCCATTGACAGCACGTCGACCCCGGTATACCACATCGTTCCAATTCACTCTCCTGCATGTTCAGGCCCCGATCGCTCAAAATCTTTTTCACTCCATCCTTCCACCTCCAATTTGGTCTCCCACTTTTCCTCGTTCCCTCCACCTATGACATACATATCCTCTTTGTCAATCTTTCCTCACTCATTCTCTCCATGTGACCAAACCATTTCAATACACCCTCTACTGCTCTCTCAACCACACTCTTTTTATTTCACACATCTCTCTTACCCTTTCATTATTTACTCGGTCAAACCACCTCACACCACATATTGTCCTCAAACATCTCATTTCCAATACATCCACCCTCTCCACACAACTCTATCTATAGCCCACACCTTGCAACCACATGACATTGTTGGAACCACTATTTCTTCAAACATACCCATTTTTGCTTTCCGAGATAATGTTCTTGCCTTCCACACATTTTTCAATGCTCCAGAACCTTCGCCCCCCCCCCCCCCCCCCCAACCCTGTGACTCACTTCAGCTTCCAAGGTTCCATCCACTGCCAAATCCACTCCCAGAGATCTAAAACACTTCACTTCCTCCAGTTTTTGTCCATTCAGACTTACCTCAAACATCATGATACTACAATATCTCTATCTACAACTGAATGACAAAATTATCTGATCATTGTTTTAGTCAATAGGGCAGCCAAAGTCTCGTGTGTGCAAGAGGAAGGCACTGGATTCTTGCCCGGCACCGACGCTATACTGATGTTGGTGTTTTTAGCTAGGCTGTATCATTGTCAACTGAGGGAACATAGCATTTCAGCAAGAAAAATCTCACGCCTCAAATGAGTGCATCATGTGTCTGTGGTGCAGACTTGAAGCTGCAGGAGCTGCTAGATTACTGAAAAAAAGGATCCTAGGATCACATAAACCCCACAGATCTCTATAATTACCTATTTGTACTGTCTAGGGAGGTAACTTTATGCTCGTGAGGCCCTTACTTTTGAACATTCTCTACTATCATATAACTTGTTAGATATCTGTATGCTGTCTGCATTAACCACATTCTCAGTTGTTTTTATCCATTTAATGAAGAATCTTATACTGTAAAAGTACTCCACATATTTCTTAAAATTCTTGTTCAATTTTGTGTTATGTCCTCTTTTTTCCTATATATCTCCAAGAATTTATCACTGTCCACATCATGCTCATTTCAAAAAACTTAATGGTTGTGATCAGGTCACTATTACTTTCTTCCAGGGTGGGGAAACTTTAGGCGTATAGCCTTTCCGTTACTGAAATCTCAATTCTCACACCTTGTTGCCCTCCTGTGGACCTAATGTATTAGTTTTTTGTTTTTTCTCACACTGCTTCATATGCCCTGGGTCAGCCTGTTCTCAACACATCGCCCCTCTTTGTACAATATTGCTCCAGTTCGCTCAATACCATGCATGCCTCACACTTTATTAGAACAGTGGAGGGAAGGTTGAACTACATTAGTTGGAGAGGTCTTAGTTAAGAACCAGAGATATTTATTAATGGAAGTCAAACCAGCACTTTTTTTTTCTTCATAGGATGGTGTGCTTTGTAGTGGTTCCAGAGACACATGAAAGTGGAGTGAGATTCAAGGGAAGGTAATAGTTTCATGGCCTGTTACTCTCTGTTCTGTTTGATAGGCATCAAAGCAGTTTTGATGAAACCATGACTGGGGGGAGAAATATTTTGCAGACGAGACATAAGATTTCATTCTAGCCAAGATAACCTTCACTATGCATTCAGCAGAATGTGAAGTATTCTAGCTAGCAAAGCATTACCTGTCTGAGGGGAAAATCCATAAAGCTGTTGTGCACAAATGACTATTTTCTCCCAAAGTGCCATAGTTGGTGTTCCAAAGGGGGATGGAGGGTGAGCCATAGGTTCAGGTTTATCAAGACAATATGTACATTTTAAGTTCCATGCATAGATACAGTGCAAGTTTGTGCAGGACAGCATAGCACGTGTGCCACTGGGAAGGGTGCAGGGTGAGTGGTTCTCAGTGAAAGAGAGTCTGCATCTAGGACACTTGATATCACATGATTATCTAATCTATCAATGTTTGGGGTGGTGAGGGAGGTGAATACTTTTTTTTTTTTTTAAGGGGGTGGATTTCTGACATACTGGTATCTAGAAGGTGATTGGTTGCTGTTTGCAGATGATATGGCTATGGTGACAGACTGAAGAGAGAAGCTCCAGAATCAGGTTGTTAGTGAGAAGGGAGAGAGTTGAGAATAAAAAATAAAAATAAAAAATGTCATGAGATGCAGCAGGGAGATGAGACAAAATGGTTTGAAAGGAAGTCAAAATGGGGTATACCTGTAGGAAAGGAGTGCATTTGATACCTGGAAGTGGATTTGACTGCAAATGTAACTGTGTAGGTTGAAGGGAATTCTAGGGAGGGGAAGAAGGGGCTTAAGTAGTGAATACATTCAGGAATGTGTGAAAGGAGAAGTCATTTAAGGAAAAGTTGGGTACATTAATATCATAGTTGTTCCAACAGTTGTGTATGGATGTAGGGCTTAGGCACTGAATACAAAAGAAAAGTGTTGAGACAGGTTAAAAATGAAATGCCTGAAGACAATATATGGTATGACATGATCAGTAGGTATGCAGCCAACGATCAGTGAGGTACATTACCAGTACTACTCGTCTGGGTATCAGGAGGACAAGTGACAGCTGCATAGTGAGCCATAACATCAGTGTTGTCAAACTGCACTCTTCTGACCCAGGTAGCTGTTTTTTCTTTCTGCCTCACTCACATGTGGATTACTGGCATTCTATTTACAAACACAATCTCTTCTTGTCATACATAACACTTGACAGCACTTAACTCACACAGCTCATTCTTCATCACTGTAGATGTCTTGCGGCGAGTGCTATGTGCTAACCCTGCCTTTTGGCAAAATGGTAGGAGCAATAGGTAGTAGTAGTAGGTAGGAGCATTTGTCAGAGCTATAAGTAGAAAAATTTTCTAGAAGTAGTTGGTAAGAGTATTGGGCAGGAGCATTAGAGAGAAGCAGTCGGTAGGAATATTAGGTAGGAACCTCTGGAAACACTGCGCTAGACTTGCCCTCTGCCAGTGGCCTGTTAAGGGTGAGGCGTTAAAGGGTAAGAAGCAGCAGTGGAGTTCACCTGTTATGAAGACTGTTGCCATGGCTACCCTCTTGAGGGAGTAGGGTGTATTGGAATAGTTTGGATATATGGAGAGGATGAATGAAGAGACTGAATATGAGAAAACAGTCACAAGTGGAGGAAAAGGGGAGAGAAATGGAAGGATGGAGTGTAAAAGGCTCTGAGCTCCTGGGGCCTAATCATCTAAGAAAAAAAGAAGTGTTCTTGGGCCAGAATGGATTGGAGTATTTTGGTATATAGGTGGCAGTGTGCTGAAATAAGGCATGCGATGGCAAACAAGAGTGAAAACACTAATTATTAAGTTATTCTATAAATTCATAAAGAGGAAAAGTCTGTAGATTAAGTTTAAATTCATTTACCCTACTGTGAGGCTTCCTTAGTATAAACTATGTAACAAGAATCTGGATAACTTAAAAATGTGGTAACTGCCTGGTCCCAGCATTGGTAAATATGAGAAATTCCATTGCATGAGTTAGGTAAAAGGAAGGGAGCAACAAAGAGGGGGGTGAAAGGACAGTTAAGGAGTATGTTGCTGAGATGGGTGTAACTGGTGGTGGAATGTTTGGTATATGCATGACTGTTGTTGCAAAGGGAAGAGCATACATTTACCTTTACACTGGAGTGGAAGGGGGTGTGTTGAATTTAGAAAGAAAAATAGTTGTTGTGGGTTTGTACGAAGAAAAAATATTAATTGGAATGCTAATCAAACCTAAGATTGGTGCATGTGTGAAAGCTCAGATAGATTCTGGTATATCAAATGAATCATCAGAAGTTGAAGAGGTTAAGTGTAACAAAAGAATATATATATATGTATATTTTTGGGGTGCGTTCATGTTGGATGGTGGTATATGAAGGAGATTCAAACCAAGGTACTGGAGTATTGAAAAGCTGAAAGATTGTTAGGATATCAGTGAATATGAGAATTAGAAATCAGCATTAGATTTGATATTTTCTTTGTCAAAATGAAGCAATTCATGCTAGTGTATACTGGGAACTATGAACAAGTAACAAAACAAAATGATCAGTAGGGTGGAAGCTTTTCTAATAGTTTTCCTAAAGAAGTGGACATCAGTTAGGAAAGAGTATGTTTCAAGGAATGAGGAATTATGAGTGGTGTAATAGTACAAATGAATCAATGACATAAGATGCAAAGTAGGTCTGTGAAAAAAGACCTGGATGTTTTAGCAACTTGAAAGCTGCAAGAGACCATATGGTAATTGACACAGATGAGGCAGAATGAAGGAATGATCATATGTTGAGCGAAGAATTTGCTGAAATATGCAGAATCCATGATGTAAGGATTATGTTGTGAACTACTATTGCATAACAAGACATGATATATAGACAGGTAGATAAATATTCTACACTGCTATGATATCTTGGCAACCAGGAGTTTTCTCATTATTGTACTAATTTGTGGATCTTATGTGGGATTTAAACATTTTCATTAATAATAGGCTTTATTCTTGTTAAAAAACTATAACACACTTATTTACAGTTTTAAAGTCATAATATACATATATATACATTATATGGCACACTCAATGACTAATAGAATGCTGAAAATATGACTTTACAGATGAAATGTTGCAGGACACACACATAGCTTTTGGAAGACAAGTCTATTGCAACACAAGGTGATATGATACTGAGGTTTAAATAATTCACATTCTCTTTAATTTTCTAATAATGTTAGAATACTGTTTTCCATTTATGCACATAGTGAGGTGCACCTCATGCCTACTGGTGATGATTAACAGTAAAACAATCAGTTTAAGGCCTCTTTAGTATCTCATGACTCTCAAATTGAGAGGAAGGTCTTGTAAAACTAGAATCCTATTATCTGAGCAGGAATACTTTTACTAATATTTCTAGTAACAAAAAATGTCCTAATCCTCAAAACTTAAACTAATCATGTTTATAAGTATCCTGAACACAAGTGAACATATGGACCTAATACACTTTTCTGAAGTGGGATGAAAATGGTGAAAGCAATGAGTCAAAAAGTAAATGGTACCTATGCAGGATTTCTATTTACATCACTTTTCAAAGAAAAGTAAAGCTATCTGTTACCAATAACACAATGCTTATAAATAAGACATGAAAATGCAAATATAAGGAACAGTATTTTACAATTAAATATTGGAGGAATATAACATTTGTTAAAGCTTTGTAAAAATGGACAATTACCATAAAGCACAGCATGCTCCTAATGAGCTTTCATCAGCAATAATTAGGTGGCTGACACCTATTTAACAGATAATCACTTCTGTTGAAGTACCAGAGTATACATTAGTTCCTTATGATTTCAACAAGTACACTATAAATCCTTATGTGCACATTTAAACAGGTCTTTCTGAACATTTTACTATTAACAACCATCACTCTCATTGTCCAGAAGACATGCACTTCCACTGGATACCCATGAAGTTTATATCACCTACAGAGTAAACCTCTTTTAACAATTCATACATTCAAATAACATCATAACAATCCAATAGTCACATTCGCTGAACTGGATTGGAATGAAGATCTGGTAAAATAATTACAACAAACATTTCCTTAAATCCTAAGCAGCAAAACCTTAGCTGTTTCCAGATCAGTATGTAAGACTTTATGCCAGTACTGTAGCACAAAGCAGATTCTTACAGCAAATTAACATTCACTGACATTTCATAATGACTCAGCCTCACTAAAGATGTCCTCTTGCTTGCGGTATAACCACTTGCAGATGGAGTGCAGTACACCACATGCGGATATGATTCACAATAGCAAATTTGAAACTACTCAGGATTTTTTTTTTCAGCACACTGCATTTCATTGATATTCATTTTATCAAAATTATTCTGTTATTGGTATGAAATTGAAATTTCATATATAATTTCTGTACGAAGACCAGCCATTTGAGGACTGACTTATCATACCTCCCTCATTCCTCAAAGAGCTAAGCTGTGGCATTCTCTTCCTCCTTTTATTTCTCTTTTTGTATAACCTTTCTACCTGTAAGAGTCAGGTCTACACACACCTGCAGAGCCCTGATAAAATTCTATATTCTCTTTCTCTTGCCTTTTTCCTTTTCCCT
This sequence comes from Panulirus ornatus, assembly GCF_036320965.1. Lineage (NCBI taxonomy): Eukaryota > Metazoa > Arthropoda > Malacostraca > Decapoda > Palinuridae > Panulirus > Panulirus ornatus. Next base: position 22,384,244 of record NC_092251.1, on the reverse strand, counting down.
GAGATGGCCTATGACTGAGGCATGTTTCTATCCATGCCATGTTGGTCACTAAGAGAAAAATATTGATTTAAACTTGAGAACAAACTGTATATATAGATACTGCTCTTGAATTTTTCTGTAACATATTCTTTTTCCCCACTCATGTTGGAGCCTTCTTTAAATATATCTTATTCCCCATTCCTACTCATTCACATGTCTGAAACTCATTAGAGTAAGATTAAGAAGGAATGAAAGTAAGCTACAAGGATGAGTACAAGAATGTGTATGGGGATTCAAGTATGATGGAGTGATCAGAGATTTGTTTTGAATGGTTGGGATGTGTGGTTTGCTTGAGCTATCCTGCTATATATCATGGAACAGCTTATGAAGTACAAAAAAAGGAAGTAATTCTTACGGGACAAGTTAACTTCATGTATATTATGAACATGAAAATTTTTTCTACCATTAGCAAGATTTTACTCCATTCTTTTTCACATAGCGATTCAATTTTTTTCATTACATCTACTGTACAGTTCAAATCACTTGTCTGTCATTTACATTCAGGGCGTATCTATCTTAAAACCATTTCCCTGATAGAAAGGTAAAAGTTTATTATGAGTGATGTGTAAAAAAAAAAAAAAAAAAAAAATTCTGCTTGCATCATATAGCTTCAATAAAGGTGTTTGCGATGCAAAGCCGTTTCCTGTGGGGCAGGATGGCGCCAGGAATGATTGAAGGTAAGCAAGTATGAATATGTACATGTGTATGTATGTATATGTGTATAAGTTGATATGCATATGTATGTATATATGCATGTATGGGTGTTTATGTATATATGTATAGGTATATGAGTGGATGGGCCATTCTTCATCTGTTTCCTGGCGCTACCTCGCTGATGCGGGAAACAGCAATCAAGTATAATAAAAATATATTTATGTTTATTCTATTTTGCTTTGTCGCTGTCTCCCGCGTTAGCGAGGTAGGGCAAGGAAACAGATGAAAGAATGGCCTAACCCGCCCACATACACATGTATATACATACATGTCCACTTTAATATGCAGTGCTGAAAAAATCTTAAAGATTCTTGCCTTTTTTTTTACATTTCATTATCTTTACAATACATAAATGAAAAGGTAAAGAATGGAGTAGCCTGTTGAGTTAGGCTATGGATGGTACACTATGAATGACAGCAGAGGTTGGATGTTGCAACTGAGGCTACTGTTCATTTGTTCCTAACATTGTTTCACTAAGGCAAAAAAGGCAACTGGGTATAGAAGACTATAACTGTTATAATGGTGGAGTTGCTCCTTTCAACTTCAAAATTTAAAGTTTATACCATGAAAATAATGTGTACATGGAGAGCACAATCAATCACATCAAATACATGCACCATTTTCTTTGGAATGTAACAGACTGTTATCTACAAAATGCCAGAATAATTTACGAGTGATTCACCTGAGGTATGATAGAACTCTACTAGTTAAGGCATAAACTGAATGTTTTCATTGACATCTAATTCACTGAATGTTGTCGTTAGATGACAGACATTCTCTAATGATCATGGAAACATAATTATAGGAACATGTATTGCAAATAACCTTATACAAATTTTTAGTATACTGCTTGCCCAGCTGAGCTGGACCTAGTTTCATCATACAAGCTTGAGCAGTAAAGTTTCACCTTTTAATCAAAGTTGATCTTGTTGACCGCAACTGACCCTAAACCTTCCATCAAGCGACCTGAAACCGCCAATCACTGAAACCACATGTATATTTTCTGGAATACTTAATGAGTGGTTAAATGGGTACCAATGACATATTGAAATTTCACTCATCTGCTAAGGATTACTGTAATTTTAACTGAATCTTCAATATGAGTTTATCTAATTAATTAGCATGTGCATCATAATCTGAAACAAAACCAATACAAAACCAGGAGTGTATGAATTAAGAACTATAACCGTTAAGTAACCTGCACTTAAATGTTTTGCATTTATTACACATTTAATTATGAAAATAAGTATCTAAAAACAGTATTTTCTATATCTTTCTGTTAATCTTAGCCAGCTATCTTTTACTCTTGTTATAATCCGTAGCATAAAATCTTTTTGGTAAGAACATTAACCATTACTATAGTAGATACTAAAGGACATGTGTGATAATTACACTACGATGATGTTCCATAATTAGTTAGAGAACATAAATTTTTTTTAAAGCTGTATAATGGTGCATAAACACAGAAAAATTCCTTTAATACACTGCAAGGCAAATTCTTCAAATGATTAATACATTCTCTCATTAAATGTAGGAGCAGTACTTACTTCTGATAAACATGTGAGAACTGTCTGGAATACCTTTTTTTCCTAGTCTTGGATTTTCAACCTTAACTTGGTTCCATATATTCTGTGACTCTGCCAGTTCAACACATAAAGCTATTAATATATGGCTCTGGAGTTTCATCACCTTTATATAACCAACTAATCCCACATACACAACAGCAAATTGGGCATAATATTTTCACAATTCAATTCACACACACATACAGACACACAAAAAAAATTAACACATGATATTTTCAATATATATCTCTAATTTAAAAACCACATTTCCCCTCAACAGATGTATGGCACTATGGTTGCTGCCTCATTAAGACCAAGATAATTCATCCCTTGGTCACTTGCATGCAACCAGGTACTCTGCAGTACATGCCTGACTATTAGCGGACTAGAAATGAATATGTAGGTTTGGGTATTCCTACCTTAGTATATTCAAGAAAGACAGAAGTGTCTTTAAATAAAACTAAACAGGAGTAGTGGTTTCTGGAGTATCTGCAGGTAAGGGATCAAGACTGAGAGATGGGGTTGGTACATCTCCAGTATAAAGAAAATACTTCCCAGATTTCTGAGTTCGTGGGTCCCATCGCCAAGGAACACCGCCACCCCTCCACACTCTCCTTGCAATGACATAAAGAGTGACAACTAAAGCAAGTCCTGGTAATGTGAACAAGAGGGTTAGCAGAGGTCCCATTCCTATACCTTGATCTTTGTAAGGTGTAAAGGTAATGATAGGTGTGCAGATAGAAAAGTCATGATGGAGTGCCACAGTAACGTTCTCAGCACTCTTCAGATGATGTTCTAGATGGCTTAAGTCATGAGTAATGTCAGGAACATCAGGATCAGCACATGCCACATACTGTCCAGCAGCCAATGCTGGGAACTCATGCCTAGCATCAGAGCAATTGAGTTGCCTTGTTGCTGCAACTCTACGCCCTGCTACAATAGCGAGTGTGTAAGTACATGGCCCATCTCCTTCATCCACTCGTGTATGTACAACCAATACTCCACCAACTCCTCCAGCAGTGAGGCTAGTCACATGCGGCAAATGGGTAGCTCCCTTGTGATTGGGTAATCCATAGGGAGCGGCAGTTAGTAAGAGAGGTTCAGAGCAACCTGGCAAAAATGCTTCTTGATCACCTGTACCTTTTTCTAACAACACAAGACAATACCGATAAGTAGCACCAGGCATTAGGGCTTCCCCAGGCACTGTCACTCTCACTTGATGAGGATCATGTACACCCTCTGAGGTACAATTAGCAGCCACTTTCTCTGCTAGCACATGATAGGAATCAGGTGTACCCTTTAGCACCTCATAAACAAGGACAGCCTCACATGAGTAAGGGATTGCTCTTTCATCTACTTGCCATATGAGCTCTACTCCCAGTTGTGATTTCTTGTCCAAGTCCCCATCATTCCAGTGGGGATCACCTTTTTGTACCCAGTGTGCTACTTGTAAGCTGATCTCTGCATCAGAAAGTCTTATTTCTGGAGTGTCCTCAGGTGAGGCATCATCATGGTAGTAATCATGATAATAGTCATGGTAATAGTCATGATATGATGTCTCCTCAGAACAGACAAGTTGAGACTCCTTCAGTTCAACCTGTGGGAAAACAGATATATTAGTTGTAGGTTATACAAATCACCACACAATTCTAATGCAATCTTTGCAGTACATAGTGGTGCAACTATTGTTGGTAAGTGGCAGCCACATCAACAGCAAAGCATTCTAGATGGTCTGGCCCACACATTTTCACATGACATACCTTACCTTAGCTTGCTGCCCCAGAATCCCCACTTAGAACTCCAACAGAACTCATGAAGCCTGCCACATCCATCTAATGGAACCATGGGTCATGGAGTTTGGTGATGTGTACATATCTATGTGAGGTGAATGCAGGACAATTTAGGATTAAATGTTTTGTGTCTTCAGTATGAAAGTCACATCATGGGCGAAGGTGGGGTCTTGTGATGTTGCCCTGGTGTTTTTAATGTTGTAGAAATGGGTGATATGCAGAGCACAGACAAAAACGTGTAACTCACAGATCTCTGTTTTGGATGAGGTGGTGTGCAAAGTGAGAGGGTTAGGGAGAATGATTTGGTAAACAAAGAAGAGGTAGTAAAAGCTTTGCGGAAGATGAAAGCTGGCAAGGCAGCGGGTTTGGATGGTATTGCAGTGGAATTTATTAAAAAAGGGAGTGATTGTGTTGTTGACTGGTTGGTAAGGATATTTAATGTATGTATGACTTATGGTGAGGTGCCTGAGGATTGGCGGAATGCATGCATAGTGCCATTGTAGGAAGGCAAAGGGGATAAAGGTGAGTGCTCAAATTACAGAGGTATAAGTTTATTGAGTATTCCTGGGAAATTATATGGGAGGGTATTGATTGAGAGGGTGAAGGCATGTACAGAGCATCAGATTGGGAAGAGCAGTGTGGTTTCAGAAGTGGTAGAGGATGTGTGGATCAGGTGTTTGCTTTGAAGAATGTATGTGAGAAATACTTAGAAAAGCAAATGGATTTGTATGTAGCTTTTATGGATCTGGAGAAGGCACATGATAGAGTTGTTAGAGATGCTCTGTGGAAGGTATTAAGAATATATGGTGTGGTAGGCAAGTTGTTAGAAGCAGTGAAAAGTTCTTATTGAAGATGCAAGGCTTGTGTATGAGTAAGAAGAGAGGAAAGTGACTGGTTCTCAGTGAATGTTGGTTTGTGGCAGGGGTGCATGATGTCTCCATGATTGTTTAATTTGTTTATGGATGGGTTGTTAGGGAGATAAATGCAAGAGTTTTGGAGAGAGGAGCAAGTATGCAGTCTGTTGTGGATGAGAGAGCTTGGAATGTGAGTCAGTTGTTGTTCGCTGATGATACAGTGCTGATGGCTGATCCGGGTGAGATACTGCAGAAGCTGGTGACAGAATTTGGTAAAGTGTAACAAAGAAGAAAGCTGAGAGTAAATGTGAATAACAGCAAGATTATTAAGTACAGCAGGATTTAGGGACAAGTCATTGGGAGGTAAGTTTGAATGGAGAAAAACTGGAGGAAGTGAAGTGTTTTAGGTATCTGGGAGTGGATTTGGCAGCAGATGGAACCATGGTAGCAGAAGTGAGTCACAGGGTGGGGGAGGGAGCGAAAGTTCTGGGAGCAGCGAAGAAAGTGTGGAAGGTGAGAACATTATCTAGGAAAGCAAAAATGGGTATGTTTGAAGGAATAGTGGTTCCAACTATGTTATATGGTTGTGAGGCGTGGGCTATAGATAGAGTTGTGTGGAGGAGGGTGGATGTATTGGAAATGAGATGTTTGAGGACAACATGTGGTGTGAGGTGGTTTGATCGAGTAAGTAATGAAAGGGTAAGAGAGATGCGTGGTAATAAAAAGAGTGTGGTTGAGAGAGCAGAAGAGGGTGTATTGAAATGGTTTGGTCACATGGAGAGAATTAGAGAGGAAAGATTGACAAAGAGGATATATGTGTCAGAGGTGGAGGGAACGAGAAGTGGGAGACCAAATTGGAGGTGGAAAGATGGAGTGAAAAAGATTTTGAGCAATCGGGGCTTGAACATGCAGGAGGGTGAAAGGTGTGCAAGGAATAGAGTGAATTTGGCAGCAGATGGAACCATGGAAGCGGAAGTGAATCATAGGGTGGGGGAGGGGGCGAAAATTCTGGGAGCATTGAAGAATGTGTGAAAGTCAAGAACATTATCTCGGAAAGCAAAAATGGGTATGTTTGAAGGAATAGTAGTTCCAACAATGTTATATGGTTGCGAGGCGTGGGCTATGGATAGAGTTGTGCAGAGGGGGTGAATGTGCTGGAAATGAGATGTCTGAGGACAATATGTGGTGTGTGGTGGTTTGATCAAGTGAGTCGTAATAGGGTAGATGAGATGTGTGGTAATAAAAAGAGTGTGGTTGAGAGAGCAAAAGAGGGTGTTTTAAAATGGTTTGGTCACATGGAGAGAATGAATGAGGAAAGATTGACCAAGAGGATATATGTGTCAGAGGTGGAGGGAACGGGGAGAAGCGGGAGATCAAATTGGAGGTGGAAAGATGGAGTGAAAAAGATTTTGAGTGATCGGGACATGAACATGCAGGAGGGTGAAAGGCGTGCAAGGAATAGAGTGAATTGGAACAATGTGGTATACCAGGGTCGATGTGCTGTTAATGGATTGAACCAGTGCATGTGAAGAGTCTGGAGTAAACTATGGAAGGTTCTGTGGGGCCTGGATGTGGAAAGGGAGCTGTGGTTTTGGTGCATTATTACATGACAGCTAGAAACTGAGTGTGAACGAATGTGGCGTTTGTTGTCTTATCCTAACGCTACCTCACACATATGAGGTGGGAGGGGGTTGTTATTTCATGTGTGGCGGGGAGGCGATGGGAATGAATAAAGGCAGACATTATGAATTATGTACATGTGTATATATGTATATGTCTGTGTGTATATATATATATATATATATATATATATATATATATATATATATATATATATATATATATATCAGCAGTGAAAAGTTTTTATCGAGGATGTAAGGCATGTGTACGTGTAGGAAGAGAGGAAAGTAATTGGTTCTCAGTGAATGTAGGTTTGCGGCAGGGGTGTGTGATGTCTCCATGGTTGTTTAATTTGTTTATGGATAGGGTTGTTAGGGAGGTAAATGCAAGAGTTTTGGAAAGAGGGGCAAGTATGAAGTCTGTTGGGGATGAGAGAGCTTGGGAAGTGAGTCAGTTGTTGTTCGCTGATGATACAGCGCTGGTGGCTGATTCATGTGAGAAACTGCAGAAGCTGGTGACTGAGTTTGGTAAAGTGTGTGTAAGAAGAAAGTTAAGAGTAAATGTGAATAAGAGCAAGGTTATTAGGTACAGTAGGGTTGAGGGTCAAGTCAATTGGGAGGTGAGTTTGAATGGAGAAAAACTGGAGGAAGTGAAGTGTTTTAGATATCTGGGAGTGGATCTGGCAGCGGATGGAACCATGGAAGCGGAAGTGGATCATAGGGTGGGGGAGGGGGCGAAAATTCTGGGGGCCTTGAAGAATGTGTGGAAGTCGAGAACATTATCTCGGAAAGCAAAAATGGGTATGTTTGAAGGAATAGTGGTTCCAACAATGTTGTATGGTTGCGAGGCGTGGGCTATGGATAGAGTTGTGCGCAGGAGGATGGATGTGCTGGAAATGACATGTTTGAGGACAATGTGTGGTGTGAGGTGGTTTGATCGAGTGAGTAACGTAAGGGTAAGAGAGATGTGTGGAAATAAAAAGAGCGTGGTTGAGAGAGCAGAAGAGGGTGTTTTGAAGTGGTTTGGGCACATGGAGAGAATGAGTGAGGAAAGATTGACCAAGAGGATATATGTGTCGGAGGTGGAAGGAATGAGGAGAAGAGGGAGACCAAATTGGAGGTGGAAAGATGGAGTGAAAAAGATTTTGTGTGATCGGGGCCTGAACATGCAGGAGGGTGAAAGGAGGGCAAGGAATAGAGTGAATTGGAGCGATGTGGTATACCGGGGTTGACCTGCTGTCAGTGGATTGATTCAAGGCATGTGAAGCGTCTGGGGTAAACCATGGAAAGCTGTGTAGGTATGTATATTTGCCTGTGTGGACGTATGTATATACATGTGTATGGGGGTGGGTTGGGCCATTTCTTTCGTATGTTTCCTTGCGCTACCTCACAAATGCGGGAGACAGCAAAAAAAAAAAAAAAAAAAAAAAGTTTGTTGAGTATTCCTGGTAAATTATATGGGAGGGTATTGATTGAGAGGGTGAAGGTATGTACAGAGCATCAGATTGGGGAAGAGCAGTGTGGTTTCAGAAGTGGTAGAGGATGTGTGGATCAGGTGTTTGCTTTGAAGAATGTATGTGAGAAATACTTAGAAAAACAAATGGATTTGTATGTAGCATTTATGGATCTGGAGAAGGCATACGATAGAGCTGATAGAGATGCTCTGTGGAAGGTATCAAGAATATATGGTGTGGGAGGCAAGTTGTTAGAAGCAGTGAAAAGTTTTTATTGAGGATGTAAGGCATGTGTACGTGTAGGAAGAGAGGAAAGTGATTGGTTCTCAGTGAATGTATGTTTGCGGCAGGGGTGTGTGATGTCTCTATGGTTGTTTAATTTGTTTATGGATGGGGTTGTTAGGGAGGTGAATGCAAGAGTTTTGGAAAGAGGGGCAAGTATGAAGTCTGTTGGGGATGAGAGAGCTTGGGAAGTGAGTCAGTTGTTGTTCGCTGATGATACAGCGCTGGTGGCTGATTCATGTGAGAAACCGCAGAAGCTGGTGACTGAGTTTGGTAAAGTGTGTGAAAGAAGAAAGTTAAGAGTAAATGTGAATAAGAGCAAGGTAATTAGGTACAGTAGGGGTGAGGGTCAAGTTAATTGGGAGGTAAGTTTGAATGGAGAAAAACTGGAGGAAGTAAAGTGTTTTAGATATCTGGGAGTGGATCTGGCAGCGGATGGAACCATGGAAGCAGAAGTGGATCATAGGGTGGGGGAAGGGGCGAAAATCCTGGGAGCCTTGAAGAATGTGTGGAAGTCGAGAACATTATCTCAGAAAGCAAAAATGGGTATGTTTGAAGGAATAGTGGTTCCAACAATGTTGTATGGTTGTGAGGTGTGGGCTATGGATAGAGTTGTGCGCAGGAGGATGGATGTGCTGGAAATGAGATGTTTGAGGACAATGTGTGGTGTGAGGTGGTTTCATCAAGTAAGTAACGTAAGGGTAAGAGAGATGTGTGGAAATAAAAAGAGCATGGTTGAGAGAGCAGAAGAGGGTGTTTTGATATGGTTTGGGCACATGGAGAGAATGAGTGAGGAAAGATTGACCAAGAGGATATATGTGTTGGAGGTGGAAGGAACGAGAAGTGGGAGACCAAATTGGAGGTGGAAATATGGAGTGAAAAAGATTTTGTGTGATCGGGGCCTGAACATGCAGGAGGGTGAAAGGAGGGCAAGGAATAGAGTGAATTGGATTGATGTGGTATACCGGGGTTGACGTGCTGTCAGTGGATTGAATCAGGGCATGTGAAGGTGTCTGGGGTAAACCATGGAAAGCTGTGTAGGTATGTATATTTGCGTGTGTGGACGTATTTATATACATGTGTATGGGGGTGGGTTGGGCCATTTCTTTCGTCTGTTTCCTTGCGCTACCTCGCAAATGTGGGAGACAGCGGCAAAAAAAATATAAATATATATATATATATATATATATATATATATATATATATATATATATATATATATATATATGCAAAGTGAGAGGGTTAGGGAAAATGATTTGGTAAACAGAGAAGAGGTAGTAAAAGCTTTGCAGAAGATGAAAGCTGGCAAGGCAGCAGGTTTGGATGGTATTGCAGTGGAATTTATTAAAAAAGGGGGTGACTGTATAATTGACCGGTTGGTAAGGTTATTTAATGTATGTATGACTCATGGTGAGGTGCCTGAGGATTGGCGGAATGCGTGCATAGTGCCATTGTACAAAGGCAAAGGGGATAAGAGTGAGTGCTCAAATTACAGAGGTATAAGTTTGTTGAGTATTCCTGGTAAATTATATGGGAGGGTATTGATTGAGAGGGTGAAGGCATGTACAGAGCATCAGATTGGGGAAGAGCAGTGTGGTTTCAGAAGTGGTAGAGGATGTGTGGATCAGGTGTTTGCTTTGAAGAATGTATGTGAGAAATACTTAGAAAAGCAACTGGATTTGTATGTAGCATTTATGGATCTAGAGAAGGCATATAATAGAGTTGATAGAGATGCTCTGTGGAAGGTATTAAGAATATATGGTGTGGGAGGCAAGTTGTTAGAAGCAGTGAAAAGTTTTTATCGAGGATGTAAGGCATGTGTACGTGTAGGAAGAGAGGAAAGTGATTGGTTCTCAGTGAATGTAGGTTTGCGGCAGGGGTGTGTGATGTCTCCATGGTTGTTTAATTTGTTTATGGATGGGGTTGTTAGGGAGGTAAATGCAAGAGTTTTGGAAAGAGGGGCAAGAATGAAGTCTGTTGGGGATGAGTGAGCTTGGGAAGTGAGTCAGTTGTTGTTTGCTGATGATACAGCGCTGGTGGCTGATTCATGTGAGAAACTGCAGAAGCTGGTGACTGAGTTTGGTAAAGTGTGTGAAAGAAGAAAGTTAAGAGTAAATGTGAATAAGAGCAAGGTTATTAGGTACAGTAGGGTTGAGGGTCAAGTCAATTGGGAGGTAAGTTTGAATGGAGAAAAACTGGAGGAAGTAAAGTGTTTTAGATATCTGGGAGTGGATCTGGCAGCGGATAGAACCATGGAAGCGGAAGTGGATCATAGTGTGGGGGAGGGGGTGAAAATCCTGGGAGCCTTGAAGAATGTGTGGAAGTCGAGAACATTATCTCGGAAAGCAAAAATGGGTATGTTTGAAGGAATAGTGGTTCCAACAATGTTGTATGGTTGCGAGGCGTGGGCTATGGATAGAGTTGTGCACAGGAGGATGGATGTGCTGGAAATGAGATGTTTGAGGACAATGTGTGGTGTGAGGTGGTTTGATCGAGTAAGTAACGTAAGGGTAAGAGAGATGTGTGGAAATAAAAAGAGCGTGGTTGAGAGAGCAGAAGAGTGTGTTTTGAAATGGTTTGGGCACATGGAGAGAATGAGTAAGGAAAGATTGACCAAGAGGATATATGTGTCGGAGGTGGAGGGAACGAGGAGAAGTGGGAGACCAAATTGGAGGTGGAAAGATGGAGTGAAAAAGATTTTGTGTGATCGGGCCCTGAACATGCAGGAGGGTGAAAGGAGGTCAAGGAATAGAGTGAATTGGATCGATGTGGTATACCGGGGTTGACGTGCTGTCAGTGGATTGAATCAGGGCATGTGAAGTGTCTGGGGTAAACCATGGAAAGCTGTGTAGGTATGTATATTTGCGTGTGTAGACGTATTTATATACATGTGTATGGGGGTGGGTTGGGCCATTTCTTTCGTCTGTTTCCTTGCGCTACCTTGCAAACGCGGGAGACAGCGACAAAGCAAAAAAAAAAAAAAATATATATATATATATATTTTTTTTTTTTTTTTTTTTTTATACTTTGTCGCTGTCTCCCGCGTCTGCGAGGTAGCGCAAGGAAACAGACGAAAGAAATGGGCCAACCCCCCCCCCCATACACATGTACATACACACGTCCACACACGCAAATATACATACCTACACAGCTTTCCATGGTTTACCCCAGACGCTTCACATGCCTTGCTTCAATCCACTGACAGCACGTCAACCCCTGTATACCACATGACTCCAATTCACTCTATTTCTTGCCCTCCTTTCACCCTCCTGCATGTTCAGGCCCCGATCACACAAAATCTTTTTCACTCCATCTTTCCACCTCCAATTTGGTCTCCCTCTTCTCCTCGTTCCCTCCACCTCCGACACATATATCCTCTTGGTCAATCTCTCCTCACTCATTCTCTCCATGTGCCCAAACCATTTCAAAACACCCTCTTCTGCTCTCTCAACCACGCTCTTTTTATTTCCACACATCTCTCTTACCCTTACGTTACTTACTCGATCAAACCACCTCACACCACACATTGTCCTCAAACATCTCATTTCCAGCACATCCATCCTCCTGCGCACATCTCTATCCATAGCCCACGCCTCGCAACCATACAACATTGTTGGAACCACTATTCCCTCAAACATACCCATTTTTGCTTTCCGAGATAATGTTCTCGACTTCCACACATTTTTCAAGGCTCCCAAAATTTTCGCCCCCTCCCCCACCCTATGATCCACTTCCGCTTCCATGGTTCCATCCGCTGACAGATCCACTCCCAGATATCTAAAACACTTCACTTCCTCCAGTTTTTCTCCATTCAAACTCACCTCCCAATTGACTTGACCCTCACCCCTACTGTACCTAATAACCTTGCTCTTATTCACATTTACTCTCAACTTTCTTCTTCCACACACTTTACCAAACTCAGTCACCAGCTTCTGCAGTTTCTCACATGAATCAGCCACCAGCGATGTATCATCAGCGAACAACAACTGACTCACTTCCCACGCTCTCTCATCCCCAACAGACTTCATACTTGCCCCTCTTTCCAGGACTCTTGCATTTACCTCCCTTACAACCCCATCCATAAACAAATTAAACAACCATGGAGACATCACACACCCCTGCCGCAAACCTACATTCACTGAGAACCAATCACTTTCCTCTCTTCCTACACGTACACATGCCTTACATCCTCGATAAAAACTTTTCACTGCTTCTAACAACTTGCCTCCCACACCATATATTCTTAATACCTTCCACAGAGCATCTCTATCAACTCTATCATATGCCTTCTCCAGATCCATAAATGCAACATACAAATCCATTTGCTTTTCTAAGTATTTCTCACATACATTCTTCAAAGCAAACACCTGATCCACACATCCTCTACCACTTCTGAAACCGCACTGCTCTTCCCCAATCTGATGCTCTGTACATGCCTTCACCCTCCCAATCAATACCCTCCCATATAATTTACCAGGAATACTCAACAAACTTATACCTCTGAAATTTGAGCATTCACATTTATCCCCTTTGCCTTTGTACAATGGCACTATGCAAGCATTATGCCAATCCTCAGGCACCTCACCATAAGTCATACATACATTATATAACCTCACCAACCAGCCAACAATACAGTCACCCCCTTTTTTAATAAATTCCTCTGCAATACCATCCAAACCTGCTGCCTTGCCGGCTTTCATCTTCTGCAAAGCTTTTTCTGCTTCTTCTCTGTTTACCAAATCATTCTCCCTAACCCTCTCACTTTGCACACTACCTCGACCAAAACACCCTATATCTGCCACTCTATCATCAAACACATTCAACAAACCTTCAAAATACTCACTCCATCTCCTCACATCACCACTACTTATTATCACCTCCCCATTAGCCCTAAGCTGAAGGGCTTAGTTTTGTGGTCAAAGGTGGTATTTTCTTTAGGTTATGAGCAAGGTTAAGTTCCAGATTAAACTATTTCTTAAGGGGCATTACTCTGACAAAATCCAAGCTAGTTATAATCTTGTGCCATTCAGCTCTTTAGATGCTAGGAAATAACTGTAGAGAGAATACAAATGAGCCAGTACTTCAATGGTTGTCAAGCTGCACTCCTCTGACCCAAATAACTGCTTTTTTTTTATGCCTCATCCACATGTGGACTGCTGGAACTTCTGTCCACAAACAAACAATCTCTCCTTATCACACATGAAACTTGACAACACTTAAAACACTTGCCTTATTCTTCGTTACTCTAGATTTTCCTGCGGAGTACTATCTGCTAGCCCTGCCTTTTGGCAAAATGGGAGGAACAATTGACAGAAATAGTAGGTAGGAACATTAAACAGGAGCATTAGGTAGAAACATTAGATGGAAGAAGGAGGGAGCATTAGGCAGGTGCACTGGGTAGAATTATTAACATTAGGTAGATGTAGTTGGTATAAACATTAGGTAGGAGCCTTTGGAAACACTGCAGTAGAGTTGTCCTCTGCCAGTGGCCTTTTAAGGGTGAGGCATTAAAGACTAAGATGTAGCAATGGAGTTCACCAGTTATGGAGAGTTTTACTGTAGTTATCCCCTCAAAGAAGCTCTCAAAGAAGTTCCGGGAGGCAACGGTCATCAGAGATATAGATAGGTTGTGATACGAGTATGCAATTTAATGCATTTCATGTGACCTGTATATGTCAGGTCAAGGCGTTTTCTCTAAATCAGGATCTGACTCCCAAAAATGGACAGCAAACAGATGACCATGGAGAAATCGGTTCCTAAGTGTCTGCCATGCTATATGCTATAAATATAAAGGTAATAAATTTTTTTTCAAGTGATAGCATTACACAATTTTTACTTATGGTTATAAAGTTAATTTCATTAAACACAGACAATATAATCCCTTAACTATGGCTAATCTACTTGCTGAAAAGAATGTTCTACCTGATTCTCAGTACATTTACTCAAACAAGCTTATCCAAAGCTGTTACCTTACTCATGATTAGTAATTCCCATACTTACCAGAGGTGCATTTTCGAGTGCAGGTGGTGTGGCGCAGACACTACTACCTTGCTCTTCATGAGTCAGAGTTGGATGGTGAGTCAACCACTTGGCTAGCCACTTAAGTGAACAGTCACAGTGAAGTGGGTTATCTGCAGAGAGTAAAACCGTTAGGGCAAGGTCTCCCATCATAATCAAGTAGAAATATACTCTGTTGCAATCTGATAAGAAATAAATGCCTTAGTATCTTAATATGAGAAAAGGAGATAGTGACAAAAAATCTGTACTGTCCAATATGCAGGATGAGACTAAAACATCTTTAATACCACAAAGCATTTTGTAAACTGTGGGAATCTGTTTTAATTTAAATAAATCAGACATTTCTTTCAATTGATTTTCACTATATGCAACCATTGCTTGGAGAGATATGTGCAACTATGTATTTCCTCAACAAAAGCATTGCAGAGAGCCAGAATTCAGTCATATCTCGGCATTCTGATAGAAGTTCTCATTTTGGTCCAGTGCAGGGAGGAAGTTATGAACTTTAGCTCCATCTCTCAAAATCTATCTATTCTCAAGCAGCTTTTCAACATTAGTGTAGTCAAAATCCAGTTTCATAAACTAGTTTATTCCATTCATTTATGACTCATACCATAAAAATACATTGTTACACTTGTTTTTTACATGTTTCTTGCTTAGCTTCATGTTTTATCCTCAGGTTGCTCTATCTTTAAATCAAATAAAGAATAGTTCATTATCAATATTGTCAAACTGTGATAAGTATTCCTTTACTCTTTTTTCCACGGTGGATAAATCTACAGTCATTATCTAATGTCTTCTTGCAACTCAGATCCCTTTTGTGACTGATGCTCTCCAATGGACCTTCAATCAGTATTTTGTTTTTAGGTACAGTGATGAAACTTAAGAAGCATATTCTAATTAGGGTCTAACATATAACGTAAATAATTTGCTGAAGACTTCCCTATCCATGCACTTGTACATAATTCTAATATTTGCCAGCATACAGTTTATACTCTATACAGTTTTTCTAAGTTGATGTTCTACTCAGAACAACAGGTTAGATATAAAGTCAGCCCCAAAGTGCCTCACCTATAGCTTGTTTCCTGCTAGATATCTATAATGAATCATTTTTTTTTCCTATCCTCATTACTTTGCATTCACTCATGCTAAATTTCATCATCCACATATCATATCAACTTCAGAGCTTGTCTAAGTCCCTCTGTAAGTTTATGTAAGGATCTTTCATGGCTCATTTTAACATGGTAAAGGAAATAGATTACTGAGAATGGCTGAATTTGCTAAGGCTCTACTCTGAAGAGTGCAGATAGGAAAGATATCATCAATGCCTGGCAAATCCTAGAAAGCATGGTCCCCAATCTTTCATGGCTCATTTTAACTTGGTACAGGAAATAGATTACTGAGAATAGCTGAATTTGCTAAGGTTCTACTCTAAAGAGTGGAGATAGGAAAGATATCATCAATACCTGGCAAATCCTAGAAAGCATGGTCCCCAACCTACACTTAGAAATAACTCTCTACTGGCATAACAGGCATGGAAGACTCTGCTGAATTTTACTTCTGAAATCCAAAGGTAAGACATGCACAAAGAGGGGAGAACACCTTAAACATTCAAGTCCCAAAACTATTCAAGCCTTGCCTGCAATTATCAGAATCATCGTGAAATGCACACTGGAGAAGTTAAAGAGTACCCTGAATAAATATTTAAAAAAGTCCTGATTAGCCTGATTGTGGAGGCTACATGGGCCTGTGGGATGCAACTTCCAATGGTTTGGTTGACTGACAGCCCAACCCAGCAGCCTGGGTTCAGCCTTGGCCTAGACTGGGATGTGAGGTTAGAAGATCCAAAAAAACTTCACCAGTATTCAACATGCATCATTCTTAATTGCTCTTATGATTGGCATTATCTGCAAAAATACTGAGGTATCAGACCAGTTCTTCTGGCAAGTCATTGCCACAGATTACAAAAAGTAATGATCCTAAGACTAAGGGCAATAGCACACTAGTGACTATGTCATCCTGAGAAGGTTCTTCTAACATGTCCTTTATACCTTTTCATTACAATAATTTTCTTTGCAATAAAGGAGTCACCCTCTTACACTATTCTGAAAATCCAGTTCCTTCACCATGATCATACATGGTACAAAATGCAACACCTAATACTCCATCTCAGATGTCCTAAAGAGAGCTTACTCTCTCATAAGGGATGGATTTTTCATGTACAGTTTCTTGTAGGTTATGATATTCCAAGTGTTTGTGTGTGAGTTTTGGAGCATTTCAAAGACTCTGGAGACAGCAGAAGTCAGAGCAATGGGACAATAGCTGGAGGGCTTAGAGCAGTCTCCTTTCTTAGGGAGGGGCTGCACCAAAGAATGCTTCCAAGTACAAAGGAAAGCCTGGGTTTTTAAACAGAAGCAAAATATGTAAGGACTGGTGCTAGCTCAGGGGTATGTAAGTAAGGACCATTATTGACTCAGAGGTGTGTAAGTAAGGACTGGTGCTGCTAAAGAGAAACTGCTTTAGAACATGGGGAGGTATGTCATCTGAGCCATACGCTTTGTTCACCTGGACCTGGGAAAGTGCCTAGAAGACCCTGCGCGAGGAGAATCTGGGAGATGGTACAGGATCAGAGGGAAGAGATGGGAGCAGAGGATGAAAATCTGAATCACCCAAAGTTGAGATAGAGGAAAACAAGGCGACAAAAAGAGTAGTTTATTAGATGGAGAGTTAACAACAGACTGGTCAGGCTGGAAAAAAGGATAAGTTGAAGAATTATATAAAAAGATTTTAGAACTACATTTGCTTATTTGTCAGTGGAAGAAGTCAAGTTAGCATCCTTTCTCTCTATGGAAGTGTCCTTTGCTTTTTGATGAAAAGCTTTGGAATGATTCCATGCAGAGATGGAAACAGAGTAGATTTCTGGGGAAGGGAAGACTTTCATGGTCCAGTACATATTATCCCAGATGCAACACTTACCAGACCAGGAGCAATCAAGTCATGATTAAGGTGAAAACGATTTAAAAGATGGGATGCAGGACTCCATGCTATCCAAGATAACCTGCTATGTATAAATCACAACTCAAGGCATCCTGATCAAAGGAGCAATACCCATCCCAGGAAAAGTCAGCAGCAAAGAAGCTGTGCAGGTATAACCAATGAGTTCTTTCAAAGTGCCAAAGCTTTTACTCATCTTAGGACTGGATGAACAGGCACATTCCTCTTTAAGGATCATGTTAAGTAGTTTACTGTAAGAAACGACTTCCACAGAACAAAAACAGTAATTACCATCAAGTACGTATACAAACAATATGAATCCAATGTTAATATACATCAGTGCCATGTGTTGTCCTGATAGCACATAATTCTCAAACTATGGATTCAAATAAAATTAAAATTCCTTATTCTTTAGTTATCAAAACTCATCGAATAGGTAAAACTTTAGCAAGAACTTTGTATTCACAAACCTGTTAGCAGGATATGCTGCAGCGCAGGGGTAGAATTGAATGCATGAGGCTGAACCAGGGAAATATCATTGTCCGCCAAGTCCAGCGATATGAGCGCCGGCAGTTGGTGCAGTAAGTCAGCAGTCACAGCTCGGAGGGCGTTGTCAGCCATGAAGAGGTGCGTCAGCTGGGGTATGTGGGCTAACGACCATCCAGACACAGCTACAACTCGGTTGTGGGACAGTATGAGATGTAGCAGTTTACTGAGGTTTACAAAGGCATGGTCTTCAATTACATCGATTTTGTTGTGTGATAAGTCCAGACGACGAAGGTTGGGGCATGCCGCTAGGGAGCCTCTTTTTAACATTGTCAATGCATTGTCCGATAAATCCAATGAAATGAGGCCCTTGGCTCCCGTAATAAGTGAGGAGGTCACAGCACCCTTTAACAAGTTGGACTTCAGGGAGAGGCGCTGAAGGGCATGTAAGCCACGCAGCGTTTTTTCATTCAACTGAGCTGCATCCAACTGATTGCCAGCCAGGTTGAGAGACACTAAGTGAGGCAGACGCACGAAAACTTCAGGGCTAAGATGTCGAAGTCCATTACCGGCAAGGTCTAGGTTTTGCAGTTGCAAGAGGGCTGGAAAGGCCCGGGGTGGAAGTTCATGTAACTGATTATCACTTAGGTCGATACGCTGTAACTCCCCTAATGGTCGGAGGGCGTCGACAGGAACTGAGGTAAATTTATTGTTCGGGAGTCCCAGCGCGGCAAGTGTCGACTCTAAACCAGCAAATGCATTGAAGGGTAAAGTCTTCAACCCTGCTGTTGTTATCACAAGACCTAGCAACTTCATGTCTGCAAAGCCTCCGCTAGGTAGTTCCCCCAGACCATGTATTGCCAGGTCAAGAAGAGAAACACTGCCCTTGGCATTAAGTGTCTTTACAAGCAATATGAGATCCTGTGGGTGACTAGCTCGACCCCTGCACCTAACAGTGTGCGGCACATCACAAGTGCAGGATATATCGGAGATTCCGCTTACATAGGGGCATAGCCAACTACCAGTGCTATTTTCTTCATCCATTATGTCGGCCAAAAAGATGGGTGACAAAGTGATGGTGGTACGGGCAGCTGTGGCAGAACTGATCAGTGAAGGCGTGGAGGTGTGGAGGCTTGCTGATGGTGTGGAGGGGGAGGTAGCAGTGGGTGTTGTATTGAAGGCTGTCGGGGGCGAGGCTGCAAAGCTCGCATCCCAAAGGACGGACACGACTCCCGCTAACAAGAACATCACCTCGGACGTGACGGCCATCCTGTGGACAAACATACAGCAATTTAATATAACAAGGAATAGATTACTTATTCACATTTTTCCTATATCAATCAATATATAAATTGGAAAACTGAAAGCAGATATGAGAAGCAAACTGGCCTATTAATAAGCACCAGTAATGGGTATATGATATTTATATCATGCATATCAAAATGGATTGTCACTAAAGTTTTTGCACTAATGACAGTAAAGCGGTTGATCAAGAATTTCCCTATTTTGAGTTTTTAATTTGTGGTGTGTATTTCATTACATATGATTACTTTTCAATTTAATGAAAAAGGCTGAAAAGGCTACCATACAACGGTCAGAAGAGGGATGCCTCTTAAGCTGTTAGGGCGCACCATTCAGAGCATATAAGAAGGGCCTGCCCTGCTTGTAAACCATACTCTAATCCTTGCTCATCATGGTTAGTCACTTAAACTGATACTGCTCATCTCTTAGAAAAATATCTCTCGTTGGTTCAATCCTCAACAACCAAAACTGAAAACCGATTGCTTAAAATTTTCCCCCATCCAAAGGCTTTAAAATGTTCAAGTCAAACTCCCTGAGACAGTCACCATCGAGAGATGTTCAACAGTTGAGTATTAAGTTACCCTTCACGGTTACCCTTGAAACTAACTACCTTCGCCATCCTACTTTATTACGCATTACCGAACTGCCTATTGCTAGACACTCAGCTGATGGTAATTTCCATGTGTACGCAGGTAAAGATTCTGATTCATACTGTGCCATGCATTACAGAGGGAAGTATTATACCCTATACCTACCAACATACACCAAGGCCTGTCGTCCCAGCATCGAAGGCATGGGTGACGGAGGCGATCTCTCCACCCCTTTGAACAACACATTATACAAATACACTTAACAAATGATATATGTACTGTTTTTACAATTATACTAACTCTTTCAGTTCCTTCACTCATGACTTCGTTGCATTACAACTTAGAATAACACAGTGATCTTTAAAAGTCTAGCTAGCAAGTTAAATTTCACCACAGTACTGATATCAGACTAAAATGCTGACATTTCCTCTTCTCTTTTTCGAATAATCAATTGTGATACAAATCATGGATAGCAATTAAAAATCATCAGTAAATGAGTAAAAAGACCAACGAAAACAGAACGTCAGTTATAATTATCGACAGGAAAACAAGTTGAAATTAACGAAGGGTTTCCCATGGCCGTCGGAAGAGAAGATTAAGGGATAACCAGACACTTCAGAAAGGACACATGGAACCATTCATCATGGATAAGTCGGGAATAAAACAATCAATTCTGGAAAGGTGACAAAGTTATACTGAAGGGTGACAGAGGTGTTCAAGAATATGGAAGGGTGATAGGCGTTTAATAAATATTAAAGGGTGATAAAGGCGGCCAACAGCATTGTGTTTCAGTAACGTTTAATAAACTATATATAACTCAGAACTAAATAAGAATGTCTCTCTCATGTTTGGATATTTTACTTTCAAGAAAGAGAAAGATATTAGTGGAGATGGTCCAGAGGAGAGCAACAAATATGTCACCAGATAATTAAGAAAATCGAGAGACCAGGACTAGTTTAAAGCTATAAAGTTAGGTCACTGTGGACAGAAAATGGTGTCTCTTTACTACAACTTTAAAGTTTCTGAACCTTTTTGTGGACAACAAACTTCTCTGAAAGAAGCAAAGTTGAGAAACCAGATATAAAGACGTAATTTTACAGTACCAAAGTTGTCGATGAATGGAAAAAGCTAAGTGAAGCTGTAAATGTAGACAACATTCGGAAATGTAGAAAGATAAATGATGGAGAAATGTGTTAGAATCTGTACATATAGGTAATCATACAAATCACGTATGGATATGCAAGACAGATAATGAACATATATAACACAAAGACCATAAACACGACACGTACACACGCAACACTCCCGCATACACACATCCGCAACACACACTGGGCCAAGCCAATGGTGGCAAAGCGACTTTGATCCCAACAACAAAACGGACATTCGCTTGAATGACACGTCTCCTGGACCAGTGTGGGCACCAGACTACAATACATCCCCTACCGCTCTTAACTACCATTATCATCAACCATTACCCACACCAACCACTACCCAAGACAACCAGCACCCACACCAACCACTGCTCAATACAACCACTACCATCAACCATCACCCACACCAACCACGACCCTAGACAACCACCACCATCAACCATCATCCACAGCAACCACTCCCCGTGACAACCATCACCAACCACCACCCCAACATGTCATTTCCACTGGAAGGCACTAAGATCATCTTTACCCTCGATTATAATGACTTTAACTTCCACTGAAGTTAGAAGCTCTCCGGAGTTCGACAAGCTCTGTAGTACTGTAGCCTTTAAGTACAATGACGTAACCCCTGTAACACCACAACATCATGGAATACTAACAGATCACCAATTAAGTCAACATTATTTGCGTCACTATACACCTAAACATATACTCGTTTCCTAAAACTGATTTCTTGTATTCAACAGATTAATCATCTCTTAATCCCATTCTTACCGAGTTGGAGCTGAGGTATTACTCGCCGTGTTCACCTTGATTACTGGAAATGAACTCATATGAACTCATTATTTCAAGCCAACTCATTCCGTTCAAAAGATTCCTTCCCATACTCCATGGATCAATTTCTGCTTTCCAAGAGGTTATTTCCTGGTTCTCAAAAAGCTATCAATTGGTTCTCAAGAGAATTCCCCTCGGTAGGGCCAGTGAGGTCCCAGTTCAGACTGAGCTGGTTCACATGCACAGGTGTGAAGAATGGAGTCTTACAACAAGCAACTTCACCTCTATAAATTCTCTGCTACCGACTTCAGAGGCATTTAATGTTACGGACGCCACTCGTGTTCATGAATTAACTTTACGTAAAGTAAATATAGAGTAATTCCCCCTTCAAGCTTCAGATGCTCCAGTATTGGTATCTTCTTCGAAAAGTGAATTATGCATAGCGAGAATGGTGGCTACAAAGCTTTATATTTTCATATCAGAAGCCAAGATGATTAAGGAAGGAATGAGAGAGCGCTCCGATCTGTGGCCCAGCAGACAGTAGGTGTCACCGTGAGAGATGACCTCCAGTGTGGGCCTCATGACCTACAAAACTCCATACTAAGATAATGTTATCAAATGTTACATATCTATCGATGTGGTTTACGTTGAGGGCTCCAGTTTCGAAATAAATTCCTTCTTGTATGAAAAATGACAGGTGAAAGAAGTAGAGAAGTAAGGAGAAACGAAGAGGAAAACCTTTACCTTCAAAAGGGGCCAGGTCGTAGCTATTAGGGAAGGCATGAAAATGTTTAGCGTCCCAAAGCTTAGCGGTGTGAGTAAAGAAACAAACATCCAACACAACGGCTCACCCTTGACTTGCAGACGGTCAGACAGTAATCATGTGAAGCAGTAGTTTGCCGACTCGCTATTATATGTTCCCAAGCTCAAATGGCAGGGTTCGCAAGCAGCCAGTTCTGTTTATCTTGTTCTGTACAGTAATTTTGAAAATCAGACAGTAAATACACGTATTCATGGTGGATCTCAAGAAATAATACACGTCGTTCGACCTAACCATTCAAAATTATTGATGAAACTTCAAGTTTGATGATATAACTATACTTTCCTTCACAGCTATACTTCACGATTAATGACAATCATACTTTCTTTCCCAGCTATACTTCACGATTAATGACATGATCATACTTTCCTTCACAGTTATACTTTACAACTATACTCCACCATTAATGAGAACTATTCTTTCCATGAAATCATGACTCTCGATTGATTATAGAACTATACTTTTTCAGTTATATTTCCCGATATATAACAGAGCTATGGTTCTCTTCAATACAGTTTCTTTAAAAAACTGTCCACTGTCCACATCAGTGATGGTACGATTTTTCCATCTGTCGATATCGTACAACACAACACGCTGCCAAGGGGAATGTTTTCCTATCTACCAAACAATAATGGCTTTACCGACAACTGTAGTAGATAGATCATATCTGGCCACAGATTGTAATAAACTCGAAGTCATTTAGTCGTTAACATTCTAAATTATCAAATATGAGGACTTTGGGTTTCGAAGTGAGGGACGGAGGTGTTACCAGAACCACAGATAACATCTCATACTAACTCAGGTGTTACCAGAACCTTAGATAACAACTCATACTAACTTCTTAAGTGTTACTAAACCCTAAGATAACGACACACATAAACTTAGGTGTTACCAAACCTTCAGATAACGACTCACACTAACTCGAGTCTTGCCAAACCTTAAGATAGCGACTCATACTAACTCAGGTGTTACTAGACTTTCAGATAAAGACTCACACTAACTCAGCTGTTACTAGACTTTCAGATAAAGACTCACACTAACTCAGCTGTTACTAGACTTTCAGATAAAGACTCACACTAACTCAGTTGTTACCATAACTTCAGATAACAACTCACATTAATTCAAGTGTTACCAAACCTTCAGATAACGACTCGCATTAACTCAAGTGTTACGAAAACCTCAGATAACCACTCACACTAACGCAAGTATTACCAAACCCTTAGATAACGAATCACACTAACTCAGGTGTCACTAGACTCTCAGATAACTCACACTTCCCTCGGTGTTATCAGACCAACATATCACGACCCACACTAACTCATTTATTTACCAGCACGACAATCGAAGCTTTTCGTCCTTACAGCCTCTTATGAATGTAAAAAAAAAAAAAAAAAATCGTGTGCATATCTGAAAGCAAAATGTGGTTGAAGCAAATGATGCAAATAGTTAAAAGTCTACTGGAACCCTGAGGACTTTCCTGGACAGAGCGGCGATTACCAGCACTACCACTACCTACCATCTACACCATCAATAACCATCACTTCAACCATCTAGCTACACCACCGTCATGTACAATATCATCTATCAGCATCTTCACTATCACCATCTGAATCACTGACACCACTAAACTCCCTTTAAGATGGGTGCAACAGGCTTGTGTCTCAAGCACGACACAGGTATAACACAGTACTCACGGTGAAGTTGAGGATAATGTATTTTTTCTGTATTCCCGTAGATAGTGGGTCCAGAATGAATGATAAAACTGCTGAACTAACAAAAATTCATGTCTAGCAGATGAAACTGATCATAACTTGGATCTACTCGCCAGTAGCTTAAAAATAAAGATCAAACCGGGAAGAACTTGAACAAAATCTTTTCCACTTACGATGGGATTTGCACCAATCGATTCATTTACCGTTACAGTAACATACAAGAATAACGCAAGAGAGAGAGAGAACTAGTAGACTCCTGGTTGTTAGTGTTGCCCGACTCCAGCTAGGCTACATAAGCCTCAGCCCTTAGGCTACAGATGCCTATGTGACTGTGATCTTCCTGTAGTTACTGAACACACAAGGTGTAAACATTACCACAAGATATAAACACAGCAACACAAAATCCTGGACTGCTGGAAAATCAGTGAATCTAGATATACTAAATTTACATACTGGAAATGGGTTACTCATTATGTAAATAAACTTCAGTTACTATGTAATTTGTCTAATCATTCACTGCGTTACCCAAATCGTCAACACTTTTCTCACCACAAAACCTATATTTCAATCACTATGACCCACCAGTCCCTGCACCTTCTGTATTCTCTGTAACCTCTTTCACGCCACCGCCTACACGACGGGGAAGTGTGCACAACAGATTAGCTGCAATTGCAACAAAAATCAAAATCATCATCATGTAACTAGTTATATGATTCAATCCCTGTGGCTCAGTCCCTGGCCTTTTTTTTTTTTTATCCTCCTTTCAACATGGCCTACAATACGGGTGACACAGCTCAACTAATTACCTTTTTTCCGGCAAAATTCTCTCCAACCAACATCTATCAGGGCCACCACCACTACTGTTTATCAGGGCCACCACCACTACTGTCTATCAGGGCCACCACCACTACTGTCTATCAGGGCCACCACCACTACTGTCTATCAAGGCCACCACCACTACTGTCTATCAGGGCCACCACCACTACTGTCTATCAGGGCCACCACCACTACTGTCTATCAGGGCCACCACCACTACTGTCTATCAAGGCCACCACCACTACTGTCTATCAGGGCCACCACCACTACTGTCTATCAGGGCCACCACCACTACTGTCTATCAGGGCCACCACCACTACTGTCTATCAGGGCCACCACCACTACTGTCTATCAAGGCCACCACCACTACTGTCTATCAGGGCCACCACCACTACTGTCTATCAGGGCCACCACCACTACTGTCTATCAGGGCCACCACCACTACTGTCTATCAGGGCCACCACCACCACTATCAGGGCCACCACCACTACTGTCTATCAGGGCCACCACCACCACTATCAGGGCCACCACCACCACCACCACTATCAGGGTCACCACCACTATCAGGGTCACCACCACCATCATCATCAGCAGATGTGTGGGGTCCAGCAGCAGGCTGTCACAGCTGAGTGATGGGCCGGCCACACACCTTACAGACATCCCCCCTCCCAAACTGGCGCCAACTGTCTGGTGTATACTGACACTAGCAACACTGGCCTACTGACACCAACACTGGCCAACAATACTGACATATGTACTGAGGCCAACAACACTGACCTATAAACTACGGCCGATACCGACCTGTATACTGCGGCCAACACTGACCTGTACACTAACACTGCTGACTGCACACTGCGGCCAACACTGACCTGTACACTACGCTAACACTGACCTCTATACTGCGGCCAACAACGCTACAAATGACATTACTGTGTTAAACTCTGAATCCCAGACACCTCATCGAAGTCCCAAGCACCTCAGCCAACTCCCATGATCCGCAGCTAAGTTAGAGGAGCCTCAGCCACCTGCAAGGCACCACAGCTAACTCCTAGGTACTTCAGCGTAGCTAACATGCGGTAGATGACCTTTGGCCTCTGGTCAGGGAGGAAGCCAAGCGCGGGTGGGGATGGACGCACCGGCAGCTGCTGTGCATCACGCCCTCAATGCTCTATGCATCACCCTGGCGCCTTACTTGGCATCGTGACGGTACAGCCTTTGAGCATGACGGTGTACTGTCGCACACAAGGGTAGTACCGTCTGTTCCTGATGGGTTGTACCGTCGCGCACAAGGGTTGTACCGTCTTCCTCATGGGTTGTACCCTCGTGCTTAAAGATTGTAACGTCGTGCTCAAGCGCTGTACCTCCGTGCTTAAAAAGATCGTACCGTCGTCTTCTAGCCGTTGTATCTCCGTGCTTAAAGATCGTACCGTCCTGGTCAAAGGTCAAGTTCCAGCAAGGAGGTGCCCCGGAGAGAATGTTAATATAAACAGTGGCACTTGCACTGTGGGTCAGAGAGTTGTAGCTGCTAAGCTAAGCCAACAATTACTGCAGATGGCAACGCCATTCGCCATGCAGTATGTCGATCGCGTAACACGAAACCGCGACCAAGTCGGATTCCTCCTCTCCCGTCAGTATAAACAAATGGCTGGCGACATACCCTGGCGGTCGCTTGGCGATAAGGACCTGGTAAGGTCGTACGGGAACGTGATGAGGCTTTTCATGGACCACAAGTTCACAGAACTGATGAACTACACAGTGCGATATGCCTTCTGGTCTCCTGAAGACGCAGTGTTTCTTTCTGTAGGGGATGAAGAAGGCTCCAGGACGAATGTTATTGTATGAGTGAGTAGTGTATGCCAGCGATTACCAATGACGTCTGACATGCTGCAGTGGGGAACGACATATTTGCTACAACCTCTTGCGACTGATACTTGTGTTGGTAGTGCACTCCTGCTTCTCAACCAACTACCCTGCCATATACAACTTACGGTCTTGTGAGAGAAGGACTAGTGATGGCCTGATGACATATAGGCAGCCGAAGCTAAAGTCACCTTCACACAGCATAACTTGATATCTCGATCTTTAGCTGTCACACTCCCTACTTGGACTCCTTCCGCCACACTTCTCCCTTTGCTTGTCTGAATCCCTTTGAATCTAGACAATCGTCTTTTTGACTGGGGTGATTATTAGGCTATAGGCTACATTTCCTAATTTCGTATCTTCGGCAAATTCGAAATTCTACTAGGAACTCCTGTCTCTTGGTCACTGATGTAGATAAGGAGGGAGTCTTAGGACTGAGCCTTCTCACATGAAACCACTCGAATGCTTCCCTAATTAACACCAATCTTTCTCACCTTTTTGAGAGCCAGTCCACTATCCACGCGCAGGGGTCACCACCTTCCTATGGCGTATACTTAAATCTTGGAAATCTTTCCTTACTTTGTCGAAGGCTTTGCGAAAATCTAATTATTCTCAAAGGGCATTTTAAAGTCCCAGTCATTACATATATGACTTAAGCATTCAGTTAGGAGCGTTAAACATCATATATTATTCCGGAAACCATGTTCACAGTTGGTTATCCATTATTTTCTAAGATTTTCACGATTTTGTCTCTAATCATTGTTTCTAACACGTTCCTTGAACCAAATCAAGGAGGTGACACGTTAGTTCCACGAACGTTTTCTTTTTTTGAAAATCGGTTATGTGAGCTAGCTTCTAGTCATTTGGTATTATCTCCCTTCATGACGTCTAGTCACTTGGTACTTTCCCACTGTGACATCATACGCCACTTGGTACTCTCCTTTCGTGAAATGACTAGTCATTTGGTACTCTCCCTTTATGACTTGACGAATGGATGAAGGCAACCAAGTATGAATATGTACATGTGTATATATGTGTATGTCCGTGTATGTGTATATATATGTGTATATGTTGGTATGTATATGTATGTATATGTGCGTGTATGGGCGTCTATGTGTATATATGTGTATATGAGTGTATGGGCCATTCTTCGTGTTTCCTGGCGCTACCTCGCTGAGGGGGGAAACAGCGATTATGTATTATAACAACAACGACAACAACAACAACAACAATAATAATAATAATAATAATAATAATAATAATAATAATAATATATCTATTAATCTATTTATCTATTAATCTATTGTACTTCATCGCCGTTCCCGCGTCAGCGAGGTAGCGTTAGGAAACAAACGAAGAAAGGCCCATACACCCATATATACTCAAAAACGCCCATACACTTACATATACATACATATACATATCAACATAACACATATACATACACATACAAAGACATACACATGTACATATTCGTACCTGGTTGCCTTCATCCATTACTGGCGCCACCCCGCCCCACAAGAGACAGCATCGCTATCCCCTGCTTCAGCAAGGTAGCGCCAGGAAAACAGACAAAAATGGCCACATTCGTTCACACTCAATCTCTAGTTGTCATGTGTAATGCAGTGAAACCACAGCTCCCTATCCACATCCAGGCCCCACAGACCTTAGCATGGTTTACCACAGACGTTTTACATGCCCTGGTTCAGTCCACTGACAGCACGTCGACCCCGGTATACCACATCGTTTCAATTAACTCTATTCCTCGCACACCTATCACCCTCTTTCATGTTCAGGTCCCGATCACCTCAAATCTTTTTCACTCCATCCTTCCACCTCCAATTTGGTCTCCCGCTTCTCCTCGTTCCCTCCACCTCTGACACATATCCTCTTTGTCAACCTTTCTTCACTCATTCTCTCCATATGTCCAAACCATTTCAACGCACCCTCTTCTGCTCTCTCAACCACACTCATTTTATTTCTACACATCTCTCTTACCCTTTCATTATTTACTCGATCAAAGCACCTCGCACCACATATTGTCCTCAAACATTTTATTTCCAACACATCCACCCTCCTCCGCACAACCCTATCTATAGCCCATGCCTCGCAACCATATAATTGTTGGATTCACTATTCCTTCAAATAGACCCATTTTTGCTCTCCGATATAACGTTCTCTCCTTCCACACATTCTTCATCGCTCCCAGAACCTTCGCCCCCTCCCCCACTCTGTGTGACTCACTTCTGCTTCTATGATTCCACTCAGTTCTAAGTCCACTCCCAGATATCTAAAGCACTTCACTTCCAACAATTTTTCTCCCTTCAAACTTACATCCCAATTAACTTGTCCCTCAACCATACTGAACCTAACAACCTTGCTCTTATTCACATTTAATCTCAACTTTCTCCTTCCACACACTTTTCCAAAATCAGTCACCAACTTCTACAGTTCATCACTCATCAGCCACCAGTGCTCTATCATCGGCAAACAAATGACTCTCTTCCTATGCTCTCTCATCCCCAACAGGCTGCATACTCGCCCCTCTCTCCAAAACTCTTGCATTTTCCTCCCTAACCACCCCATCCATACACAAATTAAACAACCATGGAGACATCACGCACCCCTGCCGCAGACCGACCTTCACATGGAACCAAACACCTTCCTCTCTTTTTACTCGTACACATGCCTTACATCCTTATATATATATATATATATATATATATATATATATATATATATATATATATATATATATATATATATATATATATATAATCACGTCTAAGAATTCGTTTACGGTGACCAGAAACAAGTTTTGTGCCTTTGCTTAAGTGCTATATTGGACGAATATTTGATGGTGAACACTGAGTCGAGAGACTTGTTTAGAAGGGAAGACATTGCTCCATTTTCGCAAGAGCTAATATCATTTCTTGATGCTTTTCTAGTTTTTCAGCTTTTGTTTTTTTTCTTCCCAGTTTGATATCTTCCTCCACTAGGCTTTTTGATATCTTCCTCCACTAGGCTTGTAATCTCATATACATATCATTTGTTGCTACTAGACCGTAAACCTTTGTTTTACGGTTTATCACAAAACATTAGTTTCTTTAGTAATACAACCCACCTCCTTCCATTTTCATTACTCCTTATCATCTTTCAAAGGACTCTGATTCTTTCAAGGATACGATGTGTAGTGTATTCTTTAAATCTAACCAGGTCTTTTCACCTGTGTTTATGTTTAAGGATCTGATGCTATATATATATATATATATATATATATATATATATATATATATATATATATATACACACGCAATGTGTGGCAGTTGGCTGAGTGTGTTGTTATGTTTGTAACCGAGCTGGTGGTTCAGAGTAACTCGGACTGTATTGTGATCATTAGAACAAGCTTTCCACCCACCTCACAAGGGCTTATCAGGTCTCTGGCAGCAGCTATCACGGATTCTACGAAATCATTGCCCTTAAATGGGTATCGGATCATTTTGATATAGAAAGCAGTCTTTTAATCACATCAAATTACTCCGTTTCCCTTCGTTAAGGTTACTAATAGTGAGGGTCCAGTTCATGGCAAGGTTGGTAAAGTCTACAACAATTACTACGTCTATTTTCTCTACTAAGAATTATTTTCGTCATTCACATCTCTAAAGTTTACTGTAGATTGTCGAGGGGAGGGGAGGGGAGGGGGGGTCTATCCACTACCCTAAACTAATTCTGCTGTCTGGGGTTAAGGGGACCCATACACTACTACTGAAATAATTCTGGGAGTACAACAACTAACCTCTTCAGTGTACGATGTATCGTGTGTGTCTGTGAACCATCTTCAGCAGGAGTCCATCACAGACGTATAATACAACGCTTAAACTGGATCTGTGTCTTTAAAGAGACTAGTAATCCTTAGAACCACAAACTTAACATATTTCTCCTTCCGGAATTTACGCGAGTGTATGATGTTATGAGGCTTTCCTGATAGACCATCTCATGTTAAGTCACATCGCTTTCGGTTAATACTTGTGATCCTGGTGTTCAAAATGTTAATATCTCGCTCGGAAAGTCTGGGTGTGTGGGAGGTAGAGCAGCAATGCAGAGGGTAGAAGGGCAATGTTGGTGTGTGGGGGTAGGACAGCAGTGTAGAGGGTGTGCGGGGGTAAGAGAGCAGTGTAGAGGGTGTAGGGGTAGGACAGCAATGTAGAGGGCGTGTGGGGGTAGGGCAGCAATGTAGAGGGTGTGTGGGGGTGGGCCAACAATGTAGAGGGTGTGTGGGGGTAGGGCAGCAATGTAGAGGGTGTGTGGGGGTTGGGCAACAATGTAGAGGGTGTGTGGGGGGGTTGGGCAACAATGTAGAGGGTGTGTGGGGGTAGGGCAACAATGTAGAGGGTGTGTGGGGGTAGGGCAACAATGTAGAGGGTGTGTAGGGGTAGGGCAGCAATGTAGAGGGTGTGTGGGGGTAGGGCAGCAATGTAGAGGGTGTGTCGGGGTAGGGCAGCAATGTAAAGGGTGTGTGGGGGTAGGATGTTGGGGTGTAGATTACGCAAGGTGTCGGGCGGTGGGCGCCGTCGTGGCTCCCCCTCGACTCCAGAGACATATTTACCCTCTCTCCACCCCCACCACAGGTCCTCCTTCCCACACCCCGTCTCCACCTCCACCACAGGTCCTCCTCCCCACACCCCGTCTCCACCTCCACCACAGGTCCTCCTCCCCACACCCCGTCTCCACCTCCACCACAGGTCCTCCTCCCCATACTCCGTCTCCATGAATATCCAGACCTGTCAGTGTCGAGAGTAGCGATAATCGTTCTCATGTGCAGCCTCTTCATAATGTCAACATAACAAGTGTGATCACCACTGCTGGGGGCCATTCCTACCTCACTTGTAACACCAGTGGTAGACAGACAAAGACCACCATTCAGCCAATGTCACGTCGCTGAATGCCGCACTCGTCACTCCTTCCGCTGCTGAGGACATGCCAGCCATCATACCAGGACACGTTCTACATAACGAAGGTACACCAGTACCCACCAGTCAGGAAGGTACACCAGTACCCACCAGTCAGGAAGGTACACCAGTACCCACCAGTCAAGAAGGTACACCAGTACCCACCAGTAGCTGGAGAGAGCATGGTGTCTTGGCTACATTAGCCGTTCTGGACGCCAGATGTGCCAAGTGTGTTATCGGTGAGGCGGGGAGTTACCTCAGCCAGAGGAAGAGCGACAACCTTTCCTCGTCATGCACTGATACGTCCTTCTCGTCTCCGGCTAAAGGATTTGGGTGGGGTTACCCCTGCAAGTTTATGGCGCACCCCAAGCTCACCCTGAGTGGTAGCGCAAAAGGATTACAGAGGTCGTGAAGTCATGGTTAGGAGCTAGTGGCCTGATTCTCATTACAATAATAGCTATAAAATTGGTTCATTAGTCTTCCTATGGTAGGATTTACCGGCTCGATGCAAAGACTGCATACAATTTCAGGATTTCGGGATCTTGTTAACATTAACATTAAGGTTAACATTAACTACTCAGTCCTGACGATACTACGGCTGTCTCTTCCACTGAGAAAAGAACCATTTTGGTTCCCTTTCTCCTATAACTTTCCCTTTGCATGTCTCTTACCGTCCCTCATCCCCTCATTGCTCCTCTTACTAATCCCATACCCCTCACTGCAGTCTCACTTAGTACTGTTTGAAAGCATTTCTCTCTCTGGTCACATGCAAAGCCAACCATTGAAATTTCTGAAGGAATCTGTTTCTCAACTGGCGCCTCTAAATGCTTGTCCATTTCGCTTTTGTTTTTGTTTTTCATTCTTCTTGGAAGCAAGCATTAACAGTGCTTCTCCTAAAGAGAGGTCGACCGTTCTAACTCCTCCAGGCGTCTTCTTGTTGCTATGACTTCTACTGTCTATAAAGTTTTCGAACCTCATCTCCCGTTCCCATAAACCTCTTGAATCTCACAGTCTTCTCTCAGGTCATCAGTGCAGCACGGTGAGATCTACCGGTGACGTTCCCTCCTATTTCAATAAAATCTGGTCATCAACTCCGAGACTTGGGACAATACGTTGTTGCCTACATCTAAAACCTGACAGGTTAGGGCACTGTGATCTTATCTCTAAGCATCTCTCTTTTGGATTCCCTCCTTCACTTTGTTCCGTTTTATCTCCCATCTGGTCGATCTGTCTCTGTATCTGTCAATGGATAATCCTGTCTATCCATCTTTCCTTGTAAACAGCGGTGCATTATTCATCCTTTTTACTGATGATTTTCTCTCTTCAACAAATGACCAGATGCTCTTCCCTTTTTTTCAGATCCTTTCCATCTTCTCTTCCTCTATCTGCAATTCGTCTCGTCAAAACTTTCCTTATAAACACACACTTGGCCAGAATTTCCCAGCTAGGCAGACACAACCTGGTTAAATTTACGGCCTTCAAAATCCACTTTATATATTCCTCTCTCTTTCTGAGACTACCTCATAACTGTCCCATCCCCTGTAACGGCCCTGTAATTCCTCCAGTTAACAATATATACGTCCCTGTAACGTTTAGTCCATCTAGTAAATAATATAAAACACAAAGAGCTGTAAGTCTGTCTCTATGAAATTGGGAGTCCTGAACAGCCGTAAATTTTTCTATCCTACACCGTTGCTCCGAACATAACAAGGAATGATCTGCCTTTGTGAGGAGTACTGCTCATAAATCTGGGAAGGTTGTAGCTCTACATACTCACGAGATAAGAAACGAGTCCAAAGCAATCTGTCTTATCAACTCTCCCAGTCTGTCCTCAAAACATGATCTACATACAGTACGCAGCAGTGATGGCACACTTGCCCTCATCTATACATATCGCTTTGGTTTCTGCTCCCGAGAGTTGGCTGCCTGTGTGCCCCCAACCATTAGTCAGACCACGTAACACTCGGCAAACTACTGCATCACATGATCACCATATGGCCGTTGGCAACTTAAAGGTGGCCTGATTTTCCACTTCCCCCGAAACTCAACAGATTTTCGCCTTCTCTCCTTACTCCCCTTCCTCAGGTCATGCCTGGTTTCGATGTAGGCTCCTTCCCGTCGCTGCAGCCTCAAGCATAACCAAAAACAGAAACATTGGCGATAAACACATGTCAAGTAACACCCTTGGCTCGTGACATATGACGACCCCAGCAACACCCGTGGCTCGTGACACAAGGCGACCCCAGCAACACCCGTGGCTCGTGACACAAGGCGACCCCAGCAACACCCTTGGCTCGTGACACAAGGCGACCCCAGCAACACCCGCGGCTCGTGACACAAGGCGACCCCAGCAACACCCGCGGCTCGTGACACAAGGCGTCCCCAACAACACCCAAGGCTTCTGACACAAGGCGACCCAGCAACACCCGCGGCTCGTGACACAAGGCGACCCAGCAACACCCGCGGCTCGTGACACAAGGCGTCCCCAACAACACCCAAGGCTTCTGACACAAGGCGACCCAGCAACACCCAAGGCTTCTGACACAAGGCGACCCAGCAACACCCGCGGCTCGTGACACAAGGCGACCCCAGCAAGACTCATGGCTCTTGACACAAGGCGATCCCAGCAACACCCGTTGCTCTGGGAATGACGTGTGCCATGGAGTGTTGGAGCTACAGATGTAGCGTATCGCAGGATCGCTGACTGGTGTAAGGCATGACACATTCAATGATCACATGACTACAATGTGTACCAGGAGGACCTCATGGTGTCATGGTCCTGCAGTAACCATGGTCATGGCAACAACAAAGCCTAGCTCCACACTTGACCTAAGGGATCACGAGAACATGG
This sequence comes from Panulirus ornatus, assembly GCF_036320965.1. Lineage (NCBI taxonomy): Eukaryota > Metazoa > Arthropoda > Malacostraca > Decapoda > Palinuridae > Panulirus > Panulirus ornatus. Next base: position 22,349,598 of record NC_092251.1, on the reverse strand, counting down.
GAGGATCTATCCCACGAAAATCCTAAGGGCAAGTCATCATAATCAATCTAGGGAAGCAAAGATTCGACGACTGCGTTTGTGATGTGTCGAAACTTCATCCATTAATGCTAGGAATCAGAACTTAATATACTGCATTGTATGAGTCAGGATAACTTGAAATTAGATCTGAACTGTCGTGGTTCACTGAGACGTCGGAAAATGCCCTTGCTACATGCGACCTACCTCTCGTCCCACTGAAATATAAGGATTCCACCCCCGGCCTCCGGTACCGTGGAGGACTGACGACGTCTCTTTAGGTGTGGGATGGCGGGGACTGACTGACTGACTACACCATAACGACGGATGATTTGGTCTACCTACCTCATAAACGTCAGCCATAAACACTTCCCGAAGAATCTTGAAAGGATTCTTGAAGTATTCACAATACGTGCTCTCTCTCTCTCTCTCTCTCTCTCTCTCTCTCTCTCTCTCTCTCTCTCTAACGTCATACACGACCCTTTACGGATTTTCATAACAAGTACCGATGACCTGGTAACCGCTCGCTGGGCTGGCCACATCTTTTCTGTATGATGAACGAAGGTTTGAGTCACCCACACCGACCCAGTGCTGGGTGCAGCTGCAGTCACACAATCCCAGAGCACAACTGACACAGCAGATTTTTTTCTTTCACGATAAAGTTATGGACAAAATATAGAGAGGATTATGAAATGGAAAAAGACGAGACTAAGGAAAGTATTTACGAATTTTGGAGGAAGAGGTAAACCTGTCTTTTAAAATGTGCGGCAGGTCATAGTTACAAGAAAAGACATACGAGGGTTCAGAATTCCAAATCTTAGAGGTGTAGGGAAAGACACAGTTATCAAAACAACCCACACTTGAGTTGCCAATGGCCACAGAGCAGCAGCTTACCGAGTATTGCATGGTCTACCTGCATCTAAAATCAATTCATCGGTAATTCACATCTTATCTCACAGATCCTTTTGAAAAAACAGACTTTGTTCATTTTTTGAAACCTTTGAGTGCCCAGAGGTAACTTAACAACCTCACGTGCAGGAGGCAGAGACGAGGGTAATTCTATGTTTTATAAACAGATGACAAAATCTATAATGGAGTCAGAGGCGCTTACAATGATGTCTTCCTGTATGGTCATACAACACATCCTACAGCCACACTCATATACCTCCCTTTGGTGAAGTTACGCGTCACGGCCTGGGGAGCACCCGATCCGTCACGCGCGTCACGGCCTGGGGAGCACCCGACCCGTCACACGCGTTACGGCCTGGGGAGCACCCGACCGTCACACGCGTTACAGGCTGGAACGCAGCCACCCCGTCACATAACACTTCCCTAACTTGAATACTCCCCACCTTCCCCCACACTCTAGCAATAAACCTCTCCCTCCCCACACACTGGTAATCCTCCTCTCCCTCCCCACACTCTGGTAATACTTCTCTCCCTCCCCACACACTGGTAATACTCCTCTCCCTCCCCACACACTGGTGATACTCCTCTCCCTCCCCACACACTGGTAATCCTCCTCTCCCTCCCCACACACTGGTGATACTCCTCTCCCTCCCCACACACTGGTAATCCTCCTCTCCCTCCCCACACACTGGTAATCCTCCTCTCCCTCCCCACACACTGGTGATACTCCTCTCCCTCCCCACACACTGGTAATCCTCCTCTCCCTCCCCACACACTGGTAATACTCCTCTCCCTCCCCACACACTGGTAATCCTCCTCTCCCTCCCCACACACTGGTGATACTCCTCTCCCTCCCCACACACTGGTAATCCTCCTCTCCCTCCCCACACACTGGAAATACTCCTCTCCCTCCCCACACTCTGGTAATACTTCTCTCCCTCCCCACACACTGGTAATACTCCTCTCCCTCCCCACACTCTTGCAATAAACTTCTCCCTCCCCACACACTGGTGATACTCCTCTCCCTCCCCACACACTGGTAATACTCCTCTCCCTCCCCACACACTGGTAATACTCCTCTCCCTCCCCACACACTGGTAATACTCCTCTCCCTCCCCACACACTGTTTCACCTCCCTGGGTGACAAGAACGACAGACGCGGCAATACTGTGGTCGGGCCTCCCTGTGTGATCAGATCTGAGGGAGAGAACGTTGTAAGGGAGGAAATGAGGAATGTGTTGGAGACGTGACGTTACAACCAGGCCAGTGTGAGGCCTGGGCAAGGGGGAGGTAAATGTCAACTCTTGTCAGCTTATCTGTCAAGGAATCCGAGATCTCGATAACCTGAAGGATATCGGATGAAGGCGGGGCGTGGGGCCGGCTGGGGTCACGGACGCTGGTGCTGTCGAGGGGCAGCAAGCGACCCCCCCCCCCCCCCCCCCCCCATGCCCGGCAAACATCAGCCTCACTACAGAGGAGCCACCGTGAGTACGACACTGTAGCTACGAGGGAGCGACGCGTCTACAGGTCACCAGGGAAACTGAACTGATCATTACAAGCTGAAAAATATGTCAACCTGAGACGCGGCCTTGACTTGTGTTATCAGAGGAACGTGTCTTGTGTGTATGTATACTGAACCACATTAAGCCTTCCCCACTACCTTCACTACACGATACATCTTCACATCCGGGGAAGTCGATTTACATGAAAAGGGTCACAACGAGGTCTGCTGAGGTCACAACGAGGTCTGCTGAGGTTGCAACGAGGTCTGATGAGGTCACAACAAGGTCTGATGAGGGGGGTCACAATAAGGTCTCATGGCGGGGGGTCAACATGCGAGACAGACAACACATCAGAAATACATCCATAACATGGCACACACAGACACCATCCATGATGTACACAAAACCTCCAGCATTTGACCTACCTAAAATTTTATGGCGGGGGCGTCCTTGATCAGTAAACAACAACACATGCAGGATAACCTCAGTAAACAACAACACATGCAGGATAACCTCAGTAAACAACAACATATGCAGGATAACCTCAGTAAACAACAACATATGCAGGATAACCTCAGTAAACAACAACATATGCAGGATAACCTCAGTAAACAACAACATATGCAGGATAACCTCAGTAAACAACAACATATGCAGGATAACCTCAGTAAACAACAACACATGCAGGATAACCTCAGTAAACAACAACACATGCAGGATAACCTCAGTAAACAACAACATATGCAGGATAACCTCAGTAAACAACAACACATGGAGGATAACCTCAGTAAACAACAACATATGCAGGATAACCTCAGTAAACAACAACACATGGAGGATAACCTCAGTAAACAACAACATATGCAGGATAACCTCAGTAAACAACAACACATGCAGGATAACCTCAGTAAACAACAACATATGCAGGATAACCTCAGTAAACAACAACACATGCAGGATAACCTCAGTAAACAACAACATATGCAGGATAACCTCAGTAAACAACAACACATGCAGGATAACCTCAGTAAACAACAACACATGCAGGATAACCTCAGTAAACAACAACATATGCAGGATAACCTCAGTAAACAACAACACATGCAGGATAACCTCAGTAAACAACAACACATGCAGGATAACCTCAGTAAACAACAACATATGCAGGATAACCTCAGTAAACAACAACACATGGAGGATAACCTCAGTAAACAACAACATATGCAGGATAACCTCAGTAAACAACAACACATGCAGGATAACCTCAGTAAACAACAACATATGCAGGATAACCTCAGTAAACAACAACATATGCAGGATAACCTCAGTAAACAACAACATATGCAGGATAACCTCAGTAAACAACAACACATGCAGGATAACCTCAGTAAACAACAACACATGCAGGATAACCTCAGTAAACAACAACACATGCAGGATAACCTCAGTAAACAACAACACATGCAGGATAACCTCAGTAAACAACAACACATGCAGGATAACCTCAGTAAACAACAACACATGCAGGATAACCTCAGTAAACAACAACATATGCAGGATAACCTCAGTAAACAACAACACATGCAGGATAACCTCAGTAAACAACAACACATGCAGGATAACCTCAGTAAACAACAACATATGCAGGATAACCTCAGTAAACAACAACACATGCAGGATAACCTCAGTAAACAACAACACATGCAGGATAACCTCAGTAAACAACAACATATGCAGGATAACCTCAGTAAACAACAACACATGCAGGATAACCTCAGTAAACAACAACACATGCAGGATAACCTCAGTAAACAACAACATATGCAGGATAACCTCAGTAAACAACAACACATGCAGGATAACCTCAGTAAACAACAACATATGCAGGATAACCTCAGTAAACAACAACACATGCAGGATAACCTCAGTAAACAACAACACATGCAGGATAACCTCAGTAAACAACAACACATGCAGGATAACCTCAGTAAACAACAACATATGCAGGATAACCTCAGTAAACAACAACACATGCAGGATAACCTCAGTAAACAACAACACATGCAGGATAACCTCAGTAAACAACAACATATGCAGGATAACCTCAGTAAACAACAACACATGCAGGATAACCTCAGTAAACAACAACACATGCAGGATAACCTCAGTAAACAACAACATATGCAGGATAACCTCAGTAAACAACAACACATGGAGGATAACCTCAGTAAACAACAACATATGCAGGATAACCTCAGTAAACAACAACACATGCAGGATAACCTCAGTAAACAACAACATATGCAGGATAACCTCAGTAAACAACAACATATGCAGGATAACCTCAGTAAACAACAACATATGCAGGATAACCTCAGTAAACAACAACACATGCAGGATAACCTCAGTAAACAACAACATATGCAGGATAACCTCAGTAAACAACAACACATGGAGGATAACCTCAGTAAACAACAACACATGCAGGATAACCTCAGTAAACAACAACACATGCAGGATAACCTCAGTAAACAACAACACATGCAGGATAACCTCAGTAAACAACAACATATGCAGGATAACCTCAGTAAACAACAACACATGCAGGATAACCTCAGTAAACAACAACACATACAGGCAGGATAACCAGAAGACGATCACTTCGGGTGAGGCAGGAGGTAACACACTCACACACCATCCCACCACGGGCAGTGTTGTCGCCCTAACATTTTGGATCGCACGACGATGGAAACGTGAGTTGTTATATTCATTTTCTTACATAAATACACACACACACACACACACACACACGTGTACACTAACACAACCACACAGCCTGTCAAACGTACACACAATCCAGTCCATCTTCCCATCCCGCAAATCAAAGTAAGTTCAACACAGACACAACCAGCCGCCACCACCAACGACCCGAGTGTCCCTGAAATATAAAAGTGTGACGGTAGCCACCTCAGATATCCCGAGGTCAGTGTCCAAAGTCGTCCAGGGCCCAAGAAATAGTGACTGACACAAGGAAATCTTCCCACCGTTTCTAAAGTGGCCGCCCACTTGTGTTCCTGAGCCCGGCCGACATTCCTTACGCAGACACCTATGAAAGGTGTAATTATGCTGGTGAGTGAGTGATGCTGTTGTCTTCACTGGATGGTAACAAGTGGTAACTGTGTGGATGTACAAAACGTCAGTGTAAACAGCCCCTCTTAAATCTAAAGTACAAGACTGTAATCCTATCCAAGATGTTGCCCAGATGTTTCAGATTTTTCGGTCTCCCTTGAGGGAGAAGATCAAGAAGAAAATTCTTCTTCGTTACCAACGCTGATAACTACATTGTGAGCATTTTACTACCAGTTACAGCAGTCCAGGTGACAGGCGTGAGGTTATCCACGGTTGAGTGCTGGCCACACCAACTAACGGAGTCGATGGTGATATGACATACAAGAGCTGTAGCCACAGGCCTGCTGTGTGTCAGTCAAATCTCTCTCTGCCACCCAACATTGCGCTCTCTACATGGCTCTCCACCCTTTTCCACCTAACTAACCCCTCCACACAGGTTTGCTAGTCGCTCAATATCTTCATACGATCATTTCTTGGTAGAGGCGAGTGAGAAAGTTTGTATTGGTAAAGGAAAAATGACGTGTGTGAGAACGGGGTGCGCAATAAACTAACCTGTGATACCGGTACAAATTAAATCAAATATGAAACAGGTGCTTGGGTGAGAGATTGGGTGACGAGTGGCAGAGGGTGATAGATGAAAGAAGGAGAGTGGAAAGGGTGGTAGATAGTATTTAGGGATGTAGTGCTTACATGTGCCAATGAAAGGTGTTATACAGATGGTGGAAGGGTGGAGGACGAGGAAGGGTAGTGAATGGTAGGATAACGATGCTAAATTGTTGGCGGAGAAAAGAGAGGAACATGGAAAGTGTCTGCGGGGAAGGAGAGCAAATGATTGGGACGTGTACATGAGAAAGTGGCAAGATGTGAAGAGAAAGGTATACAAGAGTAAATGAGAGATGGGGAAGAAAAATACCAATGAACTTCAAAGAGAATACGGAAATGTTCTGGGAAGAGGTGAACAAATAGAAGCGAAAGTTAGGGGAGCAAATGGGGAAAGGAGAGGGAGGGGGGGGGATATATAAGCAAAAATGTAAAAGTGAAGTTAACATTGTTAAGGACCGATGAATGTGTCAAATGATAAGTTGGAATATGTAGTGTCTTTAGGACGACCAGGCGAGCAAAGCGAGAGACTCCTTGAGAACTGTTGGATGAAAAGGAGTTAGTGATACAGTATGATATGGTGTGTCTAAGAGGCAGGATTGGATGAGGCTGAAGCTGTTTCTGTATAGAGGAGTGACAGTGCTGGTGACTGGGTAGCATGGCTATTCATCTTCTGTACGGCCCAAGATGTGGTCCCTGGGGACTTACACAATTAATGTTCAGTGCTTCATAATTTGTCAAGGCAAGAGGGACCTGATAATGTGCATAGAAAATTGGTGATTGAGAGAACGGTGGAATAAAAACAACTTCCTGGGAAGGAGCTTCAGAAGAGGTGTAGGATGTGTGAACCAAATATTTGCTGTAAAGAAATTGTGTAAAAATTACTTGGAGAGAGTGAACTGTAGGTAGCATTTAATGATCAAGAGAATGCATATGATATAGTAGATAAAAAGGCATTGCGGACGATGCCACAAACTATAAGGATAATAGGAATGTTACGGCATATGTTTTCCTCGGTACGTTTTTACTTATGAGAGTAAGGAATATGTGAAATTAAAAAGCGAGGAGGGTGAGTGGGGCCTGATGGAGGTGGATCTACTTCTATGGTGTCACCATTGTCCAATATGATTATAGACAGGGTGGTGAGGGAGGCCAATGTGAGTTTTAGAACAAGCGGCAGGTATATAATACGCCTCATTTAGGAGGGAGAAAGGGAAGGGAGGAGGATGGGAGCTGAATCAGTTGCTGTTAGCAGATGGCACTGCTTTAGTGGCAGACTTCAAATCCTAGTGACAGATTGGAGTGCGTGAATGTAGAAAGCTGGAAGTAACTATGACTAAACGTAAGATGGATGAAACACAATGGTTAACCTTAAGTTTGAATACGAGGGACCTGCAGGAAGTGGTGCGCTTTAGGCACGTGGGAGTGGGCGTGGTAGCAGACTGAATCACGAACGCTTCAGTGAGTCATAGAGCAAGGGAGGGAACTAAGGTCGACGTTACACAGACGAGTATGTGGAAGGAGAGTTTTGTGTCCAGGCACAAATGGCTTTGTTTGGGGGTATAGTATCCCGACTGTGTTGGACGGATTTGTCTTGAACCCTGAATTGGAAAAGTTGGCACTTAAATGCATGAGAACAAAATGTGGTGTATGGAAAGTTGATTACATAAAGAACGACAGAGAGGTGTGTGGTAGTAAGTACAATCTGATTCAGAGAGCTGACCTGGATGTGCTGAAATGTCAGCGACATATGGAGACGATGAGCGAAGAGAGAATGACTAAGTGGAGGGAGAGATATGTCCATATGTTCTATATGTTGGAAGGGTTGCAGAAAGGTTGGTAGGATTGGACGGAGGTTGGCAGGGGTGCAGGGAGGTTGGTAGAGGTTACTGAACGTTGGCAGAGGTGTAGGGAGGTTGGTAGGGGTGAATGGACGTTGGCAGGAGTGCACATCAGTTGAAAGGGGAGCATCCTCAGCATCCCATAGGTCAACATACCCCACCGGGCGGCCTCCCCAGTGCCCCAGGGGTCAACATGCCCCACCGGGCGTCCTCCCCAGTGCCCCAGGGGTCAACATGCCCCACCGGGCGTCCTTCCCGGTGCCCCAGGGGTCAACATGCCCCACCGGGCGGTTTCCCAGTGCCCCATTTAGTAAACAAGTTTACCAAATGGCGTCCTAGCTACGTCTCTTCGTTGTATACCAACTAACTTATATTTCTTTGTTGTGTCTCCCCTGATGATGTGATTATTACACGAAAGTGCACTTAGGAACTTATCGTGTTTCATTTTCCCCGTGGACTCATAGGAAAATATATATATATATATATATATATATATATATATATATATATATATATATATATATATATATATATATATATATATATAATCATGCTTGTTCGCCTTTCCCGTGTAGGCGAGGCACCGCCAGGATCAAACGAAGAAAAGGTCTCATTTGCTCACATGTATTCTCTAGCTGTCATGTGTAATGAGTGTACGAAGACATAGCCCCATGCCCACAGCCAAGCCCCACAGACCTTTGACAGAGAAGTACAGACCTTATGCATCCATGTAAAGACTTTATGTACACAAATACAGACCTCAAGTAGACAAGTACAGACCTTGGTAGACAGGTACAGGCCTTAAGTTGATAAGTACAGACCTTAAGTACACAAGTACATACCTCAAGTGCGCACATACAGATAATAGGACAACTACAGAATCACGTACATACATACAGACACGTATAGACCTTAAGTACACAGCAGACAATACAGACCTTAAGAAGACAAAGTAAATACCTTATATAAGCACATATAAACCTTAAACAGACACTACAGACGTTAAGTAGACACAATCATATCACGTACACACGTACCGGCCTTGCAGGTGACGCGAGCCAACCACAAGCACGCGCAAAAAGCAACGGTTGACGCACGGTTGACGGAAGGTTGACGCACGGTTGACGCAAACAAAGTTAGGACAACTGTCCTAAGCTAGATGCATGAACGCATCAGTCACACGACACGATTACGTCAGGCACACGACGTACAACTACGACAGGTAGACGAACTACGACTGTCAGGAGGACGACGTACGACCGCGTCAGACAGACGACGCACGACCGCGTAAGGCAGACAGACGACGCACAACCGGGTCAAACATACGACGCACAACCGCGTCAGACAAACGTGAGTGGAAAAAGAAAAATAGCCAAAGTTTGTTTAGGACGGAGGCAGCGTCAGACGGCTTGATGCTGTCAGGAGGAGGAGCTGGTGTGTGTGTCCGGCTGACGTCCTGACTGCTGACACGAGCACCAGTCTCCCTACCTTCCTGACCAGCAAAGCTGATACGAGGAAGACCAAGCTGATACGAAGACCAAGCTGATACCAGGAAGACCAAGCTGATACGAGGAAGACCAAGCTGATACGAAGACCAAGCTGATACCAGGAAGACCAAGCTGATACCAGGAAGACCAAGCTTATACGAAGAAGACCAAGCTCTTTTCTCAAGCTTATAATCTTCGTTCTCTTACAAGACTAAGCGTCCGTACTGAGGGGAAGTCCCCCACAGAAGTGGGTTCTCTGGGGAAGTATTATCAGGGGAATGTTTGTTCCATGTGGCGGCATGATGACTATTATCAGGGGGGGTTAGCGTGTACGTCTTGGGGTTATGTGGGAAGCAATCCCCGGGGCTGTCTTGTGCGTGTGACGACTGACTGTAGTGACCTGTCTTACCTGCAGGGAGGTCTACATGCGTGCGGCTCCCTCTTGACCCATGATATGTCTGTAGCAAACGTTTGACGCACAAAGTTCAGGAAAATGAAGGCTATAAGGGAACAGGTTGACTGACACAACCCCCACGAGTTAGTTCAGTCATAAGTCAGCGAGTGTGAGTGATCATGTGCGTCAGTCATCTTGATAAATCGCGACCATCAGCGATCTGTCTCTACTTGGTCCTCGAATCCTGTACGTTTACACATCTTGATAGCAACGTTTTCTCTATGATCCTCAGAACTGCTTCCTCAGGCAAGACCCATCCATGTCTGATCCTGCTTTCTCAGAGACGCATGCGGGAGAATGCTTTGTGGTAGCCATTAATGTTCCCAAGTCTTCATGTGATTTGGGTGAAGGTTCTCTTCATTAAACTGTCCAGTTTCGACTTTCCTCTTTCCAACTGTTGTCTCATTTTGTACTATCTTTTTTTTTCTTTTTTTTTGTCCAGTCAAGACACTTCGTCTGCCGACACCTTACCTCAGGAACATGTAAACAATTTTCATTCATCGTAGACTCATATGTTTCCTCACTTGTTGACTGATCAACTTTCCTTCTTCTCCTAGGAGCAGGGGATGTTTCTCGGGGTTCCTCTCACGTCTTAATCCTTCAATCACGTTTTCATGAACAATTTTATCTCAGTAAACTACTCCAGGTCACAGAGGCACAGGTCATATCTGTCCTTCATCTTCCCGACCTGGCTGGTGTCCTCCACTCGTCCAGTTTGCGTCGCGTCTCGTGTCACAGTTCACACCAGCAAATGTGGCCACCATCATAATGACATGTAAGAACACCGTATATATGAACACCTCCATCAACGGGTCAGTAGACCTCCATGAACAGACTCCTGTTGATAATGAACGGACTCCTGTTGATAACGAACGGACTCCTGTTGATAATGAACGGACTTCTGTTGATAATGAACGGACTCCTGTTGATAATGAACAGACTCCTGTTGATAATGAACAGACTCCTGTTAGAGAACAGACTCCTGTTGATAATGAACAGACTCCTGTTGATAATGAACAGACTCCTGTTGATAATGAACAGACTCCTGTTGATAATGAACAGACTCCTGTTAGAGAACGGACTCCTGTTGATAATGAACAGACTCCTGTTGATAATGAACGGACTCCTGTTGATAATGAACAGACTCCTGTTGATAATGAACAGACTCCTGTTGATAATGAACAGACTCCTGTTGATAATGAACAGACTCCTGTTGATAATGAACAGAACAAATGTACTGTTGCAGACCAGTTAGTGCAACAGATGACCCAGACCAAACATGACGTGATATATATCAGTGTTGCATACAAAGGATAATGAGGAATTCTCACAGCAACAGACCCCCTGGGTGCTTCCCAGGTTGTTTGTGATAGCAGAAGGTGTCACCAACTCACACATTACTGTGGTGAAAGTTAGATGGAACACAGATCACTGAGAGAAGATAACCTACAAATTGTCACAGTGACTATGAAGGTACAAACTGACGAAGTGAAATATTTATATCGTCTCTTCTTGAACGCATTTCTAGTATTGTTTTCAATCTCACTGGCAAATTGTTCCATATGTTCACAATCTTGATGAAGAAAATGTATTTCGCCTCATTCGAGGTGAAACGTTTGCGCACGAGTTTGTAACTATTATAAATTATCCTGATATCATCATTCATAGCACTGTCTTCCCACTGATATCTCTAAAAAGTACAACTCTAATAATGCTTCATTTGTTATATATCTCGATACGTCATCCGATCACTGTTGTTCAACAAGTGTTGTAAACTTTAGTCATCATGTACATATATTGCTGAATAATCTATCCAATGTTGCCTGATTCCTCTGTGATCATTATGTAACTCATTATGTATTTCAATTACCGAGGATCGTCCAGTCCTGGGACCTTATAAGCACATATGTGTGTCCTTTTTTACCCCACCGCCTACAAGATGGGTAGGAGTGCACGATGAATGAGGTGTTCATGTGGTAAACATTCAGAATAAAGAAGACTTGCTCACTACAGGATTCATCAATCATCCCCCATACCACCATGGCTCTTACTCACACTAACAGCATGCTTGTGAAACTGTGCGGGATGAGCCGCGTCGTCCCGCACAGTTTCGAAACACTTCCGCTCTTCTGAAAGACTTGGGAAACAGACGGAAATATTTTTGCGTCTCTACATATCTGCCCGCGCGATACCCTCCCACGGGAAATACCCCCGAAGTCCTTCCCTGGGTGTCGTGGTGTCCTCTCTACACCTCCTACAGCCCATCCTCTGTATCGTAGGTGTTATCGTGAAGTTCCCCTGTACACAGGGGTTGTTCATGTGGTCTGAAGCGGGAACATATGTGACAGTTCAACATAACGGGGGTCCTCCGCCCCTACCTCCCTCCCTCCGTGGCTGCCATAATGATTCAGGACGCCCATGTGCCAGGGGAAGACTTGCTGCTATCCTGTGATACGAGGCCACGTAATTAAGTAAAAGACGTAAAGCAGTTTGCGAGAGGTTCAACGACACGAGCTGGAGACAGTGAGGAATGAAGTTCGTCAGTGGGAGCTGGTGAGGGGAAGTGGTGTACGTGGAGGGGTGACTCGGTACCAGATCTTGCACCATCACACTTGGGGAGTTATAATGTATCATCTACACAACCGCTATCCTAATTGCCTTCAACTACAATATATATATATATATATATATATATATATATATATATATATATATATATATATATATATATATATATATATATATATATATATATATATATATTTTTTTTTTTGTCGCTGTCTCCCGCGTTTGCGAGGTAGCGCAAGGAAACAGACGAAAGAAATGGCCCAACCCACCCCCATACACATGTATATACATACGTCCACACACGCAAATATACATACCTACACAGCTTTCCATGGTTTACCCCAGACGCTTCACATGCCCTGATTCAATCCACTGACAGCACGTCAACCCCGGTATACCACATCGCTCCAATTCACTCTATTCCTTGCCCTCCTTTCACCCTCCTGCATGTTCAGGCCCCGATCACACAAAATCTTTTTCACTCCATCTTTCCACCTCCAATTTGGTCTCCCTCTTCTCCTCGTTCCCTCCACCTCCGACACATATATCCTCTTGGTCAACCTTTCCTCACTCATTCTCTCCATGTGCCCAAACCATTTCAAAACACCCTCTTCTGCACTCTCAACCACGCTCTTTTTATTTCCACACATCTCTCTTACCCTTACGTTACTTACTCGATCAAACCACCTCACACCACACATTGTCCTCAAACATCTCATTTCCAGCACATCCATCCTCCTGCGCACAACTCTATCCATAGCCCACGCCTCGCAACCATACAACATTGTTGGAACCACTATTCCCTCAAACATACCCATTTTTGCTTTCCGAGATAATGTTCTCGACTTCCACACATTCTTCAAGGCTCCCAGAATTTTCGTCCCCCTCCCCCACCCTATGATCCACTTCCGCTTCCATGGTTCCATCCGCTGCCAGATCCACTCCCAGATATCTAAAACACTTTACTTCCTCCAGTTTTTCTCCATTCAAACTCACCTCCCAATTGACTTGACCCTCAACCCTACTGTACCTAATAACCTTGCTCTTATTCACATTTACTCTTAACTTTCTTCTTTCACACACTTTACCAAACTCAGTCACCAGCTTCTGCAGTTTCTCACATGAATCAGCCACCATCGCTGTATCATCAGCGAACAACAACTGACTCACTTCCCAAGCTCTCTCATCCCCAACAGACTTCATACTTGCCCCTCTTTCCAAAACTCTTGCATTTACCTCCCTAACAACCCCATCCATAAACAAATTAAACAACCATGGAGACATCACACACCCCTGCCGCAAACCTACATTCACTGAGAACCAATCACTTTCCTTTCTTCCTACACGTACACATGCCTTACATCCTCGATAAAAACTTTTCACTGCTTCTAACAACTTGCCTCCCACACCATATATTCTTAATACCTTCCACAGAGCATCTCTATCAACTCTATCATATGCCTTCTCCAGATCCATAAATGCTACATACAAATCCATTTGTTTTTCTAAGTATTTCTCACATACATTCTTCAAAGCAAACACCTGATCCACACATCCTCTACCACTTCTGAAACCACACTGCTCTTCCCCAATCTGATGCTCTGTACATGCCTTCACCCTCTCAATCAATACCCTCCCATATATATATATATATATATATATATATATATATATATATATATATATATATATATATATATATATATATATATATATATGACATTCCAGATATGGTTTGAACACCGGTTTCGTCACTCACTTCATTAAGACATACAGATCTGATGGAGGAGGTATAAAGGAGGGCGCCAAACATTACAACGTCCGGTTTAAGCGAGTTAAACGTCACTGGGAGACGACAGTAACTACGAACTACTCTACATGCGCCAACCTCAAGGGTGACCACATCAACACACACTCCTCTCTCATGTAGCACAGATCAACTTATCACATCAACTGTAAATATCATCAAATATAAAGACACATGGAAAGTAACAGGTTTCTGATGGAGATAAACACTCAGTCACTGACAGTAGCTTAAAAGTCACACTGAACTGACGGCAGATTAACAGTCACACTGAACTGACGGCAGATTAACAGTCACACTGGACTGACGGCAGATTAAGTCACACTGGACCGACGGCAGCTTAAGAGTCACACTGGACTGACAGATCAGACTGTCCAATATACGTATATATGTTGATGGTTTTGTTGTACAAGCAAGGCAGTCATATTTTGTTTATCTTTAAGAGAAAGACAAAACAGGATGAATTCCACAGATGAGGCCTACACTATACTATTACTGTTCCTAATTAAGGAAAATAGTCGTCAAATGCAGCACAGAACAGTGATGTACGAAACAAGTGGTATGAATCGTGCTGCGTGAGCTAAAAGAGAAAAAGATAACAGACTCACAATAGTCTTCTTCCTAACAGTAATCTGTAATGTCACACAGTTCGAATCCCACCACAGTACCTCCAAGGGGTTAATGAGAACATGACCATGCCTTCTATGCCACGACCAAGCCCTTGGAACTCTGTCTTTATACCGAAGAACAAACATGTGGACCACAGCATCAGCCCCGACACTGGAAACTGACTCACATCTTCCAACCTCACACGAGAGGAAGCAACTCATTTCCCTCAAATATACTCACAAATATCACAGACATCACACACGTCTAATACTTTATGAGAGAGTCTGCAAACGTAAAGCGACCAGCTTTATGGAATGAAGTATTCTACATGACCCAGGACAACATGACCTCAACGTAGGAAGACCTTGCCTCTCTCTCAGTTGCTTGGCCACGGCAGAACATACGAAATGCTGATGTCTCAGGCTATCATTTTGGAACAGTCTATAATACACGTCAGCATTCTGTACCAGCTCACAAAATACGTAAGGGTTTACTAACTGAGAGAGAAAAAAAGGAGAAATGGGCATACAACTTTTAAACTGATGCTTCACAACAAGTTCTAATATCTAACAGGCATGAATACAAGCCACAGGTTCATAACATCAGTTCAAGATGATGCTACAACAAGTAGTGACACGTTAATCAGCAGCGAACAATGACAAAATGTAAACTAAAAACAAAGGCTTTATCTAGGTCATCGAAGACAACTTCGGTATCAAGACACATCGAGCAGCAGAGAAGCGGACGGTCACAAGCATAATCATATCACGACCTGGAACTGATGACGTCTCACGACCTAAACCTCAGCGAGCAAAACAATGCAACAAATGCTTCTTCAAAACGACAGTAGGATGGATCCTGCAGACTTTCAAGACAAGTGAGAAAGCATCAACAACCAAGGTCTTCACGAAAAAAAAAAATCCAATATGCACTAAAATCAGCTTTCAAGGTGGACGACTTTGAAGAGTTATAATATGTGTAAAGATTCCTTTATTTACTGTCCATACTGATGTGGTAAAGGTAAACAAATTACAGCGGACGGCTGAAATCACTGAAGCTACTTCCTGTGGGGCGAAGATGAGAGAGGTATATCATCATCCACTCTTGGGAAATCTTAAGGAATTGGTCACCAACCCCCACGAAAAAATAACTTTATATTGGCAAGAAATGCAAGGAAGACTGGGTAAAATATCATCAATAAAACCAAAAGGAGCGATAATCACATGATGAGGAATATATCTTTGAACCCTCGGAGCAACACGGCATGAGGAGAACCGGGGCAACACTGCATGAGGAAAATCGGGGCAACACTGCATGAGGAAAACAATCATGAGAGGGACGGTGGAGAAATTCATTACCACTTTGTAAATGTATTTACAATGTGTACCAGACCAGCCATGTTATGGTGGTCAGGCAGGCATGCAAGCCGCCTCCTCGATCAATGACCCAACTAAGCAGTCTGGACTCTAGCCCGGGGTGTGAGGCCCGACACAACACAAGACTACTGTAGGGAAACATTTATCAGGCAGAAGCAAACCTGGAACATGAGGTGATGCATGACATGACAAACCTGGAACATGAGGTGATGCATGACATGACAAGCCTGGAACATGAGGTGATGCATGACATGACAAGCCTGGAACATGAGGTGATGCATGACATGACAAGCCTGGAACATGAGGTGATGCATGACATGACAACCTGGAACATGAGGTGATGCATGACATGACAAGCCTGGAACATTTCAGCCACTAGATCAGCTGTTTCAGCCACTAGATCAAGCCTGTTTCAGCCACTAATCCAGCCTGTTTCAGCCACTAGAATCCAGTCTGTTTCAGCCACTAGATCAGCCTGTTTCAGCCACTAGATCCAGTGTTTCAGCCACTAGAATCCAGCCTGTTTCGGCCACTAGATCCAGCCAGTTTCAGCCACTAGAATCCAGTCTGTTTCAAGCCACTAGATCCAGCCAGTTTCAGCCACTAGATCCTGCCTGTTTCAGCCACATAGATCCAGCCTGTTTCGGCCACTAGATCCAGTGTTTCAGCCACTAGATCCTGCCTGTTTCAGCCACATAGATCCAGCCTGTTTCAGCACTAGATCCAGTCTGTTTCAAGCCACTAGATCCAGTCTGTTTCAGCCACTAGATCCAGTGTTTCAGCCACTAGAATCCAGTCTGTTTCAGCCACTAGATCAAGCCTGTTTCAGCCACTAGATCAAGCCTGTTTCAGCCACTAGATCCAGTCTGTTTCAGCCACTAGAATCCAGTCTGTTTCAGCCACTAGAATCCAGTCTGTTTCAGCCACTAGATCCAGTGTTTCAGCCACTAGATCCTGCCTGTTTCAGCCACTAAATCCAGTCTGTTTCAGCACTAGATCCAGTCTGTTTCAAGCCACTAGATCCAGTCTGTTTCAGCCACTAATCCAGTCTGTTTCAGCCACTAGATCAAGCCTGTTTCAGCCACATAGATCCAGCCTGTTTCAGCCACATAGATCCAGCCTGTTTCAGCCACTAGATCCAGCCTGTTTCGGCCACTAGATCCAGTCTGTTTCAGCCACTAGATCAAGCCTGTTTCAGCCACTAGATCAGCCTGTTTCAGCCACTAGAATCCAGCCTGTTTCAGCCACTAATCCAGCCTGTTTCAGCACTAGATCCAGTCTGTTTCAAGCCACTAGATCCAGCCTTTTCAGCCACTAGATCAAGCCTGTTTCAGCCACATAGATCCAGCCTGTTTCAGCCACTAATCCAGCCTGTTTCAGCCACTAGATCCTGCCTGTTTCAGCCACTAGAATCCAGCCTGTTTCAGCCACTAGAATCCAGCCTGTTTCAGCCACATAGATCCAGCCTGTTTCAGCCACATAGATCCAGCCTGTTTCAGCACTAGATCCAGTCTGTTTCAGCCACTAGATCCAGTCTGTTTCGGCCACTAGATCCAGCCAGTTTCAGCCACTAGAATCCAGCCTGTTTCAGCACTAGATCCAGCCTATTTCAGCCACTAAATCCAGTCTGTTTCAGCCACTAATCCAGCCTGTTTCAGCACTAGATCCAGCCTGTTTCAGCCACTAAATCCAGTCTGTTTCAGCCACTAGATCCAGCCAGTTTCAGCCACTAGAATCCAGCCTGTTTCAGCACTAGATCCAGCCTTTTCAGCCACTAGATCCAGCTTGTTTCAGCCACTAGATCAAGCCTGTTTCAGCCACTAAATCCAGTCTGTTTCAAGCCACTAGATCCAGTCTGTTCAGCCACTAGATCAGCTGTTTCAGCCACTAGATCAAGCCTGTTTCAGCCACTAGATCCAGTGTTTCAGCCACTAGATCAGCTGTTTCAGCCACTAGATCCAGCCTATTTCAGCCACTAAATCCAGTCTGTTTCAAGCCACTAGATCCAGCCAGTTTCAGCCACTAGATCCAGCCTGTTTCGGCCACTAGATCCAGCCAGTTTCAGCCACTAGAATCCAGCCTGTTTCAGCCACTAGATCCAGCCTATTTCAGCCACTAGATCCAGTCTGTTTCAGCCACTAGATCCAGTCTGTTTCAGCCACTAGATCCAGCCTGTTTCAGCCACTAGATCCAGCCTGTTTCAGCCACTAGATCCAGCCTGTTTCGGCCACTAGATCCAGTCTGTTTCAGCCACTAGATCCAGCCTGTTTCAGCCACTAGATCCAGTCTGTTTCAGCCACTAGATCCAGCCTGTTTCGGCCACTAGATCCAGTCTGTTTCGGCCACTAGATCCAGTATGTTTCAGCCACTAGATTCAGCCTGTTTCAGCCACTAGATCCAGCCTGTTTCAGCCACTAGATCCAGTCTGTTTCAGCACTAGATCCAGTCTGTTTCAGCCACTAGATCAGCTCTGTTTCAGCCACTAGATCCAGTCTGTTTCAGGCCACTAGATCCAGCCTGTTTCAGCACTAGATCCAGTCTGTTTCAGCCACTCGATCGTTCAGCCACTAGATCCAGCCTGTTTCAGCCACTAGATCCAGCCTGTTTCAGCACTAGATCCAGTCTGTTTCAGCCACTAGATCCAGCCTGTTTCAGCCACTAGATCCAGTGTTTCAGCCACTAGATCCAGCCTGTTTCAGCCACTAGATCCAGCCTGTTTCAGCCACTAGATCCAGCCTGTTTCAGCCACTAGATCCAGTGTTTCAGCCACTAGATCCAGCCTGTTTCAGCCACTAGATCCAGTCTGTTTCAGCCACTAGATCCAGCCTGTTTCAGCCACTAGATCCAGTCTGTTTCAGCCACTAGATCCAGCCTGTTTCAGCCACTAGATCCAGCCTGTTTCAGCCACTAGATCCAGCCTGTTTCAGCCACTAGATCCAGCCTGTTTCAGCCACTAGATCCAGCCTGTTTCAGCCACTAGATCCAGCCTGTTTCAGCCACTAGATCCAGTCTGTTTCAGCCACTAGATCCAGCCTGTTTCAGCCACTAGATCCAGTCTGTTTCAGCCACTAGATCCAGTCTGTTTCAGCCACTAGATCCAGTCTGTTTCAGCCACTAGATCCAGTCTGTTTCAGCCACTAGATCCAGTATGTTTCAGCCACTAGATCCAGCCTGTTTCAGCCACTAGATCCAGTCTGTTTCAGCCACTAGATCCAGCCTGTTTCAGCCACTAGATCCAGTCTGTTTCAGCCACTAGATCCAGCCTGTTTCAGCCACTAGATCCAGTCTGTTTCAGCCACTAGATCCAGCCTGTTTCAGCCACTATATCCAGTCTGTTTCAGCCACTAGATCCAGCCTGTTTCAGCCACTAGATCCAGTCTGTTTCAGCCACTAGATCCAGCCTGTTTCAGCCACTAGATCCAGCCTGTTTCAGCCACTAGATCCAGCCTGTTTCAGCCACTAGATCCAGCCAGTTTCAGCCACTAGATCCAGTCTGTTTCAGCCACTAGATCCAGTCTGTTTCAGCCACTAGATCCAGCCTGTTTCAGCCACTAGATCCAGCCTGTTTCAGCCACTAGATCCAGCCTGTTTCAGCCACTAGATCCAGTCTGTTTCAGCCACTAGATCAAGCCTGTTTCAGCCACTAGATCCAGTCTGTTTCAGCCACTAGATCCAGCCTGTTTCAGCCACTAGATCCAGTCTGTTTCAGCCACTAGATCCAGCCTGTTTCAGCCACTAGATCCAGCCTGTTTCAGCCACTAGATCCAGCCTGTTTCAGCCACTAGATCCAGCCTGTTTCAGCCACTAGATCCAGTCTGTTTCAGCCACTAGATCAAGCCTGTTTCAGCCACTAGATCCAGTCTGTTTCAGCCACTAGATCCAGCCTGTTTCAGCCACTAGATCCAGCCTGTTTCAGCCACTAGATCCAGCCTGTTTCAGCCACTAGATCCAGCCTGTTTCAGCTACTAGATCCAGCCTGTGTTAGCCGCGAGATGCAGCCTGTGTCAGCCTCAGTGGTGCAACACAGGAGAGGAAGATGAACATTGCGATTGCTTCGTGATTCGTGGATCATGCAACTATGAGGAGGCTGCATCCTGCAAGGGCAACACACACACACACACACACACACACACACACACACACACAGTCCTTCAGGCAGGTTTCCTCATTAACATTCCTGCTGGTGTCGGGTCAGGTCTGGTGGCTCATATATCACTCATTACTCACACCTCACCCTGGGGGGGGGGGGGGGGGCCACGTCCTACAGACACCACCTCACCCCGGGGGGGCCCACGTCCTACAGACACCACCTCACCCCGGGGGGGCCCACGTCCTACAGACACCACCTCATCTCGGGGGCGGGCCCACGTCCTACAGACACCACCTCACCCCGGGGGGGCCCACATCCTACAGACACCACCTCACCCCGGGACGGGCTCACGTCCTACAGACACCACCTCACCCCGGGTGCCCATGTCCTACAGACACCACCTCACCCCAGGGGCCCACGTCCTACAGACACCACCTCACCCCGGGGGCCCACGTCCTACAGACTCCACCTAACCCCGGGGGCCCACGTCCTACAGACTCCACCTCACCCCGGGGGCCCACGTCCTACAGACTCCACCTCACCCACTACAGGTGGGGGGCACCACTACAGATGGGGGGTACCACTACAGATGGGGGGCACCACTACAGGTGGGGGCACCACTCAGGTGGGGGGCACCACTGCAGGTGGGGGGCACCACTACAGGTGGGGGGCACCACTACAGATGGGGGGCACCACTACAGGTGGGGGCACCACTCAGGTGGGGGGCACCACTGCAGGTGGGGGCACCACTATGGATGGGGGGCACCACTACAGGTGGGGGGCACCACTACAGGTGGGGGGCACTACTACAGGTGGGGGGCACCACTACAGATGGGGGGCACCACTACAGATGGGGGGCACTACTACAGGTGGGGGGCACCACTACAGGTGGGGGCACCACTATAGGTGGGGGGCACCACTACAGGTGGGGGCACCACTACAGATGGGGGGCACCACTACAGATGGGGGGCACCACTACAGGTGGGGGCACCACTAAAGGTGGGGGGCACCACTACAGGTGGGGGCACCACTACAGATGGGGGGCACCACTACAGATGGGGGGCACCACTACAGGTGGGGGGCACCACTACAGGTGGGGGGCACCACTACAGGTGGGGGGCACCACTACAGGTGGGGGGCACCACTACAGGTGGGGGGCACCACTACAGGTGGGGGGCACCACTACAGGTGGGGGGCACTACTACAGGTGGGGGCACCACTACAGGTGGGGGGCACCACTACAGGTGGGGGGCACCACTACAGGTGGGGGGCACCACTACAGGTGGGGGGCACCACTACAGGTGGGGGGCACCACTACAGATGGGGGGCACCACTACAGGTGGGGGGCACCACTACAGGTGGGGGGCACCACTACAGATGGGGGGCACCACTACAGATGGGGGGCACCACTACAGGTGGGGGCACCACTACAGATGGGGGGGGCACCACTACAGGTGGGGGGCACCACTACAGGTGGGGGGCACCACTACAGGTGGGGGGCACCACTACAGATGGGGGGCACCACTACAGGTGGGGGCACCACTACAGATGGGGGGGGCACCACTACAGGTGGGGGCACCACTACAGGTGGGGGCACCACTACAGGTGGGGGGCACCACTACAGGTGGGGGGCACCACTACAGGTGTTGGGCACCACTACAGGTGGGGGGCACCACTACAGGTGGGGGGCACCACTACAGGTGGGGGGCACCACTACGGGTGAGGGCCAGTACCAGGCTGGTGGGACACGTAGCCCAGGTCAGGCTCAGGAGGGACAGACACTCAGGTCTCGTCACTAGCCATTACAGGTCACATAGGTCTGTCCAGGTAAGCAACCCACACACACACACACACACACACACACACACACACACACACACACACACACACACACATACACACACACACACACACACACACACACATACACACACACACACACACACTCACCTTGACGCCCAACGCTCTCTGGCTGGCTCTTGCTCCGTCCCCAGGAGTCACCTGGCAGGAGAGAAACACATATACTACCTCAGTGTTCACATATATTACCTCAGTGTTTACATATATTACCTCAGTGTTCACATGTATTACCTCAGTGTTCACATGTACCTCAGTGTTTACATATATTACCTCAGTGTTCACATGTATTACCTCAGTGTTTACATATATTATCTCAGTGTTCACATGTATTACCTCAGTGTTCACATATATTGCCTCAGTGTTTACATATATTGCCCCAGTGTTCACATATATTACCTCAGTGTTCACATATATTACCTCAGTGTTCACATATATTACCTCAGTGTTCACATATATTGTCTCAGTGTTTACATATATTGCCTCAGTGTTCACATATATTGTCTCAGTGTTTAAAGATAAAGGAAGACTAGAATTTCATACAATCATTTACAAACAATTTATATTTCTTTCTTGTCCAACCTCAGCTCTCTCTCTCTCTCTCTCTCTCTCTCTCTCTCTCTCTATATATATATATATATATATATATATATATATATATATATATATATATTGGAAAGGATCACAATTTTGCGCGTGATCAAGTATATTCCTATGAGTCCACGGGGAAAATGAAACACGATAAGTTCCCAAGTGCACTTTCGTGTAATAATCTCATCATCAGGGGAGACACAGAAGAGAAATATAACAGTCTGATGATATACAACGAAGAGACAGCTAGGACGCCTAGATACGTCTCTTCGTTGTATATCATCTGACTTATATTTCTTTTGTTGTATCTCCCCTGATGATGTGATTATTACACGAAAGTGCACTTGGGAACATTACGTGTTTCATTTCCCCGTGGACTCATAGGAATATATATACATATATATTTTTTTTTTTTTTGCTTTGTCGCTGTCTCCCGCGTTTGCGAGGTAGCGCAAGGAAACAGACGAAAGAAATGGCCCAACCCACCCCCATACACATGTATATACATACGTCCACACACGCAAATATACATACCTACACAGCTTTCCATGGTTTACCCCAGACGCTTCACATGCCTTGATTCAATCCACTGACAGCACGTCAACCCCGGTATACCACATCGCTCCAATTCACTCTATTCCTTGCCCTCCTTTCACCCTCCTGCATGTTCAGGCCCCGATCACACAAAATCTTTTTCACTCCATCTTTCCACCTCCAATTTGGTCTCCCACTTCTCCTCGTTCCCTCCACCTCCGACACATATATCCTCTTGGTCAATCTTTCCTCACTCATTCTCTCCATGTGCCCAAACCATTTCAAAACACCCTCTTCTGCTCTCTCAACCACGCTCTTTTTATTTCCACACATCTCTCTTACCCTTACGTTACTTACTCGATCAAACCACCTCACACCACACATTGTCCTCAAACATCTCATTTCCCGCACATCCATCCTCCTGCGCACAACTCTATCCATAGCCCACGCCTCGCAACCATACAACATTGTTGGAACCACTATTCCTTCAAACATAGCCATTTTTGCTTTCCGAGATAATGTTCTCGACTTCCACACATTCTTCAAGGCTCCCAGAATTTTCGCCCCCTCCCCCACCCTATGATCCACTTCCGCTTCCATGGTTCCATCCGCTGCCAGATCCACTCCCAGATATCTAAAACACTTGTTGAGTATTCCTGGTAAATTATATGGGAGGATATTGATTGAGAGGGTGAAGGCATGTACAGAGTATCAGATTGGGGAAGAGCAGTGTGGTTTCAGAAGTGGTAGAGGATGTGTGGATCAGGTGTTTGCTTTGAAGAATGTATGTGAGAAATACTTAGAAAAGCAAATGGCTTTGTATGTAGCATTTATGGATCTGGAGAAGGCATATGATAGAGTTGATAGAGATGCTCTGTGGAAGGTATTAAGAATATATGGTGTGGGAGGCAAGTTGTTAGAAGCAGTGAAAAGTTTTTATCGAGGATGTAAGGCATGTGTACGTGTAGGAAGAGAGGAAAGTGATTGGTTCTCAGTGAATGTAGGTTTGCGGCAGGGGTGTGTGATGTCTCCATGGTTGTTTAATTTGTTTATGGATGGGGTTGTTAGGGAGGTGAATGCAAGAGTTTTGGAAAGAGGGGCAAGTATGAAGTCTGTTGGGGATGAGAGAGCTTGGGAAGTGAGTCAGTTGTTGTTCGCTGATGATACAGCGCTGGTGGCTGATTCTTGTGAGAAACTGCAGACGCTGGTGACTGAGTTTGGTAAAGTGTGTGAAAGAAGAAAGTTAAGAGTAAATGTGAATAAGAGCAAGGTTATTAGGTACAGCAGGGTTGAGGGTCAAGTCAATTGGGAGGTGAGTTTGAATGGAGAAAAACTGGAGGAAGTGAAGTGTTTTAGACATATATATATATATATATATATATATATATATATATATATATATATATATATATATATATATATATAAAAGCATAAAAATATGTCTTCTTTTTCTGACTACTTCCGCCTAAAGTCACACGGTTAATCTTAACCAAATTTTGTCAAATGATACATGAGAGCGAGGGACACGTCACTGGGGGTTCATAACCTCCTCCACCCCCACATTGTATGGGGGAGGGAGGGGTGATATATGCCTGTGTGTACTCTGAGTGAACGGAGGTTGATAACACGATAATGAACAACATCTTCACGATAATCAAGATATCATGAACGTATATTAACTTAAGAGCTTCAGGATGTAATCTGTGGTTCTCCAAGACGTGAGAGAAGCCCTGGAATCAACTGATACATTACCCATAATACCATCATCTGACGTGGCTGGTACTAGATGTATGGATGAGAGAGTTGACGAGAGAATGTGTCAAGCTAGAAATTGTTGAACTCTCAGGCAAAAGGCGTGGCTGACGGTGGTAAGTGCTGTTACGTTACAGGTCATGGTAACACTCCTAACTAAGGTGGATGTAACTACCAGTCCCTGGTTCGTGACACAGTTATCTCTTCGACGATTATCAGACAGAGGACGACGAAGCGACCTGGTGAGCTGTGTAGTGACCACCTTCTCATGCCTTTGTGCTTCATTTCCTGTCGTGAAGCATCCCCTCAACACCCTCACCACACAACATGTTCTCCTCATCACGGTATGTGGAGTGTGTCAAGATGACCCAGCCAGATCTGAAGTCAATGTGTTCACTGAAATCAAATATAGCCAAGAAGACGGACCCGCAGAAGCTGCTGAAGGACGAGATGTCTTGAAGCCCAGATGATGATGAGACGGTTGCCAGCCGTGGTCGAGATAAGGAAAAGATAGATCAAAGAAAACATAACAGCCACTGCTGATACTAGAGTCACGACAATGAAGACAGCTATGAGTACAGAAGACAGCTGATGACACTTCTGCCAGTATTATGACTTCTTGGTTACGTAGGGGTCATTTCAGTGGTGTGACCTTCAGTTGTATGGCGTCAGGTCAGTATCATGGTCTCCAGAAGTATGGGTCAGGTTAGGAAATCGTAGCATAATGACCCGAAAAAGAGCCAAGAATTAATTGCGCACGGAAGCAACTAACTATGTGAAAGTCAGTATTTGTTTATCTATCATAGTATCCACACCTAGTTTATCTATCATGGTATCCACACCTAGTTTATCTATCATGGTATCCACACCTAGTTTATCTATCATGGTATCCACACCTAGTTTATCTATCATGGTATCCACACCTAGTTTATCTATCATGGTATCCACACATACAATTCTTTGTCTTGGTCAGAAGCTAGGCAAAGGCGGTCATCCTCACCTTGAAGGAGTGTTCTTCCATGTCTGATATTCCTAATCTTTTGCATGGAGGACTTACATACTTCCTCAATCTGTTTATGTCATCACGTCAACAATCGCTTGTATCGTTGGTCGATGCGTCCTCTTAAAGACGCTACAAATCACACTATCATGTGGACCCCTTGGCCACAGTCACAAATGACAGTAACCTCGTGTAACCTTGTTTCATGTTACGTGTCAGTGGCGAAGGTAAACGACAATGACCTTCACAACGGGAGGCCTATCCGCGTTAGGCTACCGTCGGTCAACAGTTCTCTGTTATTTCCGAGGGACCCACACCCACACAAATAACTCTGACGGCGTGGTCGACCCATCTTGTTTCGTAAACACCCAGACTTTGCTAAAGACTATTAGTCAAACGGTCAACTTCCCTCCCCACTAACGGTCCCCCAAGCCTCCCGCCATAATCCCCCCCCCCTTTCATATGTATATATATATATATATATATATATATATATATATATATATATATATATATATATATATATATATATTCTTTTTCTTTCAAACTATTCCCCATTTCCCGCATTAGCGAGGTAGCGTTAAGAACAGAGGACTGGGCCTTTGAGGGAATACCCTCACCTGGCCCAATTCTCTGTTCCTTCTTTTGGGGGGGGGGGGGGGGGTGGCAGCGGTGTGGTACAGCAGTCAGGAAGCCTCAGGAAGGTATGGTAGGGACCAGGACGTCACCATCACCTGATAAGACAATATTGACCCTTCCACCCTGAGGTGGACCTCCCAAGGGCAACTTTCAAACTCGACCTCAACTCGCTGGCGACATCATGTCTCATTTGCCTCAAAAATGTGTCCACGAAACTGGATAATAATAATAATGATAAAAATAATAATAATAATAATAATAATAATAATAATAATAATAATAATAATAATATTATTATCATTATCATTACTATTATCATCATTATCATTATCAATATTATCATAATCAATGAGGCTGTATACACAGACGGGGTGGAGGACGCAGGGATAACAGACGGTATGGACAGGGAGAAGTCAGGAGGGTGTGTGTGAGGAGGCAAGGGAGGGTACAGGGAGAGGAGGGCTGTTCACAGGAGGGGACGCGAGATGCCAGAGCCGTAAGTCAGCAAGATGGTTTGTGGTGGTTGTGTTTGTGGCAGCGCTGCTGTGGTGGTTGTGTTTGTGGCAGCGCTGCTGTGGTGGTTGTGTTTGTGGCAGCGCTGCTGTGGTGGTTGTGTTTGTGGCAGCGCTGCTGTGGTGGTTGTGTTTGTGGCAGCGCTGCTGTGGTGGTTGTGTTTGTGGCAGCGCTGCTGTGGTGGTTGTGTGGGAGCGGGAGTCGGATGGCCCATGACGGCGCCCCTGACGATCCTCTGGCCCCTGCCTGGCACGCGCGCCCCACGAGCCGCGCATTCCGACACGCGCCTTACCCGACCCACTGACGCGGGAATGCACACTCCGACAACACCACGGACGCTGACGACAAAATTATGTGGTGTTCGTGTACGTGAGTGTGACGCGTCAGACCTTCATGCTCAGGACGGTCGTGGACCAACACTGGCCCGGTCTTACACTGTTGCTCGGAGAGGGAAACATGAGCCATCCAGAGTGGTCACAACACGGCAAGTGTGGCTCAGAGTCCGCAGAGTCTCTGACCTTCGGATGTAAGTGATGATAACAGGAATATAAGTGATGAAAACAAGAATGTATGATGATAACAGGAATATAAGTGATGAAAACAGGAATGTATGATGATAACAGGAATATAAGTGATGCAAACAGGAATGTATGATGATAACAGGAATATAAGTGATGAAAACAGGAATGTATGATGATAACAGGAATATAAGTGATGAAAACAGGAATGTATGATGATAACAGGAATATAAGTGATGAAAACAAGAATGTATGATGATAACAGGAATATAAGTGATGAAAACAGGAATGTATGATGATAACAGGAATATAAGTGATGCAAACAGGAATGTATGATGATAACAGGAATATAAGTGATGAAAACAGGAATGTATGATGATAACAGGAATATAAGTGATAACAGGAATATATGATGAAAACAGGAATGTAAGTGACGAAAACAGGAATGTATGATGAAAACAGGAATGTAAGTGACGAAAACAGGAATGTATGATGAAAATAGGAATGTAAGTGATGAAAACAGGAATGTATGATGAAAACAGGAATGAAAGTGATGAAAACAGGAATGTATGATGATAACAGGAATACAAGTGATGAAACAGGAATGTATGATGAAAACAGGAATGTAAGTGATGAAAACAAGGTGCATAATGAAAACAGGAATGTATCGCACACTAACAAGGGATGATCAACACAAGTACTATTAAAGTAAGTTTCCAAGTTGATCGGTGGTGTGGGCTGGCGGAAGTTATAAAGAGTAAGTAAGGAAAAGAAGGACAAATCTGGGGGAAATATATGGATTAGGAAGAATGACATAAGAAAAGTAAAAAGACCAGGGAGATAAGGAATGAAAATAAACAGGATGTGACGCAGTCATATTTGAAGATAAACAGGATGTGACGTAGTCATATATGAAGATAAACAGGATGTGACGTAGTCATATATGAAGATAAACAGGATATGACGTAGTCATAAATGAAGATAAACAGGATGTGACGTAGTCATATATGAAGATAAACAGGATGTGACGTAGTCATATATGAAGATAAAAGTACAGGGAAAGCAGAGAGAAGAAGAGGAGGAGGAGGAGGAAACCATAATTAGAGACAAGCTGTCAGATGAAGCGACGCAGAGATATTAAGGCAGGGCAACGAACGTGTTAAGAGGCAACAAACATCGAGGACAAAATGACTGATGAAACGCACCAAAACACAGGATATAAAAAGAAGAAAAATTGCACCATGAAGAAGCAAATATACGCAACTCACCTGGAGAGAACAAAGACAGGAAAGAGAGGCAATGATAGGAACTAACCACGACAGAAGATAATTATGAACCTCATAGTGAAAACGAACATGCGAGTCTAAACTTGAAGAAACCAAAGAAAGAAATTATACCATGAAGAAAATAAAGACATGAGCCAACACATGCACGAACGACAGAAGAAAAGGATTCACAACTTAAGAAACTGTAATTGAAAAGGAACCCATGAAATAGAAAAAAAAAAGAAATACAGAGAGAATGGAACTGTTGAAGAACTGGACCGCGTAAAGAACCACCAAACCTTCAACTAATAACAAACGCAGATACGTATCACCATCAGCGGAGAGGATGTAAACACGATGTACCGTGAGAGGGAAGAGTCCCCGCCAGGAGGAAGATAGTTGGCGTGGCGCGAAGGGCGGGATCACGCACGGCGAGAAAGTGGAGGCGCTCCTGGGAAAAAAAAAAAAAAAATGTGGTTGTAAGCTTCTTATACCCTGGCAGCGGCTGGACAGCTCGAGTGGTGGTAAGCTATTGGGGACGGAAGCCCTCTCGTTATGTGCTCTCTAATGGTCCTTATATGAGGTACTGGTCTGGTCTATAGCTGCTATATATTTTCCAGTGGTGTTCATATTCTTCAGGGGTGGTTGTATGGTCTGCAATGATATTCACTGTATACTCTTCAGTGTTTACCAGTAGTAGTTAGGTGTTCTCCAAATGGTATTTATGTTCCCCTGGGGTAAACAATGTGATTACTTGAATCCTCACAAACCGTCATATTCTACAAGTCTTGAGCCAGCTGTATAATTTTCAGCGGAAGTTCACTGCTCGCCAGTGGCTATGGGTTGTTCAGTGATTATTCCCCAGTGGTGGTGAGTTATGCAGGAGTTGCCAGCATTCATAGGAGCTTTGTTATTCAGTGCATCACTAGTATTCTCCCAAGAGACCTGTTGTGCTTACCAGTAGTGCTCTGTTGTCGTGTGTTCACATGTTTTACTGTTGTATGCTCACTTGCGTTCTGCTGTTGTGTAGTCACGTGTTCTGCTGTTATGTTCACATGTGTTCTGCCGTTGTGTGTTCACCATTCGTGTTTTGCTGTTATGTGTTCATCATTTGTGTTCTACCATTGTGTGTTCACCATTCGTGTTCCGCTGCTGTGTGTTTACCATTCGTGTTCCGCTGCTGTGTGTTCACCATTCGTGTTCTACCGTTGTGTGTTCACCATTCGTGTTCCGCTGCTGTGTGTTCACCAGTAACGTGCTATTGTGAGTTCACCACTTGCGTTCAGCTGTCACATTCACAAGTGTTATGCCGTTGTGTTCATCAGTTGTGTTCTGTTGTTGTATATTCACAAAGTTGTGCATGGAAAGGAATGATGAAATGTAAGGAGGTCTGAATGTGTGGATCGGTATGTTTGAAGGGGATGGAATATGGGAAATCTAGATGCTGGTAAAGGGAAAAATTTAGAGGCTAGGAAGGATGAGAGGTTCAGGGAGGGAAGGGAGAAGATGGAGTCTAAGGAAAACGGGAATTCTGAGGAGAGGATACATGAAGAGATTAGAGGTAGTCAGAAGTTTGGAAAGGAAAGAGCTATAGGAGTGCCAATTTGTTATATATAATGCAATCTCCTCGAAAGCTTATGTTTATGTCATGTGTGGTTACAATAAAATTTCATAAAGGAACCTTTACGGTCCGTATCTGAAGGGAAGGAGTGCAAGAGAATGGGAGGACAACAAAAGAAAGAGGTGGAAGGTTGTATTTGGACGGTATGTGAAAGGAAGGAATGCTGGAAATCTTGAGTTCAAAAGAAAGATTCAAGAAGTAGTTACGAAATTTGAAAAAGAATGCATGCGAGAGGTGGAGAGAGACTGTCGGAAAGCTCCAGAAAGAGCAAGAAAAAGAGCTGGAAGAAAATGAACGATAAAACACCATGCAGGAGACGAGGGTCGGGGGGTGAAAGCAATGAAATGTATACAGTTATGTTTCTCGGTCCCGTTTCTCACTTACCCATTCAGGTTCGTACAGGGATGGAGCTCTATACCGTCGAGATATGACAGATGAAGGGTCGTCGACGGAGAAGTGGCTATTATATTCTCACATAAAGAGACATCTAGTCCCCCAGCAACATCCTTGCAACAGCTGTGCAACACTTGAGTCTCTGATAAGGTCGTATTGTGCGGATCGCCCAGCTCTTTTCATAGGTCATAAAGAGATTTTCACAGCGGTTATGTAATTAATTGATGTATTCATTTACCAGACATAATAATCTGTAGACTTGTCAGAGATGGTTTGCCTACCACAATACTTCACCCATGCTGTCATAAGTGTTCATAATTCCGTCTTGATCTTATCTGTATTCATTTTTCATATATCCTTATCTTGCTACCTCTTTTTTATGTGAGTTTTATCTTTCATTGATTCATTCATCGCTTTTATATTATTCTTTCACTGTTCAACCCTTCCTCTATTCATTCCACTGTTCCTTTGTTTCTGTTAACGGAAGAAGGCGAGCGGTTGAGGCAGACGGATCCCTCCTCTCAGGCCAGCAGTGTCTGTCTCAGCGACGCGCCACCCATCACCTCAGCTGTTTTTCTTTATGTCTGTTCTTACGTTCCGTTCTCAAGAGGACTGGTTGTCTAGTGTGTCCTGGGTGGTGGTGTGTCCTGGGTGGTGGTGTGGTGTGGTGGTGTGTCCTGGGTGGTGTGTCCTGGGAGGTGGTGTGGTGTGGTGGTGGTGTGGTGTGGTGGTGTGTCCTGGGTGGTGTCCTGGGAGGTGGTGTGGTGTGGTGGTGGTGTGGTGGTGTGTCCTGGGAGGTGATGTGCCTTGGGTGGTGCTGTGTCCTGGGTGGTGGTGTGGCCTGGATGGTGGTGTGGATTGGGTGGTGGTGTGATCTGAGTGGTGGTGTGTCCTGGGTGGTGATGTGCCCTGGGTGGTGATGTGCCCTGGGTGGTGGTGTGTCCTGGGTGGTGATGTGCCCTGGGTGGTGGTGTGTCCTGGGTGGTGATGTGTCCTGGGTGGTGGTGTGTCCTGGGTGGTGATGTGCCCTGGGTGGTGATGTGCCCTGGGTGGTGATGTGCCCTGGGTGGTGGTGTGGCCTGAGTGGTGGTGTGGCCTGAGTGGGTGTGTCCTGGGCGGTGGTGTGTCCTGGGTGGTGGTGTGTCCTGGGTGGTGATGTGCCCTGGGCGGTGATGTGCCCTGGGCGGTGATGTGCCCTGGGTGGTGATGTGCCCTGGGTGGTAGTGTGTCCTGGGTGGTGGTGTGTCCTGGGCGGTGGTGTGGCCTGAGTGGTGGTGTGGCCTGAGTGGGTGTGTCCTGGGCGGTGGTGTGTCCTGGGTGGTGGTGTGTCCTGGGCGGTAGTGTGTCCTGGGTGATGGTGATAGTGTAGAGGTAATATAGCGCTAGTGGAGCGGTAGTGTGGCGGGTTGTAGCTGTCAAGCAGAGGGTTGTAGTACAGTGGTGGAGGTATAGTGTGGCATACTGGTAGTGTAGCGGGAGTACAGTGGGGCATAGTGGTAGTGTAGCGGGAGTACAGTGTGGCATAGTGGTAGTGTAGCGGGAGTAAAGTGAGGCATAGTGGTAGTGTAGCGGTTAGCCCTGACTAAGCGTCGTTCGCTGCCTGGGCTAATCAAGGAACCACGGATATATGGCCGCTTTGTAAACGGTAATGTTTATGTTTCACTTCCGGAATAATGGAGAATGATTCACAGACGAATAAAGAAAAAATGTATATATCATGACATGAGTTTCTCTCCTCGGTCTGAGCGGAACGCCATGTGCATAAATGAATACGTTTTACATGGTTAACTTTCTGAGCCCACGAACTTTTACTGACGTCGAGGAAATATTGTTATTCACATTCAGTCAAACTTCTTTGCCAGAGATTCCTTAATACTTCCACGAGCAGTTCCTGCAAGGCGGACGCGTCTCATGCGTCCATTTCACCACACGCACGTACATGAGGGTCAGTAAAGGTCTCTCCCAGTCTGAAACGTCCACGTTAGAATGACGGGTGGGGGACCTGAAGCCGCTACTGGCGTTCTCAGGGTCTGAAACCCTTCATGGTAAAATCATCCCTCTGAACATGTAGCTCAGTCAGTCACCATGCTAAGACAGTGCTATACGTACGAGTTGAGATGTCGAAATGTTTTCCTCAATTACGAGACATGTCAGCCATCTTGAGGCGCTTCTAAGAGTCAGACAAAGAGGACCATCACTGCCATTAGCTTCACGACAAATAGTGAGGCTGAAGTACAAGTATATCTGACAGACCACAAAGGTGATGAAAGAGCTGGTTGTTTGTGGCGGTTCCACACACTGCAGGTGTCGACTGGCCTGGGAATGTGCACGTACAGCATGACAGCCATAGCATCGACTACGATATTCACATGCGTGAAGCAGACCAGATGATGATGTCATCTGGCGAGGACATCATGCTGGAACAGGCAATAAAGTTGTTGGTTCCTACCACACCAGCAGACTTCCATGGCGGCGTCCAGCACAGCAGAACTCCAGACTCTGCCGCAGCCGCAGGTTCAAACTCCTCCTCAGTTTCTCTAAGGTTCTGCCTGGACAAAGACGATCGTCTGTGCGCCACAACTTACTTGCTACACTAACATAAACGTTTGATAAAATGATTTAACTTGTGTAAGAGTGGCTTCGAGGGGCCGCCTTGTGCCCGTCAGTCATCCCACATTATATTCACTGTGCAAGCAGCGCCAGTCACTCCTACTAGGTGGACTATCAGACATCACATCTAATGATGACAATGAGGACTATTCCACTTGCCTGCACCAGCCAATGCAGCTTGCAGATGTACACACAGCACTTAACCTTTTTATAGTCTGTACATTTGTCTTGTGCAGTCGAAGATTAATTTGTGTTATAACAGTATCTTACTAGTGTCAGCTAGATGCTTACATCACAATACTTTATATTTCGGTTAAATATATGAAAAGTTAACGTTAAGATTGTTCAAGAAGAACTTTGACAAAGAACTTGTGATCACACCAAGACAGTAACACAGAACATGTAATGTAGTGTACTGCAGTGATGAACATATGATGCAGTGTACCGCAGTGATGAACATATAATGTAGTGTACTGCAGTGATGAACATATAATGTAGTGTACTGCAGTGATGAACATATGATGCAGTGTACCGCAGTGATGAACATATAATGCAGTGTACTGCAGTGATGAACATATGATGCAGTGTACCGCAGTGATGAACATATAATGTAGTGTACTGCAGTGATGAACATATGATGCAGTGTACCGCAGTGATGAACATATAATGTAGTGTACTGCAGTGATGAACATATGATGCAGTGTACCGCAGTGATGAACATATAATGTAGTGTACTGCAGTGATGAACATATGATGCAGTGTACCGCAGTGATGAACATATAATGTAGTGTACTGCAGTGATGAACATATGATGCAGTGTACCGCAGTGATGAACATATAATGTAGTGTACTGCAGTGATGAACATATGATGCAGTGTACCGCAGTGATGAACATATAATGTAGTGTACTGCAGTGATGAACATATGATGCAGTGTACCGCAGTGATGAACATATGACGCAGTGTACCGCAGTGATGAACATATGATGCAGTGTACCGCAGTGATGAACATATAATGTAGTGTACTGCAGTGATGAACATATAATGTAGTGTACTGCAGTGATGAACATATAATGTAGTGTACTGCAGTGATGAACATATAATGTAGTGTACTGCAGTGATGAACATATGATGCAGTGTACCGCAGTGATGAACATATAATGCAGTGTACTGCAGTGATGAACATATGATGCAGTGTACCGCAGTGATGAACATATAATATAGTGTACTGCAGTGATGAACATATAATGTAGTGTACTGCAGTGATGAACATAAAATGTAGTGTACTGCAGTGATGAACATATGATGCAGTGTACCGCAGTGATGAACATATAATGCAGTGTACTGCAGTGATGAACATATGATGCAGTGTACCGCAGTGATGAACATATAATGTAGTGTACTGCAGTGATGAACATATGATGCAGTGTACCGCAGTGATGAACATATAATGTAGTGTACTGCAGTGAACATATGATGCAGTGTACCGCAGTGATGAACATATAATGTAGTGTACTGCAGTGATGAACATATGATGCAGTGTACCGCAGTGATGAACATATGATGCAGTGTACCGCAGTGATGAACATATGATGCAGTGTACCGCAGTGATGAACATATAATGTAGTGTACTGCAGTGATGAACATATAATGTAGTGTACTGCAGTGATGAACATATGATGCAGTGTACCGCAGTGATGAACATATAATGCAGTGTACTGCAGTGATGAACATATGATGCAGTGTACCGCAGTGATGAACATATAATGTAGTGTACTGCAGTGATGAACATATGATGCAGTGTACCGCAGTGATGAACATATGATGCAGTGTACTGCAGTGATGAACATATGATGCAGTGTACCGCAGTGATGAACATATGATGCAGTGTACCGCAGTGATGAACATATGATGCAGTGTACCGCAGTGATGAACATATGATGCAGTGTACTGCAGTGATGAACATATGATGCAGTGTACTGCAGTGATGAACATATGATGCAGTGTACTGCAGTGATGAACATATGATGCAGTGTACCGCAATGATGAAAAACAATAATATTCTGTAATTCTGTGAACAAAATATTTCTTCCTAAGAGAAATGCTTCGTGAAATTTGGTAGCAGTAAGAGAGGGGATACATGACATATTCTGCCTTGTCTTGAGCAATCCTACTGTCCAAACCAAGTTTAGTGAAGCAACAAGTAAGAAGAATCATAAGAGGTTGAGTCATAACAAACACTGTGTTGTGTCTATTATAAAGGTCATAAATATCTATATTCCTGACATATCTGAATGCATTCTACAGCCAATGGACTCCTTATAGAAAAAAACCTGCTGTTTGGATGGCTCATTTTGATCGTTATCTAAGATTTTGAAGGAAAATTTGTTTTGCATCGGCTGAGAAACACACGTGAATTCGTTGACCTCAAATATGTCTTGATACATGAACCAACATTGTAACTAATATGCCAGCAGATTTGTAGGCGTTTAATGTCCAAGATAAATCCTTTTGGTATATTCATTTCCTAATACAAGTGAAAGATCACGGAAGACACGGGTTCTATATTTTACTGTCCTCAGAAAATAGGACCAGTACTGTCAACTGTTAATACGGGATCCCAACTTTATCCACACGGGTCAAACATGGACTGACAGGTGACCTGAGAATCACTGACCAGGCAGCAAAAATGTGGACGGAGGTCACCATGTGACGCGCGGGGAGGAAGGTGCCTCTTGGGAGAAGACAGACAAGGGTAAGGAGGCATCCCCCCCCCCGACAGGACCTGTCATCTTGGACAGACAGCGACAGACAGAGATGCGACCCACATCGGACGGGTGACGAGGATTGACGGATGAGAATCGGAGACCTAACGAAGACTGGACGAGAAATACCGGCGACGCTGCTTACGAACCGGAGGCACTGGAGTCGTTGACTGTGCGGCACGTCTGGAACGGTGGTTCTCAACGGGTAAACAAGGGATAGCTGCCTGCTGATGAAGGGATAGGGCTTAGCGAGGATATACAGAGGTGCAGGGCGACTCGTCACTACCCAGGTAAACAACGAGAGTAACTCCACACCAACAACGTCCAAGAACCAGAAGGTCGATGGGATTCATCTGGATATAACATCAACCATTACTCTCGTTTTTTTTAAGCGTCTGCCTAATGGGATCTACATCAGCTAACTCAACCCTGGTCGACTACTTCTTTGAAAACATACACTACAGGATCAGGACTGAATGTCATTTGCATCTCTGGTGATCAATGAACCTATACACCACAGAAACAACATTAGAAACACAAAGATCTACATTCTGTAGTGTTCCTGGAAGACAATGTGAGAAAACTCAGAAGCTCAATGATGGAGATAAGTTCTTTCTGTATTCATCAGACATGTCTCAAGAAAGTGTGAAATGTCCACATGGCATATCTACGCCCAGAAATTCCCATTCCTATAGGGTGCGGATTTTCCAAGTACTATAAGTTGCCTTCATATACGACATTTGAGGAAGACAGGTCGATCACTGCCTGTCATTCTGGACTCGTTAAATACAGTAAGGGAAGTGTTTGCTGTCATCGGGTGATCTGTCTGGTACCAACACAAGGTGTACGATGCAAGTAACATGTTTACCTCACACTCTCAAGCCGTACTTACATTTTCTTTAAATAAAAACCTACACGATTGTTTCGTCGGCCAAGGACATTCATAAAACTTTCACACCAGGTTTGAAGATGTCCGCCTTCACGTGACACATACACTCGGCCTACGTCATCGCAAATTGTATACATTTATCCATGTCAACAGCTGCCTCTTCACTGTGTGTTGCTTTGATGCCCCCGGGGTTGTCTTCGCTCCTTGCATCGCTCCATGGTTGGAATCTCACTGTCCCTGTCAGGCAGATGAAGTGTCTGCTTAAAGGGGCTTGACAAATCAAGGGCAGCGCGCCCATGACAGTGCTAAACAAGTGTCTAGTCTAGCTGGATCGTTTTACCAGTGTTTGTCTTGCGAGTGTGGCCTTTCCTGACGATCATACAGTTAATGTAGTGCGTCCGTCACCTGGCATGGCCTCCTCCAGCTCACACTTCCCACACAAGTTGACAGATTTCCGGAGACAATAGAGTATCACGGGCCGCCCAGGGTCGGTCGAGCCCAGAAGTGCGCCACTCTTCGAAAAACTTACTGCAAAGGGGTCTATCATTTCCCTGCCATCTAAAGTGGCGCAACATTCAAATTAAAGAAGGTTCTTCAGGGAATAGCGTCCTTGGGTTTTATATATATCATTACTACTACTATATTTGATCGTCGTTTCCCGCGTCAACGAGGTAGCACCAGGGAAACAGAAACACACCCAGTCTCCAGCTGTCTTTATGAGATTGAGAGATTTGTGCCGGTGTCCCCGGCAAATTATTGTGCACCCGCGCTCATCCTGTGAGCTGTAGCGTAAAATGATTTCAGGGACCACAAATGGTCTAAGTCAGACCCCGCCAGTGGGTTGATATCACATAAGATGTTACAATTCGTATTTCAGTACATCATATAGTCTCATATGGTAAGTTTTACCAACTAGATGCAAAAAGTGGATGCAAATTTCAAATTTCAGGTATCTTGTTATTAACAATAAGATGTGACATTTGTGTGTGTGTGTGTGTGTGTGTGTGTGTGTGTGTGTGTGTGTGTGTGTAATGCACTGAAACCACAACTCCCTATCCACATCCAGGCCCCACAGACCTTTCCATGGTTTACCCCAGACGTTTCACATGCCCTGATTCAGTCCATTGACAGCACGTCGAGCCCGGTATACCACTTCGCTCCAATTCGCTCTATTCCTTGTGCGCCTCTTACTCTCCTGCATGTTTTCAGGCCCCGATCGCTCAAGATGTTTTTCACTCCATCCTTCCACCTCCAATTTGGTCTCCCATTTCTCCTTGTTCCCTCCACCTCTGAAACATACAACCTCTTTGTCAATATTTCCTCACTCATTCTCTCGATGTGTCCTAACCATTTCAAAACACCCCCTTCTGCTCTCTCAACCACACTCATTTTACTACCACACATCTCTCTTACCCTTTCATCACTTACTCGATCACACCACCCCACACCACATGTCGTCCTCAAACATTTCATTTCCAACACATTCACCCTCCTCCGCACAACCCTATATATAGCCCATGCCTCGCAACCATATACCATTGTTGGAACCACTATTCCTTCAAACATACCCACTTTCGCTCTCCGAGATAACGTTCTCTCTTTCCACATATTCTTTATCGTTCCCAGAAACTTCGCCCCCTCCCCCATTCTATGACTCACTTCCATTTCTATAGCCCCATTCGCTGCTAAGTCCACTCCCAGATATCTAAAACACTTCACTTCCTCCAACTTCTCTCCATTCAAACTCAAATCCCAACTAACTTGTCCCTCGATCCTGCTGAACCTAATAACCTTGCTTTTATTCAAATTTTCTCGCAACTTTTTCCTTTCACACACTTTTCTAATCTCAGTCTCCAACTTCTGCAGATTCTCACTCGAATCAGCCACCAGTGGTATATCATCGGCGAACAACAACTGACGTATTTCCCTGGCCCTCTCATCCGCAACAGGCTGCATACTTGCCCTCTCTCCAAATCTCTTGTATTTACCCCCCTAACCATCCCATCCATAAACAAATTAAAAAACCTTCACATGGAACCAATCATTTTCCTTTCTTCCTCCTCGTACACATGTCTTACCGACTTGATAAAAACTTCAGATCCATAAATGCTACATACAAATCCGTCTGTTTTTCTAAGTACTTCTCAAACACTTTCTTCAAAGCAAACACCTGATCCATACATCCTCTACCACTTCTGAAACCACACTGCTCTTCCTCAATCTGATGCTCTGTTCATGTCTTCACCCTCTCAATCAATACCCTCCCATATAATTTACCATGACTACTCAACAGACTTATGCCTCTGTAGTTTGAACACTCACCTTTATCTCCTTTGCCTTTGCACAATGGCACTATGCATACAATCCGCCAATCCTCAGACACTTCACCATGAACCATACATACAATGAATATCCTTACCAACCAGTCAACAACACAGTCATCCCCTTTTTTGATAAAAAATACAGCAGTACCATCCAAACCCGCCGGCTTTCATCTTCCACAAGGCATTCACTACCTCTTGCACAAGCCATCACTGCTTCCCTAAATACATCCCATTCCTCCCCCACTCACGTCATGTCATTTGTTCTCACCTTTTGTCATCCTACACTCAACCTCTCATAGCATTTCTTCACATAAGTCTCCTTTCCAATCTCACTTACTCTCACCACTCTCTTTCTCCCCAACATTCTTCTCTTTTAAAAACCTCTACAAATCTTCACCTTCGCCTCCACAAGACAGCTAGAGAATGGATTTGAGCAGATGTGGCCTTTCTTCGTATGTTCATATATATATATATATATATATATATATATATATATATATATATATATATATATATATATATATATTCCAGTGTGTTATATTCAATCTTTCCAGCATGCCAACATTCCCCATACCGACCATGAACGTGGTCAGGAAAACTAGGGGCGGTAATAGGATTACGGGACGCATTGTACCAGTGATGTGGCCAGGCTGAGGCATGAGGAGTCATGAGGTACTCATAGGCTGACGCATGAGGAATCATGAGGTACCCGTGGCTGGCATCATCACAGTGCCAGCCATGGATGGCACCCAATATCCTGATTGTTTGTGGGTGGAGGGAGGCCCGTGTGGAGCAACCAGGGGTGGAGGGAGGCCCCTGTGGAGCAACCAGGGATGGAGGGAGGCCCGTGTGGAGCAACCAGGGGTGGAGGGAGGCCCCTGTGGAGCAACCAGGGGTGGAGGGAGGCCCCTGTGGAGCAACCAGGGATGGAGGGAGGCCCCTGTGGAGCAACCAGGGGAGGAGGGACGCTCGTGTGTGTGTGTGTGTGTGGAGGATTACTTGAGACAAGCCAGAGTTAAAGCTGTTCATTATTGCGCACATCAAAGGATAACTGGTCCTTTTACCTTAGGTGTGAGGCTTCCTGGAAAACTAGATGTGTTCCATGTTTGTGTTGCTGATCCGGTCCAGACAACATCGGTTTTATCTCCGTTATGTCGTAGTTTCTGCCACATTGTGTGTGACGCATCTCTTAAGCAAGTATCACTTCCTCCAAAATACGTAAACTACTTTTCTTGAGGTTTGTTACGTTTATTTTCGATGTAAGTCTACTTTTCACTTATAACGAATGGTTGTGGCAAAGACTGAACCTCCCGTGCCTTCAGCATACGTTACTTGGAGGCAAGATAAGTGGATGATGATTATGGGCCGCCCAATACCGTAAGGATCACAACAGCCTGCACTACACGTACTGTCTGCCCCGTGTGAGAATGTGTGCAGGCTCGTCACACTGGCTTTAGCCTCGATAACTCATGTTAATATGGACTACTATTGCCTCGTCATGTTATTGTGTGGTCTGTGGCCTAGTACTTTCCTGCCCCCACTGCTGCTGCTGTAATCAGTTTTCCTGTATCAATCACCCCCCCCCCCCTTCATTCTCCAGCGTCGCAACTGTAAACTTGAATAAGCCTCTATCTATCTATCTATCTATGTTCCTGTCTCTATCATAGCTGTTTAGTTTCCTTCCCAGGGCACTTTAGCGTCCCTGGCACTGCCCCACAGCCTCTTGTGTGGTACCCAAGTCTGTCGCAGATTTCGGCTTAAAAGACCTTAGGTCCCTCGACCGAGGTCTACCCCACCATGCAGGGTAATGCCACTACTGAACACCTTCACACACACACACACACACACACACACACACACACACACATCTTTAGTGATTCACATCATGACCACCTGACACATCTCTACATCCCAGAAAAATAAATCTATACTTTTCGCAGTCCAACATTACGCCTCTTCTGCACCCACCACACATCCGTCGTACATCTCTGCACCTGTCCACCTCCCCATGTAACCCACCAGTTCCCTCATCCTACCCGACACACACTGCACATCCCGACCTCTACCTGTCACAGATCCCTACCTACACATCCCCGTCTTAACTAGCTACACATCTCAACTTACACCAGACACATATCCGTATATTTACCGGCTACACATACCTGCCTACACTAACTACACATCCTCCCTTGCAACTACGGACACACCACCCTTCACCATTCCCCAGAACACCTGATCACAAAGACCACTGTATTCTTGGTGATGTGCCACTTGAGGTGGAGGTGGAATGTGCGCAGGTCAACATATTTGAGTACGTAACAGCAGAGGCGCTACATCCGGGTCACTACGCTGTATCTTATGAATCTTGGATACAGCACTGTGCACATTCCTTGGTTACAACGGTCATACAGTCTTGTATGCTCGTCAAAAGTTTTAAATGAAGTCAGAAATAATATATCAGCATTTAAGGAATCCTACAACAGTATCCTACAATCATCCGGCATTTCTAGAAAACATGAAAAATAAACTTTGGATTTATATAGCAAAATTCCAGAAATGATACAGACAGATAGACAACAGAAACACGTAAATTCAGTAACTGCTGTATATTGTCTGGTATTCATTTGTAAACAAACAAATTCCTACCCCTCTGTCCAGTCTACCAATCTTTTTCTGTCACATAGAATAAGAAAATCCAAGCTCAAAACATTCCAACAGAGAAGACACAATGATTACGACTGACATTTTACCTTGGAACATACAGAGATAAGAATAGATAAGTAAATAATTGAAAATACGAGAGAACAGTGAGATAGGTGAGGTAGGAGGCTGCTTAGGATGGGCAAACATTAAATAAAAGCTTTGGGAAATGGCTGAAATCATATAAAAAAGTAAATTATTACTGCTGTGACAGCAGCGAAAAACAATACTGGTGATCAAGCAAGATGTTCGGTGATGGGTATGTGATAACCTTAGCTAAGTAATGGTAAATAAAATCTTGTAGTTCATTGGGTAGGTCTCTCTCTCTCTCTCTCTCTCTCTCTCTCTCTCTCTCTCTCTCTCTCTCTCTCTCTCTCTCTCCACATGGAGATATAAAACGACTGAGGCTTATGAAATATAAACACATATATAAGCAATATGTGAAATAAACGTTAATACAGTATTGATACATAAACACGTCTAACTCTATATCAATTTTCATCAGAAACTCACTACAGGCATCTATGGTAGAGACTTCAGTAAATACATGCACTTGGGTTGACCTAAACCAACAAGACCAAATCATGTGCAACAGAAAATAACTTTGTAGATAATATAGTTACATGATAAACTACATTAATAATAATAATAATAATAATAATAATAATAATAATAATAATAATGATAATAAGAGTCTACTGCTTATCTTGCACGGTTGGGAAGTCTTCGTGTATCTCCCTTTCGTATGGTCTTCGACCAAACACGCTCAAGTAAACGACCCAAACTGCTTGTCAAAAAGTCGTTCAGTCTTGCTCACTAACCTCCAAGTTCGTCAATGTGATGCTCACTCACTCAAATACCACTTCGCACCGCTCATACATTGTGAGGTTCCTGACAAACGAAACTAATTACATTTCAACCTCATTTTCCCAGTCCTCTTAACTGAACTAATGGCAGTATCTGTATTAATAATGAGGATTTTCGCTTGTTAGCTTGCCGAGCGTACGCATCCGGACTTCCTGTGTGCCCTCAGCAAGGTCACCCCAGCCGCTGAGACGTCAATATATTGTTCATTATATCAAACGAGGGGTGGGGGCGGGGAGCTAGTCATCCACCGGAGCCCTTACGTGCAACGCCCTAATGAGGGCTGTGACCTGAGCCACAATCCAACCATAACACCCTAATGGCAATACTGTAGTTATGCAAGCTCCACCAACTCTACGCAGAGAGAGAGAGAGAGAGAGAGAGAGAGAGAGAGAGAGAGAGAGAGAGAGAGAGAGAGAGAGAGAGAGAGAGAGCCAGCTCGCTAACCCAACTACAAACAAATGCAGAGATAAAGACCCCGGCGCACGGCGTCTAAACAAATTGTGGCTAGGGAGATAAAAACCAGCAGCAGCAGCAACAACAGAAGGGAGATCACATCCCCTGTAGCCCAGGCAAAAAGCTTTACAACACTGCCAGATCGGCTGGTCAGATGGGCAGGTTGTTCACCCTCGTGTGAGGCTACCAGTCTGTGACTGACAGATGTACAGGACACACTAACGGCAGACCAGAACATGCAGAACACACCATCAGTTAAGGATCAGCCTACGGAACACACCATCAGTTAAGGATAAGCCTACGGAACACACCATCAGTTAAGGATCAGGCTACGGAACACACCATCAGTTAAGGATCAGCCTACGGAACACGCCATCAGTTAAGGGTCAGCCTACGGAACACGCCATCAGTTATCAGTCCACAGAACACTCCACCAGTTACGGCTAATCCTACATAACATTCATACCACCAACGAAGGAAGGAACAGCTTGCAAACATACGATCAATTAATTACTGGCTGGCGCCCAAGCACAACACAGGTAAAGGATCATGCTACTGAACACACTGTTAAGGATCAGACAGAGGAGCCACTACTGGTTGAGGACCCAATCACCATGCTATAGGTTAAGGTACGAGTGTAAACAAGCCC
This sequence comes from Panulirus ornatus, assembly GCF_036320965.1. Taxonomy (NCBI): domain Eukaryota; kingdom Metazoa; phylum Arthropoda; class Malacostraca; order Decapoda; family Palinuridae; genus Panulirus; species Panulirus ornatus. The sequence goes on along the minus strand of NC_092251.1, from coordinate 22,305,275 downwards.
TTGGTTAATGCCCGTTACGAGCACCCTAACTGTTGTTCTGTTAACCATCCCGTCAACAGGCGACACTATCATCAAATTTAACACTTGTTCACTAATTTCCATCTGACTGAAATGTATGGTCTTAACTTACCTGTGAAATATTCTATTTAGTCACGAGAAATGCTTTGCATCGGATCAACATGAAGATGTATCACGACTTCAAATATAATTTTTTCTATAGACGGAGTCTTACTCTTGGCATTTCATCATGATGCTACGAGTCTTGTGTTCACTATTAAAATGAAATTACAGTGACGAAAACACACCTTGAACACGAGCACACTCCACCCTTGCCTCTTGACGCGGTACTGAGTCTCGCACGGCGCGACACATGGCTATATACCCAAGCCTCTGATGCAGCTGTTCGCACGTCACACTCGGCTTCCATCCTACGCTCGACCGTGGATAACTCACGTCCTTTTCCTGGTAAGCGAATTGCTTCATCCTATGTCACGGCTACAGCTCTAATTGCCTTACGCCACTCTAAACTAGTTCACGTTTCTAATGAAAGGAACATGTGGGAGCATCGGAGGTCGTATGATGATGACAGTCGTTAGTGGGCAACATTCCTGACCGATAAGCCAATGAGCGGCGGCGTCTCAGTGACCATTAGTCATGTATTGGCATGGGACTTGTTTGGACTGCCAGACTACGCTACCGCCCACACTTGACGCCCACACAGCCTCACCTTGACGCCCACACAGCCTCACCTTGACGCCCACACACCCTCACCCTCATGTCCGCCCACCACAATTACGAGGGTCTGAGATACAAGGAAAGGCTACAAACCTTAAATTTACCGACCGTGGAAGAGAGAAGAGTGAGGGGTGACCTTATCAGACCGTAAAGTTTTTTAAACTAGATTAATGAGGCAGACAGAAGACAGACAGTTCTTCGAAAGATGTGCAGATAGAGCAAACAGAGGACATAATATGAAGTTAAACTAGAAACTTAAAAAAAGAAAAAACTGAAAAGTATGAGTGGAAGATGAACGGAATAAACTGCCTGTGGTCTTGGTTAATGTGGACAGTTTACACACGTTAAAAGGTTGTGTTCCAGCGGAGAATGTTCAGATGGAGGCCCCACGAGGGTAAAAACTCTCTCCGTACACAATGAGGTAATCACACACACACACACACACACGCACACACACACACACACACACACACCTTCATGCCCACACATACACACACACACAATCACCCTGCCGCACGTATGCACACACACTCATCCTCACCCTTACTCCGACACTGGGACCCTCACACTGACAACCCCCCACCTACACACACACACAACATTCACCCTATACAAGTGTCCTTTTTACTTTTCAAGTAAGATGTGTGGTGAGGGAGGCGCATTTGTAATATATACTTCACGGAGGACTATATAATACTGTATATAGGTATAAGGTATAGACAAACCCACAGAGCGAATTGCTATGTCATAGAGAGAAATTTAGGCAGGGAACTCTACACCCAAGGTCAGGTCACCGCGTGTACGACAGGTCATCAAAGGCGACACATTTACAACTCATAATCACCTTCATGATCTAAACCCACCGTAAATAATGTTCGAATTAGCAATGACAACATGCCTGGCGACGCAAGATCAACTCACATTCCTTTACCAACAACAGACGAACATATGAAACTATTTCAAAATCCCGTCGTGGTCAATGGGATGATTGTGCTCGCTTACAAGCACAGATCCATCATCAGGTTTCCCTCTTAACCAGGAATACTGGCGTCTAGTTTCCAGCTCCTTGGCTGTTTGGCCAACAAACAACTTCTTACATTGTTACGTGGAATTTGTCAAACACGTCCACAAAAGCGAGAGAATTCGTAATACGAAGGTTTTGTGTGAAGTTTCTTGAAATAACTGTGAAATCAGATGTCTCAGGCAGTTGTGAGTTTATTGTTTAAGAAGAAAAACGACAAAAGCATAAGACTGTTTCGTTCTGCCATCCTGACTCTCTACATGTTCAAGGATTTATCAAGGAATGTCTTGATGTAGTATATCAAAATAAAGTATATTTCTAACACCTAATCTCATCATCATCCACACATTCCCAGCAGGACACACGAAGGTATGATGGACGTACACAACGTAACACCTCATGTTGTGACGCGATGGTGACGGCCATACGTAACACCTCATGTTGTGACGCGATGGTGACGGCCATACGTAACACCTCATGTTGTGACGCGATGGTGACGGCCATACGTAACACCTGATGGTGTGACGCGATGGTGACGGCCATACGTAACACCTGATGGTGTGACGCGATGGTGACGGCCATACGTAACACCTGATGGTGTGATGCGATGGTGACGGCCATACGTAACACCTGATGCTGTGATGCGATGGTGACGGCCATACGTAACACCTCATGTTGTGACGCGATGGTGACGGCCATACGTAACACCTGATGGTGTGACGCGATGGTGACGGCCATACGTAACACCTGATGGTGTGATGCGATGGTGACGGCCATACGTAACACCTGATGCTGTGACGCGATGGTGACGGCCATACGTAACACCTGATGGTGTGATGCGATGGTGACGGCCATACGTAACACCTGATGCTGTGATGCGATGGTGATGGCCATACGTAACACCTGATGTTGTGACGCGATGGTGACGGCCATACGTAACACCTGATGGTGTGACGCGATGGTGACGGCCATACGTAACACCTGATGGTGTGACGCGATGGTGACGGCCATACGTAACACCTGATGGTGTGACGCGATGGTGACGGCCATACGTAACACCTGATGGTGTGACGCGATGGTGACGGCCATACGTAACACCTGATGGTGTGACGCGATGGTGACGGCCATACGTAACACCTGATGCTGTGACGCGATGGTGACGGCCATACGTAACACCTGATGGTGTGATGCGATGGTGACGGCCATACGTAACACCTGATGGTGTGACGCGATGGTGACGGCCATACGTAACACCTGATGCTGTGACGCGATGGTGACGGCCATACGTAACACCTGATGCTGTGACGCGATGGTGACGGCCATACGTAACACATGATGCTGTGACGCGATGGTGACGGCCATACGTAACGGACATAGGAACACACATCTTTTTTTTTTTTTAGCCTTGAGCGTCTGTCACGCGTGAAACTACAATGCATCAACAGCCAAGGAATCATTCAAGATTTAGGTCAAACAAAAGTACAATTTGCTGTACACATGCGACAGAACATTGCTGATAACTGAGTCCAAACGGCACGCGGCAAGGTCAAGTGGATTCATCATTTTAATCTTGAAAATAGTTTGGCCAGTAGAGGAAACTGACGGTTATAACTTAGGAAAATTAGTCTCAAGATGCTCCTACAGTTGACTGTTTACAGATTTCCACACTGGAGTAGTCAGCATTGCTGACTATAGATTCACGCATGGGTACTGGCCAGCCTCGGTCCGAATCCTGGGCGCAAAAATCAGCCTATAGGCAACTCAGGTATTCATCCTCCCCTCGGGCTTCATAAATGGATACGTGTCTTTCTATTCTTTATGTTATCAGAGACGGCACGGGCAACTAGACGCCCTAATCAAAGCCATGTCATTAACATTATATAGACACATACACTAGCCTAAACTAGGTGGCCATTTTCTCAACCAGCCCCTCACGGTTGGTGAACAGCTGGGTTGACTGTGGGCCGGCTGCCGAGCATTGGATTCAATCTCAGCAGACTCCACCCTGCGCAACCCATGTATGCCTCGCGATCAGCAACACGAACCATTGCATCACACACACACACACACACACATATATATTTTCTTTCTTCTAAACTATTCGCCATTTTCCGCGTTAGCGAGGTAGCGTTAAGAACAGAGGACTGGGCCTTTTTTGGAATATCCTCACCTGGCCCCCTCTGTTCCTTCTTTTGGAAAAAAAAAAAAAAATGATCGTTACCTTTAAAGAATTCTGTTAAAACAGCTAGCCAATGCATCACAGTGATTTCTTTTCTTGTTACATTCCTTATGTTAGCAGAGACGGCACGGGCCATCCCGGCCTTCCTGACCAGGACGCATTTACAGGCCACCCAGCGTCGAGCGCAGAGGTTCGAATCCTAGTTGTGGCAGTCAGTCCACAGACAACCCAGCTGTTCATTCATCTCTACGTGTTAGTCGATAAAATGGGTACCTGGCTCAGTTTGGTAAAGTGTGTGAAAGAAGAAAGTTAAGAGTAAATGTGAATAAGAGCAAGGTTATTAGGTACAGTAGGGTTGAGGGTCAAGTCAATTGGGAGGTAAGTTTGAATGGAGAAAAACTGGAGGAAGTGAAGTGTTTTACATATCTGGGAGTGGATTTGGCAGCGGATGGAACCATGGAAGCGGAAGTGAATCATAGGGTGGGGGAGGGGGCGAAAATTCTGGGAGCCTTGAAGAATGTGTGGAAGTCGAGAACGTTATCTCGGAAAGCAAAAATGGGTATGTTTGAAGGAATAGTGGTTCCAACAATGCTGTATGGTTGCGAGGCGTGGGCTATGGAGAGAGTTGTGCGGAGGAGGGTGGATGTACTGGAAATGAGATGTTTGAGGACAATATGTGGTGTGAGGTGATTTGATCGAGTAAGTAATAATAGGGTAAGAGAGATGTGTGGCAACAAAAAGAGTGTGGTTGAGAGAGCAGAAGATGGTGTTTTGAAATGGTTTGCTCACATGGAGAGAATGAGTGAGGGAAGATTGACCAAGAGGATATATGTGTCAGAGGTGGAGGGAACGAGGAGAAGTGGGAGACCAAATTGGAGGTGGAAAGATGGAGTGAAAAAGATTTTGAGTGATCGGGGCTTGAACATGCAGGAGGGTGAAAGGCGTGCAAGAAATAGAGTGAATTGGAACGATGTGGTATACCGGGGTCGACGTGCTGTCAATGGATTGAACCAGGGCATGTGAAGCGTCTGGGGTAAACCATGGAAAGTTCTGTGGGGCCTGGATGTGGAAAGGTAGCTGTGGTTTCGGTGCATTACACATGACAGCTTGTGTATGGATGTGCGCGGATCTAGCCTATCTTCGTCTGTTTTTTGGCGCTACCTCGCTGACACAGGGGGTGGCGATGCTGTTTCCTGTGAGACAGGGCGGCGCCGGTAATGGGTGAAGGTGAGCAAATATGAATATGTACAAGCGTACATATATATATATATATATATATATATATATATATATATATATATATATATATATATATATATATATATATATATATTATCCCTGGGGATAGGGGATTAAGAATACTTCCCACGTATTCCCTGCGTGTAGTAGAAGGCGACTAAAAGGGGAGGGAGCGGGGGGGCTGGAAATCCTCCCCTCTCGTTTTTTTTTTTTTTTTCTAATTTTCCAAAAGAAGGAACAGAGTGGGGCCAGGTGAGGATATTCCAAAAAAGGCCCAGTCCTCTGTTCTTAACGCTACCTCGCTAACGCGGGAAATGGCGAATAGTTTAATATATATATATATATATATATATATATATATATATATATATATATATATATATATATATATATGTGTGTGTGTGTGTGTGTGTGTGTGTGTGTCCTTCGTCTGTTTCCTGGAGCTACCTCGCTGACGCGGGAAATAGCCATTATGTATGATAACAATAAAAAAATATATATGTACCCACCCTGAGCCAGGTACCCATTTTATCGACCAACCCCTGAGGGTGGATGAACAGCTGGGTTGACTGTGGACTGACTGCCGCAACCAGGATTGGAATCTATGAGCTCGACCCTGGGAGGCCCATGAATGCGTCATGGTCAGGAACGATACACCACGGAATTTCTTGCATCTTGTTACAACATTCGTTTTAGTTCAAAAGAACAAAACCATTTCCTTATCAATTTTGGTCAAGCGTAACTCACGAACTTTCTTTGAAGTTTTGAAACGTTTTTTTAAGACTGTCTGGAGAGAAGTAACAGGAACATCTGGGATGAGTTTGCGTCTGGGAACAGCTAGGTGTATCACACTGAGCTATGGGTCCTATAATCGCCTCACAAATACTGACATCATCTCCACAAATCATTATTTTCATCCTTTAAGATGTACACATCATTAACTTCGTCAACACAATATATCTAATTTTGGGACACATTGTCATCTTTAGCCGATAATTCAAAGGAATAATGCCATTACGATTAGCATGACAGGTATAAGCAGTCCTCTCTGTGAGAACTCTTTTATGATCTTTCATTTTCTGCTGAGGATAGACCACGGAAACTCAGTCCACTTGACCGTCTGATTCATCCTCCTCATTATATCGCCGCTCGTGGAGCGTCTGTCTCAGGTACAGACTGGTGGAGATCACACCCGTCGCTACTGGCGCCAACCACTTTATCAGCAACCGGATGCAGAGCCAAGAATCTCTATGGGAACCTAATGTACACAGAGAGAGGAACGCATGTGGACAGAGCGGTGAAGCCTAGCTCAGTTGTTGGTGCCTCTGGGTCAAGTTATAAAGATAAATCTGTATTTGTATCTTTCTTTTATAAGTGTTTTGAGTTCTGAGATGCGCCATTGACACACTTCACATCGCTGCTCACTGCACTGGTAACAGAACGGTAGAAACGTTAAGTAAACGCAGTCCAACTAACTGATCACTCGCCGTATATACACACATCGCCCCCAACCTCTTGCTTGTGTCCCACATTAGGAGAATAGTATATGAGACAAAGTGTCAAATATCAAAATCAGATTCAAGTACATATTCAAGGCCATCCGATTTACAATATATATTTATTTTTTTTTTTTTTTTTGCTTTGTCGCTGTCTCCCGCGTTTGCGAGGTAGCGCAAGGAAACAGACGAAAGAAATGGCCCAACCCACCCCCATACACATGTATATACATACGTCCACACACGCAAATATACATACGTACACAGATTTCCATGGTTTACCCCAGACGCTTCACATGCCCTGATTCAATCCACTGACAGCACGTCAACCCCGGTATACCACATCGATCCAATTCACTCTATTCCTTGCCCGCCTTTCACCCTCCTGTATGTTCAGGCCCCGATCACACAAAATCTTTTTCACTCCATCTTTCCACCTCCAATTTGGTCTCCCACTTCTCGTTCCCTCCACCTCCGACACATATATCCTCTTGGTCAATCTTTCCTCATTCATTCTCTCCATGTGCCCAAACCATTTCAAAACACCCTCTTCTGCTCTCTCAACCACGCTCTTTTTATTTCCACACATCTCTCTTACCCTTACGTTACTTACTCGATCAAACCACCTCACACCACACATTGTCCTCAAACATCTCATTTCCAGCACATCCATCCTCCTGCGCACAACTCTATCCATAGCCCACGCCTCGCAACCATACAACATTGTTGGAACCACTATTCCTTCAAACATACCCATTTTTGCTTCCCGAGATAATGTTCTCGACTTCCACACATTGTTCAAGGCTCCCAGAATTTTCGCCCCCTCCCCCACCCAATGATCCACTTCCGCTTCCATGGTTCCATCCGCTGCCAGATCCACTCCCAGATATCTAAAACACTTTACTTCCTCCAGTTTTTCTCCATTCAAACTTACCTCCCAATTGACTTGACCCTCAACCCTACTGTACCTAATAACCTTGCTCTTATTCACATTTACTCTTAACTTTCTTCTTTCACACACTTTACCAAACTCAGTCACCAGCTTCTGCAGTTTCTCACATGAATCAGCCACCAGCGCTGTATCATCAGCGAACAACAACTGACTCACTTCCCAAGCTCTCTCATCCACAACAGACTTCATACTTGCCCCTCTTTCCAAAACTCTTATTCACCTCCCTAACAACCCCATCCATAAACAAATTAAACAACCATGGAGACATCACACACCCCTGCCGCAAACCTACATTCACTGAGAACCAATCACTTTCCTCTCTTCCTACACGTACACATGCCTTACATATATATATATATATATATATATATATATATATATATATATATATATATATATATATATATACATACAACCTCGAGGAAAATGAAACCCGATATGTTCCCTAGTGCAATTCCTTGTAATGATCACTTCGTCAGGGGAGATACGAAAGTGAGATACCCTGCGCTAGGTAACCATCTTATCGACCAACCCCAAGAGGTAGTTGAACAACTGGGTTGACTGTGGATCGACTGCCGTAACCAGGATTCGAACCTATTCGGTCACACATGGGCGGCCCGTGAATGCGTCACGGTCAGGAACGCTAATCGTATATTAGGCTCAGACTATAATAGGCTTCTCAGGTTTGATAACCGCTGTAAGAGAAGTACAAAGAACTAATAAAGGAGATCCAGAGGAGGTTAGGAGCCATATATTTGTCCATTATGAAAAAAGTAAGGGGTCACTTGTTCACAGTCTTTGTTCTCAGTGTTTCATGACGTGAAGAGTAAACAGTTCTTCAAAAAGGTTCAAGGATAAAACATCCAGAGACCATGACATGAAATCATACAAGCAACCTGGTAGGAAAGATGTAAAGATTGGAATAAACTGGGTGATGGGACTAGGAACAATGAGACTACAACATTCTAAAAGTTGTATGATAGCTGGTTCAAGAGATGGGACCTTACGAGTGTGGAACTCACTCCCCGTATAGTACAAACAGGTAACCCAACCATATATATATTAACTTTCTAAAATGGGAAACAGATATATATATATATATATATATATATATATATATATATATATATATATATATATATATATATATATATATATATATATATATGGATGGGGTGAGGAAGGAGGTAAATGCGAGGATGTTGGAGAAAGGGGCGAATATGCAGTCTGAGGGAATGAGGTAGCCTAGGAAATGAGTAGTCAGTTGTTGTTTGCCGGTGATCCAGCACTGATGGTAGATTCGAGTGAGAAACTGCAGAAGTTGATGACTGAGTCTGGGAAAGTGTGTGAAAGGAGACAGTTGAGAATAGATGTAAATTAAAGTTAATAAGTTTAGCAGGACAGAGGAACAGGCTGGTTGGGCAGTGAGTTTGAATAGAGAAAAATTGGAGGAATTAAAGCGTTTTAGATACCTGGGGATTGGACATGGCAACAAATGGAACCATGGAAGCGGAAGTGAGTCATAGGGTGGGTGAGGAGGCGAAGGTTCTGGGGGCACTGAAGAATCTGTGGAAAGAGGTCATTTATACAGCAAGACGGAAATGGATTGTTTGAAGGTATAGTCGTCCCAACGATGCGAGGCATGAGCTATAGATAAGGATGTGCGGTGGAGGGTGGATATGTTGTAAATTCACTGAAATATTTGAGGAAAAATATGTGGTGTGAGGTGGTTCAATACAGTATGTAATATACGGGTAAGAGAGACGTATGGTAATAAGAAGAGTGTGGCTGAGAGAGCAGAAGAGAGTGTGTTGAAATGGTTTGGACACATGGAGAGAATGAGCGAAGAAAGGTTGACAAAGAGGATATATGTGTCAGATGTGGAGGGAACAAGAAGACCAAACAGGAGATGGAAGGATGGTGTGAAATGGAACGATGTGGAGTATGAATACAATTTGTGTGTTACAGCAAGTTTTCACATTCGTGTTGCCCTGTCTCTTAACCTTGTGTGTGTGTGTGTGTGTGTGTGTGTGTGTGTCTTACTCCTAGGTATGTATGCACACGTACACACACACACACCCTAGCCTATGCCAAGTGTGTGTGTGTGTGAGGTACCAAAAACCTCCCTCGGATTCGGATCACGCCGCCTTACACAACACCATGACAGGTTCATATACCAAACATTTCTTTTTGTTGACGCTATCCACTCGTTACTAACTGTTCTAATAAACATACAGTGGTTACAACAGGACCACCAATGTAACTGTCCCAGTGGTCGTTATACAGAAGATATGATACGACCCACAGTCTGTCTGCCTGTACAGAGAGTCGTCATACAAAGGCTATAATACGACCCAACATCTGTGATGTGGGTCGTTCAAGCTAAATATGAACACTGCACGCAAACCTTGGCTTCTGGGGTGACGTGGATACTAGGAAATACTTGCAACTAATACAGAAATTATATTTATAGCAACTGATGTGGAAGAGATAAATTAAATATATCTCAACAGTGGCCATCTCGGATGAGAAAAAAATTGATTTATGTTAATTTGAACTTAGATGCTTGTAGACCTTGGTGGAATGGTTATACGTAGTGGAAAAGACAAATGAAGGAAGGTATCATAAATCCTTGTGTGGCTGATATACACAAAAAAACTATGGGAAGGTATATGACAAAACTGGACTTGCTCAGTGCTTCACTAAAGTTGAGGAATTCTTACCGTGTAACTTGCTTCCCCTAACCATCACAAACGTCCAGGTATGTATCTGAGAGGTAAATATTTCAAACTGTGACTCCTGTAAAACGTGTAGATTCAGCTTGCCATGACCATTACCAGCAAAAGTGTTTCCCTTTGGTACACTACACACACTACAGTCTTCAGGAATGCCTACAACTGGTCTATGTTTGGCCCGGCTTGGGATACAACTGTGCTGAATGTACACAAAATAGTTCATCACATTCCTTTCTGTAGATCAAACAGACGAAAACGGTTGAAAACTGTTTTATTTAACAGTCAAATATAACATTTGGTCTTAGAAAGAGACTGTTTATCTAGAGCAACAAAAACCTTAACCAGTCAGACGCAAATGGATTTTTCTCGGTTTGAAGACTCAAGTGCAGACATCTATCAATAGATTTTCAGGCCAAGCTTTCGTCTTCGTCCAACCACTTCAGGATCATTCATATTTATTTTCGGACACTAGTATGTTATTCTATACCAGTATAAAGACATTTTATGCTTCCAGCTGTGACTTTTCAGTGAGTCTCGTGCGGTCTTTGCATCAGGATCAGCAGTTCAAAGGTTAAAAATCTCAATGGAGGAAAATTACGATAACCTAGCACACCGCATCTGAATTTCATCGTTCTGTATTTACCTGCAAGACAGTTTGAAAACAGGATCTAGTTACTGAATATGTTCTGGAAAGTTTCTCCACATAAGAAAATGGCAAATAGAAACCATCAATACACCAAGTGAATCATACGACAATATTGGTTAGATTCAGTAGGACACCTAGGAAGTTTTGCTACGAGTCTTATGATGTCCCAGAGGTAGGCTGGAGCCACGCCTTCAGAAATACCAGATCATGTGACTCAATTTACCCGTATCGAGGCAAACTTTTCTTTTCTTCCTTGACAAAGGTGTTAAACATTTGACACTCGCCCAGGATGGTCCTTGGTCCATCAAGAGTGAGTGATTACTATTTGTTTGTTGCGGGGAGTATGTATGTACATGTGTGTGTGTGTCAAGCACAGAGGTGAGAAATCTACCACAATGGTCCGCCAGGAGTGTCCCATTACTATTTCTGTATTGCGTGGAGTGTGGGTGTGTGGATGGGTGTGAGTGTGTTATTCTCAAACACAGAATGGAAAAATTTACCATAAGAAGCACATAGCATCGCATACCTAACCTAGCCTACCACAGCAGACACGGGTTTGCAGGCACACTCGTGTAGAAAGTTTTTGCCAGGTGAGTTACACTGTGGTAGATGTAAAACAAAGCAAGTCCCTTTAAGTACAAGATAATTCTACAGTTTCCACGTCACAGAGATATTATTGTGGGAGATGTGAACCTTACCTAGCCTAACCTAACCTAGGAAATAAGTGTTCCTAGCTAACAGCTTCTATAATCTATCTATTGACTGCATATTACAGAAATTTCTTAAGTTCTGTGGGGCGTAAACTGTAAATAACTGAGTGTGGTGTCATCTTTATCCCCTTCCTCACTTCCCAACAACCATACAAGACAATGCTATACTTCTGAGGTACATATACTTTTGCCATTAAGACGTAGAATTACACTGATCTCTTACTCCATAAAAGTATACTAAATAACATTAGATTTTTTCTATATGATACAGTGCTGGAAAATGAAAAGATAATCATCATAAGCGGCATCTGAACTAGGATAAAAAGTTGCACCCGCTGCAACATACTGTGTGTGTGTGTGTGGGAGCCGCTGCAACATACTGTGTGTGTGTGTGTGTGTGGGAGCCGCTGCAACATACTGTGTGTGTGTGTGTGTGGGAGCCGCTGCAACATACTGTGTGTGTGTGTGTGTGTGTGGGAGCCGCTGCAACATACTGTGTGTGTGTGTGTGTGTGGGAGCCGCTGCAACATACTGTGTGTGTGTGTGTGTGTGGGAGCCGCTGCAACATACTGTGTGTGTGTGTGTGTGTGTGTGTGTGTGTGTGTGTGTGTGTGGGAGCCGCTGCAACATACTGTGTGTGTGTGTGTGTGTGGGAGCCGCTGCAACATACTGTGTGTGTGTGTGTGTGGGAGCCGCTGCAACATACTACGTGTGTGTGTGTGTGTGTGTGTGTGGGAGCCGCTGCAACATACTGTGTGTGTGTGTGTGTGTGTGTGTGGGAGCCGCTGCAACATACTGTGTGTGTGTGTGTGTGGGAGCCGCTGCAACATACTACGTGTGTGTGTGTGTGTGTGTGTGGGAGCCGCTGCAACATACTGTGTGTGTGTGTGTGTGTGTGGGAGCCGCTGCAACATACTCGGTGTGTGTGTGTGTGTGTGTGTGTGTGTGTGTGTGTGTGTGTGTGTGTGTGTGTGTGTGGGAGCCGTTGCAACATACTGTGTGTGTGTGGGAGCCGCTACAACATACTGTGTGTGTGTGTGTGTGTGTGTGTGTGTGTGTGTGGGAGCCGCTGCAACACACTACGTGTGTGTGTGTGTGTGTGGGAGCCGCTGCAACATACTGTGTGTGTGTGTGTGTGGGAGCCACTGCAACATACTACGTGTGTGTGTGTGTGTGTGGAAGCCGCTGCAACATACTACGTGTGTGTGTGTGTGTGTGTGTGTGTGTGTGGGAGCCGCTGCAACATACTGTGTGTGTGTGTGTGTGGGAGCCGCTGCAACATACTACGTGTGTGTGTGTGTGTGTGTGTGTGGGAGCCGCTGCAACATACTACGTGTGTGTGTGTGTGTGTGTGTGGGAGCCGCTGCAACATACTGTGTGTGTGTGTGTGTGTGGGAGCCGCTGCAACATACTACGTGTGTGTGTGTGTGTGTGGAAGCCGCTGCAACATACTATGTGTGGGACCCAACATGGAATCCCAGGTGAGAGTCCCGTATTAACTTACATTTTTCTTTCGACCACTGGAGGGTAACTGGTGGTAATTTGACCTTAACCAGAAACAGAACAAGAGTTTACTGCTTTGCGTGACATTAAACTTTGGTTCTCTACAGTTCTGCACATATTTTCTGGCCGACATCTTCCTGGTTGCGCCCATTCATTCAGATAGATGGTTTTCTCAGGTCTGGCCAGCAGGAGGTCCGTCCGCTCTGGCCACATGGCCAAGAATTTCTCACAGGGAAACATTCGCCACCCGCTCGCACTCAACCCGACCCAACCCAGTAAAACACTGGGTATGGCCAGGTGAGGATGTCTCCCCCTGCCTCACCAAGATGGCTAAATAGGACCAGCTATGTGGAGGCTTCGTGGGAAGACATTATACGAAGCCGAGGAACAGGGAACGCGAACTGTGGCAGGGTGGCAGAACAACGTTGGCAAATTTTCGTCATGGTTAGGAAGTTCCTGTCTTTTTCTCTCTTTCTTTCTTTCTTCTTTCTCACCAGCCAGTCCTCCCCGAGTTTATGTATCACCTGATTCAGTCCAGCAAACCTTGCCAATCCACAAATACACATAACATTTGGCTGTCCATACACATTACCTCTTTATACACATTACCTCCGACGTGATCTTTGCCAGATATATATATATATATATATATATATATATATATATATATATATATATATATATATAGAGAGAGAGAGAGAGAGAGAGAGAGAGAGAGAGAGAGAGAGAGAGAGAGAGAGAGAGAGAGGTTTGTGTGTGATACTATTTGTGATTTCTTGACTTTACTCCTATGTACACACACACACACACACACACACACACACGCGCGCGCGCGCGCACCCTTAGCTAATGCCAGGTGTGTGTGTGTGTGTGTTTCAGTGCCCGCGCAAGCGCAGACACAGGCAACAGTAACCTACAACCATGAGATGTTGATATACAAATCGCACAAGCACTGATTTGATTACCACAACTAGGCTTCAGAACCAGTTCAAAAAAACGTGAACACAGCAGCACCCACCCGGGCCAGACCAGTGACACTGGCGAAAGTAGAACACCAGGACGTACTGACAGCTTGCTTAAGCCAAAAACTACCACAGAAAATACTTCTTATTTCTGCTGTTACCACACAATGAAGAAACATACCACAGGGAATCAGGTTGCCCATGAGACAATGGTATGACTAGACTTCGATTATTACCGACATGAGAGACTAGATGTTCCGTATATGACTGGAAACAATAATCATGCAAGCTTCTTGCCTTCCTTATATCTGGGGACTACCGCACGCTACCACGAGTCCATTTAAGGTGAAGCTATGTGTGGTATGTGGACGACACTGGGAGCCAGAGAGACATGTCCAAACATCCTGGTGAGCGTTAGTAACACGGGTCCTGTTACGGATCTGCGGCCCGCTCGGTGTAATACCTACTGCGTGACGAGTCTCGCCCAACTTTCCTCCGCCACCCCCGCGCCACTCACCCACGCCCTCCACATGCCGCGCCCTCACCCACGCCCTCTCGTCGTCCACATGGCGGCCTCACTTCTGACACCCGAGACGGTAAGACTTTTAAGTCAGCCACTTGTGATCACATCCGCAGCTATAAGGACGCAGGTCCAGCCACCCTCGCCAGCCTCGCTGACGCCTCCGTCAACATCGGCTCGCCACACCACCACGTCTTCTCACTAACCTTTACTAAATATAAAATGTTATCTCAACTTACCAGCAAGAATGATGCCAGAAATTGTTACTTGTAAACACTACAAGTGCTCAGGTGCTGAGCAACTTGTGCCACCCTGAGGATGTGCTGAGCATCTCATGTCACGCTAGGCAGGTGCTGAGCATCTCATGTCACGCTAGGCAGGTGCTGAGCATCTTAAGTCACGCTAGGCAGGTGCTGAGCATCTCATGACACGCTAGGCAGGTGCTGAGCATCTTATGTCACGCTAGGCAGGTGCTGAGCATCTTATGTCACGCTAGGCAGGTGCTGAGCATCTTATATCACGCTAGGCAGGTGCTGAGCATCTCATGTCACGCTAGGCAGGTGCTGAGCATCTCGTGTCACGCTAGGCAGGTGCTAAGCATCTCATGTCACGCTAGGCAGGTGCTGAGCATCTTATGTCACGCTAGGCAGGTGCTGAGCATCTCGTGTCACGCTAGGCAGGTGCTGAGCATCTTATGTCACGCTAGGCAGGTGCTGAGCATCTTATGTCACGCTAGGCAGGTGCTGAGCATCTTATGTCACGCTAGGCAGGTGCTGAGTATCTCATGTCACGCTAGGCAGGTGCTAAGCATCTTATGTCACGCTAGGCAGGTGCTGAGCATCTCATGTCACGCTAGGCAGGTGCTGAGCATCTTATGTCACGCTAGGCAGGTGCTGAGCATCTTATGTCACGCTAGGCAGGTGCTGAGCATCTCGTGTCACGCTAGGCAGGTGCTGAGTATCTCATGTCACGCGCGCTGGTCAGATGCTGAGTAACAGAAGGTACTAGGGAATGAGAGGTACTGAGCCATTGGAGGTACTGAGCAACAGCGTACTGAGCAAGACGCAGCTGTTGCTGAGTGGCTGACACTGTGAGTGGGTCATACATGTAGAAGGCATGACTTCACTGACACAGAGGTGGTGACCGCGTGAGCCTGGCGTGTGAGAGGAGCTCTGTTCCTGGTGTGGTTGACGCAACACTTCCTCACGACACTTCCTCACAAGACATGAGGCAGAACCTCAGTGCTCTCACAAGCTGACTCACAAGCCAAGTATCATAAACCTGGTCTCCAGTCCATAATGTTCACAGTCTACAGTTCTTCTCCTGGACACAGTCACCTCTGACAATGTGTTACGATGACACACGTCACGTGTCCCTAACCACCTGCTCAGGTCATTAAGGCCACGAGGGTGTTACATGACAAGCAGTTAGTACATGGTGGGAGGGGTCAGGGAACCCACCCCAAGCACTGTTCTAGTGGCACTTGTAACGATGATGAACGATCAACTGGGTCAGCTGTGGGGCACTGATGACGACCCCACCCAACCCCCTACACGTGCTAATAGTGTGATTACAATTTGTGTGTTACGAGGATAGAGTCTTACAAGGCGTTGCCCCGTCTCTTAACCTTCCATGTATGTACCATATCTTTACTCCTATGTATGTACACACACACACACACACACACACACACACACACACATACACACTGATTCAACACATTCTAACTTCTTATGTTGATAAAATGCGTTTCCCTTGTCGCATTTTGGGACATTGAAGACAAAAATAACCATGAAAACGCTCCATTACCTACAGTTGCCAAGAACAAATTCCTATCTTGCTTTACGTGTGTGACACACTATAGTGGTGACACAGGCTACAGTCACTTGCCTGGATGACCAAACGCGATGCCTCTTCCCCTGCAGCTTGCACACAAGTTCCTGCAGCATCTCTTGTTACCATGTCTTATCGACGAGATATCTTGATGAACACGTCCGCCTTGCTCATTCCGCTGCAGTTAACCTTAAAAACTTCAAGATACAGTTGAGAAAATGTATCTTTAAAGACATACTGCAGCCCATTTTCTGTTAGGATGACGGCAGGTTTTTACACAAGGTCATTGCAGTTGTCCACTTTGATATTTACTAGAAAGTTAGTTATTCCCAGACGGTGAAAATTCCACACTGATCTCGTCGCCGCTGATGATGTGCTCCAACTGCTCGTCTCTGAAGAGCTCGCTCATCTGTGGACCGACGAAAACATGGTACTTGATCATCTCCTCACTGAACCTTTATGATAGTCCACCGAGGTACCTAAACGTTGGCGAATTTCAGTTCATAACCTTCACGAAGTTGTCCATGAGGTGGCGGAGTGTGATGTGCTGAGGCGGTAGTAAGGTCTTGCTGGATCCCATCATCGTAGGTTCGGTACGTTCTTTGTTCCTGGCTGCAGGTGTCGGGAAGCCCAGTCCCTCCTGTTATAATGAGAAGTCTGCACTCGACTGTTGCATTCACACAGGAAACAGCAACACTTCGAGTAGCTCTGCTGCAGGTGACAAGCAAGACAGCAACATCCTTCATGTGGCCACAATGTTGCTATTGGGATTTATTGTTGTTTATGCAGTTCAAATGATGCTTCATGTTGTCATACTATTCCTTCATTTGGACTGCATTACCAACTGGAACTGAGAACGACACGTTGCCATCATGCAGCAGAACAGCGCTTAGACTCAACTTTCACGAGTCTGTGAACAGTCTCCACTCCTCACGGTCATGACTGATATTGAGGGCTGCCATCAGACTATCTCATACATCGTTGCAAGCGACGAGGTTATCCTCCAACTTTAAGAATGGTGCGATATCTTTCTGGCGGGCACGAAACACAAGACACTGTCACATATTCATCACGGAGATTCCACTGTTGTGGTCTCGAGCCCAACTGTTCTTAGTTTTCGTCAGTTCTCTGACGAGGTTGCTGGATTCCTCCTGCATGATCAGGTGTGGTTTAGCAGACGTTATATTCATTGCCAAAACAGAATCTCTTCATGTTGATGGCTCACATGTTTCACAAATGTGATCATCCTTTTCATCCTTCGACTCCTGGAAAAATGAGTCCTCGGGTTCCAGAAAGGAAAGTCCTTCACTGTGGGGTACCAGACGCACAGCAGATGGCATATTCAGAGAGCTTAAGATCCACCTTTTCCCCTTGCAAATAACGAGCTGGACTGGAGGCGCCATGCAGAAGCAACAATCACTGATGTGATCTGTCGACTCCCTCTACACAATGGCCACGACAAAAGGCATCGATCGCCCTGTGCGACTCAATCAGCTGCGCGGATCTGTTGCGCAAACACTGCAAGCATATGTGGAGCCCAGCACTGCAAGCAGTTATGGAGCCCAGCCCTGCGAGCATATGTGGAGCCCAGCACTGCAAGCATATGTGGAGCCCAGCACTGCAAGCATATGTGGAGCCCAGCACTGCAAGCATATGTGGAGCCCAGCCCTCGTCTTGGTTGCCTAATCTTACAGCCAAAGTCGAGAATGGTCAGCCTTCCTGATGATCGGAGTTAGGGCGCGCTTCCGTGATTGAAAGTCACCTTTTTCACTGTCTAGATGTTAAATGTTTGTGGTTGTTAGACGACGACAGTGCTCTGTTTGGCGTAGTTTGCACCTTAGTCATATTTGCTTTTGAAAGGGTGGAGGACCAGGAAGGCGAAGCATAGTTTTAAGAGTAGATGAAATATTGTAGGTAAGGATTTCTTTTTCTCTCGTTCAGATCTGGCACCGGTGAGTGGTCTGAGTGCACTCATGTTTACGGTTTTCATTTTGACGTTTGTGGGATGTGAACGTCATGCGTGAGTCGTATGTGGTGCCTTAGTTTGTTGAGTGGGAGTGGTTGACCATCATGGGGTACAGGAGGGTACAACTTGTAGTACAGGAGGGTACAACTTGTAGTACAGGAGGGTACAACTTGTAGTACAGGAGGGTACAACTTGCAGTACAGGAGGGTACAACTTGTAGTCGCGTCTGTCAAGGTTTAAGAGAGCGATGATGGACCTTCCTGGGGACGTTGACATCTTTTTTTGGAACTGCTCTAACTTTATGAAGGAGCTGTCATGCGTAATGCATCGGAAACCACAGCTCCCTATCCACGTCCAGGCCCCACAGACCTTTACAAGGTTTACGCCGGTCGCTTCACACACTCTGGTTCAGTCCACTGACAGCACGTAGCTCCCTGCATACCGCAACGTTTCATTTCATACTATCCCGTGCACGCCTTTCACCCTCCTGTATCTTCAGGTCCCGATCACCCAGCATCTTTTTCACCCCATTCTTCCATTCCCAATTCTGTGTCGCCCTTCTTCTCGTTCCCTCCACCTCTGACACATATATCGTCTTTGTAAATCTTTCCTCATTCATTCTCTCCATATGTCCAAAGCATTTCAATACATCTTCTTCAGCTCTCTCAACCAAACTATAAACTGTCCCAGGATAACTTCTAAACTCAACCCACGTGCCCTACGCCACAATGTTAGTTCATTTTCCTTCTTCTCTAGAAACTTCTTTCATTATTGCTCCCGAGAGCTGGCTGCTTGTGCACCCCCCACCACTAGCTAGACCACGCAATACTCGGCAAGTTGCTGCGTCACATGATTACTGTGAGGCAGTTGGCAACTCAAGGGTGGGCCGTTTTGATAACTGTTTCTTCCCATACACGTCGAAGCTTTGGAACTCTCTACCCTCTCTTATCTTTCCTAATAACTATGACCTGCCGCACATTTTACAAAAGACAGGATTTTCACCTCTAAAATTCGTAAATACCTCCCCTTATCTCTTTTTTTTCCCCCTTTCATTAATTTCTCTTTTCGCCCGTGACTGAAGCTCTAACGTAAAAACAAAAACGAAAAGCAGTCTGCTTGCCTTCATGATAGTTCTCACTTGATATAGAGCTGTCTGAGGGTGGGATTTAGAGCTGTCCGAGGGTGGGATGTAGAGCTGTCTGAGGGTGGGATGTAGAGCTGTCTGAGGGTGGGATGTAGAGCTGTCTGAGGGTGCGATGTAGAGCTGGCTGAGGGTGAGATGTAGAGCTGGCTGAGGGTGGGATGTAGAGCTGTCTGAGGGTGGGATGTAGAGCTGGCTGAGGTTGGGATGTAGAGCTGTCTGAGGGTGGGATGTAGAGCTGGCTGAGGGTGGGATGTAGAGCTGGCTGAGGGTGGGATGTAGAGCTGGCTGAGGTTGGGACGTAGAGCTGGCTGAGGGTGGGATGTAGAGCTGGCTGAGGGTGGGAGGGAGTACGGTCGACTACATGAGTCACGTTCACAAGTAGTTTCCTGTAGTTGGTTTCCTGCCACATCATGTCTACACCGAGGCTTCCCTGCACTACATCTGTCCCAGCTGCATGACTTGTACTTACCTGCGTTGAATTTCATCCACTACGTATCTGACTAACTTCGGAGCCTGTCTAGGTCCCTTTGTAAGGTGATACAGTCCTCATGATTCCTGACTCACCCACCTGGCACACGTACCTGTGAACAACGCCCTAATGAGTAAACCAAGAAATGATATTTGGAAAATTATTATTATTGTTATCATTATCATAATAATTAATATCATTGTATTATTATCATTATCATTATTATTATAATTATTATTATTATTATCATTATTATTATTATTATTATTATTATTATTATTATTATTATTATCATTACTATTATTCTTATCATTATTATTGTTATTATCATCATTATTATTACTGTATTATTACTCTTATCATCATTATCATTATTGTTATTATCAAACTGTACTGTAGTATCACTGTAACACTCGTAGGTACAGGAGAATGTTACAGTAACTTTGTGCTGATTGTTACAGTCTTATTGTAACTCTGTGCCTCAGCACCGACTTGCATTACCAGGTCATCCCACGTCTCTGTACCAGGTCACATCATTACACCAGGTCAATCCCCAGGTCTCATAGTAACCGAACGCATAACTGGTTTAAAACAAGGGGTCACGCTGGAGGGTCATGCTGCCAAGTCAAAGTGCAAATTGAGGTCAGAACGCTACACCTCGGTGTCATGTAGCAGGTCTAACAACCAGGTCACGATAGAAGGTCTTGTCGACAGGTCATAGCAGTAAATTACAGTCCCAGGTCACGGAGACATGATAGCGTCATAACACAAGACTGTGCCACACACATAGTTACGACCGACGTTTCACATAACAGCACCAAGTCATAGACTTTGATAATGAGACATAATTACTCCAGGTCAAAGCAACAAATTACGACAAAGTCAGAGCACCAAGTCCTCACCAGGTCACATGACCAAGTTATCACCAGGTCACATTACCAAGTTATCACCAGGTCACATTACCAAGTTATCACCAGGTCACATTACCAAGTTATCACCAGGTCACATTACCAAGTTATCACTAGGTCACATCACCAAGTTATCACCAGGTCACATCATCAAGTTATCGCCAGGTCACACCAGCAAGTGAGTGCGCCAGACTTTATCATCATTCTATCAACACAAAACACCAACCAGGTCACGTCACTAAGGGTAACAGGACACAGTACCAGGTCATATCACGTTACATCAGGTCTGGTCGTTGTATATACTACACACATTCCTATAAACCCGCAAGGACCCAAGTGGTAAGAATAGAGAGATGGCTATCCAAGACCGGACGCCCCCCCCCCCCCCCATCTTCCAGGATTAAACGACTGACCCCATTTCCAGAGGAACTACCCTGGAAGCTCCATACAGAGATGACAACACGCTCATAACCACAATGGCTGGACCGAAATGACGTGGAAATTCATCTAGTCATCTTACCAACTGTCAACTCTGCCCAGTGATTCCACACCACTCATGATGCAGTAGTCTGGATGGACTGGAATGGTCCCATGCTCGTTACCAGCAGGGGTCAAGTGGGTACTCCAGGCGTAAACATTACTAATACTCACAAATCTGAAGGAGACAAACCCATGTTGATGGTGCACGAGGCCACCAGGTACAGGCGGGGTCACCTGGCCAGACACACACGTGAGCCAGGAAGTGTATCACTGTGACCACGGCTATACCACACGACCTGGGCCAGCTATCATGGCAGGTCGCACCACAACACCAGGTCACATTACTAGGTCACAATAAAGGGTCAGATCATCAGGTCACATTACTAGGTCACAATAAAGGGTCAGATCATCAGGTCACATTACTAGGTCACAATAAAGGGTCAGATCATCAGGTCACATTACTAGGTCACAATAAAGGGTCAGATCATCAGGTCACATTACTAGGTCACAATAAAGGGTCAGATCATCAGGTCACATCATGGTTATAACACCTCACATCATCAAGTCACACCACGTGACCTGTACGTCACAATACCCAGCCGAATCACAAGGTCAGAGCCACTGGCTCTCGGCAACAGGCCATGTAAAGAGGCCACAGGACCAGTCCCCGGAGCTGGGTCACATTTCAAAGGTCACAGTACCCAGCCGAGGGTCACACCCGGGTCACAGTACCCAGGCAATGGGTCTTCAGACAGCTCGGGATGGTTTCAGACGTTCATACCGTCACTTTTATTGTCATTCTGACATACTTTATGAGGTGGCAGGGTGTGGTGGTGGTGGTGGTGGTGGCAGGACGTGGTGGTGGTAGGACGTGATGGTGTTGGCACGCGTGGTGGTAGTGGCAGGTTGTCAGTGCAACTCCACTAGCTGACCCTCTTGTTTCCCCGGCCTCTCACTGTGTTGCCAACACACACACACACACACACACACACACACCCGATCCACATATTGAACCAGAACTGACGTGGGAGGGGGGGGGGGGGTAGCAGGAGGGAATAGCTGTGTTATGTTCAACTTTATGAATCATTTGCAAACAAAAATTGGTTAGTATCACCCGACTGTGAGAACGTGCTTAATGTTCCTGGTTTGTTAAGAAATGTTTAACATCAATGCAGTCTTCAGCAATAATCATACCATTACGGAAAGTCTTATCAGAAATTCCACAACTGGTCCCAAGGTTGTGTGCACAATATCCCCTGTAAAGAGTGTGATCAGTTTTACATTGGTCAAACTGGTACAGCTCTTTAAATCAGAGCTGATCAATACAAAAATAATGTTATTTTTGGTCAAGAATCTAACGCAATATTTGTACATCTCAAAGACTTTGATCAACCAATTGACTGGAGCAGTGTTAAGGTCATCACATACAATAACTTAGGAATGAAGAGAAATAATATTGCATCATCTGTTATCAATCATAGCAGAGATATTAATATGAATCAAAATGTTGGTTAATATAATTTCGATAACTTTATAAGTGAAAATTTTTAAGTATGTTTCCTTGGACATACATACATACATCAACCTGAGAGAGGTCAGGTCGTCGAGGGTGACCTGTGACCTAATCGCTTCACCTGTTTCTTGATTCTCTCACCTGCTGGCCCCGTCCGGTGTCGGCTGGTACACTGTTGTATTGTGGATCTCTCTATCTGTCCTCAGTCCTGACCATGTAATTATACGAAAGCGCTTGACTCCGTATTTTCCGTTTCCTTGAGGTTTTATCTGGAAATCCTCCCCTCCTGTTTATACTTTTCCAAAAGAGGGAACAGAGAGGTGGGCCAAGTGAGGATAAATCTTCTAGGCTCACTCCTCTGTTCTTAACGCTACCTCGTTAACGCGGGATAAGGCGAATATCACAATATATATATATATATATATATATATATATATATATATATATATATATATATATATATATATATATACACACACACACAAAAGTACACAAATGGCTCACTGTTGCCAAGCGAAGCCATAATAAGGATGAAGGGCATTTCAGTGTTACCAGTGTTTAGAATAGCAGGGTAGGGAGGGGTCGTCCACCCCAGCAGTAGACTGCTTGGCTGCCAAGTACTTTACCCTCTTCATCACTGCTCACGTCACTGTACCGAGTATTCCCAGGGCAAATGTACTTTACAAGACCCCGAGAACATAAGTTACGGCAGAATATATAATAAATAATATTGTCTTGAAGGTGCAGGAGACTCTGTCTTAGTTTCTAGCAAATCTGAAACAGACTTGAGCGAAATATGTCGACCAGAGAAACGTCAACAGAGACATCGTTGGTGTCAACATAATAATTTGGGTAACTACAGTCAACATCTTGGTGTATCTCAGTAACTCGAGGCTCAACACATGTTACCAGAGGTTAGTTTATCATCGAGCAAGAGGCAACCTTCATGTAAATACTATCTTGCTTCTGTAGGCAGATCCAGAGACTTGCGCTCACCAGAAATATATTTCTAACTATCAGTTCAGTTATGTTGTAAGTACATCAGGTTCACATGTACCATATCTGCTTCTGTGTACATTGCGTACATAGGAGTGGATATAGAAAAGAAACCACAAGAGCAAGCGATCTATGACAGATGTAGGGCAGGAGATGTGCTGGATGTGCGATAGGGAGTCGAGTCTATACTGAATACATGTAACGCTGGCACACCTGACTCACACATCACATCCACAGTTCATATGTCTGCCATGGTAGTGAGCCAGCCTGTGCTGCGCTTGTATCTACGTCCTAAATACAAGATGAAGGCCAACCCCGTCACTTGCCCTATCCTCATGTGCGTCTAAATAACTCTATATATTCTGCTTCGTCGAGTTACTGGACTGATAACATCAAGGTCAGTTAACCTTCAAGTGATGGTGAATAACAGCCTCTGACGTGACGAGAGTCCTTGACAAGGCTTGTCACCAGTGGAGTGACGTGTGATGGTGACGATGGTGTCACACGTCCAGCCTGGAGCTCTCACTATCCCTTACCTTGGCCTCACCATTACTACAGCATCATCACCATCCCTATCACCATGAGAGCCACTAGTGTCAGCCACACAAGCAGCAGTCATTATCATAAGCTTCATCAAGCTGACTTCATCATCAATGACACCATCAATAACCACAGAAAGCCAAGTTGGCATCGTCATCAATAACCATCAAGAGTAAGAGTGACGTCACGATCACCACTACCACACGACCGACCACCACCGACACCACGAACACCCACCTACCACCACCCGTGACGACCACCACCACCACCACCCGTGACGACCACCACCACCACCCGTGACGACGACGACCACCACCACCACCCGTGACGACCACCACCACCACCACCCGTGACGACCACCACCACCACCACCATCCGTGACGACGACGACCACCACCACCACCCGTGACGACCACCACCACCACCACCCGTGACGACCACCACCACCACCATCCGTGACGACCACCACCACCACCATCCGTGACGACCACCACCACCACCACCACCCGTGACGACGACGACCACCACCACCACCCGTGACGACCACCACCACCACCACCCGTGACGACCACCACCACCACCACCATCCGTGACGACGACGACCACCACCACCACCCGTGACGACCACCACCACCACCATCCGTGACGACCACCACCACCACCATCCGTGACGACCACCACCACCACCATCCGTGACGACCACCACCACCACCACCACCCGTGACGACCACCACCACCACCACCCGTGACGACCACCACCACCACCACCCGTGACGACGACCACCACCACCATCCGTGACGACGACCACCACCACCACCATCCGTGACGACCACCACCACCCGTGACGACCACCACCACCACCACCCGTGACGACGACCACCACCACCCGTGACGACGACGACCACCACCACCACCCGTGACGACCACCACCACCACCACCCGTGACGACCACCACCACCACCACCATCCGTGACGACGACGACCACCACCACCACCCGTGACGACCACCACCACCACCATCCGTGACGACCACCACCACCACCATCCGTGACGACCACCACCACCACCATCCGTGACGACCACCACCACCACCACCACCCGTGACGACCACCACCACCACCATCCGTGACGACGACGACCACCACCACCACCCGTGACGACCACCACCACCACCATCCGTGACGACCACCACCACCACCATCCGTGACGACCACCACCACCACCATCCGTGACGACCACCACCACCACCACCACCCGTGACGACCACCACCACCACCACCCGTGACGACCACCACCACCACCACCCGTGACGACGACCACCACCACCATCCGTGACGACGACCACCACCACCACCCGTGACGACCACCACCACCACCATCCGTGACGACGACCACCACCACCATCCGTGACGACGACCACCACCACCATCCGTGACGACCACCACCACCACCACCCGTGACGACGACCACCACCACCATCCGTGACGACGACGACCACCACCATCCGTGACGACCACCACCACCACCACCCGTGACGACGACCACCACCACCATCATCCGTGACGACCACCACCACCACCATCCGTGACGACCACCACCACCATCCATGACGACCACCACCGCCCGTGACGACGACCACCACCACCACCATCCGTGACGACCACCACCACCACCATCCGTGACGACCACCACCACCACCACCACCCGTGACGACCACCACCACCACCATCCGTGACGACCACCATCACCATCCGTGACGACCACCACCACCACCACCACCCGTGACGACCACCACCACCACCATCCGTGACGACGACCACCACCACCATCCGTGACGACCACCACCACCACCACCACCCGTGACGACCACCACCACCACCATCCGTGACGACCACCACCACCATCCGTGACGACCACCACCACCATCACCCGTGACGACGACCACCACCACCACCACCCGTGACGACGACCACCACCACCACCCGTGACGACCACCACCACCACCACCCGTGACGACCACCACCACCACCACCACCCGTGACGACCACCACCACCACCACCCGTGACGACCACCACCACCACCACCCGTGACGACCACCACCACCACCATCCGTGACGACCACCACCACCACCCGTGACGACGACCACCACCACCACCCGTGACGACGACCACCACCACCACCCGTGACGACGACCACCACCACCACCCGTGACGACCACCACCACCACCATCCGTGACGACCACCACCACCACCACCCGTGACGACGACCACCACCACCACCCGTGACGACCACCACCACCACCATCCGTGACGACCACCACCACCACCATCCGTGACGACCACCACCACCACCACCCGTGACGACGACCACCACCACCACCCGTGACGACCACCACCACCACCATCCGTGACGACCAACACCACCACCACCACCCGTGACGACGACCACCACCACCATCCGTGACGACGACCACCACCACCATCCGTGACGACCACCACCACCACCACCACCCGTGACGACGACGACCACCACCACCACCCGTGACGACGACCACCACCACCATCCGTGACGACCACCACCACCACCACCCGTGACGACGACCACCACCATCCGTGACGACGACCACCACCACCCGTGACGACGACCACCACCACCACCACCACCCGTGACGACGACCACCACCACCATCCGTGACGACCACCACCACCACCACCATCCGTGACGACGACCACCACCACCACCACCCGTGACGACGACCACCACCACCACCCGTGACGACCACCACCACCACCATCCGTGACGACGACCACCACCACCACCCGTGACGACGACCACCACCACCACCCGTGACGACCACCACCACCCGTGACGACGACCACCACCACCACCCGTGACGACGACGACCACCACCACCACCCGTGACGACGACGACCACCACCACCATCCGTGACGACGACCACCACCATCCGTGACCACCACCACCACCACCCGTGACGACCACCACCACCCGTGACGACCACCACCACCACCACCCGTGACGACCACCACCACCACCACCACCCGTGACGACCCCCACCACCACCATCCTGGCACTCCGCGCCCCTCACCATACCTCACATAAAAACGTCTGGGTGCCCAGCCAGCAGCAGGCACTGCGGGACACCCCCTGACCTCCCCTAAACTTTGCTAATGGAGTCGGCGGTCCACAGACGGAGAACCAACACCTTACACAACCACAAGTCAACATAACGCTCAACCATTTCTCATGGCAAGAAAAGTCAGGCGCGAGTAGAGAGGGAGAGAGTCTGCTGCAATCATTTTCATTTCTCAACAAACGTATTTATTTTTTCTATTTTCACACGTGACAAGTCACCATGACCGGACAACGAATCCCACTGAACCAACCATTCTCATCACCACATACACACACACACACACACACACACACACACACATACATCACATTCGCTCTGCACAGCAGTAAACATCAACATAAAAGTAGCACACAAACTAAACATCCTGACAACACTAACTGGCATCAAATCTGGACAAGAATAAAGAATCCCTTAACATTATACACAAACAACTCATCCGCTCCACCTTAAACTACGCCTCACCTGCCTCGTCTACCAACATCTCACAAGCAAATATAACAAAACTGCGAACAACACAAAATATTGTACTCACACTAGTCCCTGGCAACCATAAACACCCAACTTCTTCACAATGAAATAATGATCCTCACAATACACTCCCACCACACCATGTTGGGCACTCAATTCCTCGCAACAGTACCAGATCTCTCCAGCCCAAACCACTTCATCAAAAGCTTATCCCTTTCCTCACACTTCAGTAACCTCTACTTACAGGATTCCACAACCCTCAACAAAATACACAACACTGACACAACACTGAAATAACCCGCCACTAAACGTCCAACTTCCCATCTCCGTCTAAACTCCAATCCACCAGACATACAACCATCAGAGGCCACACTCCCTAGACAAACACGAGTCACACTCTTCCGTCAACATTCTAAACGTCATCCATCCATACAACACTACAAACACCGTTTCAGCAGATCCCAAGACCCTTCACGCTCATAATGCATTTAACAAACCGGACACTTAATTGCCCTGCACTCTCCGCGTATAGACGCAAGCACAACAATACTACACTCTATGACCTGTGATCCTGACCAGTGGGTAATGGTTAGGGGTTACGTCACCAAAAGCAGGGGTTAGGTCAACAAAGGCATGGATCGGGTCACCATAGGCAAGGGTAGGGTGGCTAAGGGCAAGAGTCGGGTGATCAAAGGTAAGGGTCAGGTCATGAATTAGCTCATACACTTGTGTATGTTAACACTTCTTTCGAGAAGAAGGAATATCTGGGAAACTTTCATTGGTTCATTTTCTGTGAGTCACTGTAGACGTAAATTATCACAAGTTCGCAAGGTGGCTGCGGCGTGCACTGCACATGGCAGCTAGGGTATGGATGTGAGCGAATCCGGTCTTTCCTCGTCTGTTTGTGGCGCCATCTCGCTAACGCGAAATATGCGAATATATATATTTTTTCGTACTATTCGCCATTTCCCGCGCCAGCGAGGTAGCGTTAAGAACAGAGGACTGAGCCTTTGAGGAAATATCCTCACTTGGCTCCCTTCTCTGTTACTTTTGGAAAATTAAGAACGAGAGGGGAAGATTTCCAGCCCCCCCGCTCCCTCCCCTTTTAGTCGCCTTTTACGACACAAGGAATACGTGTACTAGGGAAGTATTCTTTCTCCCCTATCCCCAGGGATAAACTAAAAAAATAATATATATATATATATATATATATATATATATATATATATATATATATATATATATATATATATATATATATATATATGCGTGTGTGTGTGTGTGTGTGTGTGCAGTAACATAACCAACAAATGGAAACACAAGAATCCTGAGCGTTTTCGTGTATTACGACATCTTCAAAGGACTAGTTACAGAGAGAAAATAGATACAAATGAGTGTATGTATACAGAACTGGAGGAAACATGAGTGTATGTATACAGAACTGGAGGAAACACGAGTGCATGCGTACAGAACTGGAGGAAACATGAGTGTATGTGTACAGAACTTGAGGAAACATGAGTGTATGTATACAGAACTTGAGGAAACATGAGTGTATGTATACAGAACTGGAGGAACACGAGTGTATGTGTACAGAACTGGAGGAGACATGAGTGTATGTATAAAGAACTTGAGGAAACATGAGTGTATGTATACAGAACTTGAGGAAACATGAGTGGATGTATACAGAACTGGAGGAAACATGAGTGTATGTATACAGAACTTGAGGAAACATGAGTGTATGTATACAGAACTGGAGGAAACATTAGTGTATGTATACAGAACTTGAGGAAACATGAGTGCATGTATACAGAACTGGAGGAAATATGGAATGAGTCAAGCGACTTTCCAGGTTTACTCAATTGTATCTAATTTTTCTCTGTGTAATTAGTCCTCTGAAGATGTGGTAATACACGAAAGCGCTAAGGATTCTTCTGTTTCGATTTCCTATCGTTGTTTTTTGCATTTACGTCGTTTTTGTTGTGATTTTCTGCTCTCTTTCCCTCCCTCCTCTCTCTCTCTCTCTCTCTCTCTCTCTCTCTCTCTCTCTCTCTCTCTCTCCCCTTTATAGAGAGATGCGTCACCTGTACCATGGGGGGTCATGAAGCTGGAGACCTTGGAGGAAAAAATGATTTGTTTTGAGAAGTATTTCAATACTCCAGCCAACGAAATGATTTACTTTATAATAATAAAAAAAAAAAACATTGGATCCACCCACGTCCCCCAGTCGCTCATTAGCCTTCCTACATCAAGGTTTAGCAAATGTGCTCATCATACAATGTGCTCATCATACAATGTGCTCATCATACAATGTGCTCATCATACAATGTGCTCATCATACAGTCGAGGATTCTACAAGATACAATATGGCGGCAGCAACAGAGATCTTAACTGATCTTTTTTTTATTTATGTTTACGTATGAGATGGTGGACGATACGTCATCAACAGCTTAACTCGTTACGCTAAAAACTATTGACTAATTCTGTGGTTTAATGATTATTTACAGTTACTTGGTACTTTCTAATGTAATCTGAGGTAGATTAACTTATCTAATCTCAGGTTAGGATATCTTAGTTATCATTATATTAGGTTATCTTCGACAATGACAAACCAATTGGCCAGTTTCCATAATATTCATGCTCAGGTGCGACCGGCTGGAGAAATGGAAAAATCTTTTTTCATTCAGAATTTCAGTAAACGTCAAATACTTGAAAGATTTTTATGACTAATGCAGCCAGATCTATATCATCTTTAGATTTTAGGAATGATGAATACAGTAGTCTGTATGTTAATACAGAACACATACTGGTTCCTTCACATCACTCAAAACATAGCAGTACCTGCAACTTTTCATCAGCTGCTCAATTA
The DNA here is from genome assembly GCF_036320965.1 of Panulirus ornatus. Classification (NCBI taxonomy): domain Eukaryota; kingdom Metazoa; phylum Arthropoda; class Malacostraca; order Decapoda; family Palinuridae; genus Panulirus; species Panulirus ornatus. Next base: position 22,274,235 of record NC_092251.1, on the reverse strand, counting down.
TCATTTCTCCTAGGCTAGGGAAGCCAGGCTGTTAGATTTTTGTCTTTGTGTTTACAACAAAGAGCGTCACAGACTGTACAAATATCTGTACACAAGCCTAGAAGAAAACGTGCAGTGAGAACCCCAGCTGAATATGATTACAAACAGAATTTTTCTGATTTGTAAAATAACAAATTCTGATTGGCTAAACGAAGCGTGTGTCACTGAGGTCCTCCTGTCCGCTGTGTAACCACATTATGTTCCACATCAGGATGTGGTTGTGCCACATTCCATCTACATTCTTCTGCTGGACGTGGATGTGCCAGGGACAACCCACTGTTGCAGGGTGATGTGCCACAGCCTCGCGCTAGCCCATTTTCCGGATGTTTGTTATGGTGGAAGTAAAGAGAAACATTGATATCATGATGGGAAGAATACATGAGCAAACATTGATATCATCATGGGAAGAATACATGAGCAAACATTGATATCATGATGGGAAGAATACATGAGCAAACATTGATATCATGATGGGAAGAATACATGAGCAAACATTGATATCATCATGGGAAGAATACATGAGCAAACATTGATATCATCATGGGAAGAATACATGAGCAAACATTGATATCATGATGGGAAGAATACATGAGCAAACATTGATATCATCATGGGAAGAATACATGAGCAAACATTGATATCATGATGGGAAGAATACATGAGCAAACATTGATATCATCATGGGAAGAATACATGAGCAAACATTGATATCATGATGGGAAGAATACATGAGCAAACATTGATATCATGATGGGAAGAATACATGAGCAAACATTGATATCATCATGGGAAGAATACATGAGCAAACATTGATATCATCATGGGAAGAATACATGAGCAAACATTGATATCATGATGGGAAGAATACATGAGCAAACATTGATATCATCATGGGAAGAATACATGAGCAAACATTGATATCATCATGGGAAGAATACATGAGCAAACATTGATATCATCATGGGAAGAATACATGAGCAAAGAAATGACTCGAGAAATACCTATAAACTCGACATGTAACTAAGAGGTTGTAAATAACGTCAATCAGGGATCTGAAGCGAAACTTCCATCAAGTTTATTCTCAAACTTATCTACGGTACTGGTCTCAGTTCCTCCTGGTAGATCATTCCGTAAATCAATAATATTTGTGAAGAAAAATCCGTCGAGTTGTACGAAGTAAAACGTTTGCCCCAAAACTGGTATCCAACACCACAAGTGACATCAGACAAATATACCCTCAGATCACTGCTGAAACTCAAGGTACGGAAGGAGGCCTGCGAGGACTTCGATCCTCTGCCTCCAGCCGCCTCATAACCTCAGCTTTCCTGAGCTGGAAAGTTTTCAGTCAAGTCGGCTCTCATATGATTTTTTTCCCCAGTATCTTCTTTATTTTCAAGCAGGGTGACCAAAAAGGGAACAAATAATATTATACCGGATGTTATAATCTCTGAATCAGAGTATTATATATAGTCTTATGGCGTCTTACATGATAAGTTTACCTTACAAATGATAGGCATTTTTTGAGATCATTTCAGAAACAAACCGATCAGACAGAAATCAAATCTTGAACCAGCCTTAAAAGTACTGACACGTTCCGGCAGCAACGTTGGCAACCGCCCGAGATATTTCAAATTCCTCAAGGGCTGCCAGGTAGCACCATACACGCGTGTATACAAGTGAGTTGAGATGTGGCAGCGGTGAAAAGCACTGGGGTCAATATTTCTGTATTCCCAGGTCTGCTGCCAGACAACATATTCTCGTACCGAGCAAGATCGGCGAGATAAGAGGGAAAACAAGAATATTCTGGTATTCAAGTGAAATAAGTATTTTGCATTTAAAATATTTGCTATGTCCCTTTTTTTTTTTTTTAGCTGTTCGATAGAACACATAATTCCCTCCAACGCAAGGCTTCGAACCCCGCACCATTTGCGTGGTAGCTGGGAACGCTAACCAGCCGGCTATGATCATACCCGAGTGGTTAGCGTTCCCAGCTACCATGCAAATGTTACCGGGTGTGAATCCTGGTTGCTGAGGGGAACAGCCCGAGGATGCTTTTCGCTAAGTCTATACGTACCAAGTCGACCAAACCTGCAGTACATTAATAGTTAAGTCTGCCTCTGATGGGTGTCCTATTTAGATGTCGAAATTTCTCTTCTTTCGAACAGTTGCTCCGTTTATAGAAAGGATTGATCCGTCTTTGTATGGAGTACAGCTCTCACACCTGGGGTGGTTCTAGTTCTGTATCCTTACTTGACGGAGTTGAATCAAAACTGGTTTGGCTTATAACTGTCCCATGCTTACTTAAAAATTTGATCCGTTTGCCGTACACCGCAATGTTGGTTCACTTTCCCTCTTCTATAGGTATTGCTCTGGTTTTTGCTGCGAGCTGACTGCTTGTGTGTCCACACAGCTAAATCAAACAATACTCGGCAAGCTGCTGCGTCAAATGATCACTGTGTGGCCGTTGGCAACTCACAAGGTAGGCCGTTTTGATAACTGCTTCTTTCCCTACACTTCGAAGCTTTGAAACTTTCTACCCTCTCATGTATTTCTCGATAACTTAGACCTGTTTCATTTCAAAATATAAGTTCTTCACTTTTTCCAAAATTGTAAATAGTTTTCCCAGTCTTTTCTTTTTCCCTTTCATAACCTTCTCTATATTTCATTTAAGGCCCGGCCTTGATGTGGACTTGTGTCCGTGGCTGAAGCTTCCAACGGAAAGAAAATGGAAAAGAAAATGCATATGGCTGGTATGAGATGGCCATGATTTGGGGCTTCAGTTGCCCGGCTGTTCTATCTGCCTTACCAAGAAAGTAAAAAATTCTGCTCGAGAACAAGGAGACAAGTTTACAGTTAATAATGTCTGTAAAATGTGGTTTTAATTTGTAAAACATTGAAATGTGGATTTCTTTTGTAAGTTTAGAACATATAATTATCACTGAAGACTTTGTTTTATCTGTTTTCAATTCAAGTTGACAGAACTGTTTACTTCATTTTTGACTTGACTCATATATATTCACTGGTCCGGCAGCTTTGGGGTCTCCTATTACCTGTGCAGGTTACTCTTAACAGCAGGAAACACCAACACTTTCAGCACTGTCCTTCAGCTTTCCTGCATACTACTCCAGGTTCTCTGTGGAGTATTCCAAATATTTAGGAAAATATCCCACATCCAAGTCTAGGGTCCAGAACTTCAACAACGAAAACGAACACTAAGCATTTCCCGCCGCAAGAGTCAGTAGTAATTGTAAAGAAAAAAAAATACTTTAAATATAACATCCGAAAATAATGATCATATGCCACTACGTATAGTGATTACCAATGTCCATTGATCATTTTTCAAATTCCAAACTGACTCGATTGGATTGTCAGCATCAACAGCTGGATCATCACTATCCACAACTGGATTGTCAGCATCAGCAACTGGATTACTAGTATCAACAACTGGATGATCATTATCAACGACTTTATTATCAGTATCAACAATTAAACAATCATTATCAACGATTGGATTACCATCATTAACGACTGGATTATCATTATCAACGATTGGATTATCAACGACTGATGCTGGTTTGACGAACAATCACAGTAAGAAGACTCGCTCTTGAAGAATAAATGTTGTTTACATAATTTCAATAATAAGCCAAGAAATGGCGGCGTGTGTGAGTTGCGCAGTTCGTTGCTCCTTTGTTTTTACCGATGGCTTTCCTATGACGTCACGACGAGAATGTAAACACAGTCGGGGCATATCCGGTTTTCGCCTTCATTTTTCCAGATTGCACGAATTACTTTGTAGATAATTTGGACACTCGTTTTGAAGTGGAGGTAAGGGAAGGTCTGGTAAGTTCTTAAGGCCGTAACTTGGCCACTGTTGTTTTGAGATTAGCGCAGCCAAGCCATAATCTTACCACATATGCTGAAACCACTTTTAAAGCGTATACTACACTGTGTCACGCTGCTCCGGCTAACCTTCACGTTGCTAGTTAGATCATAACTGACAACGTTAGTACACTTAATGTACACAGCATTTATATCTTTAAGAAATATAACCAGTCTTTCCTCTTTTCCACATATCCTTAGCGTTCTCACGTACACTTATACTGGCTAGTCTCAGTTAACAGTGTCTCCTATATCGTTCTCCCGCTCAGAGCTTCATTTTCTGAACACTGCAGGACTGTATCAGTCCTTAACATACAGTATGTGATTCGTTAACTGCTTCATCTTAATTGATAGTTCAATGATAGTTTGATTCTTCGCATCAGATACAAAAAATAACTCCACTTACATCAGAACTGCTTATAATAGACTGCCAATCAGCACCCACTGCCAAGCTGCCAGCCAATCAACACTCGCAGACAACTGCCAACGTTCGTCGCCGACGTGACGTCACAAAAGAAAACACGGGAACATCGAAATCCGTCAATGTCAGCAGCTGGTGTTTGGTCTTGCTCTGCTGACGTTCACCGTTGTCATATCTGATGACGTAAAGGTCGCTAATCCGGGTGTCGGGGGACAGACGAACGCTTCACAAACTTTCATGTTTATGTTTTCTATTATTCACAATAAGATATTTCAATCATCTTTATTGATTCTTAAGTTCCTTTGTAATACAATTAAGCAACATGTCTTTAATTTATCCTTATGTCGATTATATATATTTATGTACTGAAAATAATGATCACTTATTGGAAATTAGATTATAATAACCAACAATTGTAAGTGAATGTGTCCCTTTGCATTATCACTCAGTCATTTTCATTCACGAGGAAGACATCACGAGACTCATCTTCACTAAACCTAAATAAACTTTAAGAGCTTCTCAGTTGACCCTTATGGCTTAAGTCTCGGGCCATTCGCATTGCAATCTCAACTTCACCACACCCTCATCTTCACCTCAACCCACCTCATTTTCACTACACCTCATCTTCACAACATCCTCATCTTCATTACAACCTCATCATCACAACACCCTCATCTTCATTACAACCTCATCATCACAACACCCTCATCTTCATTACAACCTCATCATCACAACACCCTCATCTTCATTACAACCTCATCATCACAACACCCTCATCTTCATTACAACCTCATCATCACAACACCCTCATCTTCATTACAACCTCATCATCACAACACCCTCATCTTCATTACAACCTCATCATCACAACACCCTGGCGCCCACTAATACATCCAGTCTTCGTGTCAGGACGACAAATTTGCAGAAAACGGCGGACGGGCGAAGAATGATGACGATCATTTGTAAGTCTTTATGAAGTGATGAATGTGTTGACCACCACCAGAGTTGTCGTGTTGACCACCACCAGAGTTGTCGTGTTGACCACCACCAGAGTTGTCGTGTTCACCACCACCAGAGTTGTCGTGTTGACCACCACCAGAGTTGTCGTGTTGACCACCACCAGAGTTGTCGTGTTGACCACCACCAGAGTTGTCGTGTTCACCACCACCAGAGTTGTCGTGTTGACCACCACCAGAGTTGTCGTGTTGACCACCACCAGAGTTGTCGTGTTCACCACCACCAGAGTTGTCGTGTTGACCACCACCAGAGTTGTCGTGTTGACCACCACCAGAGTTGTCGTGTTGACCACCACCAGAGTTGTCGTGTTGACCACCACCAGAGTTGTCGTGTTGACCACCACCAGAGTTGTCGTGTTGACCACCACCAGAGTTGTCGTGTTCACCACCACCAGAGTTGTCGTGTTGACCACCACCAGAGTTGTCGTGTTCACCACCACCAGAGTTGTCGTGTTGACCACCACCAGAGTTGTCGTGTTGACCACCACCAGAGTTGTCGTGTTCACCACCACCAGAGTTGTCGTGTTGACCACCACCAGAGTTGTCGTGTTGACCACCACCAGAGTTGTCGTGTTGACCACCACCAGAGTTGTCGTGTTGACCACCACCAGAGTTGTCGTGTTGACCACCACCAGAGTTGTCGTGTTCACCACCACCAGAGTTGTCGTGTTCACCACCACCAGAGTTGTCGTGTTGACCACCACCAGAGTTGTCGTGTTGACCACCACCAGAGTTGTCGTGTTCACCACCACCAGAGTTGTCGTGACCACCACCAGAGTTGTCGTGTTGACCACCACCAGAGTTGTCGTGTTGACCACCACCAGAGTTGTCGTGTTGACCACCACCAGAGTTGTCGTGTTCACCACCACCAGAGTTGTCGTGTTGACCACCACCAGAGTTGTCGTGTTGACCACCACCAGAGTTGTCGTGTTCACCACCATCAGAGTTGTCGTGTTCAAGGACGACGAACGAGAGGTTTGTGAACACAGAACCATCATCAGAAAGCTTACCATGGTTGCTGCTGGATCATCATCTAGAGGACATTTAACACCAGACATTGGCTCGTGGTACTGCAGGAATACTTGTGTGTGTGTGAGGTATATAGAGAAGGAGGGAGAGTAACAAGTACAGACGACATATGAAAGAAGAGAGAGAGCTTGAAAAAGGTGGAGTACTGTGGACAGATGTAGAGTGGAAGGGAATGAATGAAGAGCGACGGACGAATGATGATGACCATGAGATGGATGGTTGTATGGGGCCCGTCAGCCCCACTGAATGAACACACTTCTATTTATAGTACAGGGACGACGCAGGGAGTGTTTCGTGCCAGCATTACCACTCATCATGATCCATCACCACATGTCAGTGTCTGGCAGTCATCATACCTAGGCGTCAGCCAACCTGACGCTCCTCTTAGACGCGCGGCTCATACTCGAACCCCAGTGTCAGTCGTGGCCAACATCCAGCCAGCTATCATATTCCCCAGCACCTAACCACACACTGGCCGCCAACACTGTGTCGCACAGCTGGCATACTTGGTGGTATGGGAGACTTACTGGTCCACCAGTGACAGACATGGTAACCTCTACTGGTCCACTCTGGGGGTACTACGCCTCTGGTACAACATTGGGACACTAGGCCTCTACTGGTCCAACACTGGGACACTAGGCCTCTGGTACAACATTGGGACACTAGGCCTCTACTGGTCCACCACTGGGACACTAGGCATCTACTGGCCCAACACTAACAGACATGTACCTCTCCTGGTCCAACACTGGCCCGACCACCTCCCACCTCCATGGCATAAGTGTATTACATCTCTCTGGATGCCCAATTTACGTGCAAATTAAACTATGTACCACACAAACACCATTAGTGAATAGTAATTCCCTTATCATTTATAGGTAACTGAATTACAGATCCCTCGTCGTCTACATGTCATTGCAACTCCTCGATAAGTTCCATGTAAGACAACATACATTTACATTGTGTCATTTCAATACAACACACATTTAGTGTTACCTTTCAGTACAACACACATTAACAGCGTTACATTTCAGGATAACATAGATTCACATTGTTACATCTCAAGACAACATACATTTACACTGTTACATTTCATCTCCTGAATTCTTGAATATATTCTGAAAACGTGTACGGTAAACAGTTGACATGAAAGATGATGACGTCACCAGTAACGTCATTTAAACCCAGGATGATCATGATCCCTTCCCGTGCCCTGCACCATCGCCCACACCAGGCTTCCATCAATCCTCTCTCCGGTCAAGACAAACACATTTACATTTATTTTTTTACATTTTTCATAGAGTAAAAACACAAGTATGGTGGTCGAGCTTTGTATAGAACAGTTTAGGTTTTACGGCAGACTGAGAGGGATGAGTGGGTTGATGTAGAGCCAAAGTTCAAGGTGACTGAGAGGGATGAGTGGGCTGGTGTAGAGTCAAGGTTTAAGGCGTACTGAGAGGGATGAGTGGGCTGGTGTAGAGCCAAGGTTTAAGGCGTACTGAGAGTGATGAGTGGGCTGGTGAAGAGCCAAAGTTAAGGCGTACTGAGAGGGATGAGTGGGCTGGTGTAGAGCTAAGGTTGAGGAAGTGTGGGGTGATATAAACGTGTATCAAAATCTCTGACGACAGTCTGAGAAGTCCTCCAGCTTGCTCCCTCACAGCTTGAGCATTCCTCCAGCTTGCTCCCTCACAGCTTGAGCATTCCTCCAGCTTGCTCCCTCACAGCTTGACCTCTCGTGACACAGAGGCGCAGGTGCGCTCCGCCGCCCGCACACCTGGCCAGGACGACGCCCCTCACCTGCGCGGACCGACCTCCCTGATGACGTAGGTGCTGCCGTGAAGAACCCCACCCAGGACCATGGGACCGAGTCCCACGACCCTGGGACGCAACGTCAGCATCCCGGGACAACGCTCATCAATGTCACAGCCTTAACACTAACCTCATAACACTGATGTGCCTCCTGCAGGCTCGGGTCCGCCCAGCCACCTCCGGAACCACCAGCTGGACTCGATTGCCTTCAACCGCCAAGCCATCGTGTGTGCTGAGCTCTGCCCTCTGATCTGACCCACAGTTTCATGTTCCTACATCATACATGAAGCGATGTGGCTCCTGGCTTCCTCCAGGATCACCTCCACGACCTTCTTGGCTTCCACACATACACAGTTCTCAAGCCCTTGGCTTCATCCAACAGATAAGAAGGTCACAGCATCGTTACTGTCCTATGTTCTTGACTTCCTCCAGGATTAGTCGCCAAGTTCTTGGATTTCACAATTGACCTCGAATGATTAAGGTAACCCACCTTGACCAACTGTGGCTGACCTGGAGGCTGACCTGGAGGCTGACCTGGAGGCTGACCTGGAGGCTGGCCGTCCAGTCATCTCGGTCGCGTTTCATCGACGGGAATAATCCAGCTTCTTCCTGGAATCACCTGACGCCTTCCCACGACGTGAGGAGACACGACCACTCTCCACACATCTTCAACTTGCGTCGTCCATCATCATCCACCAGTATCATTCCCCGGGAGCTTCATTCTGTATCATCTCTTGATCATATTTACATCATACATACCACACCCTCACCCACCTGCTGTGGCTGGACTCACCAACTCAACAACCCACAACATTCTTACCAAGACACAACGGAGCAGAGTACATGCAAAGTCCTGCTGCAGTACAAAACTTGGTTCGAACTGTGATACAGTGGTGTCCACGCTGTACTCCTCCCACTGCATGTGATACAGTGGTGGTCACGCTGTACTCCTCCCACTGCATGTGATACAGTGGTGGTCACGCTGTACTCCTCCCACTGCATGTGATACAGTGGTGTCCACGCTGTACTCCTCCCACTGCATATACTGATAACGAAGGTCCAGTGGCGGTAGCTCTGTAGCGCGTCATTACTTACACAATCACCCATTATCTTACCTACATAATCATAACGAAGGTCCAGTGGCGGTAGCTCTGTAGCGCGTCATTACTTACACAATCACCCATTATCTTACCTACATAATCACCGTTATCTTACCTACATAATCACCGTTATCTTACCTACATAATCACCGTTATCTTACCTACATAATCACCGTTATCTTACCTACATAATCACTGTTATCTTACCTACATAATCACTGTTATCTTACCTACATAATCACCGTTATCTTACCTACATAATCACCGTTATCTTATGGTTTACACACAAGCATAATAAAGGCAACGAATGAACGACATCATGAAATGATGTCAACACTTCATAACCGAATCTTGGGCAACCTGTACACAGACCACGTCAGGTGGTAACCATCCTACAGGTGGTAACCTACCCACAGACCACGTCAGCTGGTAACCTACCCACAGACCACGTCAGGTGGTAACCATCCTACAGGTGGTAACCTACCCACAGACCACGTCAGCTGGTAACCTACCCACAGACCATGTCAGGTGGCAACCATCCTACAGGTGGTAACCTACCCACAGACCACGTCAGCTGGTAACCTACCCACAGACCATGTCAGGTGGCAACCATCCTACAGGTGGTAACCTACCCACAGACCACGTCAGGTGGTAACCTACCCATAGACCACGTCAGGTGGTAACCTACCCACAGACCACGTCAGGTGGTAACCTACCCACAGACCACGTCAGGTGGTAACCTACCCATAGACCAAGTCAGGTGGTAAGCTACCCACAGACCACGTCAGCTGGTAACCTACCCACAGACCACGTCAAGTGGTAACCTACCCACAGACCACGTCAGGTGGTAACCTACCCATAGACCACGTCAAGTGGTAACCTACCCACAGACCACGTCAGGTGGTAACCTACCCACAGACCACGTCAGGTGGCAACCATCCTACAGGTGGTAACCTACCCACAGACCACGTCAGCTGGTAACCTACCCACAGACCACGTCAAGTGGTAACCTACCCACAGACCACGTCAGGTGGTAACCTACCCATAGACCACGTCAGCTGGTAACCTACCCACAGACCACGCTGGGTGGCAGTGCCTCGATCCCTTGCCACCACGATTGTATCGGAATGCACGTGACCTTCCTGCCACCAATATACAAATAAAGCTTAAAAGGTCAGTGCCTGAGCCGGCAGCCATCTTCCCACCTGCGTAAACAGTATCTTAAAGTCTGGCCAGTGACCCAGGGGTCGCGCTGAACGCTATATATCATAAACCCACATCTTGGTGTCCCGCAGGAACTATTCTTGGGACCGCTCATGTTCTGGATCTATGTCGATAACTTGCCACGGAGGAGGGTCCTGGATGGTCCCTGGTTATGTATGAATGTGGTTGCTGCTGGCGGCCTCACCAGGGTAATATGGAGAACACTGAACAATGATGCCCATAGAAGACGAGCCAGGCAAGCTGCCATTGCCTTTATGATAGATGGGTCATGTTATTCAACCAGGACTAATGCAGAGTGGTGATGGCGAGGACAAAAGAGTAACAAGGTCATTATTCGCTTCATGACGGAGATAACTACAGTACAGACGTTTGTGTGGGAAAGACTTGGGAGCTGGACACGGTGCCTCCAACTATCTATCACAACAAGATTTTAGAATTGTGAACATTGAAAACTGTACATTGATCCGCGTCTGAATTGTCTTCAAGTGAATGGGTGAGATATTCACACATCACTCACGGCGTATACCAGGCCCGTTATAACGCATCACTCACAGCGTATACCAGACCCGTTATAACGCATCACTCACAGCGTATACCAGACCCGTTATAAAGTATGCATCACCAGTGTGTTTATCCAGCTGAGATGACATTTCTATGGAAGGTCTACTGGTGGGGTTCGAGTCCAACATGAGAACTGTGGGAACGAGACATGAGTGATGTGATCTGTGTTGGTAACGTCGGCAAATATAACGTGAAGAACCAAACTTAGTTTGCTGAGGTAAATAGTTAAGATGAGGAAAGAACTAGGGTGTTCCGAGCAATGAGACAGAACACTTGAAATCTTATGGCGGGACTGAAACTTCTACCTTGTAATTCAGATAGTATTGTCTCTTAAAGAATTGACAGACCATAATGCCATGACACAATGAATCACAGTGGAGCCAAATAAAAGCCAACCACATGACCATGTTTGGAGTACATTAGTATTATCATTATTAATTATGAAGCAGCAGCATATCCTGCTTCCCTGGCAGATAACTTCCTCTGACAACACAATCTATTTTCCTGTCGTAGAAACCCCTTCTATTTTTTTTTTTTTTTATATATACTTTGTCGCTGTCTCCCGCGTTTGCGAGGTAGCGCAAGGAAACAGACGAAAGAAATGGCCCAACCCCCCCCCCCCCATACACATGTATATACATACGTCCACACACGCAAATATACATACCTACACAGCTTTCCATGGTTTACCCCAGACGCTTCACATGCCTTCTATATATATGTATATATATATATATATATATATATATATATATATATATATATATATATATATATATATATATAGGCTAAGCTAAAAAAACCTGAATCAAATACGAATATAACAATAGTGATATAGTGAGGCCATAATATTGACATGATATAAAACGAAAGACAAAAACATTTCAAAATCATCAAGTGTACTTTGTTCCAACTATCGTCCGCAATACTTTATGAAATCTGAGATGGCCGCTGGTAACACCTCACAGCCTCTCTACAAAACTACACAAATTCTACAGTGAAGTTGAAGCATTGTCTCTCCCGACCTGGGGACCAAAAGCTGTAGGGATTTCGATCGAGGCTGCGCTCCAAGCAGGAGCAGGATAATGATGGACTCCTTTGCAGCGAAAAAAGGCCTCGCCTGAGGTGACCTCTGTGATCCCTGTCAGATGGAGTCCGGTAACACTTAATATCTAATCTATCTATTTATCTATCTTTTTTCATATATGCTCGCCATTTCCCGCTTGAGCGAGGCAGCGACAAGAAAAGATGACTGAGGTTTAGAAAGAAAATTCCTCACTTGGCTCTTTGCTCTGTTCCTTCTCTTGGAAAGTAATACAGGAAGGGAAGATTTCCAGACACCCACACCCACCCCTCCTAGTCGCCTTCTACGACACGCAGAGAATACGTGGGCAGAATATATATATATATATATATATATATATATATATATATATATATATATATATTGGAAAGGATCACAATTTTGCGCGTGATCAAGATATTCCTATGAGTCCACGGGGACTCATTTTCATTTTCCCCGTGGACTCATAGGAATATATATATATATATATATATATATATATATATATATATATATATATATATATATATATATATATTTTTCTTTTCTTTCAAACTATTCGCCATTTCCCGCATTAGCGAGGTAGCGTTAAGAACAGAGGACTGGGCCTTTGAGGGAATACCCTCACCTGGCCCAATTCTCTGTTCCTTCTTTTGGAAAAAAAAAAAAAAAAATATATATATATATATATATATATATATATATATATATATATATATATATATATATATATATTTTTTTTTTTTATAATTTGTCGCTGTCTCCCGCGTTTGCGAGGTAGCGCAACGAAACACGAAAGAAATGGCCCAACCCCCCCCCATACACATGTATATACATACGTCCACACACGCAAATATACATACCTACACAGCTTTCCATGGTTTACCCCAGACGCTTCACATGCCTTGATTCAATCCACTGACAGCACGTCAACCCCGGTATACCACATCGCTCCAATTCACTCTATTCCTTGCCCTCCTTTCACCCTCCTGCATGTTCAGGCCCCGATCACACAAAATCTTTTTCACTCCATCTTTCCACCTCCAATTTGGTCTCCCTCTTCTCCTTGCTCCCTCCACCTCCGACACATATATCCTCTTGGTCAATCTTTCCTCACTCATCCTCTCCATGTGCCCAAACCACTTCAAAACACCCTCTTCTGCTCTCTCAACCACGCTCTTTTTATTTCCACACATCTCTCTTACCCTTACGTTACTCACTCGATCAAACCACCTCACACCACACATTGTCCTCAAACATCTCATTTCCAGCACATCCATCCTCCTGCGCACAACTCTATCCATAGCCCACGCCTCGCAACCATACAACATTGTTGGAACCACTATTCCTTCAAACATACCCATTTTTGCTTTCCGAGATAATGTTCTCGACTTCCACACATTCTTCAAGGCCCCCAGAATTTTCGCCCCCTCCCCCACCCTATGATCCACTTCCGCTTCCATGGTTCCATCCGCTGCCAGATCCACTCCCAGATATCTAAAACACTTCACTTCCTCCAGTTTTTCTCCATTCAAACTCACCTCCCAATTGACTTGACCCTCAACCCTACTGTACCTAATAACCTTGCTCTTATTCACATTTACTCTTAACTTTCTTCTTACACACACTTTACCAAACTCAGTCACCAGCTTCTGCAGTTTCTCACATGAATCAGCCACCAGCGCTGTATCATCAGCGAACAACAACTGACTCACTTCCCAAGCTCTCTCATCCCCAACAGACTTCATACTTGCCCCTCTTTCCAAAACTCTTGCATTTACCTCCCTAACAACCCCATCCATAAACAAATTAAACAACCATGGAGACATCACACACCCCTGCCGCAAACCTACATTCACTGAGAACCAATCACTTTCCTCTCTTCCTACACGTACACGTGCCTTACATCCTCGATAAAAACTTTTCACTGCTTCTAACAACTTTCCTCCCACACCATATATTCTTAATACCTTCCACAGAGCATCTCTCTCTCTCTCTCTCTATATATATATATATATACATTTTTTTTTTTGCTTTGTCGCTGTCTCCCGCGTTTGCGAGGTAGCGCAAGGAAACAGACGAAAGAAATGGCCCAACCCACCCCCATACACATGTATATACATACACGTCCACACACGCATATATACATACCTATACATCTCAATGTACACATATATATACACACACAGACACATACATATATACCCATGCACACAATTCACACTGTCTGCCTTTATTCATTCCCATCGCCACCTCGCCACACATGGAATACCATCCCCCTCCCCCCTCATGTGTGCGAGGTAGCGCTAGGAAAAGACAACAAAGGCCCCATTCGTTCACACTCAGTCTCTAGCTGTCATGCAATAATGCCTGAAACCACAGCTCTCTTTCCACATCCAGGCCCCACACAACTTTCCATGGTTTACCCCAGACGCTTCACATGCCCTGATTCAATCCACTGACAGCACGTCAACCCCGGTATACCACATCGATCCAATTCACTCTATTCCTTGCCCGCCTTTCACCCTATTGCATGTTCAGGCCCCGATCACTCAAAATCTTTTTCACTCCATCTTTCCACCTCCAATTTGGTCTCCCACTTCTCGTTCCCTCCACCTCCGACACATATATCCTCTTGGTCAATCTTTCCTCACTCATTCTCTCCATGTGCCCAAACCATTTCAAAACACCCTCTTCTGCTCTCTCAACCACGCTCTTTTTATTTCCACACATCTTTCTTACCCTTACGTTACTTACTCGATCAAACCACCTCACACCACACATTGTCCTCAAACATCTCATTTCCAGCACATCCATCCTCCTGCGCACAGCTCTATCCATAGCCCACGCCTCGCAACCATACAACATTGTTGGAACCACTATTCCTTCAAACATACCCATTTTTGCTTTCCGAGATAATGTATATGATGTATATATATATATATATATATATATATATATATATATATATATATGCATAAAACCAAGAGGAAAATTAAACACGATGTAATGATCACATCGTCAGAGGAGATACAAGAATAAGATAGAAGACGTAGAACAGTCAGTTGATACACAAGGGAAGAGACGTAGCTAAGACGTCATTGGTAAACAAGCGTTACGGGATGATGGTGTTCAGGTCTGGCATTATGACTGTCGTAAGATTTGTATGATGTGGACAGGAAAGGAACTGTTTACCAATTTTCCTTCCCTCCCCGTGACACACAAACGGGAATCCTGAGGATGAGAATCGATGAGCGCTTCAGCATCCCACTATCTAGCGTTCATCGCTCGCATTCAGGTCCCCTGCTGCATCTCAGTCAGGATATGATGAGAAATGTCAGGAATTGTGGTAAACATGTTTGTCTAGACCCAGCCTCACTGTCCACTAGTCTGTCTCGCGTCCTCTCCATAATTCTTCCCGTGATTGTGACCGTCCCGGGACCCCGTCTTCTTCCCCATGATTGTGACCGTCCCGGGACCCCGTCTTCTTCCCCGTGATTGTGACCGTCCCGGGACCCCGTCTTCCGTCTTCTTCCCCGTGAATGTGACCGTCCCGGGACCCCGTCTTCTTCCCTGCGTCTGTGACCATCCAAGGACACCGTCTTCTTTCCTGACCGTAACCGTACCGAGACCTCGTTTTCTTCCCCGTGTGTGTGACCATCCCGGGAACCCATCTTCTTCCCGGTTTCTGTGAGCGTCCCGGGACCTCGTCTTCTTCCCCGTGCGTGCGACTGTCCCGGGACCCTGTCCTGGCTCCGTCCACCCCACTGCCTTGACCTCCAGCGAACATGAGTAATACACGAGCACTGTAGGACGTGAGAATCTGTGTCACTAGTGTGACACAGACTCGCTGGGGCCACACCATCCCCCACCCCCACCCATCTTCCGTACAACGAAGTATGACGTAACACGTACGTATAATGAATGACGTTGCAGTGTGTGGTCAAAGAAAAAAAGAATTAGACGTGTCTTTCGAAGAAATATATTTACTCTATCTGATCGAGTCTGTTTATTTCTGTGGATGGTCTGTGCAACAGAGCGTCTGTTACACGAGCAGTACTGGGTCTGACCAGACAGACACACAGGCCTACCACAGTACCACAGACCTGCTACAGTACCACAGACCTGCTACAGTACCACAGACCTGCTACAGTACAACAGACCTGCTACAGTACAACAGACCTGCTACAGCACCACAGGCCTACCACAGCACCACAGACCTGCTACAGTACCGCAGACCTGCTACAGGACCACAGACCTGCTACAGTACAACAGACCTGCTACAGTACCACAGGCCTACCACAGCACCACAGACGTGCTACAGTACCACAGACCTGCTACAGGACCACAGACCTGCTACAGTACAACAGACCTGCTACAGTACCACAGGCCTACCACAGCACCACAGACGTGCTACAGTACCGCAGACCTGCTACAGCACCACAGACCTGCTACATTACTACAGGCCTACCACAGCACCACAGACCCGCTAAGTACCACAGACCTGCTACAGTATCACAGACCTGCTACAGTACCACAGACCCGCTAAGTACCACAGACCTGCTACAGTATCACAGACCTGCTACAGTACCACAGACCTGCTACAGTATCACAGACCTGCTACAGTGCCACAGGCCTACCACAGCACCAGAGACGTGCTACAGTATCACAGACCTGCTACAGTATCACAGACCTGCTACAGTACCACAGACCTGCTACAGTATCACAGACCTGCTACAGTGCCACAGGCCTACCACAGCACCAGAGACGTGCTACAGTATCACAGACCTGCTACAGTACCACAGACCTGCTACAGTACCACAGGCCTACCACAGCACCACAGACGTGCTACAGTATCACAGACGTGCTACAGTACCACAGACCTGCTACAGTACCACAGACCTGCTACAGTACCACAGGCCTACCACACCACCACAGACGTGCTACAGTACCACAGACCTGCTACAGGACCACAGACCTGCTACAGTACCACAGACCTGCTACAGTACAACAGACCTGCTACAGTACCACAGACCTGCTACAGTACCACAGCACCACAGACGTGCTACAGTATCACAGACCTGCTACAGGACCACAGACCTGCTACAGGACCACAGACCTGCTACAGTACCACAGACCTGCTACAGTACCACAGACCTGCTACATTACTACAGACCTGCCACAGCACCACAGACGTGCTACACTTCCTGTTATACAGTAACGCCCTTGACCTGCCAACACAGTGGTCTGCCACCGTGCCCTTGATTTCCTCCGGCCTTGAGAAAGTCCTTGACCTCTTGGCCGAGTAAGAGCAGCCACTTCCTGCCTGCCAGAGCAGCCTTGACCTGGGTCAGGCAGCGCCCTTGGCCTACCACCGACCTCCCCTGGCCTGCCGCTGCGTAGTGCTGGTTGCCTGCAGACTTCACGTCCTAGAGAATGAAAGTGGGCGGCCCGGGAAGCAGGACATGTCCCAGCCTGACCCTCCTCCTGATCCCAGCGCAGATACCATCTCCCTCCCTCCCTGCTCCCATTTTTCTTGGTTTGTTTAATCCCACTGGATCTGATCCCAGGGCGGGGTATGCCCGCTTATCACGTGTTTACCCGTCACAGTTACGGTCCTGTGACGCGTGTTTACGAACTTACGTAAACACAAAGTGTAAAAGACCATAAGAGAGAGAGAGAGAGAGAGAGAGAGAGAGAGAGAGAGAGAGAGAGAGAGAGAGAGAGAGAGAGAGAGAGGTGGGGTGGGGTGGAATGGGGTTGGGGGATGAGTGTATGTGTTGGGGTATTTCACATGTTGACCTCGTCTGTTTCTCCAGTCAGGCTTCCCCACCAGGCCGCTGCCCCAGACGACGGCCGTGAGAGAGAGAGAGAGAGAGAGAGAGAGAGAGAGAGAGAGAGAGAGAGAGAGAGAGAGAGAGAGAGAGAGAGAGAGAGAGAGAGAGAGAAACGTAAAAAAATACATTAATCAGAGACTAAAAAAATCTTTAATGATAATAATTTTCATTCTAGTGGTAGGAAGTGTCAGCGAACTGTAGCGGAAGATTACACACACATATGTCCATCTTGCACGAAGAATTCCCAAGCTGGTCATGACACATCTGCAGTCCAGCTGGTCCAAAGCAGCTAGTCATGACATACAGGCAGTCCAGCTGGTCCAGCAGACAATCATCTTCATTACGAACACACAACGTAATGATCGAATGCGCTGAGACGACCCCCAATAATGAGGCCCACTATACTACTCAAGTGCCTATATAAGATGATGAGTGTATGGGCCATAGTGAGGTTCAGTCATGTACACTACGCACTGTGTGTGTGTGTGTGTGTGTGTGTGTGTGTGTGTGTGTGTGTGTGTGTGATAAAGGGCGTAAACTAGCGTTAAGAAAAACGTCCAGGACAACACACGAGGACCTGACAGTGAGTGACGTAGGACGTACGTTGGGGACAATGACGAAACGACGGTAACAATGCAGACCAGACGACAGTCAGGCGCACTGGGAGAGGACAGGATCCGCCAGGGGGGCACTGGAGTCACCTGGTGGCAAGGCAGGTCATTAAATCCTTTTAGTTGTTCGGTGACGCATCGAGTGTCGCACGCAGGGCAGGGCAGCCGTGAGAACGACCACAAGTTTGGTACTATACTGAAGGAAGTCTTCGGGAAAGAGACGGGAAACAGAAAGCTGGGAATAAGGATGAAGTATAGTTGGCTGAGCGAGACACCAAGAGACGAGATCTCACTAGGCATCGTCCAGATCACGAGACATCAGCTGGATCGATCTCTATCACACACGAGACTTGGTCAGCATGAAGCCAGAGACTGACTCCAGCATGATGGGACGATCTGCCGAGCAGCAGGTGTGGCCTGATGTGGTCTGCGTTACTAGACCACATCAGGCAGGACTGTGGGACAGTGTGTGGGAGGAAACACCAAGTTACATAAGACGTGAACATTTCGGCAGTTGTAAGATATTATACAATTTTCTTTATACAAACACAATATCCCATTGTCCTCCCCCTGAGGCTGACGGTAACTGGACACATATAATCCATCTCGTATATTTCATCATTTCTGACATACAGCTGCAGGTAACTCCTCCTCCACACTAACTAACAGGCACTACTTCAACACAATACTTCTTACAAAAAAATATATCAAAAGAAAATTAAGAATAAAGTCCAGAAAAGAATTGAGGAAGAAAGACGAAGAATATAAAAAAAACCTTAGCACGAAAGCAATACAACAAAAAACGATATAAATTCTACACGGAAGATAAATAAACAAAAATGATCTTGAATTCAAATATCTTTGTGGTGATAGTAATGCAGACGAGCTACAATGATCTGAGAACACACTACTGGAGGAAGCCAACCTGCACGTGGATATAGCCAAGCGTTACACAGTAACAGAAAAAAAGACATAATGTCAGTGTTGTCACGGGCAACGCGTTACACTCGCTGAACAAGCCTGAGCGCAGGGAGGTACACAAACATGAATGAGTAACATGCAAGTTGAAGCGATGGACTGACGACCTTACGTGAGCAGTACACAAACACAAGCACAACACAGGGAAGGTCAGGGGTCAGTAGTGGCGGAGGACATGCAGGAGAATCGTGGTCGTAACAAGAAGTACCGCTACTCATCTGCCCTTCCACACAGCACATCTGAGGCAAACACTGACTGATAATGTCTTGTGCGTCTCCTCTGGTAATGTTCCAGGCAGACCCGAGGCTTCTCACGGAGGCAATGAAGGAACAAGGAAGATGGAGATGAAAGACCAAAGTTAGCCATATTCAGACGTGGAAAAAATCTCAAACTTGGCGACTTGGTACACACAACCAATTTGTCCCAAAAGATGACAGAAGCCACTGAGGTAAGAAGTGACGCTGGGCCACGACAGTCGTATACCTGAAACATATAACTGATGCTCCTCGAGGGGACATCACTTCAGATGAAGTACATAATGAATCCAGTAGTCTCAGAACGAACATAAATCATGATAGAGAGCAGGCAGGGAATCCACAGACAACTGAAGATCTACTTAAAGACGATAGACTGATGACTAAATTCGAGGACCGTAGGGTAGACCATCATGTTACCAGATATTACTTAACTTGCAGAGAAGATGTAGCGAGGTGGACATCACAGAGAACGATGATGAGAGGATGAGCTGAGAGACAACAGAACACAGACACAACTTACAAGAAATGTTCGACATACGAAAAGCAGAAGCAGACATAACAAAAACGTGAGGACAGGGCAAGAATGAAGGAACCAAAGAATTATTAATCATATATATATATATATATATATATATATATATATATATATATATATATATATATATATATATATATATATATAATAGGTTATCGCCTAAAACTGAAACATATGAGAAACTTGAGAGCAGACATTCTTCCCCCAGACGGGTGGACATGTGATCAGTTCATCACAAAACCTCAGCGTCGTGAACTTCGATGATCCTGAAGTTCTGAAGTTACTGGACTGAATGAACCTGAAACTTTAGGTGGCATTAAGGCACACAAGGGACATGTGCCAGACACAAGCGTCACACACCAGATGGCATCGTACCATTTGTCCTCAAGCAGTGTGGAGAGAACCTCTCTAGCAGCCTGGCTGGGGGAGCAGTTTAACATCTCTCTCCAAGACTTTAGTTAATTAGCCTCACTGCTTTAAGCAGCAGGCCGCATGGTATGGCCTGGCCAACACATTACACACACTTAACAAACGTGAGTGTATATGGTTATATAAATACACTAAAGGTGAACATAAGGCAAGTTATAGGCTGAGAGGTTCATGTATTCAACACAGATACAAGCAAAATACAGGGCAGGTCTGTATCTATATACGTAAGTATATATGAAGCGTAGAGCGAGTTATACGTCATGTCACATAGGCAGGTTAAGGGCCCATATATTTCGTACAGACATATCCACATATGACCTGAGTCAGTGTTGTCTACAGAGATGGGAGCCATGTATTTCTTCAGCATTATACATGATGCCATGATAGATGTACCAGCTCGTTGGAAGTACACTGACAACTCTGGTGGCAGGACTGACAACATCTCCCCCGACTACATAGCCTTCCACAAAACCTTATGAACCTTTAGATCTGGACCACAGCCATCTAAGGCTCCATCAACCAAACCAAGACCATAATTACATGCACATCATTTTCGCCTGCAGTCGCTGCCCACCCCGTGTTGTCTCACTGTGACCCATCTGCCTCCAGGTCGTTGTTGTTGATTCCATCATGCTCCTCGCTGACACACTGGATGATGCTCTGAGCAGCACGGAACACGTCACTACCATCATCAAATCCTCCAGGTATCATCGTCCGTACACGTAAGACAGCCGGATGGTCTACTTACTCACCTCTGATTGTTCTCACACTCACGTGCGCCTCCGTCACCGGGTCTTCCTCCCTCTCCTCTCAAGAAAGGGAAAGAAAATGTGTGGGAAAAGACATGGAAGATTACTGGTGGTCAATCGTACATCACACATCTCTCCAGCCGACACCACTCCCGCCACTGTCACCTCCTACCACCATGAGATCCCTCGTCCCCCATGGTGTAGTTCCGCACAACAACCACATCAAACACAACCTAGTTCGTGCTGTCTATATCAATAACAACCCCATCCCAACCACTAACAATATTATAAATAAACTCAAACACTAATAGGAAACTATTTATGACATCTTCACTCCTTATGACACCAATGTTTTCATTGTATGTATTCAGTAGGTTTTCAGCCTTTAGCTACATTCATTTATTCCATGAATCATTAATAATAATAATAATAATAATAATAATAATAATAATAATAATAATAATAATAATAATTAATGATAATAATGATAATGATAATAAAAATAACAATCATAGTTATCATTATCATTATTATTATTATTATTATTATTATTATTATTATTATTATCATTATACGATCAAGAAACAGTACGAGGCTGAGGTCCTAATTGTATTCAGTACAAAGACATTTCCTGTGGATTCTCTCACATGTAACCAACTCCAAGAGGACAATGTTCTATAGGGACGAGGGAGACTCAGTGTAATTCCCTTCTCATGAACGATCATTTCTTTGGACGTCAACAAGAAAACAGCACACACAACACAAGAGATGGGCGGGTATTTACGAAATGCCATTTGGCCTTTTATATCGTCATCACAACTCAGAATGATAGACTTACAGGCCACTTTCCAGTGGTGATATCTTCCATAATCTGGAAGCTACACTAAGAGAGAAAACGAATGTCATAAGAACATTTTCGAACTGGACGAAAGTAAAGTATGAGATACCTCAAGGCTCAGTGTTGGCACCACTACTATTCACGAACTGTGTAAATGACCTGCTTGAAGAAATCAACCATACTCTAATGGAACTAAAATTACCGATGACGTACGGAGTGACAGATAATGTAATATGGTGCACACAAACTTAAATAAATTGCAGCAATTGTCAAACAAACGATTGATAAAATCAAACTAGACCTTATGTTTTAAAGACAGGAAACGGCCAGACCATATGTTTTCAAGATAGGTTACGGCCAGACCAGATCATGTCTAACTTACTGACTGACACAAACGAATCAATCCGCGGCAGAGACCTTGGAACTGACACTACACGGAACTTATCACCAGAAAATCACACGAGAAGGATCGTGTAAGAAGGAAATTTAAAATTTGGTCAATGTCAAATCTTCGTCTCCAGGCCGGGGTCACCGAGACGATTAGGAAGAAACATACGACACATCTTTGACCCAAACTAGAATTTGCCTTGCAAGTTTACGTCCTCGCTTGAGGACAGACAATGAGCTGCTGGAGAAGATCCAGAGGAATGCAGCAGAGATGGCGCCAGATTCATGTGAAACATTAAGGAAATATTTAGCAAAGAGTCTACATCGTATGATTCCAAAACTAGAATATAATTCTTAAGTTTAGTATCAGCTCTAAATGTAGCGAAGACACAGAAACACAGAGAAGGGCAACAAAGATGACACCAGAATTAGAGGCAGCTGGGTCACAGTGAGGCATTAAATGCCACAAATGTTTCCACTAAGGAAGAAGGAAGAAAAAGGGGTGACGATCACAACTTTTAATATCTTACAGCAGTTTGATAATGTTATCAGGAAATACATCTTCGAAAGGCAGGAGACAGATCACCCAGGGGCCACTATTTGACAGTAAGCGTAAACACTGTTAAGTATAAGTACTGGACACTGAAATAAACTAAGTGATGAAATAGTTAAGTATAAGTACTGGACACTGGAATAAACTAAGTGATGAAATAGTTAAGTATAAGTACTGGACACTGAAATAAACTAAGTGATGAAATAGTTAAGTATAAGTAAAGTACTGGACACTGAAATAAACTAAGTGATGAAATAGTTAAGTATAAGTAAAGTACTGGACACTAGAATAAACTAAGTGATGAAATAGTTAAGTATAAGTAAAGTACTGGACACTAGAATAAACTAAGTGATGAAATAGTTAAGTATAAGTAAAGTACTGGACACTGCAATAAACTAAGTGATGAAATAGTGAACGTGAACAACATACAGAAATCTAAAAAGTTGTGTGAAAGAAATGAAATTTCAAGAGATGGGGCCTCATAAGTGTAGAACTTCTCGTGCAATACACATAATTACACACACACACACACACACACACACACACACACACACACACACACACACACATGTATATTTGTACAACAAAGCCAAAATACATCAAATATAATCTCATTCAGTTTGACTTGGGTCTCAAGTCTTCATAAGACTGTTTTACCTTTGCTGTCTGAACCATCCTACAAGCAGCCATCAACTCCAGAAAAAAAAAAAAATAAAGCTCCCTCGTCTTTACCCCATAACAACCTACACTACAGATCTTGCCTCCCCTGTCACACTGGACGTACATGAAACATATACACATTGAGACGACCCGACACAACACATTATAACCCTCCTTACAACCCAGTGGTAAACTCCACTCCATCATAGAGACACCCATCTGTAATCACACTCCCCCAGACATGAACCAGTTATATTTTCTCGTGTGCTTTCTGGACACTATCCTTCTCCCTAACATTACAAACATCGTTTCAACATATCATAGGACCTCTCATGCCCAACATACAACATCCACAAGAAAGAAACTGAGCAATTACTTCATAATTGCCCTGCCTCCACCCAGCAAAGATACAAACACATTATTATCAAATTTTTTGACGCTTGGGCCCGCCCTCTACAGCTTCAGGTTTCTTCATTCATTAATTTCTAGATATTTTTTTAGCTGTCGTTGTCAGATGTCCGTGGCGGCGGCCGTGACCCAGGAGGACCCACGGACATGGCACATACACTGCCAAGTACATAACAAGGACTCTACCAAGTGCATAACAAGGACACAACCTGGTACATAAGTACAATACTAAGCACATAACAAGGAGACTACCAGGTACTTAAGTACACAACCAAGTACATAACGAGGACGCTACCAGATACATAAGCACACTAGCAAGTACATAAGAGCATTACCAAGTACGTAACAAGGACGAGAGGAGACATGTGCTGACCAGCAGCCAACACCAAGCATGTCAACATTACAATTAACTTCTGTCATTTGTAAACCAAATGTTCAGTTTACATTGAGCAGTTCTACCTCAGGCAGGCAGGCGGAGAAAGGTGTTTACTTCACGACCTCTGATAAGGCGCCACGGAAAGAGAGTCAAGTGAGCGATAACTCACACAGTCGAGGAAAGAGACGCGAGTGTAATGTGAGGAGGAAGCGACCAACGAACACGCTCCTCCCCGACGCCCAGCGGACCCCCGTCATGATCCCGTCATGACGCACTGACGCCCTCGCCAGAAACGTCAACAAAGACGGAGCGCTACGCGTCCTGGCTGACCACCACCACCACCACAGCTCTGACCTCCACCACATCCGCATGTCAATAACGTACCACATCTCTGCCTGCCACCACTGCCCGCCCGCTGGCGTGTCCTGGGCAGCGACGGACGTTCCCGTATCGTCATGATCGACACAGATGGTGCAGGAGACATCGTCAGAGCTTACGATCTCTGTGAGGCTTCCTGAAGGAGGCTCCGGGACGTCGTCAGGCAGGCTGGGATACGCCCTTGTTTACTTGGCTTCCTGCAGGAACTGGGTCACCGGGTCCTTCCTGCCTGACGCACGACCACACCACCCACCCACCCACCCACCCACCTGACCTCAACACTACCAACACATCGGCTCAAACTGCTCGCGTTCACATGTTACCTACTGTGACGCTGAGGTTACCTACTGTGACGCTGAGGTTACCTACTGTGACGCTGAGGGTACCTACTGTGACGCTGAGGGTACCAACTGTGACGCTGAGGGTACCTACTGTGACGCTGAGGGTACCTACTGTGACGCTGAGGTTACCTACTGTGACGCTGAGGTTACCTACTGTGACGCTGAGGGTACCTACTGTGACGCTGAGGGTACCTACTGTGACGCTGAGGGTACCTACTGTGACGCTGAGGTTACCTACTGTGACGCTGAGGGTACCTACTGTGACGCTGAGGTTACCTACTGTGACGCTGAGGGTACCTACTGTGACGCTGAGGGTACCTACTGTGACGCTGAGGTTACCTACTGTGACGCTGAGGGTACCTACTGTGACGCTGAGGGTACCTACTGTGACGCTGAGGTTACCTACTGTGACGCTGAGGGTACCTACTGTGACGCTGAGGGTACCTACTGTGACACTGAGGGTACCTACTGTGACGCTGAGGTTACCTACTGTGACGCTGAGGGTACCTACTGTGACGCTGAGGTTACCTACTGTGACACTGAGGGTACCTACTGTGACGCTGAGGGTACCTACTGTGACGCTGAGGGTACCTACTGTGACGCTGAGGTTACCTACTGTGACGCTGAGGGTACCTACTGTGACACTCAGGGTACCTACTGTGACGCTGAGGGTACCTACTGTGACGCTGAGGGTACCTACTGTGACGCTGAGGTTACCTACTGTGACGCTGAGGGTACCTACTGTGACACTGAGGGTACCTACTGTGACGCTAAGGGTACCTACTGTGACGCTGAGGTTACCTACTGTGACGCTAAGGGTACCAACTGTGACGCTGAGGGTACCTACTGTGACGCTGAGGTTACCTACTGTGACACTGAGGGTACCTACTGTGACGCTGAGGGTACCTACTGTGACGCTGAGGGTACCTACTGTGACGCTGAGGTTACCTACTGTGACGCTGAGGTTACCTACTGTGACACTGAGGGTACCTACTGTGACGCTGAGGGTACCTACTGTGAGGCTGAGGGTACCTACTGTGACGCTGAGGTTACCTACTGTGACACTGAGGGTACCTACTGTGACACTGAGGGTACCTACTGTGACGCTGAGGGTACCTACTGTGACGCTGAGGTTACCTACTGTGACGCTGAGGGTACCTACTGTGACACTCAGGGTACCTACTGTGACGCTGAGGTTACCTACTGTGACGCTGAGGGTACCTACTGTGACGCTGAGGGTACCTACTGTGACGCTGAGGGTACCTACTGTGACACTCAGGGTACCTACTGTGACGCTGAGGGTACCTACTGTGACGCTGAGGGTACCTACTGGGATACTAAATGTACTTACTGTGGCACTGAAAACTGCTGCAGTGTTGGTGGTGGAGGCGGGAGTGTGGTAGTGGTGGAGGCGTGGGTGCGTGGTGGTGGAGGCGGGGTTGTGATGGTGGTGGAGGCGGGGTTGTGATGGTGGTGGAGGCGGGGGTGTGGTGGTGGAGACAGGAGTGTGTACATATATATGAGACAGCGAGCTACCAGAAGATCTGATGGGTTATGAGTCGACCGCACTGGTTCGATTCCTAGTTGCGGAGGTCGGTCCACAATCAACCCAGCTGTTCATCCACCCTAAGGTGTTGGTCGACATACTAGGTACCTGGCTCAGGCTAAGGTAAATATATATATATATATATATATATATATATATATATATATATATATATATATATATATATATATATATATATATATATATATATATTTTTTTTTTTTTTTTTTTTATTTTTTTTTTTGCCGCTGTCTCCCACGTTTGCGAGGTAGCGCAAGGAAACAGACGAAAGAAATGGCCCAAACCACTCCCATACACATGTATATACAAACGTTCACACACGCAAATATACATACCTACACAGATTTCCATGGTTTACCCCAGACGCTTCACATGCCCCGATTCAATCCACTGACAGCACGTCAACCCCGCTATACCACATCGATCCAATTCACTCTATTCCTTGCCCTCCTTTCACCCTCCTGCATGTTCAGGCCCCGATCACACAAAATCTTTTTCACTCCATCTTTCCACCTCCAATTTGGTCTCCCATTCTCCTCGTTCCCTCCACCTCCGACACATATATCCTCTTGGTCAATCTTTCCTCACTCATTCTCTCCATGTGCCCAAACCATTTCAAAACACCCTCTTCTGCTCTCTCAACCACGCTCTTTTTATTTCCACACATCTCTCTTACCCTTACGTTACTTACTCGATCAAACCACCTCACACCACACATTGTCCTCAAACATCTCATTTCCAGCACATCCATCCTCCTGCGCACAACTCTATCCATAGCCCACGCCTCGCAACCATACAACATTGTTGGAACCACTATTCCTTCAAACATACCCATTTTTGCTTTCCGAGACAATGTTCTCGACTTCCACACATTCTTCAAGGCTCCCAGGATTTTCGCTTCCTCCCCCACCCTATGATCCACTTCCGCTTCCATGGTTCCATCCGCTGCCAGATCCACTCCCAGATATCTAAAACACTTTACTTCCTCTAGTTTTTCTCCATTCAAACTTACCTCCCAATTGACTCAACCCTACTGTACCTAATTACCTTGCTCTTATTCACATTTACTCTTAACTTTCTTCTTTCACACACTTTACCAAACTCAGTCACCAGCTTCTGCAGTTTCTCACATGAATCAGCTACCAGCGCTGTATCATATATATATATATATATATATATATATATATATATATATATATATATATATATATATATATATATATATATGCATGTATACATATCTAATCATATATCGTTAATGGGGTGGCCATGATTAGGGCCTCAGTTACCCGTGCTGTCTCAGATAATACAAACAAAAAATAATAAGGTTATCTGCAGGAGTAGTGTAGTGCAGTGTAGGGTGGTGTAATGTAGTATAGTGCAGGGTTGTGTATTGTTGTGTAGTGTAGTGTAGTCACATGCTAATAATGATGGATGGAGACACAACAAGCAAGCCTTCTTTCCACCATCAGCTCACGTACCATCGTCCACGACGATCCATATGAATGATGACCATGTAACACAGACACACGACACCATCATCCATACATCTCTTATGACACCAGGAATGGACACTAGGTCTTACCTCAGCAGCAAGATACATTCTGCAAGGGTCAGTATCTCTCGTGTCTCTCTGCTCTGGTCAGTGAAACATTGTGGCATAATGTTATTCTCCAACAAGCGTACTCACTTACAGTCAACATCATCAGAGTAACTATCTGGCTGTCATTACACAATAATGATGGTTGTCATCTTAACATCTGAATGTAGGGTATGTTAGTGCTCCTAAAACCTGTCTTTGAAGACATTTGTGTCTGTTTGCTAACTGTATTTCCCACTGAAGTTTACCGACTTACATCTGGTCACAATCTCTCAGTAACTGAGGAAATTATCGTGAGTTGTAACTACGGAAATTATTACATCATTTCTTCAGAGTTTCAATCATATACGAGGAAATAATTCTACAATCTCGGAGTCTGTCTTCGTCTGGTGTATTTCTGAATGATGAAATATCTTTGTTCTTCTTCGTTATATTGATTGTGGCTTATTTTAGTCAGTGAAAAAGTTTGCTGTCCACAAATGAGTACCATGATGTATACCAGAGAACTAGGAACTGTATATACCCTTCATCATTTATACATCATCAATAGCAACGAACATTTTGTTTTAGTATAAGTAGATACGCATTACTTTGCGTAGTCTTGGTCATGACCCATTCTCATATCAAGGTCTTATATCGTCTTGTAATAATGACTTATCAAACATCTTACGTTGGTCTCAGGTATATTCTCAACATTATAATGGACTATGTTTCACTTCATCAAAGTCCCACCCGTCACGTTTCTAACAACTTTATCAATCTCTGTAAATCTCAATGATTCATTAAGTAATCTTCCTTCACTTATGAATCATTAAGTAATCCTCCTACACTTATAAATCATTAAGTAATCCTTCTTCACCTGTGGTTTGTATCGTAATATCGCATCATTGGTAATTACTGAGATTTTACAGGTGAGATGTGTGGCCAGCTGGGTGGGTGATGGTAGAGTTGTGTGGCCAGCTGGGTGGGTGATGGTAGAGATGTGTGGCCAGCTGGGTGGGTGATGGTAGAGGTGTATGGCCAGCTGGGGTGGTGGTAGAGGTGTGTGGCCAGCTGGATGGGTGATGGTAGAGGTGTATGGCCAGCCGGGTGGGTGATGGTAGAGGTGTGTGGCCAGCTGGATGGGTGATGGTAGAGGTGTATGGCCAGCCGGGTGGGTGATGGTAGAGGTGTGTGGCCAGCTGGATGGGTGATGGTAGAGGCGTGTGGCCAGCTGGGTGGGTGATGGTAGAGGTGTGTGGCCAGCTGGATGGGTGATGGTAGAGGTGTATGGCCAGCCGGGTGGGTGATGGTAGAGGTGTGTGGCCAGCTGGATGGGTGATGGTAGAGGTGTGTGGCCAGCTGGGTGGGTGGCGGTAGAGGCGTGTGGCCAGCTGGGTGGGTGATGGTAGAGGTGTGTGGCCAGCTGGGTGGGTGATGGTAGAGGTGTGTGGCCAGCTGGGTGGGTGATGGTAGAGGTGTGTGGCCAGCTGGATGGGTGATGGAAGAGGTGTGTGGCCAGCTGGGTGGGTGGCGGTAGAGGTGTGTGGCCAGCTGGGTGGGTGATGGTAGAGGTGTGTGGCCAGCTGGGTGGGTGATGGTAGAGGTGTGTGGCCAGCTGGATGTGTGATGGTAGAGGTGTGTGGCCAGCTGGGTGGGTGATGGTAGAGGTGTGTGGCCAGCTGGATGGGTGATGGAAGAGGTGTGTGGCCAGCTGGATGGGTGATGGAAGAGGTGTGTGGCTAGCTGGATGGGTGATGGAAGAGGTGTGTGGCCAGCTGGATGGGTGATGGTAGAGGTGTGTGGCCAGCTAGGTGGGTGATGGTAGAGGTGTGTGGCCAGCTGGGTGGGTGATGGTAGGGGTGTGTGGCCAGCTGGATGGGTGATGGTAGAGGTGTGTGGCTAGCTGGATGGTGAAGGCAGAAGTGTGTGGTGGTGATGGTGAAGGCAGGAGTGTGTGGTGGTGATGGTGAAGGCAGGAGTGTGTGGTGGTGATGGTGAAGGCAGAAGTGTGTGGTGGTGATGGTGAAGGCAGGAGTGTGTGGTGGTGATGGTGGAGATAGGAGTGTGTGGTGGTGATGGTGAAGACAGGAGTGTGTGGTGGTGATGGTGAAGACAGGAGTGTGTGGTGGAGATGGTGAAGGCAGGAGTGTGTGGTGGTGATGGTGAAGGCAGGAGTGTGTGGTGGTGATGGTGAAGGCAGAAGTGTGTGGTGGTGATGGTGAAGGCAGGAGTGTGTGGTGGTGATGGTGGAGATAGGAGTGTGTGGTGGTGATGGTGAAGACAGGAGTGTGTGGTGGTGATGGTGAAGACAGGAGTGTGTGGTGGAGATGGTGAAGGCAGGAGTGTGTGGTGGTGATGGTGAAGGCAGGACTGTGTGGTGGTGATGGTGAAGGCAGGAGTGTGTGGTGGTGATGGTGAAGGCAGGAGTGTGTGGTGGTGATGGTGAAGGCAGGAGTGTGTGGTGGTGATGGTGAAGGCAGGAGTGTGTGGTGGTGATGGTGGTGACAGGAATATGCAATGTTGGGGGTGGAGATAGTAGTGTGCGGTGGTGGTGGTGTTGGAGAGAGAAACATGAGCGCGTAACACACACACACACACACGAGAGGTCAGCCTGGGTTAGTCACTGGTTCAGCCTCGACCTCAAACAACAATGTCACTAAGCCGGGGTTCAAGGTCGTCTGTAACCCCCCCCCCCCCCCAGTATTTATGCCTGGTGACGTCAGTGAAGGCTAGTTTGCCCTAACTACCGTCGTTCAACAGGCTGTAGATCATTCACTCACTCGTGTCACAAGTGCCCTAACTACCCCCACTTGTTATCTGTCATCACCGCTTGGTTATCATATATATGTGGGTTTCTACATGTTATCTTTCTGACAGTCTCATTGTAACTCTCAGCTTTACATATGATATCATCGTGATCTGGGGCACCATACTTGGAGATGTACAAAGAAGAGCAACAAAGATAATTCCCCAGTTAAGAAAGATGAGAGAGAGAGAGAGAGAGAGAGAGAGAGAGAGAGAGAGAGAGAGAGAGAGAGAGAGAGAGAGAGAGAGAGAGAGAGAGAGAGAGAGAGAGATAACAGGTCATTAATTTGTCCACCACGAAAGAAAGAAAAGAGTTAAGGGAGACTTGTTCACAAACTTTGAATGCCTAAACCAGTGTGGTGACGTCAGTGTAGAAGGATGGTTGGGTCACAGTGAGTGAGGAAGCTGTACATGTGGACAACAAACAAAAGTTTAAGATTTTTAAGAAAGTTTTGTTGATAAGCAGATCAAGTTCTAGAGATGGGACCTCATAAGTGAACATCTTTCCCGCACGTGTAAGAAATCGTGAATTCCATACTGCAGGGAAATATAGACAACACAGAAGCTATGCAGCATCTATGAATTATAAGATCTAATAATGAGATTAATATAATCGAAAAAAAAAGGAATTGTACTGAGGTATGGGAGAGACTGAACAAATGAATACAGGATCGGATCCCTCAACTTTCCTGAGGACCTCCTCACTCACGGAACAAATAATAATAAGGAAGGATTTACAGGACAGGCTTGTAAAAGCAGCCAAGGACGCGTGTGAGAGGGAGCTGAATGCCAATGTTCTACGTTGATTCACAGCTGAAAACACACTGGTCGAGCACCTCCTACGCAGGATCGGGGAGAGCATTGAAAACCTCCGCGATCCTTGGGCGAGATATGAGCTCGCTCATAAAGGATCCAGACCCGTATAAGGAGGATCGACCCGATAGTAATCTGGGTCTTTGTACTTAAAGAGTGTGTATAAACACTAGACGGGGCATGTGAGATGTTGGGTTGGAATCCACCAGAAGAGAG
Organism: Panulirus ornatus; assembly: GCF_036320965.1. Taxonomy (NCBI): domain Eukaryota; kingdom Metazoa; phylum Arthropoda; class Malacostraca; order Decapoda; family Palinuridae; genus Panulirus; species Panulirus ornatus. Next base: position 22,241,774 of record NC_092251.1, on the reverse strand, counting down.
ATCGGCGCCTGGGGACTGGAGAGAGAGAGAGAGAGAGAGAGAGAGAGAGAGAGAGAGAGAGAGAGAGAGAGAGAGAGAGAGAGAATGAGAGAGAGAATGTGTTCGTCTGGACAGTAAGCTGTGAAGACATTGCACTACGCAACAGGTTAGTGGCCAAGGCGTACACCGCTCACTATACGCAGGGAATGATAACGGCAATATAGATGTTTACTTGCGTAGGAGGAACACAGGCAAGTATTGAGAAGAATATGGTAATGCGTCGGGTGGTCTACACCTCCACTATGGTGACTGACAGCTCAGAGGAATACAGAAGTTGTGGCCTCCAGTTTCAGCTGGCCTGACTGACGCTGCACCATAGAATGGTGAAGAACTTTTTGGATTTTCTGACAAACAAAACCATAATTTTTTTCCTTCGGTGAACTTGAAAACCACGTAACTCAACGCCAGACTCGCACCTTTACGAACCGGGTGAAGATAACGCGTGGGGTCAGGTAGGGCCCAGTCCTGGGGCCACTGCTGTTCGTGATCTGTGTAAATGATTTTCCAAGACTCGGGTCACACTGTGACCTGCATGTGGCTGACGCAAACAATGTGGGAGAACCAGGCAGTACTCAAGTTCAAGACGACGTCATTAAGAAACCTGGAAAAACTGTAGTATTGGTCGCATACAAGTACGATGAAATGCACCTCGACCTTATCATTTTTCTCCTGAGGTGTGTGTGTGTGTGTGTGTGTGTGTGTGTGTGTGTGTGTGTGTGTGTGTGTGTGTGTGTGTTTCTGTGTGTGTTCTCCATAGATGAAGTCATTTAACGCTGTCACTCATATTTTCTTTACTTTGGAGACGTAATTTGTTACGTCATTTCTTATATATTGTCATAAAACTGATCATCAATGTAAAGTTTCTTGTGTTTTCAACTGCTTTATTCCCTATATTACCAGAGACCATCTCCCTCTACTGATCACCTTGTTACACTCAACCATCGACTGGATGATTTGATACATCAGCAGTTGTTACGTGTCAATGATGACGAGAGTTTAGAATTTCTTAACGACGTACAGATGAAAGATCGGTGATAACAACCCTTATCCTTCGTCCATCTCTATCAACATTTCCCAGGTGTTTCACACAGCTTTTAACACCAGGATTAACTGACTCCAAATTGGCATATCCACGGCACTCGTGAGCCGATTATCCCAACCTCAGCCGCGTGATGACACCATTATCAGCGTGATAACCCCATCATCAGCGTGATAACCCCATCATCAGCGTGATAACCCCATTATCAGCGTGCTAACCCCATCATCAGCGTGATAACCCCATCATCAGCGTGATGACCCCATCATCAGCGTGATGACCCCATCATCAGCGTGATGACCCCATTATCAGCGTGATAACCCCATTATCAGCGTGATGACCCCATCATCAGCGTGATAACCCCATCATCAGCGTGATGACCCCATCATCAGCGTGATGACCCCATCATCAGCGTGATAACCCCATCATCAGCGTGATGACCCCATTATCAGCGTGATAACCCCATTATCAGCGTGATAACCCCATTATCAGCGTGATAACCCCATCATCAGCGTGATAACCTCATTATCAGCGTGATGACCCCATCATCAGCGTGATAACCCCATCATCAGCGTGATAACCCCATCATCAGCGTGATAACCTCATTATCAGCGTGATGACCCCATCATCAGCGTGATGACCCCATCATCAGCGTGATGACCCCATCATCAGCGTGATGACCCCATCATCAGCGTGATGACCCCATCATCAGCGTGATGACCCCATCATCAGCGTGATGACCCCATTATCAGCGTGATAACCCCACTATCAGCGTGATAACCCCATCATCAGCGTGATAACCCCATTATCAGCGTGATAACCCCATTATCAGCGTGATAACCTCATTATCAGCGTGATAACCCCATCATCAGCGTGATAACCCCACTATCAGCGTGATAACCCCATCATCAGCGTGATAACCCCACAATCAGTGTGATAACCCCATCATCAGCGTGATAACCCCATCATCAGCGTGATAACCTCATTATCAGCGTGATAACCCCATCATCAGCGTGATAACCCCATCATCAGCGTGATGACCCCATCATCAGCGTGATAACCCCACTATCAGCGTGATAACCCCATCATCAGCGTGATAACCCCACTATCAGTGTGATAACCCCATCATCAGCGTGATAACCCCATCATCAGCGTGATAACCTCATTATCAGCGTGATAACCCCATCATCAGCGTGATAACCCCATCATCAGCGTGATGACCCCATCATCAGCGTGATGACCCCATCATCAGCGTGATAACCCCATCATCAGCGTGATGACCCCATCATCAGCGTGATAACCTCATTATCAGCGTGATAACCCCATCATCAGCGTGATAACCCCATCATCAGCGTGATAACCCCATTATCAGCGTGATAACCCCATCATCAGCGTGATGACCCCATCATCAGCGTGAAAACCCCACTATCAGCGTGATAACCTCATTATCAGCGTGATAACCCCATCATCAGCGTGATAACCCCACTATCAGCGTGATAACCTCATTATCAGCGTGATAACCCCATTATCAGCGTGATAACCCCATTATCAGCGTGATAACCCCACTATCAGCGTGATAACCCCATTATCAGCGTGATAACCTCATTATCAGCGTGATAACCCCATTATCAGCGTGATAACCTCATTATCAGCGTGATAACCCCATTATCAGCGTGATAACCTCATTATCAGCGTGATAACACCATTATCAGCGTGATAACCTCATTATCAGCGTGATAACCCCATCATCAGCGTGATAACCCCACTATCAGCGTGATAACCCCATTATCAGCGTGATAACCTCATTATCAGCGTGATGACCCCATCATCAGCGTGATGACCCCATCATCAGCGTGATGACCCCATCATCAGCGTGATGACCCCATTATCAGCGTGATAACCCCACTATCAGCGTGATAACCCCATCATCAGCGTGATAACCTCATTATCAGCGTGATAACCCCATTATCAGCGTGATAACCTCATTATCAGCGTGATAACCCCATCATCAGCGTGATAACCCCACTATCAGCGTGATAACCCCATCATCAGCGTGATAACCCCACTATCAGTGTGATAACCTCATTATCAGCGTGATATCCCCATTATCATATTTCTCTCAAGTGGCTTTCTCATTTGGTCTTTTGTGGCCAAGTATTTATGAAAGGGATATCAACGTTGATAATTATTTAATGACTAGTTAGAGCAACAATTCTACAATTCTTCGCCGTTTCCCAAGTAGCGAAGTAGCTCCAGGAACAGACGAAAAAACTACCTCGTTGGTTACATCCATTGTTTAGCTCTCGTGTGTCATGCACCACAACCACAGCCCTCTACCTCATCACCCACAGCCAAGCCCCACACACCTTCCCGTGGTTTCCACTGACGGCTTTACATTCCATGGTTTAGCTCATTGGTAGCAGCAAGTCAACCCCTGTAAGCGTCATCGCTCCAGTTTGCTGTGGCCCATGCATGCCTCTCACTCTCCTGCATATCCAGGCCCCGATCACTCAAAGCATTTTCCATTCCTTCCTTTCATCTCCTCTTCGGTTTCCACTTCCCTTCACTTCCAATATGCATAGCCTCTTAGTCAACCTCTCGACACTCATCCACTCCTTATGTCCATACTATTTCAGCACACCCTCTCCAGCTACATCATACAGACTCTTTTTCTCCACACTTCTCTCTTATCCTGTAATTTCTTGTTTGATCAATCCCTCTCAAACCACATATTGTCCACAGACAACTTAAGTCCAACACACCCACCCTCTTCAGTACTTTTTGATTTAAGACCAAGACTCTCACCCATACTACACCATCAAGACTACTATATTATCAAACATATCCATATTAAGAATATATGGTGTGGGAGGCAAGTTGTTAGAAGCAGTGAAAAGTTTTTATCGAGGATGTAAGGCATGTGTACGTGTAGGAAGAGAGGAAAGTGATTGGTTCTCAGTGAATGTAGGTTTGCGGCAGGGGTGTGTGATGTCTCCATGGTTGTTTAATTTGTTTATGGATGGGGTTGTAAGGGAGGTAAATGCAAGAGTCCTGGAAAGAGGGGCAAGTATGAAGTCTGTTGGGGATGAGAGAGCTTGGGAAGTGAGTCAGTTGTTGTTCGCTGATGATACAGCGCTGGTGGCTGATTCATGTGAGAAACTGCAGAAGCTGGTGACTGAGTTTGGTAAAGTGTGTGGAAGAAGAAAGTTGAGAGTAAATGTGAATAAGAGCAAGGTTATTAGGTACAGTAGGGGTGAGGGTCAAGTCAATTGGGAGGTGAGTTTGAATGGAGAAAAACTGGAGGAAGTGAAGTGTTTTAGATATCTGGGAGTGGATCTGTCAGCGGATGGAACCATGGAAGCGGAAGTGGATCATAGGGTGGGGGAGGGGGCGAAAATTTTGGGAGCCTTGAAAAATGTGTGGAAGTCGAGAACATTATCTCGGAAAGCAAAAATGGGTATGTTTGAGGGAATAGTGGTTCCAACAATGTTGTATGGTTGCGAGGCGTGGGCTATGGATAGAGATGTGCGCAGGAGGATGGATGTGCTGGAAATGAGATGTTTGAGGACAATGTGTGGTGTGAGGTGGTTTGATCGAGTAAGTAACGTAAGGGTAAGAGAGATGTGTGGAAATAAAAAGAGCGTGGTTGAGAGAGCAGAAGAGGGTGTTTTGAAATGGTTTGGGCACATGGAGAGAATGAGTGAGGAGAGATTGACCAAGAGGATATATGTGTCGGAGGTGGAGGGAACGAGGAGAAGAGGGAGACCAAATTGGAGGTGGAAAGATGGAGTGAAAAAGATTTTGTGTGATCGGGGCCTGAACATGCAGGAGGGTGAAAGGAGGGCAAGAAATAGAGTGAATTGGAGTCATGTGGTATACAGGGGTTGACGTGCTGTCAGTGGATTGAAGCAAGGCATGTGAAGCGTCTGGGGTAAACCATGGAAAGCTGTGTAGGTATGTATATTTGCGTGTGTGGACGTGTGTATGTACATGTGTATGGGGGGGGGGGGGGGGGGGGGTTGGGCCATTTCTTTCGTCTGTTTCCTTGCGCTACCTCGCAAACGCGGGAGACAGCGACAAAGTATAAAAAAAAAAAAAAAAAAAAAAAAATATCCATCTTTAACTTTTAAGACATTGATCTCTCTTTTCATACATTCCTCAGTTCGCCCAGAACCTTCGCCACCTCACCCACCCTATGGCTCACTTCAACTCCCATGGTTCCCTCCGCTACCAGACCTACTCTGGGTCTCTAAACCACTCCGCTTCCTCCAGGTTTTCTTCATTCAAACTGACACCCCAGCCGATCTCTCTCTCTCTCTCTCTCTCTCTCTCTCTCTCTCTCTCTCTCTCTCTCTCTCTCTCTCTCTCTCTCTTACTGTTAAACTCGATAATCTGACTTTTCCTCACTTCAAAGTTTCTCCGTTCACACACTCTCCCACACGCAATAACCAGCTTCTGGAGCTGCTCACTCGAATCTCCTACCAAAGCTGAGTCATCATCAAATAGCAACCGATTTACCTCCCAGCCCCCCACTCCCAACACAATGCAGACCCGCCCCCCACTTCAAGACCCTTACTACCCGTCCATAAACAGACCCAAGAGCCATGGTAACATCACATAACATTGTCGCAGGTCCATCTTCATCTGGAAACATTCACGTCCTCTTTGTCTACTCGCATACACGCCTTACTCTTGTGATAGATACTCTTCACTGCGTCTGGTAGTTTCCCCCGCACACACCATTTGTAACACCTTGCACTAGGCATTTCTATCAACACTATCATATACTTTCGCTAGATCCATAAATGCCACATATAGATCACTTTTCTTTCCTTAAGTACTTCTCATACAATTCTCCAAATCAAACACCTAATTCACACATCCTCTATCACATTTGAAATCACATTGTCCTTCCCAGGTCTAAAGCTCTTTGTATGCTAATACCTTTCTCTGTAACTTTGCTGCTTCCTCTTATACATCCCCAATCAGTCGCACTCCTTCCTTGAAGGTAACATCCATAAACCTCCCCTTTCATCAATAACTTAACTTCGTCATCCCACCATACACTACCCTTTCTCACAAGCCCATATCACACTTTCATCACATTACTTACTTCTCTTACACGTCTAAACACTATTTCCCTAAATACCTTTACGTCCTCGTTTCATTTATGATTAGGGGTGTCTGCTTTGCTTAGATGAGAGAACATTTTCCTTTTTCAGACTGACTCTGGAAAGAATTCTGAGTGCAAGCTTGCTCTCCGGTGAGGCCTGTGCATGTGGCAAATCAGGTTCCTCAGTGAGAACGAGACAGGCTGGCCAGACGTGCTGCCAGTAACCCACTGGAAGCCTGATGTTGTGTAGACGGTGTGTGGGTCGCGGGGTTACACTACACACGTAGAAGGCATTAGGGTCATCGATCTCAACGGAGTTTATAACCTCAACAAACATTGACTCAAACTGTTTTCGTTGCAGTTTGCTCGTCTCTTAACTGTCTTTATTGCATGTGTTGGCTGTTTGTAATGGGCCAATACCCTAAGTGGTTCAAGATTATGATTACACACACACACACACACACACACACACACACACACACACACACACACATTAATACTAGTATTTCCGATGCATCTGAACCCTTTGAGCGTCACTTCAACCTTTCATTACTTGTCAAGTTAGTGTTTCTTTCCCGTTCGAATCCCTCAGGAGGGGAGTTGTACACATGTGCTTAAGCATGTTCGCCACTTTGTCTCCATGAAGACCATCTGATTCCTTTCACAGGTTTGAGATCAGTGTTCAATGAATCGCTTCTGAATTCTTTTATTAGTCAGGTGTGTTTGTCTCAACATACATCTCAAGTGAAGTGTATATACTCTATCGTTATTTTTCCCCATTCAGTCTTGGGTTGCTGAATTCGTCCACGTATTGCTCTGAAGGTAGGGAATGTGTCGTAATGTCTGTATTCACTAATACTGTTCCTTTCTCATCCCCGAAGCTTTATATAATGTCTTCTCACTCAGCCGTCCCATCTTCTCCCATCCTGTTTTCTCTCATCCATTCCTGCAATTTGTTCTCCGTCCCGTTCATTCCTCACAGAGAGTACCGCTCTCACTCCCTGGGTTGACCCAAACATCCACCTTCAACTAGAAAGCTTACATAAAGACGTTGCTCACTCACACAGTATTCGATTCTACGCGACCAGTGCAAACGGTGCTGAAGTTAAGACGCTTAGACCAAGCTGTAACTAGGACATCACAATCGACCATATAAATGGGTTATATCAACCCGTCTGTAACTGTGTAATGAAATGCAAGTGCTCTAACTCACCCCTGTAACCTGATGCACATGTTACTCAACCCAACAAGTAATATACGTGTATCAATATACTGTATGCATGGGTCCTTGACCTACCTCTATGTCCTAACTCACATATCGTTCTTACTGGCCATATAGAAGGGTAATGACCCAAATAGAAATTTGTCAATATATCTATGTACTGAAATACACAGGGCCTTCAGCTCACCTCTGTAACTTGCCCCGTGCTCAGCTATGTTTAGTAAAACTGTACATAGGTTTGTCGAACGCCGGCACTGTACAGACTGTCATAGCACGTGACCTGGTGTATGAGACGATGAAATCAAATGGCTGACAAATGAGTCAATCAGGAACCCTGTGTACTGACATCTCGTCTCTGAACACGAGTGTTGGCTGGCGTAGAAAGTCCTAGTGCAAGGGTGTTCGTCTGTCTACCTCTGGTATGGGTTTGTCTTAGGTAGGGGTGTTGTACTGGGGTGTCTTGTGTAGAGGTGTTGTCCTGGGGTGTCTTGTATAGGGGTGTTGTACTGGGGTGTCTTGTGTAGAGGGTGTTGTCCTGGGGTGTCTTGTGTAGGGGTGTTGTACTGGGGTGTCTTGTGTAGAGGTGTTGTCCTGGGATGTCTTGTGTAGGGGTGTTGTACTGGGGTGTCTTGTATAGGGGTGCTGTACTGGGGTGTCTTGAGTAGGGGTGCTGTACTGGGGTGGCTTGAGTCAGGGGTGTTGTACTGGGGTGTCTTGTGTAGGGGTATTGTACTGGGGTGGCTTGATCAGGGGTGTTCGTCTGTTCGTGTGGGCCACTAAACTGCTAATTCAACTTCTTCACTCGACCAACCCACAAGCGGAGGCGTGAGCAAGGCATCCACAAGCAGTCGCAGAACTTGAGCAAATACAGATCACAGATGACGAAGAGGCATGTTACTGACCTGGTGTGAGCGTCATCAGCACCCAAGACACATGTTACAGGCTTGAACAGCGGCCATAAAATGGGCAATGAGGAAGTATATCAGACAGTTACAGGGGTGGGCTGAAGGCCCACTGTATACAATACAGAGACATCAGGAGTGGCAATATTCAGGGTGTAGGGAAAGAACAGATTTCAACACATTACATGATTACCGCAAGTTACAGCAGTGAGGTTCAGGGGCTGGCGAACCTGGGTACATGATAAAGTCTTTACAAACTTCATCATACCTGAGACGCTCACTGAACACCTGAGACGCTCACTGAACACCTGAGATGCTCACTGAACACCTGAGACGCACACTGAACACCTGGGACGCTCACTGAACACCTGAGATGCTCACTGAACACCTGAGACGCTCACTGAACACCTGAGACGCTCACTGAACACCTGAGACGCACACTGAACACCTGGGACGCTCACTGAACACCTGAGATGCTCACTGAACACTTGAGACGCTCACTGAACACCTGAGACGCTCACTGAACACCTGAGACAGGAGACACCATAACCAGCTTCCCTCCCACATCACATCAATATGGTCATCAGTAACTTTCTTCTTCGTTCCTTCTATAAACTGCTCAGATCGAACACAATCCAGTATCGATTTCACTTATTTTGCCAACAATACGACAAAAATGTACACTATAATCTCTCTACAGTGTGATGTATGATCTTTATAATAATTGATTGTAAAATAGACAAACTGACATAAATGTTTGTAAATAATCAGTTCAAAAGTCCCTACTGGAAACTTTAACAAATTCATCGTGACCATCTACGTCTTGCTATATAGCGGACCATCTACGTCTTGCTATATAGCGGACCATCTACGTCTTGCTATATAGCGGACCATCTACGTCTTCCTATATAGCGGACCATCTACGTCTTGCTATATAGCGGACCATCTACGTCTTGCTATATAGCGGACCATCTACGTCTTGCTATATAGCGGACCATCTACGTCTTGCTATATAGCGGACCATCTACCATCTTCCTATATAGCGGACCATCTACGTCTTGCTATATAGCGGACCATCTACGTCTTGCTATATAGTGGACCATCTACGTCTTGCTATATAGTGGACCATCTACGTCTTGCTATATAGCGGACCATCTACGTCTTGCTATATAGCGGACCATCTACGTCTTGCTGTATAGCGGACCATCTACGTCTTGCTATATAGCGGACCATCTACGTCTTGCTATATAGTGGACCATCTACGTCTTGCTATATAGCGGACCATCTACGTCTTGCTATATAGCGGACCATCTACGTCTTGCTATATAGTGGACCATCTACGTCTTGCTATATAGCGGACCATCTACGTCTTGCTATATAGCGGACCATCTACGTCTCGCTATATAGCGGACCATCTACGTCTCTTGCTATATAGCGAAGTGAACAAATTCCTCCCAAGCCTCGCTAAAGGTTACACAGTGTAAGACTTCCACACGAGGATGTCGGCTCCACTGCTGGAAGGTCCAGGAACCAGTAAGACGAGCGAACAGCAACACAGTTACCGCGAGGAGCCTGGTCCGTGTTGGGGGCTTGACGGGTGATGCGTCAATACCTGGGGGACCTGTCGAGCAACGGGCCAAGGGGCAAGAGACCTGTCAAAATAATAGGCGTAGCTAGATGGCCTGTTAGACGACAGGTTAAGGGACAGGAGACCTGTCAAACTACAGGTCAAGAGCCAGAGCAACAGTGACATTACAGGTCAAGAACCTGTTAACCCACGGACGATGACCCGGGAACCCACAGTGGGATGACCCAGGAGATATGAAGCACTGGGGAGTTGTGGGTGCACTGGGGAGTTGTGGGTGCACTGGGGAGTTGTGGGTGCACTGGGGAGTTGTGGGTGCACTGGGGTGTTGTGGATGCGACGGGTGACCAAAGTGGGTCATGAGCACAGGGAGGAGGTCACAGGTGACCCCTGACCCAGCACAGTAAACCTCTTCCCACTCAAACGATCAACACCTGGACAGATCCAGATGGTGGCGTCTTCTTCATCGTCCGACACCTGAAGCCTTCAGGTTTCTGAGCATTTCAGAGCATCTGAAATGCTCATCCTCCCGTACCCGTGGTCAGGCCCACCGTTCAAATCCGTCTCGCTGATAAAGCAACATAGTTTATGATGGAGGGGACTGGAGCCTCGCTGTGTGGTCGAGTGTCTGTGTGCGCCGCCCAGTGCCAGGCCGAGGTATGTAGTGTTAAGATGGTTAATTAAGGTCCGGCCAGAGAGAACCTGTTTGATATATACTGACGCGGCTCCATCATGGAATCCCTGGCCTCCCGCTCCGTCTCCCGTGCAGGTCAGACCCACCAGCCAGGAACTGGGTCACACGGCGACCGCGGGAAAATGTGTGACCTCTGACACCACCCTCACCTGTGTGACCTCTGACACCATCATCACCTGTGTGACCCCTGACACCATCATCATCTGTGTGACCCCTGACACCATCATCACCTGTGTGACCCCTGACACCATCATCACCTGTGTGACCCCTGACACCACCCTCACCTGTGTGACCCCTGACACCACCCTCACCTGTGTGACCCCTGACACCACCATCACCTGTGTGACCCCTGACACCATCATCACCTGTGTGACCCCTGACACCATCCTCACCTGTGTGACCCCTGACACCACCATCACCTGTGTGACCCCTGACACCACCATCACCTGTGTGACCCCTGACACCACCCTCACCTGTGTGACCCCTGACACCACCATCACCTGTGTGACCCCTGACACCACCATCACCTGTGTGACCCCTGACACCACCCTCACCTGTGTGACCCCTTACACCACCCTCACCTGTGTGACCCCTGACACCACCATCACCTGTGTGACCCCTGACACCATCATCACCTGTGTGACCCCTGACACCACCATCACCTGTGTGACCTCTGACACCATCATCACCTGTGTGACCCCTGACACCATCATCACCTGTGTGACCCCTGACACTATCATCACCTGTGTGACCCCTGACACCACCATCACCTGTGTGACCCCTGACACCATCATCACCTGTGTGACCCCTGACACAATCATCACCTGTGTGACCCCTGACACCATCATCACCTGTGTGACCCCTGACACCACCATCAGCAGTAGAGGGCAGGAGGGGATCAGGTCATGACACAGGTAGAAGGTCACAACACCTCAGGTACAGGTGACCACCACACACCAGGAACACAACTCCTGATGCAAGATGCGTTTTATCTTATCCAAGTTACTCTGAATTATGATTACTGTGTGGCTGTCACCTGTGTGGGTGTGGGTGTCACCTGTGTGGGTGTGGGTGTCATCTGTGTGGGTGTGGGTGTCACCTGGGTGGGTGTGGTGTCATCTGTGAGTGAGTGTCATCTGTGTGGGTGTCATGTATAATTACCTCACTGTACTGTACCAGGAGGGACTTCTACATTCTGGGGCCGCATCTCACACACTTTCTCTTCCATCGTACAATAAGCTTGTGTATTGTGCTCACGTTCACAGTTTGATGACCTAGTTCATACCATCAACCATAACTCTAAAATATAATAATGACTTCATTTCTCACCAGTTTCTTGCTTCACCTCCCATGATGACCTGTGGTTCTGTTACACCCCGCAGCTTTCGAACATTTTTGTGAAACTGACATTATAAAACTGGTTTAGTAACTTAGATGTTGTGATCAAGTTACCCCTTATTCTACTCTCTTCCATGGTGGAGAAATTTACAGCCTCTAACCTCTTACTTAAAGCCATCTCTCGTTTTTATCATCTTTGATGACCTCCTCTGAACCTTCTTTACTAGTTCTTATTGCTTCTTTAGGCGAGGTGACCGAACTTGAAAATATTTCATACTTTTGGTATAATACATCATGTTAACAATTTGCTGAATATTTCTTTATACATGTACTTGAAGAACGATTCTAATATTTTCCAAAATACAACTAATCTACTTTATTGTTTTTCTGACGTCGAGTTCTGCTGTTCTGTTGACGTGTTAAGGCCAGTCTACACGAGCGGGCCTGATCGGCGGGTTTGCCCGTTAATGTTGTCCACACGACCGAAGTGATGAACAGCCGGGCCTGCCCGACGATGTTGCCAGTAGCGGGTGGAGTGCGGTACGAGAACCATGGTGCCTAGCATTGTCAAGAAAAAGATTTTGTGCTCTATGATAATAGCTTTGTGTCTCAAGAAGAAAAAGAAGAAAAGGATATGGTGGAAAGACACATGAGTTATCCTGGGCTGCCATCGTTAAATGTTCACTGTGCTACTATGCCGTGGGATGAAGGCCCGCTGTGGGTTCACGATATTATCTTGCGTCTGGCAGGGTAGAAACTCCAGCTACCGGGCACCAGCTCAGTGATTTCGCTCGGCGGGCTTTCGGGCAATTTGATCGTTTGCCCGTTAAATATGCCCGTTAACGGGCAAGCCCGCCGATCAGGCCCGCTCGTGTAGACAGGCCTTTATGTACAATACCGAATTCAAAGTTTGTGTCACTTAAGTTCAATTTCATCAACCATGTACCATCAACCATGTATCAGACCGCATTTGGAGTTTGTCTAGGTCCCCTTGTAAGGCGATATAATCCTTTTCACTCTTTACATTTCTCAAGACCTTGGCATCATCCACAATTATATTCAGGTGTGAGCCAGATTCCCCGGGAAGTTATTTTCACAGTTCAAGAAGAGCAATGTGCAGCCTCCCCAGGAACGAACCCTTCAGCACCCCAGTGTGGTGCAGCTTCCCCAGGAACGAACCCTTCAGCACCCCAGTGTGGTGCAGCCTCCCCAGGAACGAACCCTTCAGCACCCCAGTGTGGTGCAATGTCCCCAGGAATGAACCCTTCAGCACCCCAGTGTGGTGCAGCCTCCCCAGGAATGAACAACAGCTCGTCTCTGGTGATCGAAGCACACTTCCAGGAGGTTTCTCTGACGTTCCTTTCCACTGAGGTAATTTTCTGTCTACTCAAGGAGACTTTCTCTTAATCCTGCCTGAAGACCTAGCGTATTTATCAACCTCTTCATTGGCGCAGTGTCAAATGTTTTCTGATAGTCGATACATAATGCTGTCATTCTGAGAGGTTTGTATCGTTTGATCTTATTTTCCCAAATCCATGTTGTCTCTCTCTAAGGCAGTTCCTCGTGTACAAATAATCTTCCATTTACTTTATGATTATCTTTCCAGCATTTTACACAGGCTGGCATGTAGCTGAGTGCAGCTTCCCGGTCTCCTTTCTTAAAATAAAACTGGTACGATTTTTCCCGCTTTCCACTCTCCTGACGTTACACCTTTCTCCAGCGACAAGTTCAACATTTCATTTGACTTCTCACACATACGTGCACACTTCTCACACATACGTGCACACTTCTCACACGTACGTGCACACTTCTCACACGTACGTGCACACTTCTCACACATACGTGCACACTTCTCACACGTACGTGCACACTTCTCACACGTACGTGCACACTTCTCACACATACGTGCACACTTCTCACACATACGTGCACACTTCTCACACGTACGTGCACACTTCTCACACATACGTTCACACTTCTCACACGTACGTGCACACTTCTCACACGTACGTGCACACTTCTCACACATACGTGCACACTTCTCACACGTACGTGCACACTTCTCACACGTACGTGCACACTTCTCACACGTACGTGCACACTTCTCACACGTACTTGCACACTTCTCACACGTACGTGCACACTTCTCACACGTACGTGCACACTTCTCACACGTACGTGCACACTTCTCACACGTACGTGCACACTTCTCACACGTACGTGCACACTTCTCACACGTACGTGCACACTTCTCACACGTACGTGCACACTTCTTCAGCACACACGGAGATATTGAAAATGTCTTTAGGCGTCTATTCATGTTTTTTTGTCGATATTCCAATGCTTTTCAAGACCCCCCCCTCCCCCCATCCTCACCTCATCCCACTGGTGTCAGAGCTATCGAGTCTCCCACTGAGGAAACACTTTTGAACTTGTCATTCATCTCATCACATCTTGACATCATCCGATACAAATCTTCCCACTGAGGTCACAGCATGATTCCATGTTACCTGTCTGACGAATTCTTCCTAATAAATGTGTAATTAATCTCTGGGTTATCTCTCGCCATGTGCGCAATATTCTTGAAAATGTTCAGTAATTCTCAAGTTCCACCCAGCTATTCTCAATCCTTCCTCTCTTACATTATTAAAAACCTGGCTGGCTGATTTACCACTCACATCTTCCTTACTGGACATGTACAGCTTCACTCACTTCTAAACATCTTTTATCAAAACATTTCTTTCTTAATTTTCGTCTTGTATTGGATGGTAAACTTGCTCATGTTTCTAACTTCTTCACATTCTACTTCACAGAACTTCCCACATCAGTAACCTGTACTGCATTCCATTCACTAATTTCTATTATTGCAGAAATTGTTTAGTAATATCTAGATCCCACGTTATATCTGCTCAATGACTTGTTTCCTCAAAATCTTGACGAAATCTCATCTTCCTGATAGTGGATATGATATCTTCACTTTCCATACAAGTGTGTGAAGATAAATTCCAGTGATGATAAAGTATCAGCTCCTCCCACAGTAATGTGATCAATAACATGACAATGTCGCTATACCAATCACAATTCTCCCACTCTACATCATGGACATGTTACAATAACTGTTTTGGTCACTACTTCATGATATCATCCTGATCATAAATTTATTATTATTATCTTTGAATATTGCTTCCCAGTCATTTGAATTCCTTATAGGATTGTGAGTCATGAACACCACTATGGAATCATGAACACCACTATGGAATCATGAACACCACTATGGAGTCATGAACACCACTATGGAATCATGAACACCACTATGGAATCATGAACATCACTATGGAATCATGAACACCACTATGGAATCATGAACACCACTATGGAATCATGAACACCACTATGGAATCATGAACACCACTATGGAATCATGAACACCACTATGGAATCATGAACACCACTATGGAATCATGAACACCACTATGGAATCATGAACACCACTATGGAATCATGAACACCACTATGGAATCATGAACATCACTATGAATCATGAACACCACTATGGAATCATGAACACCACTATGGAATCATGAACACCACTATGGAATCATGAACACCACTATGGAATCATGAACACCACTATGGAATCATGAACACCACTATGGAATCATGAACACCACTATGGAATCATGAACACCACTATGGAATCATGAACACCACTATGGAATCATGAACACCACTATGGAATCATGAACACCACTATGGAATCATGAACACCACTATGGAATCATGAACACCACTATGGAATCATGAACACCACTATGGAATCATGAACACCACTATGGAATCATGAACACCACTATGGAATCATGACACCACTATGGAATCATGAACACCACTATGGAATCATGAACACCACTATGGAATCATGAACACCACTATGGAATCATGAACACCACTATGGAATCATGAACACCACTATGGAATCATGAACACCACTATGGAATCATGAACACCACTATGGAATCATGAACACCACTATGGAATCATGAACACCACTATGGAATCATGAACACCACTATGGAATCATGAACACCACTATGGAATCATGAACACCACTATGGAATCATGAACACCACTATGGAATCATGAACACCACTATGGAATCATGAACACCACTATGGAATCATGAACACCACTATGGAATCATGAACACCACTATGGAATCATGAACACCACTATGGAATCATGAACACCACTATGGAATCATGAACACACTATGGAATCATGAACACCACTATGGAATCATGAACACCACTATGGAATCATGAACACCACTATGGAATCATGAACACCACTATGGAATCATGAACACCACTATGGAATCATGAACACCACTATGGAATCATGAACACCACTATGGAATCATGAACACCACTATGGAATCATGAACACCACTATGGAATCATGAACACCACTATGGAATCATGAACACCACTATGGAGTCATGAACACCACTATGGAATCATGAACACCACTATGGAATCATGAACACCACTATGGAATCATGAACATCACTATGGAACCATGAACACCACTATGGAACCATGAACACCACTATGGAACCATGAACACCACTATGGAATCATGAACACCACTATGGAGTCATGAACACCACTATGGAGTCATGAACACCACTATGGAATCATGAACACCACTATGGAACCATGAACACACTATGGATCATGAACACCACTATGGAATCATGAACACCACTATGGAATCATGAACACCACTATGGAACCATGAACACCACTATGGAGTCATGAACACCACTATGGAATCATGAACACCACTATGGAATCATGAACACCACTATGGAATCATGAACACCACTATGGAATCATGAACACCACTATGGAATCATGAACACCACTATGGAACCATGAACACCACTATGGAATCATGAACACCACTATGGAATCATGAACACCACTATGGAATCATGAACACCACTATGGAATCATGAACACCACTATGGAATCATGAACACCACTATGGAATCATGAACACCACTATGGAATCATGAACACCACTATGGAATCATGAACACCACTATGGAATCATGAACACCACTATGGAATCATGAACACCACTATGGAATCATGAACACCACTATGGAATCATGAACACCACTATGGAATCATGAACACCACTATGGAATCATGAACACCACTATGGAATCATGAACACCACTATGGAATCATGAACACCACTATGGAATCATGAACACCACTATGGAATCATGAACACCACTATGGAATCATGAACACCACTATGGAATCATGAACATCACTATGGAATCATGAACACCACTATGGAATCATGAACACCACTATGGAATCATGAACATCACTATGGAATCATGAACACCACTATGGAATCATGAACACCACTATGGAATCATGAACACCACTATGGAATCATGAACACCACTATGGAATCATGAACACCACTATGGAATCATGAACACCACTATGGAATCATGAACACCACTATGGAATCATGAACACCACTATGGAATCATGAACACCACTATGGAATCATGAACACCACTATGGAATCATGAACACCACTATGGAATCATGAACACCACTATGGAATCATGAACACCACTATGGAATCATGAACACCACTATGGAATCATGAACACCACTATGGAATCATGAACACCACTATGGAACCATGAACATCACTATGGAATCATGAACACCACTATGGAATCATGAACACCACTATGGAATCATGAACACCACTATGGAGTCATGAACACCACTATGGAATCATGAACACCACTATGGAACCATGAACACCACTATGGAATCATGAACATCACTATGGAATCATGAACACCACTATGGAACCATGAACACCACTATGGAATCATGAACACCACTATGGAATCATGAACACCACTATGGAATCATGAACACCACTATGGAATCATGAACACCACTATGGAATCATGAACATCACTATGGAATCATGAACACCACTATGGAATCATGAACACCACTATGGAATCATGAACACCACTATGGAATCATGAACATCACTATGGAATCATGAACATCACTATGGAATCATGAACACCACTATGGAATCATGAACACCACTATGGAATCATGAACACCACTATGGAATCATGAATACCACTATGGAATCATGAACATCACTATGGAATCATGAACACCACTATGGAATCATGAACACCACTATGGAATCATGAACACCACTATGGAATCATGAACACCACTATGGAATCATGAACATCACTATGGAATCATGAACATCACTATGGAATCATGAACATCACTATGGAATCATGAACACCACTATGGAATCATGAACACCACTATGGAATCATGAACATCACTATGGAATCATGAACATCACTATGGAATCATGAACATCACTATGGAATCATGAACATCACTATGGAATCATGAACATCACTATGGAACCATGAACACCACTATGGAATCATGAACACCACTATGGAATCATGAACATCACTATGGAATCATGAACATCACTATGGAATCATGAACATCACTATGGAATCATGAACATCACTATGGAACCATGAACACCACTATGGAATCATGAACACCACTATGGAATCATGAACATCACTATGGAATCATGAACATCACTATGGAATCATGAACACCACTATGGAATCATGAACACCACTATGGAATCATGAACACCACTATGGAATCATGAACATCACTATGGAACCATGAACATCACTATGGAATCATGAACATCACTATGGAATCATGAACACCACTATGGAATCATGAACACCACTATGGAATCATGAACATCACTATGGAATCATGAACATCACTATGGAATCATGAACATCACTATGGAATCATGAACATCACTATGGAATCATGAACACCACTATGGAATCATGAACACCACTATGGAATCATGAACACCACTATGGAATCATGAACATCACTATGGAATCATGAACATCACTATGGAATCATGAACATCACTATGGAATCATGAACATCACTATGGAATCATGAACATCACTATGGAATCATGAACACCACTATGGAATCTCTCTCATTACGTTTTGTTTCAGTGGATCATCTTCTGAAATTTCCTAAGGTTGCAGCTTATTAAGCTGACATTACCCCACCTCCTTTGTGTATTCATCGCCATCTTGCTGTTATGTATCTTTTCTAGACAGATTAAGACAAATCTCACGTCTTTATCAACTTTTGTCTCCATTGCTCCGACAACATCAGGTTTGGTTTTCCAGAGTCAGTCGTTGAAGTCCAACTTTGTAGCATTACCTACTGTGACCCACCATCACTTGTGTACATTATCACCAACCTGACGTTCCCATCACCTTACATTCCTGACCACTCTCAAGTGTTGAGGGGGCTAGTCAGCTCCTCAGCCTCTTCTGATAACTAAATCTTCTGTCGTCCAAGTGTACTCCTTGATGGTTCCTTCTTCCGTCGATCTGAACACGCCGCTGAACTCCTGACGTGGAAGTTGCCCAGCCAGCGTCAGTTCCTGCTGGCTCAGTCACCTGGTAATGATGGTATTCAACACCAGTTGTCCACGTGTGCTTCACTGTATCTATCAAGTCTCCTTCTTTTGTTTCAGAGCTACATCATGTATACAGCCTCTGGTTATGTATTCATCAAGCATGTATACAGCCTCTGGTAGTGTGTTCATCAAGCATGTATACAGCCTCTGGTTATGTATTCATCAAGCATGTATACAGCCTCTGGTAGTGTGTTCATCAAGCATGTATACAGCCTCTGGTTGTCTATTGATCAAGCATGTATACAGCCTCTGGTAGTGTGTTCATCAAGCATGTATACAGCCTCTGGTAGTGTGTTCATCAAGCATGTATATAGCCGCTGGTAGTGTATTCATCAAGCATGTATACAGCCTCTGGTAGTGTATTCATCAAGCATGTATATAGCCGCTGGTAGTGTATTCATCAAGCATGTATACTGCCTCTGGTAGTGTGTTCATCAAGCATGTATATAGCCGCTGGTAGTGTATTCATCAAGCATGTATACAGCCTCTGGTAGTGTATTCATCAAGCATGTATACGGCCTCTGGTAGTGTATTCATCAAGCATGTATACAGCCTCTGGTAGTGTATTCATCAAGCATGTATACAGCCTCTGGTAGTGTATTCATCAAGCATGTATACAGCCTCTGGTTATGTATTCATCAAGCATGTATACGGCCTCTGGTTATGTATTCATCAAGCATGTATACAGCCTCTGGTAGTGTATTCATCAAGCATGTATACAGCCTCAGGTAGTGTATTCATCAAGCATGTATACAGCCTCTGGTTATGTATTCATCAAGCATGTATACAGCCTCTGGTTATGTATTCATCAAGCATGTATACAGCCTCTGGTAGTGTATTCATCAAGCATGTATACAGCCTCTGGTAGTGTATTCATCAAGCATGTATACAGCCTCTGGTTATGTATTCATCAAGCATGTATACGGCCTCTGGTTATGTATTCATCAAGCATGTATACAGCCTCTGGTAGTGTATTCATCAAGCATGTATACAGCCTCTGGTAGTGTATTCATCAAGCATGTACACAGCCTCTGGTTATGTATTCATCAAGCATGTATACAGCCTCTGGTTATGTATTCATCAAGCATGTATACGGCCTCTGGTAGTGTATTCATCAAGCATGTATACAGCCTCTGGTATGTATTCATCAAGCATGTATACAGCCTCTGGTAGTGTATTCATCAAGCATGTATACGGCCTCTGGTTATGTATTCATCAAGCATGTATACAGCCTCTGGTAGTGTATTCATCAAGCATGTATACAGCCTCTGGTAGTGTATTCATCAAGCATGTATACAGCCTCTGGTTATGTATTCATCAAGCATGTATACAGCCTCTGGTTATGTATTCATCAAGCATGTATACAGCCTCTGGTAGTGTATTCATCAAGCATGTATACAGGCCTCTGGTAGTGTATTCATCAAGCATGTATACAGCCTCTGGTAGTGTATTCATCAAGCATGTATACGGCCTCTGGTAGTGTATTCATCAAGCATGTATACAGCCTCTGGTAGTGTATTCATCAAGCATGTATACAGCCTCTGGTTATGTATTCATCAAGCATGTATACGCCTCTGGTTATGTATTCATCAAGCATGTATACAGCCTCTGGTAGTGTATTCATCAAGCATGTATACGGCCTCTGGTAGTGTATTCATCAAGCATGTATACAGCCTCTGGTAGTGTATTCATCAAGCATGTATACGGCCTCTGGTAGTGTATTCATCAAGCATGTATACAGCCTCTGGTAGTGTATTCATCAAGCATGTATACAGCCTCTGGTAGTGTATTCATCAAGCATGTATACAGCCTCTGGTTATGTATTCATCAAGCATGTATACGGTCTCTGGTTATGTATTCATCAAGCATGTATACAGCCTCTGGTAGTGTATTCATCAAGCATGTATACAGCCTCTGGTAGTGTATTCATCAAGCATGTATACAGCCTCTGGTTATGTATTCATCAAGCATGTATACAGCCTCTGGTTATGTATTCATCAAGCATGTATACAGCCTCTGGTAGTGTATTCATCAAGCATGTATACAGCCTCTGGTAGTGTATTCATCAAGCATGTATACAGCCTCTGGTTATGTATTCATCAAGCATGTATACGGCCTCTGGTTATGTATTCATCAAGCATGTATACAGCCTCTGGTAGTGTATTCATCAAGCATGTATACAGCCTCTGGTAGTGTATTCATCAAGCATGTATACAGCCTCTGGTTATGTATTCATCAAGCATGTATACAGCCTCTGGTTATGTATTCATCAAGCATGTATACGGCCTCTGGTAGTGTATTCATCAAGCATGTATACAGCCTCTGGTTATGTATTCATCAAGCATGTATACAGCCTCTGGTAGTGTATTCATCAAGCATGTATACAGCCTCTGGTTATGTATTCATCAAGCATGTATACAGCCTCTGGTTATGTATTCATCAAGCATGTATACGGCCTCTGGTAGTGTATTCATCAAGCATGTATACAGCCTCTGGTTATGTATTCATCAAGCATGTATACAGCCTCTGGTAGTGTATTCATCAAGCATGTATACAGCCTCTGGTTATGTATTCATCAAGCATGTATACAGCCTCTGGTAGTGTATTCATCAAGCTTGTATACGGCCTCTGGTTATGTATTCATCAAGCATGTATACGGCCTCTGGTTATGTATTCATCAAGCATGTATACAGCCTCTGGTAGTGTATTCATCAAGCATGTATACAGCCTCTGGTTATGTATTCATCAAGCATGTATACAGCCTCTGGTAGTGTATTCATCAAGCATGTATACAGCCTCTGGTAGTGTATTCATCAAGCATGTATACAGCCTCTGGTTATGTATTCATCAAGCATGTATACAGCCTCTGGTTATGTATTCATCAAGCATGTATACAGCCTCTGGTAGTGTATTCATCAAGCATGTATACGGCCTCTGGTAGTGTATTCATCAAGCATGTATACAGCCTCTGGTAGTGTATTCATCAAGCATGTGTACACCTCGCCACACATGAAATAACAACCCTCTCCCCCCGCATGTGCGCGAGGTAGCGCTAGGAAAAGACAACAAAGGCCACATTCGTTCACGCTCAGTCTCTAGCTGTCATGTAATAATGCACCGAAACCACAGCTCCCTTTCCACATCCTTTTTTTTTTTTTTCTTTCTTCTTTCAAACTGTTCGCCATTTCCCGCGTTAGCGAGGTAGCGTCAAGAACAGAGGACTGGGCCTCTGAGGGAATATCCTCACCTGGCCCCCTTCTCTGTTCCTTCTATTGGAAAATTAGAAAAAAAAAATGAGAGGGGAGGATTTCCAGCCCCCGCTCCCTCCCCTTTTAGTCGCCTTCTACGACACGCAGCGAACACGTGGGAAGTATTCTTTCTCCCCTATCCCCATGGATAATATATATATATATATATATATATATATATATATATATATATATATATATATATATATATATATATATATATATATAAATAACATGAAAGAAATGGCCTTGATTAGGGCCTCAACTGCCCGTGGCGTCTCAGCTAAAAATACTTAAATAAAGAAATAAATAGATACATTCTTAGTACGAGTGATGGGTGAACTAAAGAAAGTGAATAAAGATATGATAAATGTGGACAGCATACTGTAGTTTAAGATAATTTATGATAAAGAATAGTCAAGAGATGGGGCCCCCACGAGTGTAGAACTCCTCCCGCACAGTACACAGTACACACTATCCCTGCCTCACCCATACACTACCCAGCCTACACCCCCTACACATCATCCTCGCCTGATGTAAGTTCAGCCTGTACATTCCTGCGGTCTTCCTCGACCCTGATAACCTGATGATTAAATCGTGGTAGTGAGGCTGGCTGGCCACCTGTGCCCGGCCACTCTGCCCTACACTACACTACACTACACTTGCCAACCCTACACTACACTACACTACACCACACTACACTACACTTCCCTATATTACACTACACTACACTACACTTGCCAACCCTACACTACACTACACTACCCTACACTACACTTGCCAACCCTACACTACACTACACTACGCTTGCCAACCCTACACTACACTACACCACACCACACTACACTACACGACCCTATATTACACTACACTACACTACACTTCCCTACACTACACTACACTACACTTCCCAACCCTACATTACACTACACTGCATTAGCCTACACTTGCCAACCCTACACTACACTACACTGCACTACCCTACACTTGCCAACCCTACACTACACTACACTGCACTACCCTACACTACACTACACTACCTTACACTACACTACACTACACTACACTTGCCAACCCTACACTCAAACCCACTCCACGCCGGGGTCTATGTCTGTCTATGGAGTGCAACAGGTTGAAGTGTGTGTGGAGTGCAACAGGTGGGAGTGTGTGTGTGGAGTGCAACAGGTGGGTGTGTGTGTGGAGTGCAACAGGTGGGAGTGTGTGTGGAGTGCAACAGGTGGGAGTGTGTGTGGAGTGCAACAGGTGGGAGTGTGTGTGGAGTGCAACAGGTGGGAGTGTGTGTGTGGAGTGCAACAGGTGGGAGTGTGTGTGTGGAGTGCAACAGGTGGGAGTGTGTGTGGAGTGCAACAGGTGGGAGTGTGTGTGGAGTGCAACAGGTGGGAGTGTGTGTGGAGTGCAACAGGTGGGAGTGTGTGTGGAGTGCAACAGGTGGGAGTGTGTGTGAGGAGTGCAACAGGTGGGAGTGTGTGTGGAGTGCAACAGGTGGGAGTGTGTGTGGAGTGCAACAGGTGGGAGTGTGTGTGTGGAGTGCAACAGGTGGGAGTGTGTGTGGAGTGCAACAGGTGGGAGTGTGTGTGGAGTGCAACAGGTGGGAGTGTGTGTGTGGAGTGCAACAGGTGGGAGTGTGTGTGGAGCAACAGGTGGGAGTGTGTGTGTGGAGTGCAACAGGTGGGAGTGTGTGTGTAGAGTGCAACAGGTGGGAGTGTGTGTGTGGAATGCAACAGGTGGGAGTGTGTGTGTGGAGTGCAACAGGTGGGAGTGTGTGTGTGGAGTGCAACAGGTGGGAGTGTGTGTGTGGAGTGCAACAGGTGGGAGTGTGTGTGGAGTGCAACAGGTGGGAGTGTGTGTGGAGTGCAACAGGTGGGAGTATGTGTGTGGAGTGCAACAGGTGGGAGTGTGTGTGTGGAGTGCAACAGGTGGGAGTGTGTGTGTGGAGTGCAACAGGTGGGAGTGTGTGTGTGGAGTGCAACAGGTGGGAGTGTGTGTGGAGTGCAACAGGTGGGAGTATGTGTGTGGAGTGCAACAGGTGGGAGTGTGTGTGGAGTGCAACAGGTGGGAGTGTGTGTGTGGAGTGCAACAGGTGGGAGTGTGTGTGGAGTGCAACAGGTGGGAGTGTGTGTGTGTGGAGTGCAACAGGTGGGAGTGTGTGTGTGGAGTGCAACAGGTGGAAGTGTGTGTGGAGTGCAACAGGTGGGAGTGTGTGTGTGGAGTGCAACAGGTGGGAGTGTGTGTGTGGAGTGCAACAGGTGGGAGTGTGTGTGGAGTGCAACAGGTGGGAGTGTGTGTGTGGAGTGCAACAGGTGGGAGTGTGTGTGGAGTGCAACAGGTGGGAGTGTGTGTGTGGAGTGCAACAGGTGGGAGTGTGTGTGGAGTGCAACAGGTGGGAGTGTGTGTGTGGAGTGCAACAGGTGGGAGTGTGTGTGGAGTGCAACAGGTGGGAGTGTGTGTGTGGAGTGCAACAGGTGGGAGTGTGTGTGGAGTGCAACAGGTGGGAGTGTGTGTGTGGAGTGCAACAGGTGGGAGTGTGTGTGTGGAGTGCAACAGGTGGGAGTGTGTGTGGAGTGCAACAGGTGGGAGTGTGTGTGTGGAGTGCAACAGGTGGGAGTGTGTGTGGAGTGCAACAGGTGGGAGTGTGTGTGGAGTGCAACAGGTGGGAGTGTGTGTGTGTGGAGTGCAACAGGTGGGAGTGTGTGTGTGGAGTGCAACAGGTGGGAGTGTGTGTGTGGAGTGCAACAGGTGGGAGTGTGTGTGTGGAGTGCAACAGGTGGGAGTGTGTGTGGAGTGCAACAGGTGGGAGTGTGTGTGGAGTGCAACAGGTGGGAGTGTGTGTGTGTGGAGTGCAACAGGTGGGAGTGTGTGTGTGGAGTGCAACAGGTGGGAGTGTGTGTGTGTGGAGTGCAACAGGTGGGAGTGTGTGTGTGGAGTGCAACAGGTGGGAGTGTGTGTGTGGAGTGCAACAGGTGGGAGTGTGTGTGTGGAGTGCAACAGGTGGGAGTGTGTGTGGAGTGCAACAGGTGGGAGTGTGTGTGTGGAGTGCAACAGGTGGGAGTGTGTGTGTGTGTGGAGTGCAACAGGTGGGAGTGTGTGTGTGTGGAGTGCAACAGGTGGGAGTGTGTGTGTGTGGAGTGCAACAGGTGGGAGTGTGTGTGGAGTGCAGACACTATCATGCTGTTGTTGTCAGCCGCCATGTTTGGTCAGGTCCTTTACCTGGGTGAGCGTCCAGCGTGAGCGGGTCCTGGCGACGGAGGTCTGGTCGCTCTGGTCTGGTCCAGGGTTGGTCAAATATATTTACAATTCAATGATTTAAAGGTGAGTCTCAGGTAGGTGTGTGGGGGCCGCTACGGGCCGAGTGGCGACCAGTGCAGGTCCTCCACCGCTTGCCTCACACCATCACAATCAATTATCTACAAGGCTTCACTGGTCGAGAATATATTGGCAAAGTTTACCCGTGGTAGTGTGGTAGCAGGGGGGGAGGGGGAGGAGCAGTGTATGGGGTGGTCACAACACATCGTCGTCAGTAGTGGGTGTCAGGTGGACCCAAGTGGACTTGGGGATATAAAGGGATTCCCCTCCCTTCGGAAAAAGTGAGGAACGGCGTTGCTGGCACAGTTATGGTAAAGAATAACTGATAACTACACTGTGTGTGGGGCAGTAATCTCTACCTACTCAGGAGCGATCAGTATGGCGAGCAGTTCAGTTTGTAAAGTCGATGCTCAGGTGTTTACTCTAACATTTTTCTCTAATCTACCACCCCTGGACTGGATCATAACAGCAGCCAGCACTGCCTGCCCTCCCTGTGCCACAGTCGTGAGACACGTCAGTATACAGCACGACGGAGGGCCACAGTACAGCCCAACTCAGACATACATATACCAAACATCAAAGTATATTCCTATAGAAGCTTTATACGATATAGAATATAATGGCATTTGTGATGATACGAGAAGGTCAATGTATATCACACACAAGGAGCGTATCATACAGGATACACTGAAATAATAGCAGTTTCAATAGACAGATGTATAATGCAGAACTTTTGATGTATTAAGTGAATTATCCTTCAGATCAGCAGTAACATACAAGTGATCTCAGATATCACAATGTCTCACATCTTGTGGAATGGTACTAGTAATATCATGACTTTGAACAATACAATGCTCATACGTGTGTGTGTGTGTGTGTGTGTGACCAGCAGGTGTATGACTTTAGAATGCTCAAAGTTTTCTTTAACTTCTCTGATATAACTCAAGATTGAAATATGATTAGCCAACTTAGTTCCGGAGTTTTCCATACCATAGTGTCTTGTTCCACACCACAGAGTCTTGTTCCATACCATAGTGTCTTGTTCCACACCACAGAGTCTTGTTCCATACCATAGTGTCTTGTTCCATACCATAGTGTCTTGTTCCACACCATAGTGTCTTGTTCCATAACATAGTGTCTTGTTCCATACCATAGTGTCTTGTTCCATACCACAGTGTCTTGTTCCACACCACAGAGTCTTGTTCCATACCATAGTGTCTTGTTCCATACCAAAGTGTCTTGTTCCACACCACAGTGTCTTGTTCCATACCATAGTGTCTTGTTCCACACCACAGAGTCTTGTTCCATACCATAGTGTCTTGTTCCACACCACAGTGTCTTGTTCCACACCAAAGAGCCTTGTTCCACACCATAGTGTCTTGTTCCACACCATAGTGTCTTGTTCCACACCATAGTGTCTTGTTACATACCATAGTGTCTTGTTCCATACCATAGTGTCTTGTTCCGTACCATAGTGTCTTGTTCCATACCTAGTGTCTTGTTCCATACCTAGTGTCTTGTTCCATACCTAGTGTCTTGTTCCATATCATAATGTCTTGTTCCATACCTAGTGTCTTGTTCCATACCTAGTGTCTTGTTCCATACCATAGTGTCTTGTTCTATACCTAGTGTCTTGTTCCATACCTAGTGTCTTGTTCCATACCATAGTGTCTTGTTCCATGCCATAGTGTCTTGTTCCATACCATAGTGTCTTGTTCCATACCATAGTGTCTTGTTCTATACCTAGTGTCTTGTTCCATACCTAGTGTCTTGTTCCATGCCATAGTGTCTTGTTCCATACCATAGTGTCTTGTTCCATACCATAGTGTCTTGTTCCATACCATAGTGTCTTGTTTCATGCCATAGTGTCTTGTTCCATACCATAGTGTCTTGTTCCATACTATAGTGTCTTGTTTCATACCATAGTGTCTTGTTCCATACCATAGTGTCTTGTTCCATATCATAGTGTCTTGTTCCGTACCATAGTGTCTTGTTACATACCACAGTGTCTTGTTCCATACCATAGTGTCTTGTTCCATACCATAGTGTCTTGTTCCATACCACAGTGTCTTGTTCCATACCATAGTGTCTTGTTCCATACCACAGTGTCTTGTTCCTACCATAGTGTCTTGTTCCATACCATAGTGTCTTGTTCCATACCACAGTGTCTTGTTCCATACCAGAGTGTCTTCTTCCATACCAGAGTGTCTTCTTCCATACCATAGTGTCTTCTTCCATACCATAGTGTCTTCTTCCATACCATAGTGTCTTGTTCCATACCTAGTGTCTTGTTCCGTACCTAGTGTCTTGTTCCATACCACAGTGTCTTGTCCCATACCTAGTGTCTTGTTCCATACCATAGTGTCTTGTTCCATACCATAGTGTCTTGTTCCATACCTACTGTCTTGTTCCATACCACAGTGTCTTGTTCCATACCTAGTGTCTTGTTCCATACCATAGTGTCTTGTTCCATACCTAGTGTCTTGTTCCATACCATAGTGTCTTGTTCCACACCACAGTGTCTTGTTCCATACCATAGTGTCTTGTTCCATACCATAGTGTCTTGTTCCATACCATAGGGTCTTGCTCTATACCTAGTGTCTTGTTCCATACCTAGTGTCTTGTTCCATACCATAGTGTCTTGTTCCATACCATAGTGTCTTGTTGCATACCACAGTGCCTTGTTCCATACCATAGTGTCTTGTTCCATACCATAGTGTCTTGTTCCATACCATAGTGTCTTGTTTCATACCATAGTGTCTTGTTCCATACCATAGTGTCTTGTTCCATACCATGGTGTCTTGTTCCATACCATAGTGTCTTGTTCCATACCATGGTGTCTTGTTCCATACCATAGTGTCTTGTTCCATACCATGGTGTCTTGTTCCATACCATAGTGTCTTGTTCCATACCATGGTGTCTTGTTCCATACCATAGTGTCTTGTTCCATACCACAGTGTCTTGTTCCATACCTAGTGTCTTGTTCCATACCACAGTGTCTTGTTCCATACCATAGGGTCTTGCTCTATACCTAGTGTCTTGTTCCATACCTAGTGTCTTGTTCCATACCATAGTGTCTTGTTCCATACCATAGTGTCTTGTTGCATACCACAGTACCTTGTTCCATACCATAGTGTCTTGTTCCATACCATAGTGTCTTGTTCCATACCATAGTGTCTTGTTCCATACCATGGTGTCTTGTTCCATACCATAGTGTCTTGTTCCATACCATGGTGTCTTGTTCCATACCATAGTGTCTTGTTCCATACCATGGTGTCTTGTTCCATACCATAGTGTCTTGTTCCATACCATGGTGTCTTGTTCCATACCATAGTGTCTTGTTCCATACCACAGTGTCTTGTTCCATACCTAGTGTCTTGTTCCATACCACAGTGTCTTGTTCCATACCATAGGGTCTTGCTCTATACCTAGTGTCTTGTTCCATACCTAGTGTCTTGTTCCATACCATAGTGTCTTGTTCCATACCATAGTGTCTTGTTGCATACCACAGTACCTTGTTCCATACCATAGTGTCTTGTTCCATACCATAGTGTCTTGTTCCATACCATAGTGTCTTGTTTCATACCATAGTGTCTTGTTCCATACCATGGTGTCTTGTTCCATACCAAGGTGTCTTGTTCCATACCATGGTGTCTTGTTCCATACCACAGTGTCTTGTTCCATACCTAGTGTCTTGTTCCATACCATAGTGTCTTGTTCCATACCATAGTGTCTTGTTCTATACCTAGTGTCTTGTTCCATACCACAGTGTCTTGTTCCATACCTAGTGTCTTGTTCCATACCACAGTGTCTTGTTCCATACCACAGTGTCTTGTTCCATACCACAGTGTCTTGTTCCATACCATAGTGTCTTGTTTCATACCATAGTGTCTTGTTCCATACCATAGTTTCTTGTTCCATACCACAGTTTCTTGTTCCATACCTAGTGTCTTGTTCCATACCACAGTTTCTTGTTCCATACCATAGTGTCTTGTTCTATACCATAGTGTCTTGTTCCATACCACAGTTTCTTGTTCCATACCATAGTGTCTTGTTCCATACCATAGTGTCTTGTTCCATACCATAGTGTCTTGTTCCATACCACAGTTTCTTGTTCCATACCATAGTGTCTTGTTCCATACCATAGTGTCTTGTTCCATTCCACAGTGTCTTGTTCCATACCATAGTGTCTTGTTCCATTCCACAGTGTCTTGTTCCATACCTAGTGTCTTGGGTCTACTGTCGTCATGTCCTTTACAGTTCACAAAGGCCAGGTCATTCCTGTACAGCCGGTAATGTCTTGGAGGTTCAGTACGTGTTGTCTGTTACGCTAAGCATGGCGAGGACTGCGCCTCTGGTCAGGTCACGTCTGGTGGGGAAACCTGGGAGGAAACACACAGCTCCAGCAAGGTCATCGACACAGTCCTGACGCATCTCTCCAGCACGAGGGGGTCGTCATAGACCTCAGGAATCATGATCAATATCACAGAACTTCACTAAATTAAGGAGAGAACAGCTTGGTTCAGGGCATCCCTACTTAAAGAAGGTGCGAGAGATGACTTGGAGTCATAGCTAAATGTTGATTCTAGGTTGGGGAGTTACCTCTGTACCACGAGAATGCATCATGGTTCACAGTGGGTGGCGCTACACCAATCGTCAAGGTTTTCGTGTTGGGAACGACTGAGGGCCTGGGTCTACTGACAGCTTAAGACACACACTGGCCTCACCGTAGGCAGGTTAGGACCCACCCGTGGGCTGGGGGTTTGTTAGGCACGTCGGTAAACATCCGCTCAAAACCTGTACACATGCGAATCCTTGAAAGATGTCTTCCTGTGGACGAGAAGGTTGACACCACTGAAGGACTCCACGCACCCGAAGGAATTCGTCGACTTCAGAAGAGAATCCTTCACTCCAGGAGGCAAGTATCCCTACAGAAAACCTCCCTCCGTCTTGAAGGTAAACATGATGAAGCACACACACACCACCGCGTCCCTCACATCAGGAGGACTGCGGTGGTGGAGACACTTGGGTGACCAACACCACCACCACCACAGACATACCCTGACACTGCGAGACATACCTAGGTCATCATCTCTGAGGTCACGTCATTCCACCACTATCCAAGGAAGGTCATGACACAGAGGTCACCATGGGTATCCAAGGAAGGTCATGACACAGAGGTCACCGCTACATAGTTATTTTTCCAAGTGAGATGTGGACAACGGAGGGAGAGACGAGGTGGAAACACTGGGGGAAAAAACCGCTCAGCAGGAGTAACCTTCACAGTTTCCAGGACGAACATTTGCTCCAGGTAAACACTGGGAGGTGGAGGCAGGTCACAACCCTGGGATCCTACAAGCAACTGGGAAAAGAACACAATAATGACTCAAAATATCTTTTGTTGGGACGCCACAAGCAGGTAAACGTCCCAATCAAGGCCGTCGAATTAATGCGCACCAGCACAAACATCAAGGACACGTACGGCAGCACACCTGCACAAACATCAAGGACACGTATGGCAGCACATCAAGGACCCATGGCTGAACCTGGACCAATGGTTCTCGAGAAAATGCCACCAGACTTGCCAAAATTATCGCTGACTACTTCTGTGCAGCCTAAAGTAAGTAAGACATTGGTAGTGCAGTCTTAAGTAACTGACGCACTGTTAGTGCAGTCTCAAGTAACTGACGCATTTGTAGTGGTCTTTAACTGACGCGTTGGCGGTGCAGTCTCAAGTAACTGACGCATTGGTAGTGCAATCTTAAGTAACCGACACAATGGTAGTACAGTCTTAAGTAAGTGAGGAATTGGTAGTGCAGTCTTAAGTGAGGCACTGGGAGTGCAGTCTTAAGTGAGTGAGCACTGGTAGTTCGGGTAACAAGCTGGGGTCACTAAGTGTGGTAACCGGTCATTCATGTGGAGGTCTTACGGTGAGTGAGCGAGCGGAACGACGTACAGTAATTACCGCAGTAATTACTGGTTGTGGCAGGCGGGCAGAGAGCAAGCGAGGACCCGGTGATTACCTGCTGAGATGGGAGTATGGCTGAGGCCTGGAGGACGACATCTAGTGAGGGGGAGGGGGGAGCTGGAGGACGACCTTATAGAAGGTCCCTGGAGGGCGACCCAAGTCGACATTCCTTGTGAGTGAGGTTATCTTGGTGATACGAGACAACACTGCTGACTGGCCATTCCTCTTTGATAACACCTGTGGCGATTTACCCATCAAAGATACACCTGTGATGACGGCCAGTCACCAGCTCAGATGACTGCTGCATCTCATGATTATTGTGTGGCAATCAGCAACTCAAAGGTGGGCCGTTTTGATAACTGTATCTTTCCCTACACCTCGCAGCTTTGGAACTCTCTCCCCTCTCATGTCAAGCAGTGTCATGTGTTTGTTGGTGTATATAGTGTCCCAACACCAGATGTCAAGATTATGACAGACTCTACAGCGCATGACACGTCCAGTGAAGCTCAGCCCCAGCGTCGCTGACCGTCACGCATTCACTGGCCGCCCACGGTCGAACGCATTGGTCCCAATCCTGGTTATGGCACTCGGTCCACAGTCTACCTACCTGTTCATCCTCCCTTAAGGGTAAGTCGATTAAATGGATACCTGGCTTGGGCTATATATATATATATATATATATATATATATATATATATATATATATATATATATATATATATATATTCCTATGAGTCCACGGGGAAAATGAAACACGAAAAGTTCCCAAGTGCACTTTCGTGTAATAATCACATCATCATGGGAGACACAAGAGAGAAATATAACAGTCAGTTGATATACATCGAAGAGACGAAGCTACGACGCCATTTGGTAAACATGTTTACCAAATGGCGTCGTATATATATATATATATATATATATATATATATATATATATATATATATATATATATATATATATATATATATATATTCCTTGCTAACCTGCGACGTCAACTTTGAGGTTGTTCAGTCGGCACATATTCTCGCTGGCTTACAGATCTTCAGCCACTTCAGAACATGTCCTGGCACTTCAGCTCCTGAGAAGGAAGATGTTTCTTGTTCAGTTGTGGTCAGTCTCGCCATTTACTTGTGAAGACGTTACCTGGATCTTAACGTGCCCAGCGAAGCCGTCGGGACGTGGTGGGTCAGGGAGGCACCTGTGTGGTGCTGCTGGCCTGCTGTGTGGTGGTGGAGGGTGAGTGACCACAAGGAGAGCCATGACGCTCCCTACCATAGGAAGGAACGTGTGTGTGTGTGTGTGTGTGTGTGTGTGTGTGTGTGTGTGTGTGTGTGCCCTGATCGAGCTGGGCTGATCCCACGTCGACCACCGCCTCCCGTGATGCACTGCCGCTGTCGCAGATGGAACAGACCATCCTCGCCGCGGTCAACTGTAAACCTTCACCTGAGACGAAAGAAAATCTAAACTTATCCCACATTCAGGTGGCCATCGAACCCTTGCCTCGCAGACTGAACAGAGGAAAGGAAGACATCTCGAGCAAGTGTGGTGGCCGGAAGGTGTAAGAACTGCCCAACAGCCGTGTGATGAGAGAGGGAACTCCTGTAGTGTTTACCCTCACACATCTGACCCACAAGTGCAGCAGTGAGGGACAACAGAGTCGCCATCCATACTCATAAACGTATGTTGGTAATGAGGATTTACTTGTAGCAGAGTTGCTAGGTAAGAGAGACGTCCCCTCCCCCCAGCACCGCCCCTCCCCAGCGGTGGGGCGTTTAAACACGTTGCCTTGGGTGTGAGGCTTGGAGCAGAGGCGAGGCTGGTGCCCCAGCCAGAGCAGGCCGGACCACACACATTCCGGCGGCAGCTCACCAACACATGTTGATCTCGACCCACCACACTGACACCCACCATTGTTTCCACGTCATTAATTTGCAGGCAGCGGGGGAGGAGGCAAGAGGGAAGTACGCTGATGTTCTTGTAGCGGTTGTGGCAGCGGGCGAGGAGGAGCCCTTTTCTGCCTGCCTGCCAGGCGTACGACCACGGCTCGCTGCCATGTAATAATGTCTCCTATCTTGGTCAGGATCAAGAGATACATATCTAATTAGCCAGTTTTGCTCCTCCGCTGAAGGTGTTTATGTCATCTGGCCGTAAAGGTGACGATGCCCTGGCTTCTCCTGACGATGCTTGACGCTCTCTCGTTGTGATGAAATCGCTCAAGCCATGACTACATTCCTGAGCACAACACAAAAACTTGGAGTGACTCACATGAAATCTGGTGCTATGTCGACTCAAATGCTATCGTTCACTTGTATTACGTAGGACGCTTCTCTGAGGACGATTTCAAATGGAGGATGACCACTGTTTCCGGAAAAACAAATGAACTCATTCCATGTACGAGTAAACAGGAAAGATGGTCGCCAGGAGAGAGGGGCGCTAGGAGAAATGGTCGTCAGGAACGACGGTCACTATGAGAAACAGTCGCCGAGAGAAATGATCACCAAGTGAAATCATCACCAGGCGAAATGATCGCCAGGAGAGATGGTCGTCCTCATTATTCACAACACACGGGGATATTCGCTGCCGTTCCGTGAATATTCACGGGTGGTTCTGACCCCGCAGTGGCTGTGTGAACGCGAGCCACACAACAGGATACAACAGGGCCGCAGGTTGGCAGCACATGATCGCTGTTGGACAACGCTCTGACAAGCTGTTCCCGCCTCCTTCCAGCGCATCTCGACGCCATCCTTGACATTCTGAAGAACCAGTTGATAACAGGCGGGGTCTCCTCACGTCACAGGTTCTGGACTGATCTTAGAGTGACGTATATTAGCGTCACAGGTTCTGGACTAGCTCACTATGAGGTGTTCTTGCGTCAGGGATTCTGGATTTGCTTAGAGAGGCGTCACAAGTTCAATACGAACCCACAGTGGGAGGTGCCCTGACGTCACGGAACCAAGATGGACTCCGTGTGTGACGTCATGGGTTCAGGATGGACTCCAACATTATCTCAGATGGTGTTAATTATCTCAGATGGTGTCGATTATCTCAGATGGTGTCGATTATCTCAGATGGTGTTAATTATCTCAGATGGTGTCGATTATCTCAGATGGTGTCGATTATCTCAGATGGTGTTAATTATCTCAGATGGTGTCGATTATCTCAGATGGTGTTAATTATCTCAGATGGTGTTAATTATCTCAGATGGTGTCGATTATCTCAGATGGTGTTAATTAAACTTTTAATTGTTCACTTCTTGACTTCAGGTGTGGAGGTATATATTAACGTGTCTGGTGACATGCTTAACCAAACCTGTTTAGTCACTATACAGAACAGGTTCACCAGTATGAGGCTTGTTGTTATTAAGTGACGACTTTCCCCGACCTACAGTAACTCTGCTTCTAGTGTTCACAACCCATCAACTCAGGTCAAAACACTTCTGTACGGACTCGAGTCATTATAATCACTATAGCCTGGGTGTACGTACGTCACTATAGCCTGGGTGTAAGTACGTCACTATAGCCTGGGTGTACGTACGTCACTATAGCCTGGGTGTACGTACGTCACTATAGCCTGGGTGTAAGTACGTCACTATAGCCTGGGTGTACGTACGTCACTATAGCCTGGGTGTACGTACGTCACTATAGCCTGGGTGTACGTACGTCACTATAGCCTGGGTGTACGTACGTCACTATAGCCTGGGTGTACGTGCGTCGGTCACACGACACACACTGAGATGTAAGGGACAGCAGCAAGACAAACCACTCAGTCTGTATGCCAGGAGACGACTTGGGATGTGTATACCACCTACCATCCAACCCTACCTTAGCTGACCACGCCCTACACTCACCTGGACGCCCCCTACACTCACCTGGACGCCCCTACACTCACCTAGACGCCCCCTTCACTCCCCTGGACGCCCCTACACTCACCTGGACGCCCCCTACACTCATCTGGATGCCCCTACACTCACCTAGACGCCCCCTTCACTCCCCTGGACGCCCCTACACTCACCTGGACGCCCTTACACTCACCTAGACGTCCCCTTCACTCCCCTGGACGCCCCTACACTCACCTGGACGCCCCCTACACTCCCCTGGACGCCCCTACACTCACCTGGACGCCCCTACACTCACCTAGACGCCCCCTTCACTCCCCTGGACGCCCCTACACTCACCTGGACGCCCCCTACACTCTCCTGGACGCCCCTACACTCACCTGGACGCCCCTACACTCACCTGGACGCCCCTACACTCACCTGGACGCCCCCTACACTCCCCTGGACGCCTCCTACACTCACCTGGATGCCCCTACGCTCACCTGGACACCTCTACACTCACTTGTCTTTCCACCAAGACTCACGTAATCAGGAACATAAGGTTCTGATGACCTGCTGAACACCATCAACACGATCCTGGCCAACAGCTGGAGTTCCATAGATTTTGCTTTCACGGCTGGCCACTCGCCTCCCCAGCAGGGTCGTGTGCGCAACACCTCCCTCACCACCTCCCTCATGGCCTGCAGACTGACCTCTGACACGACCTGGGGTTGCCGTCCCGTCACGCCCCTTCTGTCCTGCAGGGTAAGGTGTACATAGCCTGTAATCAGTATCATGAACTGTCCAGTTCACGACCTGCCCAATCAGCGCTCTATCCAGTCGACGACCTGCTCAGTCAACGACCTGCCCACTCGACGACCTGCCCAGTCAGAAGTGTGACGTACGGGGTCCCACCCGACGCCAACGATGACCAGGCTGACCAACAGCAGGAGATGAGGACGTCCCGCTGCTGATATATTACAGGAAGACTGAAGCATTTTGTATTCGGTCACCTTCTTACACACAGGGTTACATGAACTCTGACTCTCCTGTACTGCACTTCCTCAGTTCAGTGGACTCCGCCCGACATCACTGCACAGAACCAAACCCTCTACTTGACGTCAACCCACTCACACCTCACGTCAACCCACTCACACCTCACGTCAACCCACTCACACCTCACGTCAAATCCCTCACACCTCACGTCAACCCACTCACACCTCACGTCAACCCACTCACACCTCACGTCAACCCACTCACACCTCACGTCAACTGTACGACAGAGGAAGCTGCTGCTGCTGCCCCTAGGAGAGTCCGTCTGTAGCTGCTCTCCTGTCGAAGGATGACTTGGGGACAAAGATCAGAAGGTTTGTCTTAAGATGAAGGTTCATGACAGGCTGAGACCTGGCAAGGGTTCATGACAGGCTGAGACCTGGCAAGGGTTCATGACAGGCTGAGACCTGGCAAGGGTTCATGACAGGCTGAGACCTGGCAAGGGTTCATGACAGGCTGAGACCTGGCAAGGGTTCATGACAGGCTGAGACCTGGCAAGGGTCCATGACAGGCTGGGACCTGGCAAGGGTTCATGACAGGCTGAGACCTGGCAAGGATTCATGACAGGCTGAGACCTGGCAAGGGTTCATGACAGGCTGAGACCTGGCAAGGGTTCATGACAGGCTGAGACCTGGCAAGGGTTCATGACAGGCTGGGACCTGGCAAGGGTTCATGACAGGCTGAGACCTGGCAAGGGTTCATGACAGGCTGAGACCTGGCAAGGGTTCATGACAGGCTGAGACCTGGCAAGGATTCATGACAGGCTGAGACCTGGCAAGGGTTCATGACAGGCTGAGACCTGGCAAGGGTTCATGACAGGCTGAGACCTGGCAAGGATTCATGACAGGCTGGGGCCTGGCAAAGGTTCATGACAGGAATACAGGAAGTCATGACGTCACCCACACACACACAGGGTCATCCTCCTCAGGACAAAGGTGGAGACATCACAAGGCTGACACAAACCTCCTGCTTTACATATGCGGCTCCTGACTCTTCTCTCTTTGTCTTGTGGAGGTTAAAAACCCGCAAATTGTTTGCCCCCTGACAGGGAATGGAAGGAACCTAGTCTTCCCGTCTGGAGTGTATGAATACACGTATCTCTTCTTACAATTACATGATATATAATTGTGTCTAAGACTTGGAAGGATTCTTACAAGACTTAAACTACATAAGGGATACTTTCTTTCCTCTCTACTGCAAGCTGTCCATAGGTCATGTCTGCCATGACGGTAGTGAGTCTGCCACTATACATCATCTCAGACCAGAAACAACACACCTGCCACCTGAGGACCCCGGACCAAGCCTGAGTGACTCAGATATCCACTGAACATGAGTGTGTGTGAGGTCGTTCTGTTATGGCTACGTCTACTATTCCTCTTCTTCAATTTCGATCATTTAACTGGCGTCATTGGCCAGTGATATGTATTCTGCACAATCAAGACATGATGGTTCGTTAGGGTCACTCAGGGAGGGTACTTGATGGTTCGTTAAGGTCACTCAGAGAGAGAGTATTTGATAGTTCGTTAAGGTCACTCAGGGAGATTATTTGATGGTACGTCAAGCATCTTTGTTGATCGCTATACCGTCATAACTTCAAACAAGAATAATGTCATATATATGATTCCATAGAGGGAGACCAGTGCATCCTGGGCGGTACTGTGGTCTAATAATGACTAAAGTACAGATGTGCTAGGCTACAGATGCCTCAGGCTAGGTTACAGATGCTCAGGCTAGGCTACAGATGCCTCAGGCTAGGTTACAGATGCCTCAGGCTAGGTTACAGATGCTCAGGCTAGGTTACAGATGCCTCAGGCTAGGTTACAGATGCCTCAGGCTAGGTTACAGATGCCTCAGGCTAGGTTACAGATGCTCACGCTAGGCTTCAGATGCCTCACACTAGGCTACAGATGCCTCACACTAGGCTACAGATGCCTCAGGCTAGGTTACAGATGCCTCTGGCTAGGTTACAGATGCTCACGCTAGGCTACAGATGCCTCACACTAGGCTACAGATGCCTCACACTAGGCTACAGATGCCTCACACTAGGCTACAGATGCCTCACACTAGGCTACAGATGCCTCACACTAGGCTACAGATGCCTCAGGCTAGGTTACAGATGCCTCTGGCTAGGTTACAGATGCTCACACTAGGCTACAGATGCCTCACACTAGGCTACAGATGCCTCACACTAGGCTATAAATGCCCATATGACTGTTCCTCACGCTGATACTGAACACACAAGATGTAAACATCACCACCACCAGATGTACACACAGCCACACCATGTCCTGGACTGCTGGAAACTCGGTGAGTCCAGAGATAATTCCCACCACACACACACACACACACACACACACACACACGAATGACGTGTACTGAACTCGCACCTTCTGTACAGTCTGTCCATGTTGCGCCACTACCCACGGGATGGGTTAAGTGCATGATCAACTCACCGTCTTTTACACAGCCAAAATCACGATCAACAAAGTCTATAACGATGAAATTTCGAAGCGTCTCCAACATGCTGACGATGCCTGACGGAGGGAAATGATTCAGAGGCGTGACAGATGACAGTCACAAGGGCTTGTCACGTGCTAACACACTGGAAGGCGACCTGGGTGTGTGCGTCTGTGTCTGGAGCTGAGGACAAAGGAGGTCAAGAGTGTGTGACGAACCCCCTAAATTGGCCTGTCTCGTCCAGCAGCGAAGGGCGTGGTCAAACCAGGTCGTCATCAGAGGGACAGAAAGACCTGTTTGCTGGACGGTAGTGTGTCACATCCCTGTACAGGTCTCCCAGTTGTGATTACTCTATACCGATTACTCTGTATTGATTACTCTGTACTGATTACTGATTACTCTGTACTGATTACTCTGTATTGATTACTCTGTATTGGTTACTCTTCTGATTACTCTGTACTGATTACTCTTCTGATTACTCGATACCGATTACTCTGTATTGATTACTCTATTGATTACTTCTGATTACTCTGTATTGATTACTATTCTGATTGCTCTTCTGATTACTCTGTATTGATTACTTTGTGGTGATTATTCTGTCAGTCTTTAACCCTGCTGGGATGGGTGCCGGGGGGGGGGGGTGTCTACCCCACCATTCCCAAGCTGCAGAATGAACTTAATTACCGACGACCACCTTAATTACCGACGACCACCTTAATTACCTACGACCACCTTAATTACCGACGACCACCTTAATTACCGACGACCACCTTAATTACCTACGACCACCTTAATTACCGACGACCACCTTAATTACCTACGACCACCTTAATTACCTACGACCACCTTAATTACCGACGACCACCTTAATTACCTACGACCACCTTAATTACCGACGACCACCTTAATTACCTACGACCACCTTAATTACCGACGACCACCTTAATTACCTACGACCACCTTAATTACCGACGACCACCTTAATTACCTACGACCACCTTAATTACCGACGACCACCTTAATTACCTACGACCACCTTAATTACCGACGACCACCTTAATTACCTACGACCACCTTAATTACCGACGACCACCTTAATTACCTACGACCACCTTAATTACCGACGACCACCTTAATTACCTACGACCACCTTAATTACCGACGACCACCTTAATTACCTACGACCACCTTAATTACCGACGACCACCTTAATTACCTACGACCACCTTAATTACCGACGACCACCTTAATTACCGACGACCACCTTAATTACCGACGACCACCTTAATTACCGACGACCACCTTAATTACCTACGACCACCTTAATTACCGACGACCACCTTAATTATCGACGACCACCTTAATTACCGACGACCACCTTAATTACCGACGACCACCTTAATTACCTACGACCACCTTAATTACCGACGACCACCTTAATTACCGACGACCACCTTAATTACCGACGACCACCTTAATTACCGACGACCACCTTAATTACCGACGACCACCTTAATTACCGACGACCACCTTAATTACCGACGACCACCTTAATTACCGACAACCACCTTAATTACCGACGACCACCTTAATTACCGACGACCACCTTAATTACCGACGACCACCTTAATTACCGACGACCACCTTAATTACCGACGACCACCTTAATTACCGACGACCACCTTAATTACCGACGACCACCTTAATTACCGACGACCACCTTAATTACCGACGACCACCTTAATTACCGACGACCACCTTAATTACCTACGACCACCTTAATTACCGACGACCACCTTAATTACCGACGACCACCTTAATCATCGACAGGTCACTTGATAGTAATTACCTGAGGAATGAGACTGGTGTCTACAGACCCGCTAACCTCAGCCCAACAGGTGATGACTGGGTATACAGGAGGCAGGGAAGTTGGGTCATGATGGTGGTTTGTGAGGACACGTCGTTGGTTGGTGCAGCCACAGGTCACAAGCTCTGACCCCAGGCTAAGCTGTTGGACTGAGGTTAGGTCATCTGTATGGGGTGGGTCATGTAAAGTGTCACAGAAGGTCACCATCATTACGGTAATACCTTATGACCCGATACTGAGGAACTCTATGACAAAAAGACTTTTCAAAAACCAGGTACTACATGCCAGGTACCTTGTACACCACGTCTGAGAGGACACTCCAGGTATCAGGTAGCCTGAGTCAGGTGTGTGAACACACCAGGTACCAGGTGCACACGGCAGTGGAAGGAAATACTAGGTACCACTAAGTACAAGGTAAATGTCATGTTGTAGGTACATAGCCCAGGTAAACCAGGTCATGACAGAATATATATATATATATATATATATATATATATATATATATATATATATATATATATATATATATATATATATATATTTATATAT
The DNA here is from genome assembly GCF_036320965.1 of Panulirus ornatus. Classification (NCBI taxonomy): domain Eukaryota; kingdom Metazoa; phylum Arthropoda; class Malacostraca; order Decapoda; family Palinuridae; genus Panulirus; species Panulirus ornatus. The sequence continues at coordinate 22,199,929 of NC_092251.1, read as the reverse complement.
ATATATATATATATATATATATATATATATATATATATATATATATATATATATATATATACGGCTGTAGACTTGTTTACTATAAGTTTTATCCACAAACTGTCTTTGAGGTGCTTTGCGTTCGAGATTAATTCGTGATCACCTGCCTACCACACACTCACCTCCGGAATCAATAACAACATACAACATGAATGTCTGAGAAAATATCATCTGTTGTTTACATTACCCAGGTGAAGGGGCGCTGGTCTCGCTGGTGGGTACAGGTCTGTCGCTCACCTGCGAAAAGAATTTCTTGTTAACAACCATCACTTGTGCAATCACCTACAGGGGCTCGGGGTTAACATGTGAATAACATTGCTACGTGGGATGCACAACCCATGTAGTAAACAGTAGGAACTCTCTACGACTGGGATCTGAGATATTTGCATAAACCATCAACTTGCACATTTAACACATGTCTACACACATATTTGCATACACAACCGCACACATAACACACAATGCTCTCTCTCCAGAAACCTCCTGGTACAACAGAAACCTCCCGGTGCAACAGAAACCTCCTGGTGCAACAGAAACCTCCTGATATAACAGAAACCTCCTGGCACAACAGAAACCTCCTGGTGCAACAGAAACCTCCTGGTGCAACAGAAACCTCCTGGTGCAACAGAACCTCCTGATATAACAGAAACCTCCTGGCACAACAGAAACCTCCTGGTGCAACAGAAACCTCCTGGTACAACAGAAACCTCCTGGTGCAACAGAAACCTCCTGATATAACAGAAACCTCCTGGCACAACAGAAACCTCCTGGTGCAACAGAAACCTCCTGGTACAACAGAAACCTTCTGGTGCAGCAGAAACCTCCTGGTACAACAGAAACCTCCTGGTGCAACAGAAACCTCCTGGTGCAACAGAACCTCCTGATATAACAGAAACCTCCTGGCACAACAGAAACCTCCTGGTACAACAGAAACCTCCTGGTACAACAGAAACCTCCTGGTGCAACAGAAACCTCCTGATATAACAGAAACCTCCTGGCACAACAGAAACCTCCTGGTGCAACAGAAACCTCCTGGTACAACAGAAACCTTCTGGTGCAGCAGAAACCTCCTGGTGCAACAGACACCTCCTTACGACTCTACCTGGAGCTGAGGAGACGCTACCTGACTGAGAAAATTGTATGTGGAACAGAGGACCAACTTTCCATGAGGCAGACTACCTACCTGTCTTGTAAACCCTCTGATGCCACAGTGATGCGTCGTCTGGGTCATTACCAGACGTTACCTGTTGCTTGTGTGTGTGTGTGTGTGTGTGTGTCTGTACGGAGGAAACGTTTGTTGTTGACCCAACAAAATGTCTGTGGGAATCAGTTCACAATTATCAGACTCTTTCCTGTACTATCAAAATTCTTTTGGACACTATATATATATATATATATATATATATATATATATATATATATATATATATATATTCCCTGGGGATAGGGGAGAAAGAATACTTCCCACGTATTCCCTGCGTGTCGTAGAAGGCGACTAAAAGGGAAGGGAGCGGGGGGCTGGAAATCCTCCCCTCTCGTTTTTTTTTTTTTTTTTTTAATTTTCCAAAAGAAGGAACAGAGAAGAGGGCCAGGTGAGGATATTCCCTCAAAGGCCCAGTCCTCTGTTCTTAACGCTACCTCGCTATCGCGGGAAATAGCGAATAGTATGAAAAAAAAAAAAAAAATATATATATATATATATATATATATATATATATATATATATATATATATATATATTCCCTGCGTGTCGTAGAAGGCGACTAAAAGGGGAGGGAGCGGGGGGCTGGAAATCCTCCCCTCTCGTTTTTTTTTTTTTTTTTTTTTTTTTTCCAAAAGAAGGAACAGAGAATTGGGCCAGGTGAGGGTATTCCCTCAAAGGCCCAGTCCTCTGTTCTTAACGCTACCTCGCTAATGCGGGAAATGGCGAATAGTTTGAAAGAAGAAAAATATATATATATATATATATATATATATATATATATATATATATATATATATATATATATGTATATATATATATATATATATATATATATATATATATATATATATATATATATATTCCCTGGGGATAGGGGAGAAAGAATACTTCCCACGTATTCCCTGCGTGTCGTAGAAGGCGACTAAAAGGGAGGGGAGCGGGGGGCTGGAAATCCTCCCCTCTCGTTTTTTTTTGTTTTTTTTTTCTCCAAAAGAAGGAACAGAGAAGAGGTCCAGGTGAGGATATTCCCTCAAAGGCCCAGTCCTCTGTTCTTAACGCTACCTCGCTATCGCGGGAAATAGCGAATAGTATGAAAAAAAAAAAAAAAAAAATATATATATATATATATATATATATATATATATTAATTTAACTGGAGTAAAAATGTATATAATCTAAATGCAGAACAATCACAATTGAAATTATAATTGATGTTAAAGTGTGTGTGTGTCAGGCGAGACTTGGGAGGTGCCTGCTTTCATGATGACCTGTCTATCAAGCAACTACAACTTCTTCCAGTATCTATTATAACTTTAAGTCATCTCTATATACCTTCTATACTTCATCTATCGAGGCTACTCCCTCTCTCGTCTTCATCCTCGCTTAGTTTAGCTGATCAGCCAAGTCGTGCTGGGGTTCAGACACACCCGAACTGGCTAACTATCGCCTTCACGTCTCTACCATAACAATGGCTCACAGGCCACCCCCTCCCCCCTCCCCCCCGTGTGGTCTGTACACCACAGTAGCAGACCACCACGTAACGCCCGTCTTGCCACCACACTACCACAAGACAACACCTTCCGCGGCACCTCGCTCTGTGCCACACAGCCTCTGTGTACATGACACAACAGCACAGTTGTGTACCCGCATCCCCGGCTCTCCCTCCTCCACCAGACATAAACCAATCCTGACCCGGGAGAACCAGCACCATGAATCATACCTACAACCCTATTACAACCATCCCACACGTATGGTACCAGGTACCACAACCATACCAGGCAGCACCCGGGCAGAGGTTGCCAGCACAGTAAGGCGGGAGAAAGCCACCCTCACTGGCGGATATGGTGGAGGGGGGGTCAGGCATGGAGGAGTGGGGTACCAGGTAGGGAGGGGGGTACCAGGCGGGGGGAGGGGGGGTTGTACATGAGGGGTACCTGAAAGGACTTGTGTTTCCCCCATTAAAGCCGCAATTAGCATTGGTGTACACTAACATACCGACCATGTGATCGTTTTGCGTGACATCCTACAGGCAGTATGACCTCACATTACACCACAGCTGAGGTCAAGCTAAACAGTCTGTACACCACAGCTGAGGTCAAGCTAAACACTGTATTTTTAGAGAGTATCACCAAACTATGTGAGAGAAACTATGAAGGCACAGCATATCAAAAATAATTTGTAAGCCAAGTATATGGAAAATACTTTGTAGGCAAAGTATGACAACGGAAATACTTTGTAGGCAAAGTATGACAACGGAAATACTTTGTAGGCAAATTATTATAAGAAAAATCCGTAAGTAAGATGATGTCACAATACATTACTCAGTAATGGTCACTGTCCACCTCACAACATGAACAGTGGTCGACCGTCTGACCACAACTGCAGAAATAACGACGGAAATATTTCCCACAACGCACACACACACACACACACACACACACACACAGCCTCACCGGATATCCGATTATTTCCTCACGCACTTCAGCCCCCAATATCCGTGGACGAAGGCAGCACGGGTGCGTGACGCACTCTCTTCCCCTAGAGATATGGTCGTCCGTCCAACTAGTTTAACAAAAAACGCATTTACCGTAAGGACATGATATCCTTCTCGCCCCCAGGGAGGGCATAAGGTGAGTGTGTCCGACAACCCACCTCCCCAGCCCCCCTGATATGACGTCATCAGCAACATTCCTCAAAATGATGACGTCTGGACAATGTCAGGCAGGGGAAAATTTCTCTCTCTCTCTCTCTCTCTCTCTCTCTCTCTCTCTCTCTCTCTCTCTCTCTCTCTCTCTCTCTCTCTCACACACACACACACACACACACAATATTATCCTTTCTCAAAACTGTTTTCCCGATATTTAAAGCTAAATTAACGTCTCAACATGAAACTTACCCCCAAAAAAAATAATACTTATGTAAGTAACAGTGGTATATGTGTGCGTATATATATATATATATATATATATATATATATATATATATATATATATATATATATATATATATATATATATATGGGGCGCAACAATTTACGCCAAGGATTTCGAGAAATTGACGAAACACAGTGGAGTGAGTGAAGCGTCTGGCAGCGAAGTTAAACACCTACAAAATGTGAGGTAAGATATGAGACCCGTGTCCGGAGCCCTAGCCATTGACCTTGATTTTAGAAGAAATAACACATAATGACGATCAATTTTACTTTGAATGATAATAAGATTACTCGTTAATATGTCATATATTATGAGTATTCTTAGCTCCAACAAACATTATATCTAAGGAAGAAGGATGTTCATTTCAAGTAAGCCAAAGAACAAGTCGAACCACCTGAACAGCAACGTTCCCTATGTTTTACATGTTTAACCTTTGGCTAGACGTGTTGGAGAGATTCGAGACAGTATGGCATCATTTCATAACTTCGCTTATTTTCGACGTGTTTTTTCTCCCTAACACAATCATGTGAAGTATTTCCTCGAGGGGAATACTGGAGATAACGGGGACGCGTGCTGGGGGACGGGGCGGCGCGGGGCGGGGCGGGGCAGCATATCGCCCACCTTGGCCAGTCTTCCATATATCACTCAATTCTCCTTCGTCCCACTTTCAGCTAGAGGTGTCACCTGTCCCTATACACTTAGATTCAAATCAAATACTTAACGGCTTGAATGCCAACGAGATTTAACGTTACCGATCGAGGCCTGTACTAACACTGCCATTCCTTCTGCTTGACACACTTTCTCACGGGTTAGGCTCCATCATGCCTCCAGCAGCGCCTGCTGCCTGCCTCTCTCATCCAGGTATGGGTGACGTCCTAACACGTCCTAACTTTAATGAGCTACACCGTGTTTATCTTATCCTTCACCATGGTGTTATTACAGACCTAAACAAACGACCCGGCATTCGAAATGGCTGTAAGCAAGACTTGGTCAAATCAATTCAAATACTACTCCCCTGTAATGACTTATTTGTGTACATATACGGTAATGATGTTACACACAAAGATGTACTCAAGTGGATAAAGTCACAATTCTAATGTCCTTTAGTTTACGTACTCGCGTGACAATCATTATCATGCGGTTCAGTTGTACTTTGGTAATAGAGCCATCGTACTCATGTTGTAACGCTATCGTGCTCTAAGCAGTACAAACATAGTACTTAAGAGGTAAAGTTATAGTACTCTGGGTAGTACAGACATGGTACTCCTGCTGTTACATTAACGTACTCTAGGTAGTACAGATACGGTACTCCAGTTGTTACGTTATCGTACTCTGAGTAAAGACATGGTACTGATTAGATAAGGTTATCGTGCTTCGCGAGTAGCAATATTGAATTCGCGTATTAAAATCATCGTACTCTGGTAGTAGAGAGACTGTCCTGGTTTAGTAAAGCTGTCGTACCTATACGGTAGAGACAAAGTACTCGTGGTACACTTCGTACTTTAGTAGCAAAGTCATTATACTCATGCGGCAAAGTTCTCGTACTTAGTCCTAAGAGCATGTTACCCACATGTTGAAGTTATCGTACTCCAGGGTTTATACCACTCAGAGTCACTCTGGATCACCTGTAAGCACTCAGTGTTGTTGTCAGTGTAACATTAAATCTATAATTCCCTGCTCGTGTGACCAAACCAACATGATGATCGGGAGTCGGGACACGTCTGCGGCAGTTTATACACTGACTCTGGGACTCTGATGTGTGCCCGCATCATGTCGACGCCCCTGACTCGCTCGGGTGACGCCCCTGGCCAGGGTGGGTGTACAGGGAGTATGTGAGTGCATCATGCGTGTGTCTTGCACTCCTCCTACATCCTACACGAGAAGTGTGGTGAGGAACACATACGTTCCAGTGTATTGTTGTTATCAAAATGAAAATTATGATGGCGGATAACATCGTTTCTCAACGTTAAGTATGACTGGCCATAATGACCAGTGTATTCCTTCTTATACAACTGGGAGATGTACAAAATTATCTACACTCGTATGTATGACTTTTATCAACAACTTACAACTAATCTTAAAATCTGAATTTTCCTTAAAAGTGAACATACAAAGAATAAAGAGTATCATTGTTCATGCTACTCGAATATTTTGAACAAATTACAGTAATACAATTGTAGGTAATTGTTATCTACTTAAGATCTAATGTTGAAAAACCTCAAGGCATTATTACTTATATTCGTGGGCTGGAAATAACGCTAATCACTTCCATACAGACACAAGAGTGTTTATGAATGAGCCACACTCACACTGGAGGATATATTTCATAAAGTCAGGTTTGATATATACGAGATGCAAGATATCTCTAATGACTGTGGGTAGTTAGGTTCAAGCAGGAGGTCCCTGTTATCTGATGGATCTCTGTAACGCATGTTTTCATAGCTGGGGCATTAAGCGTCCTGCTGCTGCTGCTTATAGCATAATCGAGATTTACTGTTTGAAATGATATGTTTGCGATGTCTGGCAAGTCAATTTTTTTCCCCTGGTGAATATGAAGAGGTGGATAACATAGTTGCATATCTGATCCTGCATAAGTTTAGTCACTGTGTTGGGTCAACTGCTGATCATGTTTGCCACAATCCTACCACAGCAACAACGGTTTCACAGGGAATGAACCAAGGTTTCAAGTATAATATACGCACTTTCATGATAATTCACATCTTCAGGAATACAAAGATAACTAACAAATGAAGTTAGAAAACTTATATCTGAACTGTAAGGCGCATGACCACGTCAGGTCAAGGTCAGGCGGGAAGGTCAGGTAAGAAATGTGATGACCACTGACAGAGGTCGGGGTCATCAATGGGTAGGGTGACCCAAGCTATGTCAGGTTACCCAAGGTGAAGGTCAGGTGGTAAATTAGCTCACAAACTTGTAGATGTTGACAATTCTTTTGATTATGAAAGGATCTAATTTGTACATACCTAAACTGATGTTGAGATGCTACTAAACCGTGTTTACTAATACCAGATCCTATGGTACTTGTGTATACAATTGAATACCGATGTTGCTTTAGTCTCAAATCAATTTCTTTTGCACTTTGTCCAATGTGAACTATATTGCAATCCTTACAAGGGACCTGGTAAACACAACCACTAGAATTTTCAGACGCGTTTTTTACAGCAACTTTCACTCTGTATTGATGTTCTTAAATATATTGGTTCATTATCTCTGTATTCCTGAGGATGTGAAATATCACAAATGCGCTTCAGTAATACTTTCTACATAGCAGAGGAAAAATATGCGTCACTGCGTATAAGTTCCAAAATGAAGCCGAAGTGGTGAAGTAACGGTATGAAGAAGTGTTTGTTATCTAAGAAAGCATCACATAAGAAACTCAACGACACAGATAACCAAAATGATGGAGTAAATTACGTAAATTTGCGTAGGAAGACTATGAAACGTGTACGTCAAAACAACGGTCAGTATGAAGCGTATATTGCTGAAAGTAACAAAAGAAACCCCAAAAAGTCTATTGCGTATGCTAGTAATAAGGATGTCATTACGTAATCAATTAAACCACTGATTATAGAAAATGGTGACTTGATTCAAGATAACGAAGCCACGGCAAAGATTCTAAAACATTTTCTTTTTCACATTAAATATTAATTGACGACTCATGTTCCAAATTCAGTCTAATCACTATGAGGGAAAATGTTTGCAACATATTGACAAAACGGATAAAGATATGGCATGAGCACGAGGTGGTGTGGGATAAATAAAACAGTCAGCCCATTTAAGTTTTATTCGAGGACACTGAGATAGGAGGAAATGAGATAATCAAACATTAGCTGATCTTTTCAATACGTTACTTGCTAAAGGAAATATTCCACAGGAAGAGAAACTTCCCGATGTAACACCGTATTCGAAAAAAAGGGTAGTGAATTATTACCCGGGAATTATCGTCCAATTACCTTTACGTTTGTAGTTGTTAACTAATGTAAACCATCATTCAGGTCAGGATAAGACTAAACCATTTAGAGGACCACCACTTAATAAACGATTCTTATGTTTTCGACGAAATCACTCGTTTGACAAATTTGCTTGATTTCATTTTTAAGTTAATCAACGAAAGCAAAGCAGTTGATGTCAACTATTTAGACTTTCAAAAAACATTTGGATAAAGTTCTACCTGAAAGGTTACTAACAAAAGTTGTCATAATGTTAAAGATGGAGTTTTACTTCGATGTTTGGAAAATTGGCTGACTGGCCGGAAACTAAGAGGAGTGAGAAATGGTCAAGCCTCAAAATGGTTAGACGTAACAAGTGGCGTGCTACAGGGATCAGTCTTGGTGCGACCGGTTGTAATTCTCCCATATATCAATGATACAGATAATGGGCGTCACTGCAAGAACTCTAAATTCGCGGATGATACTAAGTCGGGAAATAAATCTACAACAGAAACTGTCTGCAGCTTCAAACTGATAGACTGGGCTGCTAAATGCCAAATGAATTTTAATACTGATAAATGCAACGTTTTACATATCGGGAATAAAAATGAAAAGCGAAGCCACAACATGGCTTCTGCTGAGCTAAAATTGGTCGACGAGGAAAAAAATGTTGGTTTAACCGTCTCCGGTGACCGAAAGTTAAGTAAACAGTGCACGACTGCAATAATAAGAGCGAACAAAACTCTTGGATCCATTGGTATGATTTTCGAACATGTCTCGGGGAATTGTCCTCTCTTTTCAACTCGCTAGTGCGTCTCCATCTTGAACTGTGTTCAGTCTTGATCATCCTACATAAGGAGAGATATACAATGCATGAGTACAGAGGCGAGCTACCAAGATCATTCCCGGAATGAGGAACTAATCCTACGAGAGGCCACTGAGCGAATTAAATAAATCTAGCTTAGAAAAGTGAAGGTTAAAATGTGATCTAATATTAGCAGGCACCATAATAGTTGAATCTATCTAACTCAGGAAAGAGGTTAAGATGTGATTTAATACAGTTACCGTAATCATTAAAGGCTTCGATAATCTCGAACTAACGACCTACTTAAAGACATATTCGTCTGATATCACTCGCAGTAATGCTTGGAAACATACGAGCAACCGTTTTACCTCGAATGAGGCGACGTACATTTTCCTGAACAAGAATCTTAACTACGGAATGATTTACCAGTAGAGTAGTTAACAGCAGTACCATACACACATACATACGTTTAACTATAAACTTGATCAATATTTTGCTTCAGATCCACGACTGACATTATTAGCACCTATTAACCTACAAGATAAACGTACACAGAGATCTTCCTCATGAAAAATATGCACATTTTCCTGCTACTAAACTTTTTTTCCACTATTATGAACAGCCTCGTTAGGACCCAACGGTCTGTAGCTGTTTGCATTTAGTTGTATTCTGATGAATCTTGGAGTCGAGTTGATGTTGGAAAGTGCAGCCGTCGACGCGTCTACACTTAAACAGGTCTGTCATGAAGATGTGGAGTTTCACTGTATCGATGCCAATGGTGTTGTGTCCACAGTACATCAAACTATACAACCCGTGCAGGATCAACAACATCACATTACAATGAGTTGAGTTAATCTAGTTCATTGTTACGCAATTTCTCACAGTTGGGATGTAGTGCGTAACCTCGCCTGAGCAGCAGGAACTGGAAAAGCAAAATATTCGGTGGATAATCGAGTGCGGAACCTTAACTGTGAGCAAAAACCAGACCTCAGGAGACTGGAACAGCTGTCGCCACTCAGCCCGTCCTCCTCCTCCTGCTGCTGCTGCTGCTGTACTCACAAACTCACATATATACGCAAAGTGTAAAGTTTGTGAGCAAAGACCAGAAAAGCGGTTGAGAGAGATGAAATTCTGAGTTGATTCAGGTGGGCGCGACAGGTGTCGTCGTGGTGCACGTCTGCCGGACAAGCGACCATATTAGTTGTCTTATATATCCTCACCTCGTCATCACGGAACACATCTACCTACCTCGCGCACTCTTACTGAAGCGTCGGACATGAATTATGTGCACCGTCTAGGTGTGTGTGAGAGTAGGTGTGTGTGAGAGTAGGGGTGTGTGAGAGTAGAGTAGGTGTGTGTGAGAGTAGGTGTGTGCGAGAGTAGGTGTGTGCGAGAGTAGGGGTGTGTGAGAGTAGGTGTGTGCGAGAGTAGGTGTGTGTGAGAGCAGACGGTGTGTGAGTAGAGGTCATTCAGTGGGCCTGATTGACCCCCCACGCGCCAGTGTGTGGATGAACAGGGAGGGCGTCGGACCACAGTGGGTGTATCTCCCACAACTGGGGTCATCACTACAGATTTATATATATATATATATATATATATATATATATATATATATATATATATATATATATATATATATATATAATTCTCCTTTATACTGTTCGCAAAACTGAGCCAACAGTAGGCCAAGATCCCGAGAACACTGACTCGAAAAAGAAGAGGTAAATCTAACACACACGAACCAAGCAATCCATTTAGAGAGAAATTCTCTCAGAGGACCTGAGGGGCGAGGCTACAACCAAATAACGACTATATTCCCGCTATTTTTCAGTTGTACGTAATGGATAGGTATCATTCACTGCTTCTGTAACTTGGCGTCGCTGAACCTCAAAGCAGAAATGATGAGATTCGAGTCAAAAGTACATCTTCGATCCATGTCTCCTTGGCTGCCTTCCTCACTGGCTAACTGCGGGTCAGCCTAGCCGGCACCTCTGCATCCCGAAGCCTGAGTCGATATTCATAATGAGACTGAAACAAAATTGATTTGTTCGATAACCTCATAAACCTTCATCCAAAACTGGTTTTCTTTATCTATTATAGTTACTGTATTCATACTATATAATAACACCGCATCAAGAGTGGTCGGGATGTCTCCCAATTAGTTTAATACTGATAAGCATAATAGCGCGACCACTAGTTCGAACACTTGTTCATGGCGGGTGGGCAGACAAGAGGGGCGTAAGCCTTGTTATAATGTCACGAGCTGTGCTATATACATCCACCCACGTATAACGCCTGGTTATCGGCACTTGGAAGGCTTATCTTGTATGGATATCTGTCACATTTAATGACAGTACACTGAGTGAACATAGCTAGATCACCACAAATTACATTCCTTCCTCAGAAACTCCTTGTATCCTCATCTGATAAACGTGATCTCAGTAACTGAGGCTGAGTTCGCTAACAACACTACTAAATTTGGGTTAAAATGTGAATCATTTTTTTATGAACAATGATAACGTAGAGTGACCTTACCACACAACAGTATAGAAAGCGAACCTTGGGGAAGTGATCATCGTATGGCAACACTACACGTAACTCCGCGCAAAGACTTGACTCAGAATACTAAACTTTGCAACAGAGAATAACAGACTGTTTTATATGCAGTACACTGTTGTCTGCTGAACAACAGGGGAGTATCATGCTCTGTTATGTACTAATAAGCCTTTGTTAAACGTGTTGCAAGAGGATTAGACAACATGTATTTCCCATCTAGGCTTGTCCTTAAGTTCATAAAGCCGTTGAACATTTGTAGATGTTCCGTGAAGGAAGGTACAAAATACCATACAGAACACAAATGAACAGAAATGTTCATCAGCCAGAACACAGAACAAGGAATCATTTCATTTGCTTCTGGTCATAAGCCCTGCATTTTTTATTTGACTTACAGTTATTGGAATAACCTACAACTGCGAGTATAACCTACAACTGCGAGTATAACCTACAACTGTTGGTATAACCTACAACTGCTGGTATAACCTACAACAGCTGGCGTGACCCACAACTGCTGGTATGACTGTATATAACAGCTCCTCTGGCAACAAGTTATGACAGTGTTGACGCGTGACACAACACAGCTGAGAACATGATGACTCATGTTACCCCCACCTGATGTGACCGCCAACCACTGATGACATGATCAACAACCGATATGTCAGCTACTGATATGACTGATGATGTGTCACTGCTGATATGACTGGCGATATGTCAGCTACTGATATGACTGATGATATGTCAGCTGCTGATATGACTGATGATATGTCAGCCACTGATATGACTGATGATATGTCAGCTACTGATATGACATGATATGTCAGCAGCTGATATGACTGATGATATGTCAGCTACTGATATGACATGATATGTCAGCAGCTGATATGACTGATGATATGTCAGCTACTGATATGACATGATGTCAGCAGCTGATATGACTGATGATGTGTCACTGCTAATACGACAGATGATATGTCAGCTGTTGATATGACTGATGATGTGTCAGCTGTTGATATGAGAGACGTGTATGTCTTCACAACTTGTGTGTGATGGATGGAGTCGGGGAAGCGTCCACAGATCTGTCTCTCTGTTTGCCACATATATCCAGTCAGACTAGGCTGACGTCCGGGGTCCTTCAGATTTAAAAAGGTCTTGTGGACATGACGGGTCACAGAGGTCAAGGGAGAAGATAGAAGCGTCAATGATATATCTACCGCTGGAGCAGCAATGTGATGTGTCGACCCGCACGTGTAGCTACAGTATGGATCCAGAGGCGCGGGAGGTCTGCATGGATTCCTGGAAACATTATTCTTGCGGTCGTCTGCTGGACGTACCTAAGTCTATTACCGCTGGTCCTGGGAATGACCTGTGCGCTCCACTCCCTAGACCAGGCCCGAAGATGAATATCTTGGTCATAAGCGATAACCTGACAACCAGGTGACACTCCAGATGTACGCTGGTGACACCCAGGTAACATGGGGCGGGGATGAGGGCTGGCGTTAATCCCACTTGGTCCCAGCTAAGTCCCTCTCATCTCCGGACTCGCCATTACTTCACTTAGAACTACCCATACCCTCAGGGATACTCCCTCACCTGCACACGATACAAGCCACCTGCCTCCCATCACACTTGCCTCATCTGTCGTCACTCAACCTTCAGCTGACCCCAGACACCTTCAAAACACTCCTACACACCCGCTCACTCCACAACACCCTGAACACCACATACAACACCTCCGCCCACTCCACAACCCCCTGAACACCATAAACAACACCTCCGCCCACTCCACAACTCCCTGAACACCACAAACAACACCTCTGCCCACTCCACAACACCCTGAACACCACAAACAACACCTCCGCCCACTCCACAACACCCTGAACACCACAAACAACACCTCCGCCCACTCCACAACACCCTCAACATCACAAACAACACCTCCGCCCACTCCACAACCCCCTGAACACCTCATCAACATCTAAGACGCCTCTATATCATACATCAACTTACCAACAACGCAGCACAAAAATCCACAATCTTCGCATTGCACTGCAACTTGCAATTGGCTCTGCACGACCAATACAGACTGGCCACGTCAGCGAAAAACAACCTTTCCTCTCTTATCGTTGACTCGAGTTCTGGATAGAAGTCTTTTTTTTTTTTTTTAGGACGAACCTTGAATGTGAAAAAGGGATGACATGATAGAAAAGAAATGAGAAAAGGATAAACAAATGATTGTTAGAAGAGGCGAAAAACATACCACTTAAAAATGGAAAGGTCGTCTCTGTTAGCGAAGCCGTGAAGAAATAAAGCTCTTAAGTTCAGAGGCGTAGGGAAAGAAACAGACCATCACAACGGCCCATCCTTGAGCTGCGAGTGGCCACACAATAATCATGTGACGCAGCAGCTTCCAAGCCCAGTCCTGCGTGGTCTAGCTAATGACAGGAGCACACAAGCAGTTAGCTGTTGACAACACAAACCATAGCAATATCTATCAAAGTGAGAAGAGAAGCATCAATCCGGTGTGAGGAGAGTAGGTCAGAAATTGAGGTCAGACTGGGAGTTGATATGTCGGAGTGCTTTAGGGTCGACTCGCTCAACACAATATGTAGATATAGAACCTCCCTGCATGTGAGAGCAGTGTTCTGTACAAGGACGAATCAGCCCAAAAGACAACCAACTGTTGAAAGCAGTAGAGTGTTCGGTAGGTGATCAGAACTCACAGTTTCTCTGAGGCAGACGCAGCTGCCTGCTTAATACGGGGCGTCCCTCAGATACACCACGGCAGACCTGGTGGGTATTCTATAAATACCTGGGATTTCTAATTGCCAGTTCCCAGTAGCGCCCAAGGAGGACAGCGATACGAACGACAACACACCAGTCACGCTGACAAGGAGCTGGGGGAAGTGGGGTCAGAGGAGGGGTCACACGGGGGGGGGGGGAGAGGTAAACATGGTCACACCCGGGGTGCGTGCTGGGAGACAGAGGGGGAGATGATTATGTGGTCACCTCAGTGTTGTGACCTCCTAGGTGTTCTGACCTCCTAGGTGTTCTGACCTCCTAGGGGATGTGACCTAGGTGATGTGACCTCCTAGGTGTTCTGACCTCCTAGGGATGTGACCTAGATGCTCTGACCTCCTAGGGGTTGTGATCTCCTAGGTGATGTGACCGTTCTGACCACTCAAGTGTTGTGGCCACCTGGATGTTGTGGTCACCTCGGTGTTGTAGTTGCCCATGTGTTGTCGCCTTTCCCACCACACCTGCCACTACATCTATTCATCTCCATGTACAACCTGTCTACAGTAAATGATTAAAGTAACATATACAACACAACCCCACCACTCACCTACACAACTTCACTATATACAACACAACCCCACCACTCACCAACACAACTTCACCATATACAACACAACTCTAACACTCATCCAGCCAAGTACAACATGTACAACACAACTTCAACTCTTACGTAGTTAACATGTACACTAAGTACAATGTTCTCTTCAGTAAAGTTCCTCTAGACGTCAACAAGATTACCTAAGAAGCACCTTAACTTGGCACCATCCCTTCCCTAATACAGGTAACTTGGCCCCATCCCTTCCCTAATACAGGTAACTTGGCCCCATCCCTTCCCTAATACACGTAACTTAGCCCCATCCCTTCCCTAATACACGTAACTTGGCCCCATCCCTTCCCTAATACAGGTACCTTGGCTCCATCCCTTCCCTAATACACGTAACTTGGCCCCATCCCTTCCCTAATACACGTAACTTGGCCCCATCCCTTCCCTAATACACGTAACTTGGCCCCATCCCTTCCTTAATACACGTAACTTGGCCCCATCCCTTCCCTAATACACGTAACTTGGCCCCATCCCTTCCCTAATACACGTAACTTGGCCCCATCCCTTCCCTAATACATGTAAATAGACTTTTGTCATTTGGGTTAACAAGTTAAGCTGGTGTTAACAGCCTCGTTACTCACATACGTCAGTTAGAGGTATGACTGGATCATCTCGCTCCAGCCAAGTCTTAACATTCTAGATGAATGGTTTTCCAGGAAAGCTAAATTTGTTTGCTTGATCATGTCGTTGACTGTACACAGACTGGAACGTGTCACCAGGACATGTGAGTCACAACCCAGCACTCAACTACTGTGTGACATTTGTAACGTAACAGAGCAAGCGAGTCGACCCATGTGTTACCGCCTGGGCATGTCACCCCTACTGCAACGTGTCACACAGAACGGATTTGTCTTAATCTGAAACACATATACGAACATTCTATCCTCTGATTCATTCCTTTGATCTGAGAAACTACTTCGTATCCAGCCCCTTTCAGAATGTTACATATTCGTATAAAATCTGAAAGTTACGTACACACCCTTGACCCTATAACCTAACTATACAACCTGACCGTGGACATGACTTGGGTATCCTGTCCTTGTCACTCCCTCAATTCTAACTTTTAATCTAACTTAACAAGTCATTTTCCTCAGACAACCTTAAATCATTAACTATCCACTAAGCTTATCCTACATACAACTACAACCATACATGTGTTGCCTCTGACACCTTGACTCATGCAGATTCGACTACATGACTGAGGTAACGTAACTCTACTCACTGGTGTGTTACCCTAAATACTACCCATATAACTACAACTAACGATCACTGATAGTTATACAACGTTACTCTCAGCTGATCACACAAACAAACAAACCCAAAATTCCATTTATGATCCACCACCTCAACTGGCCAAACCATGGCGTTGATTTTTGTTAACCAAATATTTTCCTTCACGTGTATTGTCTAGGCAGCTGACTCAGTATTATCTTCATTATCACCTGTGAGAACACAAGGCACGCAGCACCAATGCCTCAGGGCAGGTAAGAGTTTAGGGACAAAGAATGGTACTAAAGAGGCACATCAGGAGATTCTCTGAGACGAACCAGCAGATATTTAAGGAAGGGCGAGACATCTCTCAGGGTCAAGCCGAGGGATGTTTTGAGAGGAAGCAAGAGGCATTCAAGGACACAGGAGACACTTATGGGCCCACAAGGACTCTCATCGGCAAAACCAGGAGATAAGCGCGTGGGCCAACACAGCCTTCTTCAGGAAGCACTTACTACAGGAGAAGTGGGGGGGGGGGGGGGAGGCAGTAAGGTGTAGGCTGTAGACATGAAGGACAGAGGCTCGGGTGGAGACCGAAAAACACTCAGAGGAGACCCGTGGCAGTGGAGACTTGAGACACTTAGGGGCACGACAGGAGACACTCAGGAGCAGAAAGAAACACTGGAACATATCGAAAAACACAAGAACAGCCAACGGAACACTGGAACAGGCCATATGGAACACAAGAGCAGTCCAGATTCGGATCCAAACCGGCAAATGTAAACTAATTAAGTCTAACGTCTTCAACATCTATATTTTCTCTTATTTCTCAGCCTAAAAATCTTTAAAACCACTCTCTGTGTAACCCATAGCTGATAACATAATCAAATCTGATCTATCGTATAAATCCCACACTACACAAATAACTAAGTCTATTTCTAACTCACGGCAAACTCTTTGGATGCCAAAGATCTTTCTTTTACAGAGTAGTTTTTTTTTCTAAAGAAAAAAGGTCTGATCCGTCCTTGTACAAAGTACTCCTCACATTTCGTCCCGCTTTACACTCAGTGCGCAAGTCTAAAGCCTTCCAGCGATGAACTTTCCTACCCAGACCTTTTATTAAAACACAGTTCACTCTCCGTCGCGTTGTTGGTTCTTTTTTACCTTTCCTACAGCTATTACTCCGTGTCTGGTACTGGGAACTGGCTGACTGCCTTGCGTCACCATTCACTCGACCGCAGATTACTGGGGTAAACCACCACGTCAGATAATTACTATGTGGTCATTCTTGTGTCGAGACTGAGTCCCTCCGATACTTCGGTTACTCATACAACACTAAGTCTGGGAAGTCTTTGCGACATCAAGTCTTTCCTGAGATGACAACAAAGATATGATCTTAAACTCGGACGTTTATTTTTCTTCTCCTTTTATCTCTCTCTCTCTCTCTCTCTCTCTCTCTCTCTCTCTCTCTCTCTCTCTCTCTCTCTCTCTCTCTCTCTCTTGCACCGGAGCCTTTGAAAATGAAATCTAAACAACGCTAGAACACACGTTAGCAGACCACTTTTATGGATTACCTAGGAGACACTGAGGGGCTAACCAGGAGACACTTAGAGGCAGATCAGGAGACTCGTTCTTCAAGACTGTGAGACCCTTAGAAGGAGGAGACCAGGATACAGAGGCAGATCAGGAGACTCGTTCTTCAAGACTGGGAGACCCTTAGAAGGAGGAGACCAGGATACACCTAGGGAGAGATTAGGAGACCCTAAGAGGGAGATGTGGAGACCCTGAGAGAGACCAGGAGACACTCAGGAGAGGACGACACTTGGGGACGAATCATCCTCATGAAATCAGGCGAAAAAATGAAGAAAATTTTTCAGATTCTCTTCACTGCTCTCATGTCCTTCGTCTGTCGTGACTCCATAACCTTTGTCATCTATGCTTATCTTCCTTCCTTCTCTTCCTTACTCTGCTCACCTTTTTTCTCTCTCTTTTCTTCTCTCTTCCTCACAACATTCTCTGCCGACGAAGGTTCCATGTTCAAGCCGTTACAGAAACTTCCCACCGCGTCACACATCAACATCCGTCACGCTAGCCGACAGCACGCACCAGGGATCAGGTCTCCAGTCTGGATCAAGGACTGTAAGGCGTCGATGCCCTGCCCTTACCCTACGCAGTCCTGCCTTAGTGATGTATGGAGTATGCTTCCAAGGTAAACATAACAGCGAAAAATGTTATATTTCTTACAGTACAGTGAACGGTTGCACATACTGCATATGTGACAGAATATTCTTTATGTTATCTCTGGATGGGATTCGACCAATTGTTAAGGGATCTCGGGTATGACTAAGTCCCACAGGGTCGTGTAGGGCCAGCCCTGGTGAGCTGCCTGGAGCCTATGTATCAGCACTAGAGCGAAGCACGTCACCCTAGCCTTAAGTCACGCCCTTGGACTGGATCGCTTAAGGTCGCCATCTCTGGATCAGAATCGCCAGGTTCCTATCAGTGGGCAGGTGTGGCCGGGCATTCCCTCACACACGCTCGACAAACAGAGATGAACGCTACGTATTTACGGTATGGCGACGACCGCTCAAACAGCGCGTAACAATGTGGTACACCACCGCGGCAAGCTGCAGCTAGTGTGGTGGTGGTGGGCGCGCCACACGACGGGGACATCCCCACACCTTCGACTATTCATGTGCGAAGGATGTATCGAGTCGTCCCCGGGGCTGCAGGATGACGGGTCGAGGAGATGGCCCAGGACACACTTTGGGAGAGACCAAGAGACAGGAGACCACGAGGAACTATGTCTCCAAGAAGAGATAAGAGAGAAACGGCCGAGGGGAGGCGAGTGTGGCGGAGTGGTGTTGGTGGCAGCCAAGACCTGTACCACAGATCTGCGGGCCGGCAGCAAGGCGCTCTACCCTACATGGCGAGGCGGGAGACGACGCCACCACAACCCAAGGCTAATCCCACCCCGGGCGTGGCCAGCAGGTCCCATGGCGAGAGGGAGCCGGGCAGCGGCAACAACAAATGGTGGGCGACAATAGAGGCTGGCCAGGGAGGACACACACACACACACACACACACACACACACACACACACACTATATATATATATATATATATATATATATATATATATATATATATAATCAATAAATGAATAAATATATATATATATATATATATATATATATATATATATATATATATATATATATATATATATATATATATTTATTCATTTATTTATTTATATTTATTTATTTTGCTTTGTCGCTGTCTCCCGCGTTTGCGAGGTAGCGCAAGGAAACAGACGAAAGAAATGGCACAACCCACCCCCATACACATGTATATACATACACGTCCACACACGCAAATATACATACCTATACATCTCAATGTACACATATATATACACACACAGACACATACATATATACCCATGCACACAATTCACACTGTCTGCCCCTATTCATTCCCATCGCCACCTCGCCACACATGGAATACCATCCCCCTCCCCCCTCATGTGTGCGAGGTAGCACTAGGAAAAGACAACAAAGGCCACATTTGTTCACACTCAGTCTCCAACTGTCACGCGATAATGCCCGAAACCACAGCTCCCTTTCCACATCCAGTCCCCACACAACTTTCCATGGTTTACCCCAGACGCTTCACATGCCCTGATTCAATCCACTGACAGCACGTCAACCCCGGTATACCACATCGATCCAATTCACTCTATTCCTTGCCCGCCTTTCACCCTCCTGCATGTTCAGGCCCCGATCACTCAAAATCTTTTTCACTCCATCTTTCCACCTCCAATTTGGTCTCCCACTTCTCGTTCCCTCCACCTCCGACACATATATCCTCTTGGTCAATCTTTCCTCACTCATTCTCTCCATGTGCCCAAACCATTTCAAAACACCCTCTTCTGCTCTCTCAACCACGCTCTTTTTATTTCCACACATCTCTCTTACCCTTACATTACTTACTCGATCAAACCACCTCACACCACATATTGTCCTCAAACATTTCATTTTCAGCACATCCACCCTCCTGCGCACAACTCTATCCATAGCCCACGCCTCGCAACCATACAACATTGTTGGAACCACTATTCCTTCAAACATACCCATTTTTGCTTTCCGAGATAATGTTCTCGACTTCCAAACATTATTCAAGGCTCCCAGGATTTTCGCCCCCTCCTCCACCCAATGACTCACTTCCGCTTCCATGGTTCCATCCGCTGCCAGATCCACTCCCAGATAACTAAAACACTTTACTTCCTCCAGTTTTTCTCCATTCAAACTTACCTCCTAATTGACTTGATCCTCAACCCTACTGTACCTAATAACCTTGCTCTTATTCACATTTACTCTCAACTTTCTTCTTCCACACACTTTACCAAACTCAGTCACCAGCTTCTGCAGTTTCTCACATGAATCAGCCACCAGCGCTGTATCATCAGCGAATAACAACTGACTCACTTCCCAAGCTCTCTCATCCCCAACAGACTGCATACTTGCCCCTCTTTCCAAAACTCTTGCATTCACCTCCCTAATAACCCCATCTATAAACAAATTAAACAACCATGGAGACATCACACACCCCTGCCGCAAAACTACCTTCACTGAGAACTAATCACTTCCCTCTCTTCCTACACGTACACATGCCTTACATCCTCGATAAAAACTTTTCACTGCTTCTAACAACTTGCCTCCCACACCATATATTCTTAGTACCTTCCACAGAGCATCTTTATCAACTCTATCATATGCCTTCTCCAGATCCATAAATGCTACATACAAATCCATTTGCTTTTCTAAGTATTTCTCACATACATTCTTTAAAGCAAACACCTGATCCACACATCCTCTACCACTTCTGAAACCACACTGTTCTTCCCCAATCTGATGCTCTGTACATGCCTTCACCCTCTCAATCAATACCCTCCCATATCATTTACCAGGAATACTCAACAAACTTATACCTCTGTAATTTGAGCACTCACTCTTATCCCCTTTGCCTTTGTACAATGGCACTATGCAAGCAATCCGCCAATCCTCAGGCACCTCACAATGAATCATACATACATTAAATAACCTTACCAACCAGCCAACAATACAGTCACACCCTTTTTTAATAAATTCCACTGCAATACCATCCAAACCTACTGCCTTGCCGGCTTTCATCTTCCGCAAAACTTTTACTACCTCTTCTCTGTTTACCAAATCATTTTCCCTAACCCTCTCACTTTGCACACCACCTCGACCAAAACACCCTATATCTACCACTCTATCATCAAACACATTCAACAAACCTTCAAAATACTCACCCCATCTCCTTCTCACATCACCACTACTTGTTATCACCTCCCCATTAGCCCCATTCACTTAAGTTCCCATTTGCTCCCTTGTCTTACGCACTTTATTTACCTCCTTCCAGAACATCTTTTTATTCTCCCTAAAATTTAATGATACTCTCTCACCCCAACTCTCATTTGCTCTCTTTTTCACCGCTTGCACCTTTCTCTTGTCCTCCTGCCTCTTTCTTTTATACATCTCCCACTCATTTGCATTTTTTCCCTGCAAAAATCGTCCGAATGCCTCTCTCTTCTCTTTCACTAATAATCTTACCTCTTCATCCCACCACTCACTACCCTTTCTAATCAACCCACCTCCCACGCTTCTCATGCCACAAGCATCTTTTCCACAAGCCATCACTGCTTCCCTAAATACATCCCATTCCTCCCCCACTCCCCTTACCTCCTTTGTTCTCACCTTTTTCCATTCTGTACTCAGTCTCTCCTGGTACTTCCTCACACAAGTCTCCTTCCCAAGCTCACTTACTCTCACCACCCTCTTCACCCCAACATTCTCTCTTCTTTTCTGAAAACCCATACAAATCTTCACCTTCGCCTCCACAAGATAATGATCAGACATTCCTCCAGTTGCACCTCTTAGCACATTAACATCCAAAAGTCTCTCTTTCGCGCGCCTGTCAATTAACACGTAATCCAATAACGCTTTCTGGCCATCTCTCCTACTTACATACGTATACTTATGTATATCTCGCTTTTTAAACAAGGTATTCCCAATCACCAGTCCTTTTTCAGCACATAAATCTACAAGCTCTTCACCATTTCCATTTACAACACTGAACACCCCATGTATACCAATTATTCCCTCAACTGCCACATTAATCACCTTTGCATTCAAATCACCCATCACTATAACCCGGTCTTGTGCATCAAAACCACTAACACACTCATTCAGCTGCTCCCAAAACACTTGCCTCTAATGATCTTTTCTCTCATGCCCATGTGCATATGCACCAATAATCACCCATCTCTCTCCATCAACTTTCAGTTTATATATATATATATATATATATATATATATATATATATATATATATATATATATATATATATATTTTTTTTTTTTTTTTTTTTTTTATACTTTGTCGCTGTCTCCCGCGTTTGCGAGGTAGCGCAAGGAAACAGACGAAAGAAATGGCCCAACCCCCCCCCCCCATACACATGTATATACATACGTCCACACACGCAAATATACATACCTACACAGCTTTCCATGGTTTACCCCAGACGCTTCACATGCCTTGATTCAATCCACTGACAGCACGTCAACCCCGGTATACCACATCGCTCCAATTCACTCTATTCCTTGCCCTCCTTTCACTCTCCTGCATGTTCAGGCCCCGATCACACAAAATCTTTTTCACTCCATCTTTCCACCTCCAATTTGGTCTCCCTCTTCTCCTTGCTCCCTCCACCTCCGACACATATATCCTCTTGGTCAATCTTTCCTCACTCATTCTCTCCATGTGCCCAAACCACTTCAAAACACCCTCTTCTGCTCTCTCAACCACGCTCTTTTTATTTCCACACATCTCTCTTACCCTTACGTTACTCACTCGATCAAACCACCTCACACCACACATTGTCCTCAAACATCTCATTTCCAGCACATCCATCCTCCTGCGCACAACTCTATCCATAGCCCACGCCTCGCAACCATACAACATTGTTGGAACCACTATTCCTTCAAACATACCCATTTTTGCTTTCCGAGATAATGTTCTCGACTTCCACACATTCTTCAAGGCCCCCAGAATTTTCGCCCCCTCCCCCACCCTATGATCCACTTCCGCTTCCATGGTTCCATCCGCTGCCAGATCCACTCCCAGATATCTAAAACACTTCACTTCCTCCAGTTTTTCTCCATTCAAACTCACCTCCCAATTGACTTGACCCTCAATCCTACTGTACCTAATAACCTTGCTCTTATTCACATTTACTCTTAACTTTCTTCTTCCACACACTTTACCAAACTCAGTCACCAGCTTCTGCAGTTTCTCACATGAATCAGCCACCAGCGCTGTATCATCAGCGAACAACAACTGACTCACTTCCCAAGCTCTCTCATCCCCAACAGACTTCATACTTGCCCCTCTTTCCAAAACTCTTGCATTTACCTCCCTAACAACCCCATCCATAAACAAATTAAACAACCATGGAGACATCACAGGGAGACAGAATTACTACCCATTATCTGTCCTACGTTTCACGTAAGGAAGACTAACAATAAAAGAAGTGAGGAATTACAAATCTTTCCCTCTTGTATTATCACTTCTTAAAATCGAGAACAGTGAAAACCGCCAAGCAAGCACATTTTCTCGATGGCCCAAATGGGGTTGCTTGGATGTGCGTGGATGTAGCCTGGATGAAAAGGAGAAGGGAAGATGATGTGTTCGGGAAGAGCAACATGGATGTTCTAGCTTAAAATGAAAGGAAGTTGATGGAGAAATGTGTAGAACGAAAGATGGGAGACGGGTGGCTCTCCACGTGAGGAATGATAGTAGAACTGTCTTAAATACTACAAGGAAACCAGCTCAAAGTTGATGTGGGTGACTGTTACTTCTGATACACCAGGGAGTGAGAGGAGTGAAGTAAGAAATGCATTCTGGTATGGGCTGAGCGAGTGTTTTAGCAGCTATGATACAAGGAATCAAATCTAACATAGAAAGGATCTAAATACTCGGGTGAGTATAGGTAGGGAGTCACTGGGTGTTGACTGATTATGTGCCAGTCGAGAGTAAAAGAGAGGGGATGTTAGATGTTAACGTGTTGAAAGGGGACGGCAAGCGAAGTGGTCTAATGATTTCTTGGTAAGCAAGTCTGAATGGTGCGTTTGAGTTTGGAAAAAGAGGAAATAGCATACGTGTGAAAAGACGTGGCAAGAGGGAGTGAATTTGGAAAGGTGGCCT
The DNA here is from genome assembly GCF_036320965.1 of Panulirus ornatus. Classification (NCBI taxonomy): domain Eukaryota; kingdom Metazoa; phylum Arthropoda; class Malacostraca; order Decapoda; family Palinuridae; genus Panulirus; species Panulirus ornatus. Next base: position 22,175,541 of record NC_092251.1, on the reverse strand, counting down.
CTGTCCAGCGACACCAGGAAATCAAGAAAAAATTGAGTAAGGAATGAAAAAGGATAACAGTAGGTGATAGTGTGGAGTGGTATATGATTGAGGCAAGCAGCTGGGGTGGATTATGTAGCATGCAGAAGATAGTAAACTGGACGTACGACAAATTGTTGTGAGTGGTGGGATGAGGAAGTTATGTTAGTAATGAAACAGACAGCATACGAAGAGAAGGAGTTCGACTTATTGGGAGGAGTACAAGAGAAGGCAGTGGGAAGTCAAGATAAAAAGGTACGAGAGCTGAAAAAAAAGGGTAAAAGAGAGATGGAAGAAAGACTCAACGAACTACAGAGAGCAAAACTCTTGTAGAAGGAGGTGAATAATGAGAGAACAAGGGAACAAATGAGGGCGATAATGAGGGGGGATGGTGATGGAGGAGTGTTAACAAAGATGTGGAAAAGATATGGTATGAGTATCTTGCTGGACTGTACAATGTGTGAGATGACAGGATGGCAGATGTGGTCTTTATGTAGAGGTGGCGAGCGGAGTGACAGAGTCGCGGTAAATTAAATGGAATAAAGAAATGAAGCAGTGACGACCTCGCGTATGTGGTCCGGTGGTAAAGTGTCAGTAGTGGATGGAATGGCTGTTGAGTGGTCAGTCACGCTCTTCGATGTATGTACGGCCCGAAGTAAGGTGTCTAATGATGGTGGAGTACATGTACAGTGCTCCTGTAGAAAGGTAATGGGGTCAAAAAACGAATGTTCAAATCGTAGGTGTGTAAGTCTGCCGTGTAGGCTACACCCTGTAAGACATATGGAAGAGAGGTGATTGGAAGGGTGGTGTCATGCAGACAGTAGCTCATTCAGGATGAGCAAGAGATTTCAGAAGGATATAAGATGTGAGGATACAGAGTTTGCCTTGAAGAATGTGTGTAAGAAATGCTTTGGAGATAGTGTTTTGTGTATAGCACTTATGGATCTGAAGGAAACGTATCACAGGACTGACAGATAAGCATTACAGAAGGAGCTTCAGGTATATGGAGCAAATGGAAAATGACTAAACTCAGTGAGGAGAGTAAGGCAAGTGGGCGAATAGGAAGGGAGGAGGATGAGTGGTACCTGGTAGAGGTGGGTCTGCGTCATGTATGTGTGATGCTACCATGACTGTGTAATCTGTTTATAGATGGGATGGTGAAGGAATTAAATGTCTTGGTACAAGGGATGTATTTGTAATATGCTGGGCACAGACTGGAGGGGGGAGCATAGAAGGTGTCTCAATTGAGGTTTGCAGATGATCTGGTGCCGATGGCAGAATGTAGAAGCTGGTGGTCGAGTCTGGGAGTGTGTAAAGGGAGAAAGTTGAGTGAAGGTCGTGAGCTGTAGTGCGAAGTGTTAAGACAGGCTGGTTTGAGTTTGAATGGGGAAGTTCAGAACTTTAAGTACCTGGAAGTGGACGTGATAGCGAATAGAACCACGGATGATCTTGTCTGTGTCACGAGAGATAGATCAGTGTCTGTCTGGGCAGAGTTAGCTATGTCTGAGGAATGGAGAGAGACTGACAAAGAAGAAATATAGAATGTGTCAGAAGCGGAGGGAGCAAGGGGTGGCAGAGACAGAAGAGGTGGAACGATCGAATGAAGGAGGCTTTTGGGGGTATCGAGTCTAGATACAATATTCTCTGAATATTGTTATGAAGACTAGGATCGGTGATTAGATATACAGATAAAACCAACAGATTCTGCAGCCCACTGTGTAGTGGTGCTGTAACCTCTGGGTTGGGATAACTCTTGTTAACACTCCTCTCTGTATATGGGAGGTACTAAATGTCTCGTCTGGCGAAGGCTCCTGCCGTGCACGGAAGGACAAGTGGGAGACGATGGGCGGCGGTGGCTGAGGTTAGCAAAGCTTGCTTCACTATAAGCACATGAGACAGGTCTTCACCTCCCTGACTGACTGCCTGTAAGTTCAGGGTCTCAGAGTGAGCAATCTGGCATCCATGGTATTCATGTCCGTGAATAACTATACAAACGTTTATACATTATTTGTAATCCTTTATTCTGATTGTTTATGAAGACAACCTGCTACCCAGGAGATGTGTATTCGACCTGTGTTCTCCAGTATCATTTATCAAGGTTAACTGCTATGAATATCAAGTATTTACAGCCACATATCATGACAATACTTCGAGCTGCCTGACTAACCATATTGTCAACATGAAGGGTCATGTTCAGTGGTCATTCGAGATACAACCTTGATAAGCTAACACGATGGAACAACAAGTGGACGAATCTTGTGCAGAGTTAAGACATGCAGATCACCTGGTCTGTGTAGAGGACGACAAACACACTCTCATATTCCTGAGAGATCTGCATCGTATCCACTTGTCTTGCCTCGACTCGAATGTTGCAAACTAATCTTAAATGACAACAGCTACGGCGCCACGAGAAACTTGAAAAAGTTCCACAGAAAGATCGTGATGTGTACATCCTGACGATTGAATCGTAAAGATAAAGAGCTGGAATGTGTGATGGCTTGTGGAACTCAACAGCTGATGCTGTCCTGATGTCATGATGTCATAGTACACTTGATGCTGTCATACTACAAACAATGCTGTCATGTGATGTTCTCATACCGCATGTGATGTGATCATGTGACGTTCTCATACCGCATGTGATGTGATCATGTGACGTTCTTATACCAGAGGTGATGAGATCATGTGATGTTCTCGTACCACAGGTGATGTGATCATGTGATGTTCTCGTATCACAGGTGATGTGATCATGTGATGTTCTCGTATCACAGGTGATGTGATCATGTGATGTTCTCGTACCACAGGTGATGTGATCATGTGATGTTCTCGTACCACAGGTGATGTGATCATGTGATGTTCTCGTATCACAGGTGATGTGATCATGTGATGTTCTCGTACCACAGGTGATGTGATCATGTGATGTTCTCGTATCACAGGTGATGTGATCATGTGATGTTCTCGTACCACAGGTGATGTGATCATGTGATGTTCTCGTACCACAGGTGATGTGATCATGTGATGTTCTCGTACCACAGGTGATGTGATCATGTGATGTTCTCGTACCACAGGTGATGTGATCATGTGATGTTCTCAATAAAGTGGAGGGAGGTAAGCGACATATCAGATATAACTAGTCAGGGATGACCATATTATGGTTCACAGTTACTGTGTGTGTGTGTGTGTGTGTGTGTGTGTGTGTGTGTGTGTGTGTGTGTGTGTGAAGATATTCTGAGTGCTTCAATATAAACACCATTACTAAGTATCTCATGAGCGACAGAGACATAAATATTACAGCCCCGCTCCAGAGGTGGTTATGAATAATTCTGGCGTCGACACACAAGACAATTTGTGTCAGGAATGCTACGTCCAGCGAGTGTTAGTGTGGAGGCCAGTGTGGCAGCGCTCATGTCAGCCATCATCGCACAATATGTGACCAAACTCTGTATCCTTCTGTCTCTGCACTCAGTCACAAAGCATTCTGATGCAGAGCGACGAAGGAAATGAAAGTTTTCTTGGATAATTTATGATGTATACAATAATACCTGACGCATAGGACAATGATATACTGGATATAAGATGATATACTGGAGGTATATCAAGGGTATTTCAACCACATTTCCAGTTCTGAACGATTTGCCACTGGAAGAGGAGAGCGCGCCTCACAGACGACCTCCAGCTGTGGGAAGCGTTCCAGCCAGCATGGAAAAGTGGCCAGTTATGCTGCGTCATGCTGACCCACATGGTAATGCTGCGTTATGCTGACTCCCAAGTGGTGAGGACAGCCTGTCCTGGGTGAGAACTGGGGTGAGGACAGGAGATACACACTGATCCAAGGCCCAGGATTAGAGGGGAGGGGGGGGGGGGGAGGCGACGACGTGTTCCAACACTAGCACGACTGACAACACATTGACAACATTGTCTGCATTACCGGTAATCACAGCTTCTTGTAACTGACAACACTGTCTGCATGACCGATAATGACATCATTATTCATAATGATTTATAATGGCAGCAAGTGACTCAGACATGCGATGAATGACAATGATAAGTGATGATGAATGACACTGACAGGTTATGACAGTTGTGACTGATGACAATGACTGACGGAGACGAATGATAGTGACGGAAGGCGATGGTAACTGACAGTGAAGAATGACGGTATGTAGATGGCCATGAGGTCTGGCTGGTCAGTGAGGGGCGTCGGGAACGCTTACTGCACCAGCAGGAACCACCCGCCCTACTGCTGCTGCCGAGCAGGCTGACCAAGGTTCCTCCTACTGCACCAGCAGGAACCACCCGCCCTAATGCTGCCGAGCAGGCTGACCCAGGTTCCTCCTGCTGCACCAGCAGGAGCCATACGCCCTAATGCTGCTGAGCAGGCTGACCCAGGTTCCTCCTGCTGCACCAGCAGGAGCCATCCGCCCTACTGCTGCTGCCGAGCAGGCTGACCAAGGTTCCTCCTACTGCACCAGCAGGAACCACCCGCCCTAATGCTGCTGAGCAGGCTGACCCAGGTTCCTCCTGCTGCACCAGCAGGAGCCACACGCCCTACTGCTGCTGCTGAGCAGGCTGACCCAGGTTCCTCCTACTGCACCAGCAGGAGCCATCCGCCCTACTGCTGCTGAGCAGGCTGACCCAGGTTCCTCCTACTGCACCAGCAGGAGGCATCTGCCCTACTGGCTAGTCCAGGTCCCTTCTAAGGAAATACTACCACATTATGAGGCAGAAGGCAGGTACCTGAAGCCCGCCAGACTGGTAATGACTTGAGCCACTCTCAACTTTACAGTAATCACCTCAAATCTCATTTAAGTTATGCAAATATGACCCGTCATCCACCTCGACTGTTTTCCTTTTTGCTGGTCGTAATTGCATGTGGCAGCGAGGTGGCTGAACTGGGAAGATGTAGTCGACTATCTACATCACTGATGACTGTTCTCTGTGGTAATTGCTCGACACCTGGCGTCAATAACGTGTTATACAACGCAGGTGAGGTTTTTTTGCTGGTGACTCTGATGTGGCACCTTCAGGAAGGTCGCTCCTGCCGCAGACGATGAAGACATTATGACTGTCGTGGAGGGAGTCTGATGGAGTTATTAAGTCCGATGGGCGGTTAAGGAGCGGCAAGAGGCACCCGGGGCAAGACTGTGCTGACTTGCACACACACACACACACACACACACACACACACACACACCTGGCGCCTTTCATCGACACCCCCCCCCCCCCCCCCCCGTTCCATATGGAGGACAAACACGGGCTGTGGGCTGCCCGCGTTCAGCCAGGGACGTGTAACTGATGTCATACGCATCTTTCTGGCAGGTAAGAGCTGGTGGGAGGTGGTGGAGGTCGTGCTGGTGATGGCAGAGTGAGTAGTGTAGAGGCGTGCAGCATGCGGTGTGCGCTTGGCCCAGCCTGGCGAGTGGTGAGTGTGGGGTCCCACGGGCCGTAAATCAGGAGAGGGGCCCCGGCGGGACCCGGGGACCTCCCTAACAGAGACATCAACCGCGGGTGAGGTGGCGCCTACTCGTCGCTCCCGCCTCTTGCCTTCCAACTACTTATTCAGGCCGTCCCTACTTAAGCAAGCAGTAAAAGCAGTTGCGCACGCCATGCAAAAGTGACAAGCAGCCGATGCTGGGGAACAACGTCAGAGACTCCTGCTAATTATGAGACTCACAACACCTTCTCCAGGCTTGGTCCAACCCGATGTAAACACACGGAAACGTGTGGAGGCTGGACACAACCTGGTCCCTGTTGTTGCTACCTTCCTGCAGGAGGGTTCAGCCAGGCAAGTGAGGGTTGAGTGGTCTGCAGTTAGGGCTAAGGGCTTAAGGGCTCTGGGCAGCACCAGAGGACACAGGGGAAGAGGAGACAGGTGTAGGGGGTGTAAGTGTATACCACACGGATTTAACGATCAGCAAATCCAGGTCACATAAGTCTCGAAGGTGAGGGATAGGTTATTACTTAATGAAGATCTTAGAAGAAGGATATATATGTATAGTAGGGGCCGTGGTGTAGGGCTGGGTGTAGGAGATATGGTGTAGAGCTGGATGTAGGGGCTATGGTGTAGGGCTGGATGTAGGGGCTATGGTGTAGGGCTGGGTGTAGGGGCTATGGTGTAGGGCTGGGTGTAGGGGCTATGGTGTAGTGCTGGGTGCAGGGGCTTTGGTGTAGGGCTGGGTGTAGGGGCTATGGTGTAGGGCTGGGTGTAGGGGCTATGGTGTAGGGCTGGGTGTAGGGGTTATGGTGCAGGGCTGGGTGTAGGGGCTATGGCGTAGGGCTGGGTGTAGGGGTTATGGTGTAGGGCTGGGTGTCGGGGCTATAGTGTAGTGCTGGGTGTAGGGGCTATGGTGTGGGGCTGGGTGTAGGGGCTATGGTGTAGGGCTGGGTGTAGGTGCTATGGTGTACAGGTGAGAGTAAGACCTCACACAGACCGACGGACACAAGCAGCGTCAGCGTGTGGTCAGCTTGTGTTGCTGGGTGGCGAGGCGGACCTGCGCCTCTCGCTTGACCACGGCACCAGCGACGCCTTCGTCTGGAGCTCCAAGCCACCAGCACAAACCACCTGCAGCCTCTCAGCTCCTCGACAGTCGTCCTGGACGCCAGTCAACACCTGCGGATCACGACCTCCGGAGCCACGTAGCGGCAGGTGCAGCGAGCGCTGATAAAGAGGTTAAGAAATGTGGACGAAGGCAAACAAAAAATGAAAGTTACTTTGAGTAGCTGCCCAAGGGAGCCGCCTAATAAGGCAGACGGCCAGCTAATGTCTCTTTTTCTCCCGCAATAAAGGCCAGCCTGAGACGGCAGCAGCTGAGACGGCAGCAGCCTGAGACGGCAACAGCTGAGACGGCAGCAGCTGAGACGGCAGCATCTGAGACGGCAGCAGCTGAGACGGCAGCAGCCTGAGACGGCAACAGCTGAGACGGCAGCAGTTGAGACGGCAGCAGCTGAGACGGCAGCAGCCTGAGACGGCAACAGCTGAGACGGCAGCAGCTGAGACGGCAGCAGCTGAGACGGCAGCAGCCTGAGACGGCAACAGCTGAGACGGCAGCAGTTGAGACGGCGGCCGTAGCAGCCTGAGACGGCAGCAGCTGAGACGGCAGCAGCTGAGACGGCAGCAGCTGAGACGGCAACAGCTGAGACGGCAGAAGCTGAGACGGCAGCAGCTGAGACGGCAGCAGCTGAGACGGCAACAGCTGAGACGGCAGCAGCTGAGACGGCAGCAGCTGAGACGGCAACAGCTGAGACGGCAACAGCTGAGACGGCAGCAGCTGAGACGGCAGCAGCTGAGACGGCAGCAGCCTGAGACGGCAACAGCTGAGACGGCAGCAGTTGAGACGGCGGCCGTAGCAGCCTGAGACGGCAGCAGCTGAGACGGCAGCAGCTGAGACGGCAGCAGCTGAGACGGCAACAGCTGAGACGGCAGCAGCTGAGACGGCAGCAGCTGAGACGGCAGCAGCTGAGACGGCAACAGCTGAGACGGCAGCAGCTGAGACGGCAGCAGCCTGAGACGGCAACAGCTGAGACGGCAGCAGTTGAGACGGCAGCAGCTGAGACGGCAGCAGCCTGAGACGGCAACAGCTGAGACGGCAGCAGCTGAGACGGCAGCAGCTGAGACGGCAGCAGCCTGAGACGGCAACAGCTGAGACGGCAGCAGTTGAGACGGCAGCATCTGAGACGGCAGCAGCTGAGACGGCAGCAGCTGAGACGGCAGCAGCCTGAGACGGCAACAGCTGAGACGGCAGCAGTTGAGACGGCAGCAGCTGAGACGGCAGCAGCCTGAGACGGCAACAGCTGAGACGGCAGCAGCTGAGACGGCAGCATCTGAGACGGCAGCAGCTGAGACGGCAGCAGCCTGAGACGGCAACAGCTGAGACGGCAGCAGTTGAGACGGCAGCAGCTGAGACGGCAGCAGCCTGAGACGGCAACAGCTGAGACGGCAGCAGCTGAGACGGCAGCAGCTGAGACGGCAGCAGCCTGAGACGGCAACAGCTGAGACGGCAGCAGTTGAGACGGCGGCCGTAGCAGCCTGAGACGGCAGCAGCTGAGACGGCAGCAGCTGAGACGGCAGCAGCTGAGACGGCAACAGCTGAGACGGCAGAAGCTGAGACGGCAGCAGCTGAGACGGCAGCAGCTGAGACGGCAACAGCTGAGACGGCAGCAGCTGAGACGGCAGCAGCTGAGACGGCAACAGCTGAGACGGCAGCAGCTGAGACGGCAGCAGCTGAGACGGCAGCAGACGTAGACAAGACGGGAGGAATGTACACAAGCGTCGTGTAACTTCTAAAATATGGTCGTCAGCGGGACTTGGGGGAGGGGGGGAGGGGGGACCTTTATGTCGTGCATATAAACTCTTTTGATCACCTGATGCACTACGGCACGTAGCAGGGTCAGGCGTGAACCCTTGCTGGTGGCCGAAAAAAAAAAAAGAGTAACTGTTGAAAGTAAATCATAAGTCCCGAGAGAGATTCTCTCTTGAGTCATGAAAGGAGATTAATTAATCAAGACCTTCTGGTCGTCGTGCCAGTTATCTTGGCTCCTCCATTAAAGGGAATAATGAGGCGGGCGAGTCCACTTGATGGATGGTGGGGGTCCCCGGTCCACATCTATGACGTCACACACCAAATACAGGTGGGGCCAATTAGAACGTCGCTCTGGGGTGTGGGGGACACTCACCTGCACCCCAGGAACGCCCCAACACCTGCACCCCAGGAACGCCCCAACACCAGCTCCCCAGGAACTCCCCAACACCAGCTCCCCAGGAACGCCCCAACACCAGCTCCCCAGGAACTCCCCAACACCAGCTCCCCAGGAACGCCCCAACACCAGCTCCCCAGGAATGGTAAACAGACACACAGATGGTGAAAAAACAGGATACAGCAGACCATCTCAGGGCGCAGTAGACCATCCCAAGGTATAGCAAATCATCCCAGGGTACAGCAGACCATTCCAAGTTACAGCAGACCATCCCAACAGTATGGCAGAGGATACAGACCATCCTCACCACAGTGGACCATCCTTGATTCCACGAGACAGCAGACCACTCTCGTGTGCTGTGGTCATCTTTACTACAGGTGAATATCCACTTGTACAGGACGCACCTCCCCGGCAGCTGGAGGTCGTCCTCGAGGACGGTAGATCATCTCCGAGCAACAGCAGACCATCTTCGAGGACAGCACACCAACCCCAGGTAGCAGGGTATAACAAGACAGACCACCACCAACACAGACCACCTCCAGCAAAGACCTTCCCCGGCACAGACCTCCGGCACAAACCTTCTCCAGCACAGGCCACCTCCAGCGCAGACCTTCTCCGGCACAGACTTTTTCCAGCACAGACCTTCCCCAGCACAGACCACCTCTAGCACAGACCCACAGGCAGCTGTCGCCAGCGAAGCCATAGCTTCAGCGTGAAAGCAAGGCAACCCCGGTGTACTCTGTGTAGCCTCTCGCCTTCCACTCCTTGGCCCCCCTCCTTCCACAGCCACCGGCGCAGCTTACCCTGCCACTGCAGACCAGACTTTGCCCGCACGTCCTCAAGACGGCCCCAGTCACCTCCCTCCCAGGACAGCCGCTCTACCTCAGAATCACCAGCGACGATTTCCAGCCTTCCTATTCTACCTGTAAATCACTTACAGATGCCTGTATGAGTTGTGCTACCCCCTGAACACCCAGTGCCACACCCCTGAAGAGGAGCCTTCTCGAACTCAGCACCCCCAGAGAACCATAAATCCTTATATTTGTCCCCATGACTAACCTTACCCCACCCCGGAGAAGCATACATTTACCCCGATGACCAACCTTACCCCATCTCTCAGAACAGCGTCCTTTACCCCTTCCCACAATGCCCCAGACACCTTACCCCTCCCTCAATGCCCCAGACACCTTACCCCTCCCACAATGCCCCAGACACCTTACCCCTCCCACAATGCCCCAGACACCTTACCCCTCCCACAATGCCCCAGACACCTAACCCTCCCACAATGCCCCAGACACCTTACCCCTCCCACAATGCCCCAGACACTTTACCCCTCCCACTATGCCCCAGACACTTTACCCCTCCTACAATGCCCCAGACACTTTACCCCTCCCACTATGCCCCAGACACTTTACCCCTCCCACTATACCCCAGACACTTTACCCCTCCTACAATGCCCCAGACACCTTACCCCTCCCACAATGCCCCAGACACCTTCCCCCTCCCACAATGCCCCAGACATCTTACCCCTCCCACAATGCCCCAGACACTTTACCCCTCCTACAATGCCCCAGACACCTTACCCCTCCTACAATGCCCCAGACACCTTCCCCCTCCCACAATGCCCCAGACATCTTACCCCTCCCACAATGCCCCAGACACCTTACCCCTAAAGAAACTCACTCCACCTGCAGATCTCACAAGTCAGCCATCTTTACCTTCACTCGTCAGAATACATTGTTTACCTTCACCACAGAATACATTGTTTACCTTCACCACAGAATACATTTTTTACCTTCACTCCAGAAAACAGTGTTTATCTTCGCCCTAGAATACACTGTTTACCTTCACCCCAGAATACATTGTTTATCTTCACCCCAGAATACACTGTTTACCCTCACTCCCAAGAATACAATGCTTATCTCAACCCGAGAATACACTATATACCTTCACCCCAGAATACATTGTTTACCCTCACTCCTCCACGTCCTCTCACGTTCCAGCTAAATCCACAAAAAGACGCCATTTTTCTTTCACTTTCGAATTCCCCCGAAGCATCTGTACTTTCACGTCGGCCAAGAGCTGTGCCTCCACCACCACATCATGAGGAGGAACCCACAACACTCCCACGTTCCCACCACCTACTTACCTGACCACAGCAACGCCCACAGCCACCCACTCCACCGCAGCTATCCTAGCTACCAACATTCTACACCCTGCCCTCTGACCTGCTAACATTCTACACCCTGCCCTCTGACCTGCTAACATTCTGCAACCTGCTCTTCTACAACTGCCTATTCAACTCTCACACCTGCAGTGGCTCTCTAGTTTCATACATCTCGCTACTCTACCTCCAGCGAGGTCTCTAACTCTACATGGAGAAGATGCCTCTGGCTCACCCTTACATCCATCTCTACATCCAGAAGATGCCACTACCTCACCCTTACATCCTTCATCCAGAAGATGTCTCTACCTCACCCTTACATCCACCTCTACATCCAGAAGATGCCTCTACCTCACCCTTACATCCATCTCTACATCCAGAAGATGCCTCTACCTCACCCTTACATCCACCTCTACATCCAGAAGATGCCTCTACCTCACCCTTACATCCACCTCTACATCTAGATGTCTCTACCTCATCCTTACATCCACCTTTACATCTAGATGTCTCTACCTCAACCTTACGTCCACCTCTACATCCAGAAGACGCCTCTACCTCAACCCTACATCCTCCAGGGTCGAGGTGGAAAGGATTTATCCAGACCTTCCCAACATCTTTCAAACATCTCATACACAACTCTCTCTCTCTCTCTCTCTCTCTCTCTCTCTCTCTCTCTCTCTCTCTCTATCTATCTATCTATCTATCTATCTATCTCATCAAATTCTCCAATCCTATAAGCTCATTTTTTGAAGATTCTGGCTAAGCTTTACGCTTGTATGTGGTAGGTAAGGTCCTTGTTTTGATGTCCTGCCTAAGCTTTACGATGGTGCAGGGTGGGTAAGGTAAGCTGGTGCAGGATGGGTAAGGTCAGCTGGTGCAGGTTGGGTAAGGTAAGGTGGTGCAGGGTGGGTAAGGTAAGCTGGTGCAGGATGGGTAAGGTCAGCTGGTGCAGGTTGGGTAAGGTAAGCTGGTGCAGGGTGGGTAAGGTAAGGTAGTGCAGGGTGGGTAAGGTAAGGTGGTGCAGGGTGGGTAAGGTCAGCTGGTGCAGGGTGGGTAAGGTCAGCTGGTGCAGGTTGGGTAAGGTAAGGTGGTGCAGGGTGGGTAAGGTAAGCTGGTGCAGGGTGGGTAAGGTAAGGTGGTGCAGGGTGGGTAAGGTCAGCTGGTGCAGGGTGGGTAAGGTAAGGTGGTGCAGGGTGGGTAAGGTAAGCTGGTGCAGGGTGGGTAAGGTCAGCTGGTGCAGGGTGGGTAAGGTCAGCTGGTGCAGGGTGGGTAAGGTCAGCTGGTGCAGGGTGGGTAAGGTCAGCTGGTGCAGGGTGGGTAAGGTCAGCTGGTGCAGGGTGGGTAAGGTAAGCTGGTGCAGGGTGGGTAAGGTCAGCTGGTGCAGGGTGGGTAAGGTCAGCTGGTGCAGGGTGGGTAAGGTAAGCTGGTGCAGGGTGGGTAAGGTCAGCTGGTGCAGGGTGGGTAAGGTCAGCTGGTGCAGGGTGGGTAAGGTAGGCGTGTGGGCGGGAGGCAGCTCGGGTTGCCACCTGTGGTCACGCCACACTCCCTGGTATGTGCGTCGCGTCACGCAGCTGGGGTCCTCAGCCACCTGACTCACAATCTGGAAATATGGCGAAAATGACGCCCGGTGGTGGTGGAGGTGTTGTGGACATCCTCACTGTTGTCTGATGGTGGAGGAGGTGTTGTGGACATCCTCACTGTTGTCTGGTGGTGGTGGAGGTGTTGTGGACATCCTCACTGTTGTCTGGTGGTGGTGGAGGTGTTGTGGACATCCTCACTGTTGTCTGATGGTGGAGGAGGTGTTGTGGACATCCTCACTGTTGTCTGGTGGTGGAGGAGGTGTTGTGGACATCCTCACTGTTGTCTGATGGTGGAGGAGGTGTTGTGGACATCCTCACTGTTGTCTGGTGGTGGGGAAGGTGTTGTAGGCATCCTCACTGTTGTCTGGTGGTGGAGGAGGTGTTGTGGACATCCTCACTGTTGTCTGGTGGTGGAGGAGGTGTTGTGGACATCCTCACTGTTGTCTGGTGGTGGTGGTGGTGTTGTGGACATCCTCACTGTTGTCTGGTGGTGGAGGAGGTGTTGTGGACATCCTCACTGTTGTCTGGTGGTGGGGAAGGTGTTGTGGACATCCTCACTGTTGTCTGGTGGTGGAGGAGGTGTTGTGGACATCCTCACTGTTGTCTGGTGGTGGGGAAGGTGTTGTAGGCATCCTCACTGTTGTCTGGTGGTGGGGAAGGTGTTGTGGGCATCCTCACTGTTGTCTGGTGGTGGTGGAGGTGTTGTGGGCATCCTCACTGTTGTCTGGTGGTGGGGGAGGTGTTGTGGGCATCCTCACTGTTGTCTCAACAATACCTGATGTGTTTTATAAACACTACCTTTCGTTTTATGTACAAGACTAATTACTTTTCACGTATTTGCGAAGTGGCGTCAGGAACAAATAAACAATGGCCACATTTGCACACATCCACTCTTTGCCCATCGTATAATGTACCAAAATCAAAGCCTACCGTCCTTAACCAAGCCCTACAGACTGTTCCATGGTGGCCTTGAATGTTTCAAATGCTCTGGTTTACCTCACTGACAGAACGTCGCCCCCCATATACCATAACGTGTTGATCTGACTTCTGCTGACAATCACTATAAACACCTCCAAAAACCTTTTCATCGCAATCTTTCCTTCTCTCTCCCGACCTGATCAATCTAGAGCTAAGTCTCCAGTTGATAAAGACGCCTTCATCAGTACCTTATTTTCCTCAATTTGATCCTTGGATGATTCTGCATCTAATCCTCTGCCTTGGTCTCCTCCATCTGAACTTGACATTTACATTTTTCTCGTGGAGTGTACAGGACATTAGGCCCAGATGGTCTATCTCCTCGAGTTCGGAAGGAGTGTGCCCCTGAGCTTGCACCAATCCTTGCTCGTACGTTTCTTCCTACAAACCCAGACTTTTCCCTCTTCTTGGAAACAAGTCATGGTGCAGCCAATCGTTAGGAAAGTAGATCGTGCAAATCCTTCCAACTAACACCACACTGCCCTCACTTCTGTTATCTCCTAAACTCTCACTTTCTTAAATGAATCCTATAAACGTCTTTCTGATGACCAGTATGGATTTCCCGGCACAAATTCAACTGGTGATCTCTCTTCCGTGACTCACAGAGCTCCGGTCCTCCTCTCTCAGGGATTTTGGTGACACTTTTGCCACAACCCTCGACATCTCTAAAGCATTTGACAGGTTATGACGAAAGTTTATGCTTTCTAAGCTCCATTTCTTTGGTTTCACTGCTTCTCTCTGTTCTCGAACACACAGCTTCCTCTCGGGCAGGTTCCATCGCAGTAGTCGTCCATGGAGCAACTTCCCCAGCTATCTAATCAAGAGTGGTGTCCCTCAAGGTTCTGTCCTGTCACCTACTTTCTTTTTCTCTGGTGTTCCTCAGGGTTCTGGCCTGCCACCTACTCTTTTTTTTCTGCATGAATAATCTTATCTTCAAATCCTAACCCTCTTCACTCTTATACTAACGATTTAACTTTACACACCAACTCATTTTCCTTCCCCTCCTCATAATACTCGTTCTGTTCCTCATACTGAACAAATTAACTCATAAAAGTCTGACCTATGCACCATCTCAGATCAGGGAAGCAGAACCTGTTAAATTCAATAGATCTACGACGCACTTTCTACCAACATCTCTTTGTAAGAATCATGTTTCCCTATGTTCAATATCAAAGCACCACAAATTAGTCTTGTAACAATATAAACCTGTTGGCCACAACCATATCCTCCACACTGTCCTGCAAACCCCACATAATCAACATCACAAGTTCTGCTTCCCCAAAGCTGGAGGTGTTGTATAGGTGCCATAATTATGACCAGATATTTGATGTACTGAAGGATTTCATTCGACCAAGTACTGCCCACACATCTGGGATGGCTTTCCTCAATCTCTCTATTAGCCACAGCAGCGGAGTCAAAAGCTTTCCTTCTCATCAATTCTCCTGACATCTCACTTCAATATTTGCTGTCTCTCCGGCATAACACTGTCTCCCACTCCCAGTTCTCCAGTTACTATTTTGGCCGCTGTTCTCATGAGCTGTCTGGACGTGTCCCTGCCACAAAGGCTTCCACGTAAGGCACACATTTGTCTGTTGCTTCCCATAGTTTCTATGTTGAAAACCAGCCACTCGAGGATTGACCGTTATGATGCCTCCTCCTTTCTTCGAACAACTAAGCTGTGGGTTTCCTTTCCTTCCTCAGTCTTTCTCAATTCCTATAACCTTTGTACCTTTTCAGAATGTCAATAAACATCTGCGGAGTCCTGATAAATCTATATCTTTTTTTATCATTCCTCTTCCTCTGATCCAAAATAGCCTTGATTGAAATATTTTTGCAAGTATCGGAAACTATATAAAAAAGACAATCAACAACCCGTCATCTGCGCCCCCAGAGACCTTAAAGGTAAACTGTGTAATTGATTTGTCCAATTAAGACGTGAGGCAAATGTGTGGAATGTCGTGTCCTCAGGCACGTCATGCTTAACACTACCCCTACGTCATGCAGGGATATGTAGGAGGGCTGAGGGCCGTGCTGGAGGGGTGCGGAGGGCTGTACTGGAGGGGTGAGGAGGGCTGTGCTGGAGGGGTGAGGAGGGCTGTGCTGGAGGGGTGAGGAGGGCTGTGCTGGAGGGGTGGAGAAGGCCGTGCTGGAGGGGTGCGGAGGGCTGTGCTGGAGGGGTGAGGAGGGCTGTACTGGAGGGTTGGGAAGGATAGGTATGAGGAGAAGGGAGGCAGGCCAGGTAAGCCCGGTGGGGGCCATGTAATGCCTCATTAAACCGTTGCCAACCCGGTTTATGAGGCGAGGGTCGCCTCATGGATGACCATGGGACGCTCAGAGACCAGTGTAGACAACTTATCATCAGTGGCTGGTGTAGACAACTTATGTCATAGACTGGTATAGACAACTTAGAGGCTGATTCAGACAACCTACACCAGAGGATGGCGTAAACAACTTATATCAAAGGTCGGTTTAGACAACAGAGAGGAAAAGACACCAAACGAATTGGAATAACACAAAAGATGAAACAATGAAAAATGCGAAATTAACAAGTTAAATATCATGACGTAATCACTCAAGTCAAACAAAACGAAGGAAAATATTGATTTTGTTCAGTAAACAGTAGGATAACAGGTGGCATTACTGAGCACATGGGGGAGTACGGTAGTGATAGATGAGGCATCGCACTGTGAGGGCTGATATTAGTACATCACCAGCTATAGAAGCTGGGGCTTCGCGGGGGCTGGGATAGTACAACACGTCATGGGGGCCGGGGTCTCGTGAGGGCTGGGGCCTCGTGAGGGCTGGGAGAGGACAACACCAGTCATGGGGGGGGGGGGGGGGGGGTCACAGCAGCAGTTCTGGCCCTTCCTGTGACCAGCATAAAATTGCAGGTATTATATGGTCGGGTTGACGGTGGGGGAGCGGGTGACTGAGGCGGGGGAGAGCAGGGGGTGGACGAGGCAGAGATGAAAGCAGGGGGTAGATGAGGCAGGGAGGGGTGCAAGGGGTAGATGAGGCAGGGAGGAGTACAGGGGGTAGATGGGGCAGGGAAGGGTGCAAGGGGTAGATGAGGCAGGGAGGGGTGCAGGGGGTAGATGAGGCTGGGAGGGAGGGGTGCAGGGGGTAGATGAGGCAGGGAGGGGTGCAGGAGTAGATGAGGCAGAAGGGTAGACGCGGCAATAAAGCAGGGCGGAGGGCAGGTAGGGACGTGCGATGGCCAGGATTTACGACACACTTCACCTGCTGGAGGTGTGAGGGGGGTCGGGACACGTCACGCGCGCGACCAGGAGCGTCTGTCGCTACACACACGTCCGCCCTCACCAGATTCTCTCGTAGTGTTCGGTGGTGGGACGGCGGCGTCCGGTGGGGTGCGCGGTAGGCCTTCCCACCCCACCAGTTGCCACCACACACCTTAAACTCTCCCGACCCTCTCATCACTCGCTCACATCCGTCCACACTCGCCCTTACTCTCCCGACCCTCTCATCACTCGCTCACATCCGTCCACACTCGCCTTTAACGTTTTAATTCAGTTTAAGATGGACGCACACAAACATGCGAAGATATGAGGTGGGGCCCTACCTGTTTGTATACACAAACAGGTATTAAAACGCAGACACAGACATACAGACAGCACAGGAATATTAAGTCGCTATGCGCCTTCCAGCACCTTAACACCAAACGCTCAACCATGATCATAGATCATCTAGTGAAACTGAACAAGGAATTCTGCAATGACTTAGCTACACCGCTGACCACTATAATTAATGCTTCACCCAAACAACCTAAATGTTGCACATCTTGGAAGACAGCATGTGTCACTCCACTACCCAAATCCACCAACCCAGAGTCTCTTAACAGCTTACGACCTGTTGCAATCACTCTAACCCCCAGTCTGATTTGTGAAAGTCTTGAGTTTGACAGGTCCTATGTTGACATTACTGACTCAGTAGACCCTCAGCAGTGTGGAAACATGAAGTCTTCCTCCGCTACCCATTGCCTTGTCAAACCCCTGGACTCCATTTGCCGTAACTTGGAGAAGCGCCAGACCTCGGTGGCAGATTTCACTGCAACTCTCGACGTGGTCAACCACATCATCATCATCATCATAAAGAAACTCGTCCACCTGGGACTACGGGCGAGGGCGTCTCGTCTCATGGCTGACGACGGACCTCTTGACCGGGCGACACCAAGCCGTCCACAGCCACATAGGAGTCACTACCCCTAACATGCGGTGTACCGCAGGGCATCAAGATGGGACCCGCTCTGCTTCCTCAACCTTATCACTGACGCCCTGAAGGATACAAACCACCGCTGCAAGTACGTAGACGACGCCATCTTTGGCATCACTATCAGCAACACTCCTGACTTCAGTGTCCTTCAGCAGATCATCAACAACCTTCAGCAGTGACTACTGCTAACAACGTCACCATCAACCACATCAAGACTGTGATGACTTGTCTCAACCAGGCGCACGCAACATCCTGACCCCTGACTGGACGCACACAACATCCTGACCCCTGACTGGACGCACGCAACATCCTGACCCCTGACTGGACGCACGCAACATTCTGACCCCTGACTGGACGCACACAACATCCTGACCCCTGACTGGGCGCACGCAACATCCTGACCCCTGACTGGACGCACGCAACATTCTGACCCCTGACTGGACGCACACAACATCCTGACCCCTGACTGGGCGCACGCAACATACTGACCCCTGACTGGACGCACGCAACATCCTGACCCCTGACTGGACGCACACAACATCCTGACCCCTGACTGGGCGCACGCAACATCCTGACCCCTGACTGGACGCACGCAACATCCTGACCCCTGACTGGACGCACGCAACATTCTGACCCCTGACTGGGCGCACGCAACATCCTGACCCCTGACTGGACGCACGCAACATCCTGACCCCTGACTGGACGCACGCAACATTCTGACCCCTGACTGGGCGCACGCAACATCCTGACCCCTGACTGGACGCACACAACATCCTGACCCCTGACTGGGCGCACGCAACATCCTGACCCCTGACTGGACGCACGCAACATCCTGACCCCTGACTGGACGCACGCAACATCCTGACCCCTGAGGGGACGCACGCAACATCCTGACCCCTGACTGGACGCACACAACATCCTGACCCCTGACTGGACGCACGCAACATCCTGACCCCTGACTGGACGCACGCAACATTCTGACCCCTGACTGGACGCACGCAACATCCTGACCCCTGACTGGACGCACACAACATCCTGACCCCTGACTGGACGCACGCAACATCCTGACCCCTGACTGGACGCACACAACATCCTGACCCCTGACTGGACGCACGCAACATCCTGACATCTGACTGGACGCACGCAACATCCTGACCCCTGACTGGGCGCACACAACATCCTGACCCCTGACTGGGCGCACATAACATCCTGACCCCTGACTGGACGCACACAACATCCTGACCCCTGACTGGACGCACGCAACATCCTGACCCCTGACTGGACGCACGCAACATCCTGACCCCTGACTGGGCGCACACAACATCCTGACCCCTGACTGGGCGCACATAACATCCTGACCCCTGACTGGGCGCACACAACATCCTGACCCCTGACTGGACGCACGCAACATCCTGACCCCTGACTGGACGCACGCAACATCCTGACCCCTGACTGGGCGCACACAACATCCTGACCCCTGACTGGGCGTACGCAACATTCCGACCCCTGACTGGACGCACGCAACATCCTGACCCCTGACTGGACGCACGCAACATCCTGACCCCTGACTAGGCGCACGCAACATCCTGACCCCTGACTGGACGTACGCAACATCCTGACCCCTGACTGGACGTACGCAACATCCTGACCCCTGACTGGACGTACGCAACATCCTGACCCCTGACTGGACGTACGCAACATCCTGACCCCTGACTGGACGTACGCAACATCCTGACCCCTGACTGGACGCACGCAACATCCTGACCCCTGACTGGACGCACGCAACATCCTGACCCTTGACTGGACGCACGCAACACCCTGACCCCCTGACTGGACGCACGCAACATCCTGACCCCTGACTGGACGCACGCAACATCCTGACCCCTGACTGGACGCACGCAACATCCTGACCCCTGACTGGACGTACGCAACATCCTGACCCCTGACTGGGCGCACACAAAAAACCTTTCCATGATTTACTCTGGCCGCTTCACATGCCCTGGTTCAGTCCACTGACAACACGTCGACCCCTGTATACCACACCGATCCAACTCTATCCCGTGCACGGCTTTCACCCTCCTGCATGTACAGGCCCTCTATAACTCAATATCTTTTTCACTCTATCCTTCCACTTCCCATTTGGTCCCCCGCTTCTCCTTGTTCCCTCCACCACCTCTGACACATATATCATCGTCAACCTTTCCTCACTCATTCTCTCAATATGTCCAAACCATGTCAGCACACTGGCAGGTGAGGGTACTGGGTGTGAGAGGGTCAGGGGATTCCAAACAACATACTGATGAGAGATGCGAGCCAAGAGAGGCCAGGAGCAGATAGCGATGCCACCTCACAACATGTCCCCGCACCACTTCATGAACATCTTGCTATGAGTACGTTTGTTATTCAGTGACTCATCCCCGTTTCAACCCCCACGTCTTACCCATCGACTCACCTCTCCTGTAGCTATGAGCGGCTAGTTTATATAGCGCATCTCGCTCGTTTGAGCGGCAGTGTAAGATCACAGTGCCCACAAACTGTCAGATGCCACTGAGCAGGTCATTACGACAGGAATTGTTACATAGTTCACTAGGTTACAGTCGTTCATAAGTCTCGTCTTCTGGTTACAAAACGCGGATACAGTCTTAGAATTTCAGGTATCTAGTTATGAACAGTAAGGTGTTGTGACATTTCATGCGTGGTTTGTTTAGATCCATCCCTAAAGGGATCAGTTTCGTCAATATGTCAGACATATTGTTCTAGTGAGAGTTCAAATCTCTAGCCACATAATCTACAGTTCACATGAGAAACATCGCCAGACAGACCAAAATGCTTACAGTACCAATAGCTTGGCCTTAGCAATATCACACAGTCTGATAATCTTCCCAGTATGTACACATTCTACCGGACACATTACGTGAATGGATCCACTGTAGTTGTTCTCGTGTCTCTGCTTCACACAACTGCTACTTCCTTCGACATTACAATTTTTAAGCTTCTGTTTGACGACCCAAAAACGTGTGTCCTCTCTAGTAAGTGCAAGTCTGGCTAAGGCATCCAATCTATCACCCTCACGGACACCCATGTGGGAGGGCATCCATAGCAGTTGGACTCGAACCCCTTCACTAGTAACGCTGGCACATCTGTTACCTGTGCCCCGCTTCACACACTGACTCACCAACCCTTCCCTCCGACCTCACCCAACCTATATATGCCACTCGCTCAACTATCTCCTCAACAACCCATTATCTCGCTCACCATCTCCCTAACCACTTTACGAGACTTGACCTCTGTCGCTCCAGCCGGCTCGGGAACCCGTCTCTCTCCCTCCCGCTCATCTTCTCCCTCACTCTCCCTCCCGCTCATCTTCTCCCTCACTCTCCCTCCCGCTCATCTTCTCCCTCACTCTCCCTCCCGCTCATCTTCTCCCTCACTCTCCCTCCCGCTCATCTTCTCCCTCACTCTCCCTCCCGCTCATCTTCTCCCTCACTCTCCCTCCCGCTCACCTTCTCCCTCACTCTCCCTCCACCTCACTAACTCTTCATTGTTCCCCTGTTCTCTTCTGAGGTCGTGTGTGTTCTCCCTCTACCACCTTCCACTTCTTACCTTCTGTCGTCGAACCATCGAAGGAAATCGAGAAAATCAAATGAGTTTCGTAAATATAGAAGCCAAAAATGGAGATAGGAATGGAACGAAAGAGGCCATGAATGATGACAGAAAATGGAGTACGTGTCATGATGAGAATACACAAGGATGAAAGTCAAGAGAATACAGGTGTCACAAAAACACACAGAGATGGAACGTGGAAATGATGGACACATAAGAAGGTGGACAGCTACTGACTTTAAACAAACCGATGGAATAAATGGAGAGCAAATAATGTGGTAATGAAACTGTAAATTGAGATCATTTCTCATGACAATTCCTCATGAACAGGACGAGGAACATAGTGAGATATGAGACACCATACAGACATCAGAACGCAATGAATGAAGAAGAAGAGTTATAAAAGAGAAAGAAATCCCCCCACCCACACACAGTCTGGTATTCTTCATCCACCACACAAACACTGGTCACCCAACTCCACCTCTCAAGGTGATCCTCACAACCGGTGCTCCTAACGCTCTCTCTTTCTCAACTCGACCCCAAGTTGCAACTCCGGCATCACAGCCACCACGAGCCCCACACGTGCGCGTACAGACCCATATCATTATTGACTAATTTGTGTTGGTAATACCAGCAAGTTTATAGTGCACCCCATGCTCATCCTGTGGGCGGTAGCGCAAAAAGACTTCATGGGTCACAAAGGGTCATAGTCAGACCCCCGCCAGTGGGTTGATACTACATGTTACAAAATTGGTTCTTTAAATAAGCTTCATTACATACATTACATAGTATTTCACATGGTAGATTTTACCCACTGGATACAAATAAGTGGATATAGTGTTAAGATTACTACAAGAACAGCCCCATCCTGACCACTGTACGGAAAAATTATTATTTTTTTTTTTTTTTACTTTGTCGCTGTCTCCCGCGTTTGCGAGGTAGCGCAAGGAAACAGACGAAAGAAATGGCCCAACCCACCCCCATACACATGTATATACATACGTCCACACACGCAAATATACATACCTACACAGCTTTCCATGGTTTATCCCAGACGCTTCACATGCCCTGATTCAATCCACTGACAGCACGTCAACCCCGGTATACCACATCGATCCAATTCACTCTATTCCTTGCCCTCCTTTCACCCTCCTGCATGTTCAGGCCCCGATCACACAAAATCTTTTTCACTCCATCTTTCCACCTCCAATTTGGTCTCCCACTTCTCCTCGTTCCCTCCACCTCCGACACATATATCCTCTTGGTCAACCTTTCCTCACTCATTCTCTCCATGTGCCCAAACCATTTCAAAACACCCTCTTCTGCTCTCTCAACCACGCTCTTTTTATTTCCACACATCTCTCTTACCCTTACGTTACTTACTCGATCAAACCACCTCACACCACACATTGTCCTCAAACATCTCATTTCCAGCACATCCATCCTCCTGCGCACAACTCTATCCATAGCCCACGCCTCGCAACCATACAACATTGTTGGAACCACTATTCCTTCAAACATACCCATTTTTGCTTTCCGAGATAATGTTCTCGACTTCCACACATTCTTCAAGGCTCCCAGGATTCTCGCCCCGTCCCCCACCCTATGATCTACTTCCGCTTCCATGGTTCCATCCGCTGCCAGATCCACTCCCAGATATCTAAAACACTTTACTTCCTCCAGTTTTTCTCCATTCAAACTTACCTCCCAGTTGACTTGACCCTCAACCCTACTGTACCTAATAACCTTGCTCTTATTCACATTTACTCTTAACTTTCTTCTTTCACACACTTTACCAAACTCAGTCACCAGCTTCTGCAGTTTCTCACATGAATCAGCCACCAGCGCTGTATCATCAGCGAACAACAACTGACTCACTTCCCAAGCTCTCTCATCCCCAACAGACTTCATACTTGCCCCTCTTTCCAGAACTCTTGCATTTACCTCCCTAACAACCCCATCCATAAACAAATTAAACAACCATGGAGACATCACACACCCCTGCCGCAAACCTACATTCACTGAGAACCAATCACTTTCCTCTCTTCCTACACGTACACATGCCTTACATCCTCGATAAAAACTTTTCACTGCTTCTAACAACTTGCCTCCCACACCTCCTGGAAGGAGGTAAATAAAGTGCGTAAGACAAGGGAGCAAATGGGAACTTCAGTGAAGGGCGCAAATGGGGAGGTGCTAACAAGTAGTGGTGATGTGAGAAGGAGATGGAGTGAGTATTTTGAAGGTTTGTTGAATGTGTTTGATGATAGAGTGGCAGATATAGGGTGTTTTGGTCGAGGTGGTGTGCAAAGTGAGAGGGTTAGGGAAAATGATTTGGTAAACAGAGAAGAGGTAGTAAAAGCTTTGCGGAAGATGAAAGCCGGCAAGGCAGCAGGTTTGGATGGTATTGCAGTGGAATTTATTAAAAAAGGGGGTGACTGTATTGGTGACTGGTTGGTAAGGTTATTTAATGTATGTATGACTCATGGTGAGGTGCCTGAGGATTGGCGGAATGCGTGCATAGTGCCATTGTACAAAGGCAAAGGGGATAAGAGTGAGTGCTCAAATTACAGAGGTATAAGTTTGTTGAGTATTCCTGGTAAATTATATGGGAGGGTATTGATTGAGAGGGTGAAGGCATGTACAGAGCATCAGATTGGGGAAGAGCAGTGTGGTTTCAGAAGTGATAGAGGATGTGTGGATCAGGTGTTTGCTTTGAAGAATGTATGTGAGAAATACTTAGAAAAGCAAATGGATTTGTATGTAGCAATTATGGATCTGGAGAAGGCATATGATAGAGTTGATAGAGATGCTCTGTGGAAGGTATTAAGAATATATGGAAAAATGAATGATAATAATAATTAATCATAAGAACGTCTGCTACAGTGTTTCTGTAAAGTGTCTAACCCAACCACCGTTTTCATTACCCCACCGTCTATAGTGTGGATTTTCTCTATATATCTTCAGCTTATACAACAAACTTTCAAATCCAAAACAAAAAGACGAAAAATCCACACAAAAGAGACGTAGACTAACACAAAAGAGACGTCAGACCAACACAAAAGATACGTCAGACCAACACAAAAGAGACATCCAGCACAACAACACAGTCGCGGGACATACATAAAAGATGCAATAAATCTACATAAAGATGTGCTGAGCTGTCGAAGGCGTCGCCCAGCATACATAACAGATGTTTGACCTACACAAAAGGGTCGTTTGATCTATACAAAAAAGTTTTTTGACCTACACGACAGGGTCGTTTGACCTATATAAAAGGGTCGTTTGACCTACACAAAAGGGTCGTTTGACCTTCACAAAAAGGTCGTTTGACGTATATAAAAGCGGCGCTTTAATATACAAAAGGGACGTAGGACATATACAAATGCTGTAGTGTTCTACGTAAAGAGGTGGTGTTAGGATAACCTGGCGTATGATATATAAGACTTCTGGTTTATACTAAGCAGATGTTGAGTCTATACAAAGGGGATCTCTGATCTACATAATAGAGATGTCGACTTTACACAAAAGATAAGATTGAACGAACATAACCCGATCTACAGAAAAGACTGGCTGGATCTACAGAATATTTCTCACGATATATCACAATGTTTCTCCTGTAGTAACAGATCCGGTACGTCTACAGTAACAGCGGATCAGGACAATGTTTACTTTCAGGACTTCAGAAATAAATCATACGAGTAATGATGATGATGATAAGCAGGAGCAGCAGAACCTGTAAACAACCAGTCATAACATGTTGTACATCGTCCACTTGTAGAAATGACACAGGATTACAACCGTCCTGGTCAGAGAATATACCAGTGCATGACATGTTTATGTCCATATCATTTCGTCATATTGTCTTGATAACCGATGAATTATTATCATTATTATTATCATTATCATTATTATTATTATTAATTATTATTATCATCTATTATTTTTACTCCTACTAGTCCTACTTATATCATTATTTCTCTCATTAACATTATCATAATTATTACTATTAATATTATATATATATATATATATATATATATATATATATATATATATATATATATATATATATATATATATATATATATATATATATATATATATATATATATTTTTTTTTTATACCTCGTCGCTGTCTCCCGCGTTTGCGAGGTAGCGCAAGGAAACAGACGAAAGAAATGGCCCAACCCCCCCCCATACACATGTACATACATACGTCCACACACGCAAATATACATACCTACACAGCTTTCCATGGTTTACCCCGGACGCTTCACATGCCTTGATTCAATCCACTGACAGCACGTCAACCCCTGTATACCACATCGCTCCAATTCACTCTATTCCTTGCCCTCCTTTCACCCTCCTGCATGTTCAGGCCCCGATCACACAAAATCCTTTTCACTCCATCTTTCCACCTCCAATTTGGTCTCCCTCTTCTCCTCGTTCCCTCCACCTCCGACACATATATCCTCTTGGTCAATCTTTCCTCACTCATTCTCTCCATGTGCCCAAACCACTTCAAAACACCCTCTTCTGCTCTCTCAACCACGCTCTTTTTATTTCCACACATCTCTCTTACCCTTACGTTACTTACTCGATCAAACCACCTCACACCACACATTGTCCTCAAACATCTCATTTCCAGCACATCCATCCTCCTGCGCACAACTCTATCCATAGCCCACGCCTCGCAACCATACAACATTGTTGGAACCACTATTCCTTCAAACATACCCATTTTTGCTTTCCGGGATAATGTTCTCGACTTCCACACATTTTTCAAGGCTCCCAAAATTTTTGCCCCCTCCCCCACCCTATGATCCACTTCCGCTTCCATGGTTCCATCCGCTGACAGATCCACTCCCAGATATCTAAAACACTTCACTTCCTCCAGTTTTTCTCCATTCAAACTCACCTCCCAATTGACTTGACCCTCAACCCTACTGTACCTAATAACCTTGCTCTTATTCACATTTACTCTTAACTTTCTTCTTCCACACACTTTACCAAACTCCGTCACCAGCTTCTGCAGTTTCTCACATGAATCCGCCACCAGCGCTGTATCATCAGCGAACAACAACTGACTCACTTCCCAAGCTCTCTCATCCCCAACAGACTTCATACTTGCCCCTCTTTCCAAAACTCTTGCATTTACCTCCCTAACAACCCCATCCATAAACAAATTAAACAACCATGGAGACATCACACACCCCTGCCGCAAACCTACATTCACTGAGAACCAATCACTTTCCTCTCTTCCTACACGTACACATGCCTTACATCCTCGATAAAAACTTTTCACTGCTTCTAACAACTTGCCTCCCACACCATATATTCTTAATACCTTCCACAGAGCATCTCTATCAACTCTATCATATGCCTTCTCCAGATCCATAAATGCTACATACAAATCCATTTGCTTTTCTAAGTATTTCTCACATACATTCTTCAAAGCAAACACCTGATCCACACATCCTCTACCACTTCTGAAACCACACTGCTCTTCCCCAATCTGATGCTCTGTACATGCCTTCACCCTCTCAATCAATACCCTCCCATATAATTTACCAGGAATACTCAACAAACTTATACCTCTGTAATTTGAGCACTCACTCTTATCCCCTTTGCCTTTGTACAATGGCACTATGCACGCATTCCGCCAATCCTCAGGCACCTCACCATGAGTCATACATACATTAAATAACCTTACCAACCAGTCAACAATACAGTCACCCCCTTTTTTTATAAATTCCACTGCAATACCATCCAAACCTGCTGCCTTGCCGGCTTTCATCTTCCGCAAAGCTTTTACTACCTCTTCTCTGTTTACCAAATCATTTTCCCTAACCCTCTCACTTTGCACACCACCTCGACCCAAACACCCTATATCTGCCACTCTGTCATCAGACACATTCAACAAACCTTCAAAATACTCATTCCATCTCCTTCTCACATCACCACTACTTGTTATCACCTCCCCATTTACGCCCTTCACTGAAGTTCCCATTTGCTCCCTTGTCTTACGCACCCTATTTACCTCCTTCCAGAACATCTTTTTATTCTCCCTAAAATTTACTGATAGTCTCTCACCCTAACTCTCATATATATATATATATATATATATATATATATATATATATATATATATATATATATATATATATATATATATATATATTATCCCTGGGGATAGGGGTGAAAGAATACGTCCCACGTATTCCTCGCATGTCGTAGAAAGCGACTAGAGGGGACGGGAGCGGGGGGCCAGAAATCCTCCCCTCCTTGTATTTTTTAACTTTCTAAAATGGGAAACAGAAGAAGGAGTCACGCGGGGAGTGCTCATCCTCCTCGAAGGCTCAGACTGGGGTGCCTCAATGTGTGTGGATGTAACCAAGATGTGAAAAAAGGAGAGATAGGTAGTATGTTTGAGGAAAGGAACCTGGATGTTTTGGCTCTGAGTGAAACGAAGCTCAAGGGTAAAGGGGAAGAGTGGTTTGGGAATGTCTTGGGAGTAAAGTCAGGGGTTAGTGAGAGGACAAGAGCAAGGGAAGGAGTAGCAGTACTCCTGAAACAGGAGTTGTGGGAGTATGTGATAGAATGTAAGAGAGTAAATTCTCGATTAATATGGGTAAAACTGAAAGTTGATGGAGAGAGATGGGTGATTATTGGTGCATATGCACCTGGGCATGAGAAGAAAGATCATGAGAGGCAAGTGTTTTGGGAGCAGCTGAATGAGTGTGTTAGTGGTTTTGATGCACGAGACCGGGTTATAGTGATGGGTGATTTGAATGCAAAGGTGAGTAATGTGGCAGTTGAGGGAATAATTGGTATACATGGGGTGTTCAGTGTTGTAAATGGAAATGGTGAAGAGCTTGTAGATTTATGTGCTGAAAAAGGACTGATGATTGGGAATACCTGGTTTAGAAATCGAGATATACATAAGTATACTTATGTAAGTAAGAGAGATGGCCAGAGAGCGTTATTGGATTACGTGTTAATTGACAGGCGCGCGAAAGAGAGACTTTTGGATGTTAATGTGCTGAGAGGTGCAACTGGAGGGATGTCTGATCATTATCTTGTGGAGGCTAAGGTGAAGATTTGTATGGGTTTTCAGAAAAGAAGAGTGAATGTTGGGGTGAAGAGGGTGGTGAGAGTAAGTGAGCTTGGGAAGGAGACTTGTGTGAGGAAGTACCAGGAGAGATTGAGTACAGAATGGAAAAAGGTGAGAACAATGGAAGTAAGGGGAGTGGGGGAGGAATGGGATGTATTTAGGGAATCAGTGATGGATTGCGCAAAAGATGCTTGTGGCATGAGAAGAGTGGGAGGTGGGTTGATTAGAAAGGGTAGTGAGTGGTGGGATGAAGAAGTAAGATTATTAGTGAAAGAGAAGAGAGAGGCATTTGGACGATTTTTGCAGGGAAAAAATGCAATTGAGTGGGAGATGTATAAAAGAAAGAGACAGGAGGTCAAGAGAAAGGTGCAAGAGGTGAAAAAAAGGGCAAATGAGAGTTGGGGTGAGAGAGTATCATTAAATTTTAGGGAGAATAAAAAGATGTTCTGGAAGAAGGTAAATAAAGTGCGTAAGACAAGGGAGCAAATGGGAACTTCAGTTTTAGGGCGCAAATGGGGAGGTGCTAACAAGTAGTGGTGATGTGAGAAGGAGATGGAGTGAGTATTTTGAAGGTTTGTTGAATGTGTCTGATGATAGAGTGGCAGATATAGGGTGTTTTGTTCGAGGTGGTGTGCAAAGTGAGAGGGTTAGGGAAAATGATTTGGTAAACAGAGAAGAGGTAGTAAAAGCTTTGCGGAAGATGAAAGCCGGCAAGGCAGCAGGTTTGGATGGTATTGCAGTGGAATTTATTAAAAAAGGGGGTGACTGTATTGTTGACTGGTTGGTAAGGTTATTTAATGTATGTATGACTCATGGTGAGGTGCCTGAGGATTGGCGGAATGCGTGCATAGTGCCATTGTACAAAGGCAAAGGGGATAAGAGTGAGTGCTCAAATTACAGAGGTATAAGTTTGTTGAGTATTCCTGGTAAATTATATGGGAGGGTACTGATTGAGAGGGTGAAGGCATGTACAGAGCATCAGATTGGGGAAGAGCAGTGTGGTTTCAGAAGTGGTAGAGGATGTGTGGATCAGGTGTTTGCTTTGAAGAATGTATGTGAGAAATACTTAGAAAAGCAAATGGATTTGTATGTAGCAATTATGGATCTGGAGAAGGCATATGATAGAGTTGATAGAGATGCTCTGTGGAAGGTATTAAGAATATATGGTGTGGGAGGAAAGTTGTTAGAAGCAGTGAAAAGTTTTTATCGAGGATGTAAGGCATGTGTACGTGTAGGAAGAGAGGAAAGTGATTGGTTCTCAGTGAATGTAGGTTTGCGGCAGGGGTGTGTGATGTCTCCATGGTTGTTTAATTTGTTTATGGATGGGGTTGTTAGGGAGGTGAATGCAAGAGTTTTGGAAAGAGGGGCAAGTATGAAGTCTGTTGGGGATGAGAGAGCTTGGGAAGTGAGTCAGTTGTTGTTCGCTGATGATACAGCGCTGGTGGCTGATTCATGTGAGAAACTGCAGAAGCTGGTGACTGAGTTTGGTAAAGTGTGTGAAAGAAGAAAGTTAAGAGTAAATGTGAATAAGAGCAAGGTTATTAGGTACAGTAGGGTTGAGGGTCAAGTCAATTGGGAGGTGAGTTTGAATGGAGAAAAACTGGAGGAAGTGAAGTGTTTTAGATATCTGGGAGTGGATCTGGCAGCGGATGGAACCATGGAAGCGGAAGTGGATCATAGGGTGGGGGAGGGGGCGAAAATTCTGGGAGCCTTGAAGAATGTGTGGAAGTTGAGAACATTATCTCGGAAAGCAAAAATGGGTATGTTTGAAGGAATAATGGTTCCAACAATGTTGTATGGTTGCGAGGCGTGGGCTATGGATAGAGTTGTGCGCAGGAGGATGGATGTGCTGGAAATGAGATGTCTGAGGACAATGTGTGGTGTGAGGTGGTTTGATCGAGTAAGTAACGTAAGGGTAAGAGAGATGTGTGGAAATAAAAAGAGCGTGGTTGAGAGAGCAGAAGAGGGTGTTTTGAAATGGTTTGGGCACATGGAGAGAATGAGTGAGGAAAGATTGACCAAGAGGATATATGTGTCGGAGGTGGAGGGAACGAGGAGAAGAGGGAGACCAAATTGGAGGTGGAAAGATGGAGTGAAAAAGATTTTGTGTGATCGGGGCCTGAACATGCAGGAGGGTGAAAGGAGGGCAAGGAATAGAGTGAATTGGAGCGATGTGGTATACCGGGGTTGACGTGCTGTCAGTGGATTGAATCAAGGCATGTGAAGCGTCTGGGGTAAACCATGGAAAGCTGTGTAGGTATGTATATTTGCGTGTGTGGACGTACGTATATACATGTGTATGGGGGGGGGGGGTTGGGCCATTTCTTTCGTCTGTTTCCTTGCGCTACCTCGCAAACGCGGGAGACAGCGACAAAAAAAAAATTATTATTATTATCATTATTATTATTATCATGATTTTCATTATCATCAATATTATCATTACTGCTATTTCCACTCGGTAAGTACACATGACCTGCACAGCAACGAACAACATGACAGGAATGGACTGAGAACCCGTACAACCACAACACAGGCTCTCCAGCACAGTTTGGTTCCTGAAGGAGCCTCACGGAACACTAGTGAGTTACTGCCATCATCTCCCACCCACCAGGAACGTTCCGTGATACGGAACACAGTGAAGAATGCCAGGAACGTTCCACGCCGGGTTCCACAACGCGGAACACACCATAGTGAATGGGTTAAACCTGTCTGTGTCATGAGGAGTGCTGAAGGAATGCTCCACAAGGTTGTTCCACGCGGTGTGCTCCACGAAGGAGGTTCCCTGTGGCCACGCACCAAAGGTATGCTCCACGAAGGATGCTCCACAAGACACGCTCCACCGGCTGTGGCCCCTGGCAGCGTCGAACGTGGCTGAGGGTGACGCAAGACTGTACATCTCCGACATACGATGACATATACGAGAGTGGCTCTCGTAACAAGACCTCCAGCTGACACGTCGACCTGACGTGACCAGGGATGGAGGGAGCGGCCGGCTGACATACCAGGCGGAGAGCTGACATCCAGACTGGTGGCTGACGTCACCTCGTGGCTGGAGTACTTGCTAACTCACCTGGGGAAGAAGAGAGACAACACCATTAGTTTGACACTATATGTGGGTTACCATCAGAAGTGAAGGAAATGAGGGAAGTGAAGGAAGTGAAGGAAGTGAGGGAAGTGAGGGAAATGAAATCCTACGTCAGTGAAGCTTGGGAGGGACTTCCTCAGTGTGTATTGTGCAGGAGTTGCCAAGCGAAGCTCGACTACACTGACGGAGGTCAAGTGGTGATTGTAATTCTGTGTCAGGCGCCGTCAGGAGGCGGGGCATCGTTAAGCAATGCTCATGCCCAGGGAGGCAAGGCAATTTCCAGACACTTCCGATGCACCTTAGCATCCTTCCCACTTACATCATACAGGAGGAGAGTTAGCATCCTTCCCACTTACATCATACAGGAGGAGAGTTAGCATCCTTCCCACTTACATCATACAGGAGGAGAGTTAGCATCCTTCCCACTTACATCATACAGGAGGAGAGTAAAATACTGACCATAAACACTCATGTTTATGTCTCCCATGACTTCATCCATTGGTGAATATTCATAGTACAGTAGGCGAGTGGCCACCAGGCACTCTGCTCTTCCTGTGTACAGCCAAGTTGTTAATCATTCAGGTCATGATGAATGTCTGCAACACGAGACATGAGCATCTCGGTCTCCTCACCCATCCCAAGGACCACAGTCAAAACCTAACCCAAGCTCTTCATCACCACATGACTACCACAGGGGACTTACGGCGGCCCCTAGTCACTGCTGGGGCAGCCTGGGGGGTCCACGTTCCTCCCCGGCCACTGCTGGGGCAGCCTGGGGGTCCACGTTCCTCCCAGGTCACTGCTGGGGGAGCCTGGGGGTCCACGTTCCTCCCAGGTCACTGCTGGGGGAGCCTGGGGGTCCACGTTCCTCCCCGGCCACTGCTGGGGCAGCCTGGGGGTCCACGTTCCTCCCAGCTCACTGCTGGGGGAGCCTGGGGGTCCACGTTCCTCCCAGGTCACTGCTGGGGGAGCCTGGGGGTCCACGTTCCTCCCAGGTCACTGCTGGGGCTGCCTGGGTGTCCACGTTCCTCCCAGGTCACTGCTGGGGCAGCCTGGGGGTCCACGTTCCTCCCCGGCCACTGCTGGGGCTGCCTGGGGGTCCACGTTCCTCCCAGCTCACTGCTGGGGGAGCCTGGGGGTCCACGTTCCTCCCAGGTCACTGCTGGGGGAGCCTGGGGGTCCACGTTCCTCCCAGGTCACTGCTGGGGCAGCCTGGGGGTCCACGTTCCTCCCAGCTCACTGCTGGGGGAGCCTGGGGGTCCACGTTCCTCCCAGCTCACTGCTGGGGGAGCCTGGGGGTCCACGTTCCTCCCAGGTCACTGCTGGGGCTGCCTGGGTGTCCACGTTCCTCCCAGGTCACTGCTGGGGCAGCCTGGGGGTCCACGTTCCTCCCCGGCCACTGCTGGGGCTGCCTGGGTGTCCACGTTCCTCCCAGGTCACTGCTGGGGCAGCCTGGGGGTCCACGTTCCTCCCCGGCCACTGCTGGGGCTGCCTGGGTGTCCACGTTCCTCCCAGGTCACTGCTGGGGCAGCCTGGGGGTCCACGTTCCTCCCCGGCCACTGCTGGGGCTGCCTGGGGGTCCACGTTCCTCCCAGCTCACTGCTGGGGGAGCCTGGGGGTCCACGTTCCTCCCAGGTCACTGCTGGGGGAGCCTGGGGGTCCACGTTCCTCCCAGGTCACTGCTGGGGCTGCCTGGGGGTCCACGTTCCTCCCAGGTCACTGCTGGGGCTGCCTGGGGGTCCACGTTCCTCCCAGGTCACTGCTGGGGGAGCTTGGGGGTCCACGTTCCTCCCCGGCCACTGCTGGGGCTGCCTGGGGGTCCACGTTCCTCCCCAGCAACCGGGGTTCGAGTCTGGGTCTCCTCAAACTTCTTAATCTGCTCATAAACTTCCCACACATGTTCTAATAATCAACCTTATGACTCACATGGAACCCGGAACCTTACTTAGTGAATACTATGAAAGAAAGACCTTGGATATATATACATATATATATATATATATATATATATATATATATATATATATATATATATATATATATATATATATGACTATCATATCATATATATTGGATTATCATAATACGGGGGTTCGGGGTGTGTTCAGTCAAGCAGAAATGTATGAGGTACACACACAAGTTAAGGACTTCCAACTGAAGATTGTCTTATGATCGCCACACACACACACACAATCTAGACATCAGTCAGTGGAGTGACCCAGGGCAGGTGTAGCGTCCTGGGTAAACCATGAAAAGGTCTGTGGGGGCCTAGATGTGGATAGGGAGCTGTGGTTTCGGTGCATTACACATGACAGCTAGAGACTGAGTGTGAGGCTGGCAATGATGTCTTTCTCTGACTGTTCCTAACGCTACCTCGCTAACGCGGAACACGACGATAAATTGTTACCAAGGCCAACCCCCTCCACACGACCCCCCTTAACCACATGACACTCCACACTTTCCCTTTAACGATCACTGTTGGTCTGGCCAGAGCGTCGTCTGGAATGGTAGAAGGAAGACAGCATTACTGTGGCTGTGTTGGAATTGGAGGAAAAAATATGAATTACTGGAACCAGACGAGGCGAACTGCCTCCGTGAAACAGTTTGTACCAAATGTACAGATAAAATACATGTTAAATAAAAGTTTATGTACTACTGAAGTGCGATTCCACCTTCATATATATATATATATATATATATATATATATATATATATATATATATATATATATATATACATAGAGAGAGAGAGAGAGAGAGAGAGAGAGAGAGAGAGAGAGAATATGAGTGAAAATTGTTAACAATGTAACGACAGTTTGGGTCACATAAATTTTCTTTTTCTAATAACAGCTTCCAGACCTCCATGCCCCTCAGGCACGCTGGTGAGGGAGGTGTGGTCCAGCATGCACATCCACCAGGCTTCATCACCAGCAGCGTCGCCTTCAGCGTCCGTGTGCAGGACACGTCACCTCCCGCAGCGCCTTAATTGCCCCCTATCCCCCCCCCCCCCCCACGACCCTAGTGGGGGATCACCGCCGCGTCGGGAGCAAGAGGCGAGCTGGCCGGAGCTCAGGATGGCTTGGTTCTGGCTCATCGAACTTGGAATTCCCAGCAGCGTTCGAGCCGCCGCCGAGAACCGGCCCTGAATTCGTAAACAGCTGATAATGACGAGTGGTGGAGGCAATCAGCGGTACCAGGGACACGGATGGAGACGGAGCTACTGTGTGTCGGGGAAAGTTAAAGGAGCTGGGCTGATCAGACGCGTCAGGCGACATTCCGTCACAATCCTGCCTGTCTCAGGACTCTCATTTTTCTCTGTCTTTTTTTCTGGGTAGATACAACCGTACCCTGTCTGTCTGTATCTGTCTGTGTGAAGGTACGACCATACTCAAACCTGTCTGTCTCCTATGGGCAAGCACCTGTCAGCCCTTGGCCATTCGGCTGTCTGTCTCGTCTACAGTCCCTGTCTGTCATCATCTGTGACGTATTTACTTTTCTGTCTACGCTCCTGTCCAGCTGTCTGTATGAATATATTCTGGCTAGTCAGTCTGTGTACCCCACACGCTCTGTATGTGTAATTACACACACCTTTTTCTCTTGAGACAAGAGTGTATATATATATATATATATATATATATATATATATATATATATATATATATATATATAATTTGTTTATGGATGGGGTTGTTAGGGAGGTAAATGCAAGAGTCCTGGAAAGAGGGGCAAGTATGAAGTCTGTTGGGGATGAGAGAGCTTGGGAAGTGAGTCAGTTGTTGTTCGCTGATGATACAGCGCTGGTGGCTGATTCATGTGAGAAACTGCAGAAGCTGGTGACTGAGTTTGGTAAAGTGTGTGGAAGAAGAAAGTTAAGAGTAAATGTGAATAAGAGCAAGGTTATTAGGTACAGTAGGGTTGAGGGTCAAGTCAATTGGGAGGTGAGTTTGAATGGAGAAAAACTGGAGGAAGTGAAGTGTTTTAGATATCTGGGAGTGGATCTGTCAGCGGATGGAACCATGGAAGCGGAAGTGGATCATAGGGTGGGGGAGGGGGCGAAAATTTTGGGAGCCTTGAAAAATGTGTGGAAGTCGAGAACAGTATCTCGGAAAGCAAAAATGGGTATGTTTGAAGGAATAGTGGTTCCAACAATGTTGTATGGTTGCGAGGCGTGGGCTATGGATAGAGTTGTGCGCAGGAGGATGGATGTGCTGGAAATGAGATGTTTGAGG